>NW_028167380.1:0-600000 GCF_963513975.1 Fringilla coelebs | reverse complement strand
AGAACAGTGGCTTCTGAGTTTTGTTTCCCAGGGAAAAAGCCTGTAGAGTGGTTCGGGGTCCTGAGGCCTTAAATGGCCAGGTGCCTCCTGGAATTCCGCATCTCGCAGGATGCTTCCTAGACGCAAGGTGGCACCAGAGCCAACTTGGTCTGGTTTGAGAGTGCTAAGTGTGTCCTGAAAACTGACACCCAGAACAGTGGCTTGTGAGTGTTGTTACCCAGGTATATACCCTGTAGAGTGGTTCAGGGTCTTGAGGCCTTAAATGCCCAGGTGCCACCTAGAATTCCGCCTCTCAAAGGATGTTTCCTAGACTCTAAGCGGAAACGGTTCCAATTTGGTCTGGTTTGAGTGTGCCAAGTGAGTCCTGCAAACTGACACCCACAATAATGGCTTCTGAGTTTTGTTTGCCAAGGAAAAGGCTGTACAATGGTTCAGGGGCCTGAGGCCTTAAATTGCCGGGTGCCTCATGAAATTCCGCCTCTCGCTGGATGCCTCCAAGACGCAAGGTGGCAGTAGTGCCACCTTGGTCTGGTTTGAGAGTGCCAAATTGGTCCTGCAAACTGACACCCAGAATAATGGCTTCTGAGTTTTGTTTCTCGGGGAAAAGGCCTGTACAATGGTTCAGGGTCCTGCGGCCTTAATTTTCAGGGTGCCTCATGGAATTCCGCCTCTCGCAGGATGTTTCTTAGACGCTATGCGGAACCGGTGCCCACTTAGTCTGGTTTGAGAGTGCAAGTGGGTCCTGCAAACTGACACCCAGAACAATGGCTTGTGAGTTTTGTTTCCCAGGGAAAAAGCCTGTAGAGTGGTTCAGGGTCCTGAGGCCTTAAATGGCCAGGTGCCTCCTGGAATTCCATCTCTAGAAGGATGCCGCCAAGACGCAAGGTGGCAGCAGAGCCAACTTGGTCTGGTTTGAGAGTGCCTTTGGGGTCCTGAAAACTGACACCCAGAACAGTGGCTTCTGAGTTTTGTTACCCAGGGATATACCCTGTAGAGTGGTTCAGGGTCCTGAAGCCTTAAATGCCCAGGTGCCACCTAGAATTCCGCCTCTCAAAGGATGTTTCCTAGACTCTAAACGCAAAGGGTTCCAGTTTGGTCTGGTTTGAGAGTGCCAAGTGAGTCCTGCAAACTGACACCCACAATAATGGCTTCTGAGTTTTGTTTGCCAGGGAAAAGGCTGTACAATGGTTCAGGGGCCTGAGGCCTTAAATTTCCGGGTGCCTCATGGAATTCGGCCTCTTGCAGGATGCCTCCAAGACGCAAGGTGGCAGGAGTTCCACCTTGGTCTGGTTTGAGAGTGCCAAATTGGTCCTGCAAACTGACACCCAGAATAATGGCTTCTGAGTTTTATTTGCCAGGGAAAAGTCCTGTAGATTGGTTCAGGGGCCTGAGGCCTAAAATTTAAGGGTGCCTCATGGACTTCCGCCTCCTCCAGGATGTTTCCTAGACGCTTTGCTGAACCGGTGCCTACTTAGTCTGGTTTGAGAGTGCCAAGTGGGTCCTGCAAACTGACACCCAGAACAGTGGCTTGTGAGTTTTGTTTCCCAGGGATAAAGCCTGTAGAGTGGTTCACGGTCGTGAGGCCTTAAATGGCCAGCTGACACCTAAAATTCCGCCTCTCGAAGGATGTTTCCTAGATGCTATGCGGAACCGGTGCTCACTTAGTCTGGTTTGAGAGTGCCAAGTGGGTCCTGAAAACTGACACCCAGAACAGTGGCTTCTGAGTTTTGTTTCCCAGGGAAAAAGCCTGTAGAGTGGTTCGGGGTCCTGAGGCCTTAAATGGCCAGGTGCCTCCTGGAATTCCGCATCTCGCAGGATGCCTCCTAGACGCAAGGTGGCACCAGAGCCAACTTGGTCTGGTTTGAGAGTGCTAAGTGTGTCCTGAAAACTGACACCCAGAACAGTGGCTTGTGAGTGTTGTTACCCAGGTATATACCCTGTAGAGTGGTTCAGGGTCTTGAGGCCTTAAATGCCCAGGTGCCACCTAGAATTCCGCCTCTCAAAGGATGTTTCCTAGACTCTAAGCGGAAACGGTTCCAATTTGGTCTGGTTTGAGTGTGCCAAGTGAGTCCTGCAAACTGACACCCACAATAATGGCTTCTGAGTTTTGTTTGCCAAGGAAAAGGCTGTACAATGGTTCAGGGGCCTGAGGCCTTAAATTGCCGGGTGCCTCATGAAATTCCGCCTCTCGCTGGATGCCTCCAAGACGCAAGGTGGCAGTAGTGCCACCTTGGTCTGGTTTGAGAGTGCCAAATTGGTCCTGCAAACTGACACCCAGAATAATGGCTTCTGAGTTTTGTTTCTCGGGGAAAAGGCCTGTACAATGGTTCAGGGTCCTGCGGCCTTAATTTTCAGGGTGCCTCATGGAATTCCGCCTCTCGCAGGATGTTTCTTAGACGCTATGCGGAACCGGTGCCCACTTAGTCTGGTTTGAGAGTGCAAGTGGGTCCTGCAAACTGACACCCAGAACAATGGCTTGTGAGTTTTGTTTCCCAGGGAAAAAGCCTGTAGAGTGGTTCACGGTCCTGAGGCCTTAAATGGCCAGGTGCCTCCCGGAATTCCGCATCTCGCAGGATGCCTCCAAGACGCAAGGTGGCACCAGTGCCGACTTGGTCTGGTTTGAGAGTGACTAGTGGGTCCTGAAAACTGACACCCAGAACAATGGCTTGTGAGTTTTGTTTCCCAGGGAAAAAGCCTGTAGAGTGGTTCACGGTCCTGAGGCCTTAAATGGCCAGGTGCCTCCCGGAATTCCGCATCTCGCAGGATGCCTCCAAGACGCAAGGTGGCATTAGTGCCACCTTGGTCTGGTTTGAGAGTGCCAAGTTGGTCCTGCAAACTGACACACACAATAATGGCTTCTGAGTTTTGTTTCTCGGGGAAAAGGCCTGTACAGTGGTTCAGGGGCCTGAGGCCTTAAATGGCCGGGTGCCTCCTGGAATTCGTCCTCTCGCACGATGCCTCTCAGACGCAAAGTGGAACCAGTGCCAAGTTTGTCTGGTTTGAGAGTGCCAAGTGAGTCCTGCAAACTGACACCCAGAATAATGGCTTCTGAGTTTTTTTTGCCAGGGAAAAGGCTGTACAATGGTTCAGGGGCCTGAGGCCTTAAATTGCCAGGTGCCCCCTGGAATTCGGCCTCTCGTAGGATGCCTCCAAGATGCAAGGTGGCATTAGTGCCACCTTGGTCTGGTTTGAGAGTGCCAAGTTGGTCCTGCAAACTGACACACACAATAATGGCTTCTGAGTTTTGTTTCTCGGGGAAAAGGCCTGTACAGTGGTTCAGGGGCCTGAGGCCTTAAATGGCCAGGTGCCTCCTGGAATTCCGTCTCTCGCAGGATGCCTCCCAGACGCAAGGTGGCACCAATGCCAACTTGGTCTGGTTTGAGAGTGCCTAGTGTGTCTTGCAAACTGACACCCAGAACAGTGGCTTGTGAGTTTTGTTTACTAGGGAAAAAGCCTGTAGAATGTTTCAGGATCCTGAGGCCTTAAATGGCCGGGTGCCTCCTGGAATTCGGCCTCTCGCAGGATGCCTCTCAGACGCAAAGTGGCACCAGTGCCAACTTGGTCTTGTTTGAGAGTGCCAAGTTGGTCCTGCAAACTGACACCCAGAACAGTGGCTTCTGAGTTTTGTTTCCCAGGGAAAAAGCCTGTACTGTTGTTTAGGGTCCTGAGGCCTTAATAGGCCAGGTGCCTCCTGGAATTCCGCATCTCGCAGGATGCCTCCCAGACGCAAGGTGGCACCAGTGCCAACTTGGTCTGGTTTGAGAGTGCCTAGTGGGTCCTGCAAAGTGACACGTAGAACAGTGGCTTGTGAGTTTTGTTTCCCAGGGAAATAGCCTGTACTGTTGTTTAGGGTCCTGAGGCCTTAATAGGCCAGGTGCCTCCTGGAATTCCGCATCTCGCAGGATGCCTCCCAGACACAAGGTGACAGCAGTGCCAACTTGGTCTGGTTTGAGAGTGCCTAGTGGGTCCTGCAAACTGACACCTAGAACAGTGGCTTGTGAGTTTCGTTTCCCAGGGAAAAAGCCTGTAGAATGTTTCAGCATCCTGAGGCCTTAAATGGCCAGGTGCCTCCTGGAATTCGGCCTCTCGCAGGATGCCTCTCAGACGCAAAGTGGCACCAGTGCCAACTTGGTCTGGTTTGAGAGTGCCAAGTGGGTCCTGCAAACTGACACCCAGAACAGTGGCTTCTGAGTTTTGTTTCCCAGGGAAAAGGCCTGTACAATCGTTCAGGGTCCTGAGGCCTTAAATTGCCGGGTGCCTCATGGAATTCCGCCTATCGCAGGATGCCTCCAAGACGCAAGGTGGCAGTAGTGCCACCTTGGTCTGGTTTGAGAGTTCCAAATTGGTCCTGCAAACTGACACACACAATAATGGCATCTGAGTTTTTTTTATCGGGGAAAAGGCCTGTACTGTGGTTCAGGGGCCTGAGGCCTTAAATGGCCAGGTGCCTCCTGGAATTGCGTCTCTTGCAGGATGCATCCCAGACGCAAGGTGTCAGCAGTGCCAACTTGGTCTGGTTTGAGAGTGCCAAGTGGGTCCTGAAAACTGACACCCAGAACAGTGGTTTCTGAGTTTTGTTTCCTAGGGAAAAAGCCTGTACAATGGTTCAGGGTCCTGCGGCCTTTAATTGCCAGGTGCCACCTAGAATTCCGCCTCTCGAAGGATATTTCCTAGACTCTAAGCGGAAACGGGGCCAATTTGGTCTGGTTTGAGAGTGCCAAGTTAGTCCTGCAAAATGACACCCAGAATAATGGCTTCTGAGTTTTATTTGCCAGGGAAAAGGCCTGTAGATTGGTTCAGGGTCCTGAGGCCTTAAATAGCCAGGTGCCTCCTGGAATTCTGTCTCTCGCAGGATGCCTCCCAGACGCAAGGTGGCACCAGTGCCAACTTGGTCTGGTTTGACAGTGCCTAGTGGGTCCTGCAAACTGACACCCAGAGCAGTGGCTTGTGAGTTTTGTTTCCTAGGGGAAAAGCCTGTACAATGGTTCAGGGTCCTGCGGCCTTAAATTTCAGGGTGCCTCATGGAATTCCGACTCTCGCAGGAGGTTTCCTAGACGCTTTGCTGAACCGGTGCCCACTTAGTCTGGTTTGAGAGTGCCAAGTGGGTCCTGCAAACTGACACCCAGAAAAGTGGCTTGTGAGTTTTATTTCCCAGGGATAAAGCCTGTAGAGTGGTTCACGGTCCTGAGGCCTTAAATGGCCAGCTGCCACCTAAAATTCCGCCTCTCGAAGGATGTTTCCTAGACGCTATGCGGAACCGGTGCTCACTTAGTCTGGTTTGAGAGTGCCAAGTGGGTCCTGAAAACTGACACCCAGAACAGTGGCTTCTGAGTTTTGTTTCCCAGGGATAAAGCCTGTCGAGTGGTTCAGGGTCCTGAGGCCTTAAATGGCCAGGTGCCTCCTGGAATTCCATCTCTAGAAGGATGCCGACAAGACGCAAGGTGGCAGCAGAGCCAACTTGGTCTGGTTTGAGAGTGCCTTTGGGGTCCTGAAAACTGACACCCAGAACAGTGGCTTGTGAGTTTTGTTACCCAGGTATATACCCTGTAGAGTGGTTCAGGGTCCTGAAGCCTTAAATGCCCAGGTGCCACCTAGAATTCCGCCTCTCGAAGGATGTTTCCTAGACTCTAAGCGGAAAGGGTTCCAATTTGGTCTGGTTTGAGAGTGCCAAGTGAGTCCTGCAAACTGACACACACAATAATGGCTTCTGAGTTTTGTTTGCCAGGGAAAAGGCTGTACAATGGTTCAGGGGCCTGAGGCCTTAAATTTCCGGGTGCCTCATGGAATTCGGCCTCTTGCAGGATGCCTCCAAGACGCAAGGTGGCAGGAGTTCCACCTTGGTCTGGTTTGAGAGTGCCAAATTGGTCCTGCAAACTGACACCCAGAATAATGGCTTCTGAGTTTTTTTTGCCAGGGAAAAGTCCTGTAGATTGGTTCAGGGGCCTGAGGCCTAAAATTTAAGGGTGCCTCATGGACTTCCGCCTCCTCCAGGATGTTTCCTAGACGCTTTGCTGAACCGGTGCCCATTTAGTCTGGTTTGAGAGTGCCAAGTGGGTCCTGAAAACTGACACCCAGAACAGTGGCTTGTGAGTTTTGTTTCCCAGGGATAAAGCCTGTAGAGTGGTTCACGGTCCTGAGGCCTTAAATGGCCAGGTGCCACCTAAAATTCCGCCTCTCGAAGGATGTTTCCTAGATGCTATGCGGAACCGGTGCTCACTTAGTCTGGTTTGAGAGTGCCAAGTGGGTCCTGAAAACTGACACCCAGAACAGTGGCTTCTGAGTTTTGTTTCCCAGGGAAAAAGCCTGTAGAGTGGTTCGGGGTCCTGAGGCCTTAAATGGCCAGGTGCCTCCTGGAATTCCGCATCTCGCAGGATTCCTCCTAGACGCAAGGTGGCACCAGAGCCAACTTGGTCTGGTTTGAGAGTGCTAAGTGTGTCCTGGAAACTGACACCCAGAACAGTGGCTTGTGAGTGTTGTTGCCCAGGTATATACCCTGTAGAGTGGTTCAGGGTCCTGAGGCCTTAAATGCCCAGGTGCCACCTAGAATTCCGCCTCTCAAAGGATGTTTCCTAGACTCTAAGCGGAAACGGTTCCAATTTGGTCTGGTTTGAGTGTGCCAAGTGAGTCCTGCAAACTGACACCCACAATAATGGCTTCTGAGTTTTGTTTGCCAAGGAAAAGGCTGTACAATGGTTCAGGGGCCTGAGGCCTTAAATTGCCGGGTGCCTCATGGAATTCCGCCTCTCGCTGGATGCCTCCAAGACGCAAGGTGGCAGTAGTGCCACCTTGGTCTGGTTTGAGAGTGCCAAATTGGTCCTGCAAACTGACACCCAGAATAATGGCTTCTGAGTTTTGTTTCTCGGGGAAAAGGCCTGTACAATGGTTCAGGGTCCTGCGGCCTTAAATTTCAGGGTGCCTCATGGAATTCCGCCTCTCGCAGGATGTTTCTTAGGCGCTATGCGGAACCGGTGCCCACTTAGTCTGGTTTGAGAGTGCAAGTGGGTCCTGCAAACTGACACCCAGAACAATGGCTTGTGAGTTTTGTTTCCCAGGGAAAAAGCCTGTAGAGTGGTTCACGGTCCTGAGGCCTTAAATGGCCAGGTGCCTCCCGGAATTCCGCATCTCGCAGGATGCCTCCAAGACGCAAGGTGGCACCAGTGCCGACTTGGTCTGGTTTGAGAGTGCCTAGTGGGTCCTGAAAACTGACACCCAGAATAGTGGCTTCTGATTTTTGTTTCCCGGGGAAAAGGCCTGTACAGTGGTTCAGGGGCCTGAGGCCTTAAATGGCCGGGTGCCTCCTGGAATTCGTCCTCTCGCACGATGCCTCTCAGACGCAAAGTGGAACCAGTGCCAAGTTTGTCTGGTTTGAGAGTGCCAAGTGAGTCCTGCAAACTGACACCCAGAATAATGGCTTCTGAGTTTTTTTTGCCAGGGAAAAGGCTGTACAATGGTTCAGGGGCCTGAGGCCTTAAATTGCCGGGTGCCCCCTGGAATTCGGCCTCTCGTAGGATGCCTCCAAGACGCAAGGTGGCATTAGTGCCACCTTGGTCTGGTTTGAGAGTGCCAAGTTGGTCCTGCAAACTGACACACACAATAATGGCTTCTGAGTTTTGTTTCTCGGGGAAAAGGCCTGTACAGTGGTTCAGGGGCCTGAGGCCTTAAATGGCCAGGTGCCTCCTGTAATTCCGTCTCTCGCAGGATGCCTCCCAGACGCAAGGTGGCACCAATGCCAACTTGGTCTGGTTTGAGAGTGCCTAGTGTGTCTTGCAAACTGACACCCAGAACAGTGGCTTGTGAGTTTTGTTTACTAGGGAAAAAGCCTGTAGAATGTTTCAGGATCCTGAGGCCTTAAATGGCCGGGTGCCTCCTGGAATTCGGCCTCTCGCAGGATGCCTCTCAGACGCAAAGTGGCACCAGTGCCAACTTGGTCTTGTTTGAGAGTGCCAAGTTGGTCCTGCAAACTGACACCCAGAACAGTGGCTTCTGAGTTTTGTTTCCCAGGGAAAAAGCCTGTACTGTTGTTTAGGGTCCTGAGGCCTTAATAGGCCAGGTGCCTCCTGGAATTCCGCATCTCGCAGGATGCCTCCCAGACGCAAGGTGGCACCAGTGCCAACTTGGTCTGGTTTGAGAGTGCCTAGTGGGTCCTGCAAACTGACACGTAGAACAGTGGCTTGTGAGTTTTGTTTCCCAGGGAAATAGCCTGTACTGTTGTTTAGGGTCCGGAGGCCTTAATAGGCCCGGTGCCTCCTGGAATTCCGCATTTCGCAGGATGCCTCCCAGACACAAGGTGGCAGCAGTGCCAACTTGGTCTGGTTTGAGAGTGCCTAGTGGGTCCTGCAAACTGACACCTAGAACAGTGGCTTGTGAGTTTCGTTTCCCAGGGAAAAAGCCTGTAGAATGTTTCAGCATCCTGAGGCCTTAAATGGCCGGGTGCCTCCTGGAATTCGGCCTCTCGCAGGATGCCTCTCAGACGCAAAGTGGCACCAGTGCCAACTTGGTCTGGTTTGAGAGTGCCAAGTGGGTCCTGCAAACTGACAACCAGAACAGTGGCTTCTGAGTTTTGTTTCCCAGGGAAAAGGCTGTACAATCGTTCAGGGACCTGAGGCCTTAAATTGCCGGGTGCCTCATGGAATTCCGCCTATCGCAGGATGCCTCCAAGACGCAAGGTGGCAGTAGTGCCACCTTGGTCTGGTTTGAGAGTTCCAAATTGGTCCTGCAAACTGACACACACAATAATGGCATCTGAGTTTTTTTTATCGGGGAAAAGGCCTGTACTGTGGTTCAGGGGCCTGAGGCCTTAAATGGCCAGGTGCCTCCTGGAATTGCGTCTCTTGCAGGATGCATCCCAGACGCAAGGTGTCAGCAGTGCCAACTTGGTCTGGTTTGAGAGTGCCAAGTGGGTCCTGAAAACTGACACCCAGAACAGTGGTTTCTGAGTTTTGTTTCCTAGGGAAAAAGCCTGTACAATGGTTCAGGGTCCTGCGGCCTTTAATTGCCAGGTGCCACCTGGAATGCCGCCTCTCGAAGGATATTTCCTAGACTCTAAGCGGAAACGGGGCCAATTTGGTCTGGTTTGAGAGTGCCAAGTTAGTCCTGCAAAATGACACCCAGAATAATGGCTTCTGAGTTTTATTTGCCAGGGAAAAGGCCTGTAGATTGGTTCAGGGTCCTGAGGCCTTAAATGGCCAGGTGCCTCCTGGAATTCTGTCTCTCGCAGGATGCCTCCCAGACGCAAGGTGGCAGCAGTGCCAACTTGGTCTGGTTTGACAGTGCCTAGTGGGTCCTGCAAACTGACACCCAGAGCAGTGGCTTGTGAGTTTTGTTTCCTAGGGGAAAAGCCTGTACAATGGTTCAGGGTCCTGCGGCCTTAAATTTCAGGGTGCCTCATGGAATTCCGACTCTCGCAGGAGGTTTCCTAGACGCTTTGCTGAACCGGTGCCCACTTAGTCTGGTTTGAGAGTGCCAAGTGGGTCCTGCAAACTGACACCCAGAAAAGTGGCTTGTGAGTTTTATTTCCCAGGGATAAAGCCTGTACAGTGGTTCACGGTCCTGAGGCCTTAAATGGCCAGCTGCCACCTAAAATTCCGCCTCTCGAAGGATGTTTCCTAGACGCTATGCGGAACCGGTGCTCACTTAGTCTGGTTTGAGAGTGCCAAGTGGGTCCTGAAAACTGACACCCAGAACAGTGGCTTCTGAGTTTTGTTTCCCAGGGATAAAGCCTGTCGAGTGGTTCAGGGTCCTGAGGCCTTAAATGGCCAGGTGCCTCCTGGAATTCCATCTCTAGAAGGATGCCGCCAAGACGCAAGGTGGCAGCAGAGCCAACTTGGTCTGGTTTGAGAGTGCCTTTGGGGTCCTGAAAACTGACACCCAGAACAGTGGCTTCTGAGTTTTGTTACCCAGGGATATACCCTGTAGAGTGGTTCAGGGTCCTGAAGCCTTAAATGCCCAGGTGCCACCTAGAATTCCGCCTCTCAAAGGATGTTTCCTAGACTCTAAGCGCAAAGGGTTCCAGTTTGGTCTGGTTTGAGAGTGCCAAGTGAGTCCTGCAAACTGACACCCACAATAATGGCTTCTGAGTTTTGTTTGCCAGGGAAAAGGCTGTACAATGGTTCAGGGGCCTGAGGCCTTAAATTTCCGGGTGCCTCATGGAATTCGGCCTCTTGCAGGATGCCTCCAAGACGCAAGGTGGCAGGAGTTCCACCTTGGTCTGGTTTGAGAGTGCCAAATTGGTCCTGCAAACTGACACCCAGAATAATGGCTTCTGAGTTTTATTTGCCAGGGAAAAGTCCTGTAGATTGGTTCAGGGGCCTGAGGCCTAAAATTTAAGGGTGCCTCATGGACTTCTGCCTCCTCCAGGATGTTTCCTAGACGCTTTGCTGAACCGGTGCCCACTTAGTCTGGTTTGAGAGTGCCAAGTGGGTCCTGCAAACTGACACCCAGAACAGTGGCTTGTGAGTTTTGTTTCCCAGGGATAAAGCCTGTAGAGTGGTTCACGGTCCTGAGGCCTTAAATGGCCAGGTGCCACCTAAAATTCCGCCTCTCGAAGGATGTTTCCTAGATGCTATGCGGAACCGGTGCTCACTTAGTCTGGTTTGAGAGTGCCAAGTGGGTCCTGAAAACTGACACGCAGAACAGTGGCTTCTGAGTTTTGTTTCCCAGGGAAAAAGCCTGTAGAGTGGTTCGGGGTCCTGAGGCCTTAAATGGCCAGGTGCCTCCTGGAATTCCGCATCTCGCAGGATGCCTCCTAGACGCAAGGTGGCACCAGAGCCAACTTGGTCTGGTTTGAGAGTGCTAAGTGTGTCCTGAAAACTGACACCCAGAACAGTGGCTTGTGAGTGTTGTTACCCAGGTATATACCCTGTAGAGTGGTTCAGGGTCTTGAGGCCTTAAATGCCCAGGTGCCACCTAGAATTCCGCCTCTCAAAGGATGTTTCCTAGACTCTAAGCGGAAACGGTTCCAATTTGGTCTGGTTTGAGTGTGCCAAGTGAGTCCTGCAAACTGACACCCACAATAATGGCTTCTGAGTTTTGTTTGCCAAGGAAAAGGCTGTACAATGGTTCAGGGGCCTGAGGCCTTAAATTTCCGGGTGCCTCATGAAATTCCGCCTCTCGCTGGATGCCTCCAAGACGCAAGGTGGCAGTAGTGCCACCTTGGTCTGGTTTGAGAGTGCCAAATTGGTCCTGCAAACTGACACCCAGAATAATGGCTTCTGAGTTTTTTTTGCCAGGGAAAAGTCCTGTAGATTGGTTCAGGGGCCTGAGGCCTAAAATTTAAGGGTGCCTCATGGACTTCCGCCTCCTCCAGGATGTTTCCTAGACGCTTTGCTGAACCGGTGCCCATTTAGTCTGGTTTGAGAGTGCCAAGTGGGTCCTGCAAACTGACACCCAGAACAGTGGCTTGTGAGTTTTGTTTCCCAGGGATAAAGCCTGTAGAGTGGTTCACGGTCCTGAGGCCTTAAATGGCCAGGTGCCACCTAAAATTCCGCCTCTCGAAGGATGTTTCCTAGATGCTATGCGGAACCGGTGCTCACTTAGTCTGGTTTGAGAGTGCCAAGTGGGTCCTGAAAACTGACACCCAGAACAGTGGCTTCTGAGTTTTGTTTCCCAGGGAAAAAGCCTGTAGAGTGGTTCGGGGTCCTGAGGCCTTAAATGGCCAGGTGCCTCCTGGAATTCCGCATCTCGCAGGATTCCTCCTAGACGCAAGGTGGCACCAGAGCCAACTTGGTCTGGTTTGAGAGTGCTAAGTGTGTCCTGGAAACTGACACCCAGAACAGTGGCTTGTGAGTGTTGTTGCCCAGGTATATACCCTGTAGAGTGGTTCAGGGTCCTGAGGCCTTAAATGCCCAGGTGCCACCTAGAATTCCGCCTCTCAAAGGATGTTTCCTAGACTCTAAGCAGAAACGGTTCCAATTTGGTCTGGTTTGAGTGTGCCAAGTGAGTCCTGCAAACTGACACCCACAATAATGGCTTCTGAGTTTTGTTTGCCAAGGAAAAGGCTGTACAATGGTTCAGGGGCCTGAGGCCTTAAATTGCCGGGTGCCTCATGGAATTCCGCCTCTCGCTGGATGCCTCCAAGACGCAAGGTGGCAGTAGTGCCACCTTGGTCTGGTTTGAGAGTGCCAAATTGGTCCTGCAAACTGACACCCAGAATAATGGCTTCTGAGTTTTGTTTCTCGGGGAAAAGGCCTGTACAATGGTTCAGGGTCCTGCGGCCTTAAATTTCAGGGTGCCTCCTGGAATTCCGCCTCTCGCAGGATGTTTCTTAGGCGCTATGCGGAACCGGTGCCCACTTAGTCTGGTTTGAGAGTGCAAGTGGGTCCTGCAAACTGACACCCAGAACAATGGCTTGTGAGTTTTGTTTCCCAGGGAAAAAGCCTGTAGAGTGGTTCACGGTCCTGAGGCCTTAAATGGCCAGGTGCCTCCCGGAATTCCGCATCTCGCAGGATGCCTCCAAGACGCAAGGTGGCACCAGTGCCGACTTGGTCTGGTTTGAGAGTGCCTAGTGGGTCCTGAAAACTGACACCCAGAATAGTGGCTTCTGATTTTTGTTTCCCGGGGAAAAGGCCTGTACAGTGGTTCAGGGGCCTGAGGCCTTAAATGGCCGGGTGCCTCCTGGAATTCATCCTCTCGCACGATGCCTCTCAGACGCAAAGTGGAACCAGTGCCAAGTTTGTCTGGTTTGAGAGTGCCAAGTGAGTCCTGCAAACTGACACCCAGAATAATGGCTTCTGAGTTTTTTTTGCCAGGGAAAAGGCTGTACAATGGTTCAGGGGCCTGAGGCCTTAAATTGCCGGGTGCCCCCTGGAATTCGGCCTCTCGTAGGATGCCTCCAAGACGCAAGGTGGCATTAGTGCCACCTTGGTCTGGTTTGAGAGTGCCAAGTTGGTCCTGCAAACTGACACACACAATAATGGCTTCTGAGTTTTGTTTCTCGGGGAAAAGGCCTGTACAGTGGTTCAGGGGCCTGAGGCCTTAAATGGCCAGGTGCCTCCTGTAATTCCGTCTCTCGCAGGATGCCTCCCAGACGCAAGGTGGCACCAATGCCAACTTGGTCTGGTTTGAGAGTGCCTAGTGTGTCTTGCAAACTGACACCCAGAACAGTGGCTTGTGAGTTTTGTTTACTAGGGAAAAAGCCTGTAGAATGTTTCAGGATCCTGAGGCCTTAAATGGCCGGGTGCCTCCTGGAATTCGGCCTCTCGCAGGATGCCTCTCAGACGCAAAGTGGCACCAGTGCCAACTTGGTCTTGTTTGAGAGTGCCAAGTTGGTCCTGCAAACTGACACCCAGAACAGTGGCTTCTGAGTTTTGTTTCCCAGGGAAAAAGCCTGTACTGTTGTTTAGGGTCCTGAGGCCTTAATAGGCCAGGTGCCTCCTGGAATTTCGCATCTCGCAGGATGCCTCCCAGACGCAAGGTGGCACCAGTGCCAACTTGGTCTGGTTTGAGAGTGCCTAGTGGGTCCTGCAAACTGACACGTAGAACAGTGGCTTGTGAGTTTTGTTTCCCAGGGAAATAGCCTGTACTGTTGTTTAGGGTCCGGAGGCCTTAATAGGCCCGGTGCCTCCTGGAATTCCGCATTTCGCAGGATGCCTCCCAGACACAAGGTGGCAGCAGTGCCAACTTGGTCTGGTTTGAGAGTGCCTAGTGGGTCCTGCAAACTGACACCTAGAACAGTGGCTTGTGAGTTTCGTTTCCCAGGGAAAAAGCCTGTAGAATGTTTCAGCATCCTGAGGCCTTAAATGGCCGGGTGCCTCCTGGAATTCGGCCTCTCGCAGGATGCCTCTCAGACGCAAAGTGGCACCAGTGCCAACTTGGTCTGGTTTGAGAGTGCCAAGTGGGTCCTGCAAACTGACACCCAGAACAGTGGCTTCTGAGTTTTGTTTCCCAGGGAAAAGGCTGTACAATCGTTCAGGGACCTGAGGCCTTAAATTGCCGGGTGCCTCATGGAATTCCGCCTATCGCAGGATGCCTCCAAGACGCAAGGTGGCAGTAGTGCCACCTTGGTCTGGTTTGAGAGTTCCAAATTGGTCCTGCAAACTGACACACACAATAATGGCATCTGAGTTTTTTTTATCGGGGAAAAGGCCTGTACTGTGGTTCAGGGGCCTGAGGCCTTAAATGGCCAGGTGCCTCCTGGAATTGCGTCTCTTGCAGGATGCATCCCAGACGCAAGGTGTCAGCAGTGCCAACTTGGTCTGGTTTGAGAGTGCCAAGTGGGTCCTGAAAACTGACACCCAGAACAGTGGTTTCTGAGTTTTGTTTCCTAGGGAAAAAGCCTGTACAATGGTTCAGGGTCCTGCGGCCTTTAATTGCCAGGTGCCACCTAGAATTCCGCCTCTCGAAGGATATTTCCTAGACTCTAAGCGGAAACGGGGCCAATTTGGTCTGGTTTGAGAGTGCCAAGTTAGTCCTGCAAAATGACACCCAGAATAATGGCTTCTGAGTTTTATTTGCCAGGGAAAAGGCCTGTAGATTGGTTCAGGGTCCTGAGGCCTTAAATGGCCAGGTGCCTCCTGGAATTCTGTCTCTCGCAGGATGCCTCCCAGACGCAAGGTGGCACCAGTGCCAACTTGGTCTGGTTTGACAGTGCCTAGTGGGTCCTGCAAACTGACACCCAGAGCAGTGGCTTGTGAGTTTTGTTTCCTAGGGGAAAAGCCTGTACAATGGTTCAGGGTCCTGCGGCCTTAAATTTCAGGGTGCCTCATGGAATTCCGACTCTCGCAGGATGTTTCCTAGACGCTTTGCTGAACCGGTGCCCACTTAGTCTGGTTTGAGAGTGCCAAGTGGGTCCTGCAAACTGACACCCAGAAAAGTGGCTTGTGAGTTTTATTTCCCAGGGATAAAGCCTGTAGAGTGGTTCACGGTCCTGAGGCCTTAAATGGCCAGCTGCCACCTAAAATTCCGCCTCTCGAAGGATGTTTCCTAGACGCTATGCGGAACCGGTGCTCACTTATTCTGGTTTGAGAGTGCCAAGTGGGTCCTGAAAACTGACACCCAGAACAGTGGCTTCTGAGTTTTGTTTCCCAGGGATAAAGCCTGTTGAGTGGTTCAGGGTCCTGAGGCCTTAAATGGCCAGGTGCCTCCTGGAATTCCATCTCTAGAAGGATGCCGACAAGACGCAAGGTGGCAGCAGAGCCAACTTGGTCTGGTTTGAGAGTGCCTTTGGGGTCCTGAAAACTGACACCCAGAACAGTGGCTTCTGAGTTTTGTTACCCAGGGATATACCCTGTAGAGTGGTTCAGGGTCCTGAAGCCTTAAATGCCCAGGTGCCACCTAGAATTCCGCCTCTCGAAGGATGTTTCCTAGACTCTAAGCGGAAAGGGTTCCAATTTGGTCTGGTTTGAGAGTGCCAAGTGAGTCCTGCAAACTGACACACACAATAATGGCTTCTGAGTTTTGTTTGCCAGGGAAAAGGCTGTACAATGGTTCAGGGGCCTGAGGCCTTAAATTTCCGGGTGCCTCATGGAATTCGGCCTCTTGCAGGATGCCTCCAAGACGCAAGGTGGCAGGAGTTCCACCTTGGTCTGGTTTGAGAGTGCCAAATTGGTCCTGCAAACTGACACCCAGAATAATGGCTTCTGAGTTTTATTTGCCAGGGAAAAGTCCTGTAGATTGGTTCAGGGGCCTGAGGCCTAAAATTTAAGGGTGCCTCATGGACTTCCGCCTCCTCCAGGATGTTTCCTAGACGCTTTGCTGAACCGGTGGTGCCCATTTAGTCTGGTTTGAGAGTGCCAAGTGGGTCCTGCAAACTGACACCCAGAACAGTGGCTTGTGAGTTTTGTTTCCCAGGGATAAAGCCTGTAGAGTGGTTCACGGTCCTGAGGCCTTAAATGGCCAGGTGCCACCTAAAATTCCGCCTCTCGAAGGATGTTTCCTAGATGCTATGCGGAACCGGTGCTCACTTAGTCTGGTTTGAGAGTGCCAAGTGGGTCCTGAAAACTGACACCCAGAACAGTGGCTTCTGAGTTTTGTTTCCCAGGGAAAAAGCCTGTAGAGTGGTTCGGGGTCCTGAGGCCTTAAATGGCCAGGTGCCTCCTGGAATTCCGCATCTCGCAGGATTCCTCCTAGACGCAAGGTGGCACCAGAGCCAACTTGGTCTGGTTTGAGAGTGCTAAGTGTGTCCTGGAAACTGACACCCAGAACAGTGGCTTGTGAGTGTTGTTACCCAGGTATATACCCTGTAGAGTGGTTCAGGGTCCTGAGGCCTTAAATGCCCAGGTGCCACCTAGAATTCCGCCTCTCAAAGGATGTTTCCTAGACTCTAAGCGGAAACGGTTCCAATTTGGTCTGGTTTGAGTGTGCCAAGTGAGTCCTGCAAACTGACACCCACAATAATGGCTTCTGAGTTTTGTTTGCCAAGGAAAAGGCTGTACAATGGTTCAGGGGCCTGAGGCCTTAAATTGCCGGGTGCCTCATGGAATTCCGCCTCTCGCTGGATGCCTCCAAGACGCAAGGTGGCAGTAGTGCCACCTTGGTCTGGTTTGAGAGTGCCAAATTGGTCCTGCAAACTGACACCCAGAATAATGGCTTCTGAGTTTTGTTTCTCGGGGAAAAGGCCTGTACAATGGTTCAGGGTCCTGCGGCCTTAATTTTCAGGGTGCCTCATGGAATTCCGCCTCTCGAAGGATGTTTCCTAGACGCTATGCGGAAGCGGTGCCCACTTAGTCTGGTTTGAGAGTGCAAGTGGGTCCTGCAAACTGACACCCAGAACAATGGCTTGTGAGTTTTGTTTCCCAGGGAAAAAGCCTGTAGAGTGGTTCACGGTCCTGAGGCCTTAAATGGCCAGGTGCCTCCCGGAATTCCGCATCTCGCAGGATGCCTCCAAGACGCAAAGTGGCACCAGTGCCAACTTGGTCTGGTTTGAGAGTGCCTAGTGGGTCCTGAAAACTGACACCCAGAATAGTGGCTTCTGATTTTTGTTTCCCGGGGAAAAGGCCTGTACAGTGGTTCAGGGGCCTGAGGCCTTAAATGGCCGGGTGCCTCCTGGAATTCGTCCTCTCGCACGATGCCTCTCAGACGCAAAGTGGAACCAGTGCCAAGTTTGTCTGGTTTGAGAGTGCCAAGTGAGTCCTGCAAACTGACACCCAGAATAATGGCTTCTGAGTTTTTTTTGCCAGGGAAAAGGCTGTACAATGGTTCAGGGGCCTGAGGCCTTAAATTGCCGGGTGCCCCCTGGAATTCGGCCTCTCGTAGGATGCCTCCAAGACGCAAGGTGGCATTAGTGCCACCTTGGTCTGGTTTGAGAGTGCCAAGTTGGTCCTGCAAACTGACACACACAATAATGGCTTCTGAGTTTTGTTTCTCGGGGAAAAGGCCTGTACAGTGGTTCAGGGGCCTGAGGCCTTAAATGGCCAGGTGCCTCCTGGAATTCCGTCTCTCGCAGGATGCCTCCCAGACGCAAGGTGGCACCAATGCCAACTTGGTCTGGTTTGAGAGTGCCTAGTGTGTCTTGCAAACTGACACCCAGAACAGTGGCTTGTGAGTTTTGTTTACTAGGGAAAAAGCCTGTAGAATGTTTCAGGATCCTGAGGCCTTAAATGGCCGGGTGCCTCCTGGAATTCGGCCTCTCGCAGGATGCCTCTCAGACGCAAAGTGGCACCAGTGCCAACTTGGTCTTGTTTGAGAGTGCCAAGTTGGTCCTGCAAACTGACACCCAGAACAGTGGCTTCTGAGTTTTGTTTCCCAGGGAAAAAGCCTGTACTGTTGTTTAGGGTCCTGAGGCCTTAATAGGCCAGGTGCCTCCTGGAATTCCGCATCTCGCAGGATGCCTCCCAGACGCAAGGTGGCACCAGTGCCAACTTGGTCTGGTTTGACAGTGCCTAGTGGGTCCTGCAAAGTGACACGTAGAACAGTGGCTTGTGAGTTTTGTTTCCCAGGGAAATAGCCTGTACTGTTGTTTAGGGTCCTGAGGCCTTAATAGGCCAGGTGCCTCCTGGAATTCCGCATCTCGCAGGATGCCTCCCAGACACAAGGTGGCAGCAGTGCCAACTTGGTCTGGTTTGAGAGTGCCTAGTGGGTCCTGCAAACTGACACCTAGAACAGTGGCTTGTGAGTTTCGTTTCCCAGGGAAAAAGCCTGTAGAATGTTTCAGCATCCTGAGGCCTTAAATGGCCGGGTGCCTCCTGGAATTCGGCCTCTCGCAGGATGCCTCTCAGACGCAAAGTGGCACCAGTGCCAACTTGGTCTGGTTTGAGAGTGCCAAGTGGGTCCTGCAAACTGACACCCAGAACAGTGGCTTCTGAGTTTTGTTTCCCAGGGAAAAGGCTGTACAATCGTTCAGGGACCTGAGGCCTTAAATTGCCGGGTGCCTCATGGAATTCCGCCTATCGCAGGATGCCTCCAAGACGCAAGGTGGCAGTAGTGCCACCTTGGTCTGGTTTGAGAGTTCCAAATTGGTCCTGCAAACTGACACACACAATAATGGCATCTGAGTTTTTTTTATCGGGGAAAAGGCCTGTACTGTGGTTCAGGGGCCTGAGGCCTTAAATGGCCAGGTGCCTCCTGGAATTGCGTCTCTTGCAGGATGCATCCCAGACGCAAGGTGTCAGCAGTGCCAACTTGGTCTGGTTTGAGAGTGCCAAGTGGGTCCTGAAAACTGACACCCAGAACAGTGGTTTCTGAGTTTTGTTTCCTAGGGAAAAAGCCTGTACAATGGTTCAGGGTCCTGAGGCCTTTAATTGCCAGGTGCCACCTAGAATTCCGCCTCTCGAAGGATATTTCCTAGACTCTAAGCGGAAACGGGGCCAATTTGGTCTGGTTTGAGAGTGCCAAGTTAGTCCTGCAAAATGACACCCAGAATAATGGCTTCTGAGTTTTATTTGCCAGGGAAAAGGCCTGTAGATTGGTTCAGGGTCCTGAGGCCTTAAATGGCCAGGTGCCTCCTGGAATTCTGTCTCTCGCAGGATGCCTCCCAGACGCAAGGTGGCACCAGTGCCAACTTGGTCTGGTTTGACAGTGCCTAGTGGGTCCTGCAAACTGACACCCAGAGCAGTGGCTTGTGAGTTTTGTTTCCTAGGGGAAAAGCCTGTACAATGGTTCAGGGTCCTGCGGCCTTAAATTTCAGGGTGCCTCATGGAATTCCGACTCTCGCAGGATGTTTCCTAGACGCTTTGCTGAACCGGTGCCCACTTAGTCTGGTTTGAGAGTGCCAAGTGGGTCCTGCAAACTGACACCCAGAAAAGTGGCTTGTGAGTTTTATTTCCCAGGGATAAAGCCTGTAGAGTGGTTCACGGTCCTGAGGCCTTAAATGGCCAGCTGCCACCTAAAATTCCGCCTCTCGAAGGATGTTTCCTAGACGCTATGCGGAACCGGTGCTCACTTATTCTGGTTTGAGAGTGCCAAGTGGGTCCTGAAAACTGACACCCAGAACAGTGGCTTCTGAGTTTTGTTTCCCAGGGATAAAGCCTGTCGAGTGGTTCAGGGTCCTGAGGCCTTAAATGGCCAGGTGCCTCCTGGAATTCCATCTCTAGAAGGATGCCGACAAGACGCAAGGTGGCAGCAGAGCCAACTTGGTCTGGTTTGAGAGTGCCTTTGGGGTCCTGAAAACTGACACCCAGAACAGTGGCTTCTGAGTTTTGTTACCCAGGGATATACCCTGTAGAGTGGTTCAGGGTCCTGAAGCCTTAAATGCCCAGGTGCCACCTAGAATTCCGCCTCTCGAAGGATGTTTCCTAGACTCTAAGCGGAAAGGGTTCCAATTTGGTCTGGTTTGAGAGTGCCAAGTGAGTCCTGCAAACTGACACACACAATAATGGCTTCTGAGTTTTGTTTGCCAGGGAAAAGGCTGTACAATGGTTCAGGGGCCTGAGGCCTTAAATTTCCGGGTGCCTCATGGAATTCGGCCTCTTGCAGGATGCCTCCAAGACGCAAGGTGGCAGGAGTTCCACCTTGGTCTGGTTTGAGAGTGCCAAATTGGTCCTGCAAACTGACACCCAGAATAATGGCTTCTGAGTTTAGTTTCTCGGGGAAAAGGCCTGTACAGTGGTCCAGGGGCCTGAGGCCTTAAATGGCCAGGTGCTTCCTGGAATTCCGTCTCTCGCAGGATGCCTCCCAGACGCTAGGTGGCACCAGTGCAAACTTGATCTGGTTTGACAGTGCCTAGTGGGTCCTACAAACTGACACCCAGAGCAGTCGCTTGTGAGTTTTGTTTCCAAGGGAAAAAGCCTGTACAATGGTTCAGGGTCCTGCGGCCCTAAATTTCAGGGTGCCTCATGGAATTCCGCCTCTCGCAGGATGTTTCCTAGACGCTATGCCGAACCGGTGCCCACTTAGTGTGGTTTGAGAGTGCAAGTGGGTCCTGAAAACTGACACCCAGAACAGTGGATTGTGAGTTTTGTTTCCCAGGGAAAAAGCCTGTCGAGTGGTTCAGGGTCCTGAGGCCTTAAATGGCCAGGTGCCTCCTGGAATTCCATCTCTAGAAGGATGCCGCCAAGACGCAAAGTGGCAGCAGAGCCAAC
The DNA here is from genome assembly GCF_963513975.1 of Fringilla coelebs. Classification (NCBI taxonomy): domain Eukaryota; kingdom Metazoa; phylum Chordata; class Aves; order Passeriformes; family Fringillidae; genus Fringilla; species Fringilla coelebs. Next base: position 579,547 of record NW_028167380.1, on the reverse strand, counting down.
TTGGTCTGGTTTGAGAGTGCCTTTGGGGTCCTGAAAACTGACACCCAGAACAGTGGCTTCTGAGTTTTGTTACCCAGGGATATACCCTGTAGAGTGGTTCAGGGTCCTGAAGCCTTAAATGCCCAGGTGCCACCTAGAATTCCGCCTCTCGAAGGATGTTTTTTAGACTCTAAGCGGAAAGGGTTCCAATTTGGTCTGGTTTGAGAGTGCCAAGTGAGTCCTGCAAACTGACACCCACAATAATGGCTTCTGAGTTTTGTTTGCCAGGGAAAAGGCTGTACAATGGTTCAGGGGCCTGAGGCCTTAAATTTCCGGGTGCCTCATGGAATTCGGCCTCTTGCAGGATGCCTCCAAGACGCAAGGTGGCAGTAGTTCCACCTTGGTCTGGTTTGAGAGTGCCAAATTGGTCCTGCAAACTGACACCCAGAATAATGGCTTCTGAGTTTTATTTGCCAGGGAAAAGTCCTGTAGATTGGTTCAGGGGCCAGAGGCCTAAAATTTAAGGGTGCCTCATGGACTTCCGCCTCCTCCAGGATGTTTCCTAGACGCTTTGCTGAACCGGTGCCCACTTAGTCTGGTTTGAGAGTGCCAAGTGGGTCCTGAAAACTGACACCCAGAACAGTGGCTTCTGAGTTTTGTTTCCCAGGGATAAAGCCTGTAGAGTGGTTCAGGGTCCTGAGGCCTTAAATGGCCAGGTGCCTCCTGGAATTCCATCTCTAGAAGGATGCCGACAAGACGCAAGGTGGCAGCAGAGCCAACTTGGTCTGGTTTGAGAGTGCCTTTGGGGTCCTGAAAACTGACACCCAGAACAGTGGCTTCTGAGTTTTGTTACCCAGGGATATACCCTGTAGAGTGGTTCAGGGTCCTGAGGCCTTAAATGCCCAGGTGCCACCTAGAATTCCGCCTCTCAAAGGATGTTTCCTAGACTCTAAGCGGAAACGGTTCCAATTTGGTCTGGTTTGAGTGTACCAAGTGAGTCCTGCAAACTGACACCCACAATAATGGCTTCTGAGTTTTGTTTGCCAAGGAAAAGGCTGTACAATGGTTCAGGGGCCTGAGGCCTTAAATTGCCGGGTGCCTCATGGAATTCCGCCTCTCGCTGGATGCCTCCAAGACGCAAGGTGGCAGTAGTGCCACCTTGGTCTGGTTTGAGAGTGCCAAATTGGTCCTGCAAACTGACACCCAGAATAATGGCTTCTGAGTTTTGTTTCTCGGGGAAAAGGCCTGTACAATGGTTCAGGGTCCTGCGGCCTTAATTTTCAGGGTGCCTCCTGGAATTCCGCCTCTTGCAGGATGTTTCTTAGACGCTATGCGGAACCGGTGCCCACTTAGTCTGGTTTGAGAGTGCAAGTGGGTCCTGCAAACAGACACCCAGAACAATGGCTTGTGAGTTTTGTTTCCCAGGGAAAAAGCCTGTAGAGTGGTTCACGGTCCTGAGGCCTTAAATGGCCAGGTGCCTCCCGGAATTCCGCATCTCGCAGGATGCCTCCAAGACGCAAGGTGGCACCAGTGCCGACTTGGTCTGGTTTGAGAGTGCCTAGTGGGTCCTGAAAACTGACACCCAGAATAGTGGCTTCTGATTTTTGTTTCCCGGGGAAAAGGCCTGTACAGTGGTTCAGGGGCCTGAGGCCTTAAATGGCCGGGTGCCTCCTGGAATTCGTCCTCTCGCACGATGCCTCTCAGACGCAAAGTGGAACCAGTGCCAAGTTTGTCTGGTTTGAGAGTGCCAAGTGAGTCCTGCAAACTGACACCCAGAATAATGGCTTCTGAGTTTTTTTTGCCAGGGAAAAGGCTGTACAATGGTTCAGGGGCCTGAGGCCTTAAATTGCCGGGTGCCCCCTGGAATTCGGCCTCTCGTAGGATGCCTCCAAGACGCAAGGTGGCATTAGTGCCACCTTGGTCTGGTTTGAGAGTGCCAAGTTGGTCCTGCAAACTGACACACACAATAATGGCTTCTGAGTTTTGTTTCTCGGGGAAAAGGCCTGTACAGTGGTTCAGGGGCCTGAGGCCTTAAATGGCCAGGTGCCTCCTGGAATTCCGTCTCTCGCAGGATGCCTCCCAGACGCAAGGTGGCACCAATGCCAACTTGGTCTGGTTTGAGAGTGCCTAGTGTGTCTTGCAAACTGACACCCAGAACAGTGGCTTGTGAGTTTTGTTTACTAGGGAAAAAGCCTGTAGAATGTTTCAGGATCCTGAGGCCTTAAATGGCCGGGTGCCTCCTGGAATTCGGCCTCTCGCAGGATGCCTCTCAGACGCAAAGTGGCACCAGTGCCAACTTGGTCTTGTTTGAGAGTGCCAAGTTGGTCCTGCAAACTGACACCCAGAACAGTGGCTTCTGAGTTTTGTTTCCCAGGGAAAAAGCCTGTACTGTTGTTTAGGGTCCTGAGGCCTTAATAGGCCAGGTGCCTCCTGGAATTCCGCATCTCGCAGGACGCCTCCCAGACGCAAGGTGGCACCAGTGCCAACTTGGTCTGGTTTGAGAGTGCCTAGTGGGTCCTGCAAACTGACACGTAGAACAGTGGCTTGTGAGTTTTGTTTCCCAGGGAAATAGCCTGTACAATTGTTTAGGGTCCTGAGGCCTTAATAGGCCAGGTGCCTCCTGGAATTCCGCATCTCGCAGGATGCCTCCCAGACACAAGGTGGCAGCAGTGCCAACTTGGTCTGGTTTGAGAGTGCCTAGTGGGTCCTGCAAACTGACACCTAGAACAGTGGCTTGTGAGTTTCGTTTCCCAGGGAAAAAGCCTGTAGAATGTTTCAGCATCCTGAGGCCTTAAATGGCCGGGTGCCTCCTGGAATTCAGCCTCTCGCAGGATGCCTCTCAGACGCAAAGTGGCACCAGTGCCAACTTGGTCTGGTTTGAGAGTGCCAAGTGGGTCCTGCAAACTGACACCCAGAACAGTGGCTTCTGAGTTTTGTTTCCCGGGGAAAAGGCTGTACAATCGTTCAGGGACCTGAGGCCTTAAATTGCCGGGTGCCTCATGGAATTCCGCCTATCGCAGGATGCCTCCAAGACGCAAGGTGGCAGTAGTGCCACCTTGGTCTGGTTTGAGAGTTCCAAATTGGTCCTGCAAAATGACACACACAATAATGGCATCTGAGTTTTTTTTATCGGGGAAAAGGCCTGTACTGTGGTTCAGGGGCCTGAGGCCTTAAATGGCCAGGTGCCTCCTGGAATTGCGTCTCTTGCAGGATGCATCCCAGACGCAAGGTGTCAGCAGTGCCAACTTGGTCTGGTTTGAGAGTGCCAAGTGGGTCCTGAAAACTGACACCCAGAACAGTGGTTTCTGAGTTTTGTTTCCTAGGGAAAAAGCCTGTACAATGGTTCAGGGTCCTGCGGCCTTTAATTGCCAGGTGCCACCTAGAATTCCGCCTCTCGAAGGATATTTCCTAGACTCTAAGCGGAAACGGGGCCAATTTGGTCTGGTTTGAGAGTGCCAAGTTAGTCCTGCAAAATGACACCCAGAATAATGGCTTCTGAGTTTTATTTGCCAGGGAAAAGGCCTGTAGATTGGTACAGGGTCCTGAGGCCTTAAATGGCCAGGTGCCTCCTGGAATTCTGTCTCTCGCAGGATGCCTCCCAGACGCAAGGTGGCAGCAGTGCCAACTTGGTCTGGTTTGACAGTGCCTAGTGGGTCCTGCAAACTGACACCCAGAGCAGTGGCTTGTGAGTTTTGTTTCCTAGGGGAAAAGCCTGTACAATGGTTCAGGGTCCTGCGGCCTTAAATTTCAGGGTGCCTCATGGAATTCCGACTCTCGCAGGATGTTTCCTAGACGCTTTGCTGAACCGGTGCCCACTTAGTCTGGTTTGAGAGTGCCAAGTGGGTCCTGCAAACTGACACCCAGAAATGTGGCTTGTGAGTTTTATTTCCCAGGGATAAAGCCTGTAGAGTGGTTCACGGTCCTGAGGCCTTAAATGGCCAGCTGCCACCTAAAATTCCGCCTCTCGAAGGATGTTTCCTAGACGCTATGCGGAACCGGTGCTCACTTAGTCTGGTTTGAGAGTGCCAAGTTGGTCCTGAAAACTGACACCCAGAACAGTGGCTTCTGAGTTTTGTTTCCCAGGGAAAAAGCCTGTCGAGTGGTTCAGGGTCCTGAGGCCTTAAATGGCCAGGTGCCTCCTGGAATTCCATCTCTAGAAGGATGCCGCCAAGACGCACCGTGGCACCAGTGCCAACTTGGTCTAGTTTGAGAGTGCCAAGTGGGTCTTGCAAACTGACACCCAGAACAGTGGCTTGTGAGTTTTGTTTCCCAGGTAAAAAGCCTGTAGAATGTTTCAGGATCCTGAGGCCTTAAATTGCCGGGTGCACCCTGGAATGCGGCCTCTTGCAGGATTCCTCTCAGTCGCAAAGTGGCAGCAGTGCCAACTTGGTCTGGTTTGAGAGTGCCAAGTGGGTCCTGCAAACTGACACCCAGAACAGTGGCTTCTGAGTTTTGTTTCCCAGGAAAAAGCCTGTACAGTGGTTTAGGGTCCTGAGGCATTAAATGGCCAGGTGTCTCATGGAATTCCGCCTCTAGAAGAATGCCGCCTAGGCGCAAGGTGGCAGCTGTGCCAACTTGGTCTGGTTTGAGAGTGCCAAATTGGTCCTGCAAACTGACACCCAGAATAATGGCTTCTGAGTTTAGTTTCTCGGGGAAAACCCCTGTACCGTGGTTCAGGGTCCTGAGACCTTAAATGGCCAGGTGCCTCCTGGAATTCGGCCTCTCGTCGGATGCCTCCCAGACTCAAAGTACACCAGTACCAAGTTGGTCTGGTTTGACAGTGCCTATTGGCTCCTACAAACTGACAGCCAGAGCAGTGGCTTGTGAGTTTTGTTTCCCAGGGAAAAAGCCTGTACAATGGTTCAGGGTCCTGCGGCCTTAAATTTCAGGGTGCCTCATGGAATTCCGCCTCTCGCAGGATGTTTCCTAGACGCTGTGCAGAACCGGTGCCCACTAAGTCTGGTTTGAGAGTGCCAAGTGGGTCCGGCAAACTTACACCCAGAACAGTGGCTTGTGAGTTTTGTTTCCCAGGGAAATACCCTGTAGAGTGGTTCACGGTCCTGAGGCCTTAAATGGCCAGGTGCCTCCTGGAATTCCGCCTCTTGCAGGATGCCTGCCAGAAGCAAATTGGCACCAGTGCCGACTTGGTCTGGCTTGAGAGTGCCTAGTGGGTCCTGAAAACTGACACCCAGAGTAGTTGCTTCTGAGTTTTGTTTCCCAGGGAAAAGACGGGTACAGTAGTTCAGGGGCCTGAAACATTAAATGGCCGGGTGCCTCCTGGAATTCCACCTCTCGCAGGATGCCTCCCAGGCGCAAGGTTTCAATAGTGCCAACTTGGGCTGGTTTGAGAGTGCCAAGTGTGTTCTGCAAACTTAAACCCAGAACAGTGGCTTCTGAGTTTTGTTTCCCAGGGAAAAAGCCTGTACAGTGGGTCAGGGTCCTGAGGCCTTAAATGGCCAGCTGCCTCCTGGAATTCCGCCTCTAGAAGGATGCCGCCAAGACGCAAGGTGGCAGCAGAGCCAACTTGGTCTGGTTTGAGAGTGCCTTTGGGGTCCTGAAAACTGACACCCAGAACAGTGGCTTCTGAGTTTTGTTTCCCAGGGAAAAAGCCTGTAGAGTGGTTCAGGGTCTTGAGGCCTTAAATTGCGAGGTGCCACCTAGAATTCCGCCTCTCGAAGGATGTTTCCTATACGCTATGCCTAACCGGTGCCCACTTTGTCTGGTTTTGAGAGTGCCAAGTGGGTCCTGAAAACTGACACCCAGAACAGTGGCTTCTGAGTTTTGTTTCCCAGGGAAAAACCCTGTAGAGTGGTTCAGGGTCTTGAGGCCTTAAATGGCCAGGTGCCTCCTGGAATTCCGCCTTTTGCAGTATGCCTCCCAGACGCAAAGTAGCACCAGTGCCAACGTGGTCTGGTTTGAAAATGCCAAGTGGGTCCTTAAAACTGACACCCAGAATAATGGCTTCTGAGTTTTGTTTCCCAGGGAAAAAAGGCTGTACGATGGTTCAGGGTCCTGAGGCCTTAAATGGCCCGGTGCCTCCTGGAATTCCGTCTCAAGAAGGATGCCGCCCAGACGCAAGGTTTCACCAGTGCACACTTGGTCTGGTTTGAGAGTGCAGACTGGGTCCTGAAAACTTACACCCAGGAGAGTGGCTTGTGAGTTTTGTTTCCCAGGGAAAAAGGCTGTACAATGGTTCAGGGGCCTGACGCCTTAAATTGCCGGGTGCCTCCTGGAGATCCGCTTCTCGCAGGATGTTTCAGAAACGCTAAGCGGCACCCTTGCCTACTTAGTCTGGTTTGAGAGTGCCAAGTGGGTCCTAAAAACTGACACCCAGGACAATGGCTTCTGAGTTTTTTTCCCAGGGAAAAAGCCTGTACAGTGCTTCAGGGGCCTGAGGCCTTAAATGGCCAGGTGCCTCCCGGAATTCCGCCTCTTGCAGGATGCCTTCCAGACGCAAGGTGGCACCAGTGCTAACTTGGTCTAGTTTGAGAGTGCCAAGTGGGTCCTGAAAACTGACACCCAGAACTGTGGCTTGTGAGTTTTGTTTCCCAGGGAAAAAGCCTGTTGAATTTTTCAGGATCCTGAGGCCTTAAATGGCCAGGTGCCTCCTGGAATTCGGCCTCTAGCAGGATGAATCCAAGACGCAAGGTGTCAGCAGTGCCAACTTGGTCTGGTTTGAGAGTGCCTTTGGGGTCCTGAAAACTGACACCCAGAACAGTGGCTTCTGAGTTTTGTTTCCTAGGGAAAAAGCCTGTACAATGGTTCAGGATCCTGAGGCCTTAAATTGCCAGGTGCCACCTTGAATTCCGCCTCTCGAAAGATGTTTCATTGACTCTAAGCGGAAACGGGGCCAACTTGGTCTGGTTTGAGAGTGCCACGTGGGTCCTGAAAACTGACACCCAGAACAGTGGCTTCTGATTTTTGTTTCCCGGGGAAAAGGACTGTACAGTGGTTCACGGTCCTGTGGCCTTAAATGGTCGGGTGCATCCTGGAATTCGTCCTCTCGCACGATGCCTCTCAGACGCAAAGTGGCACCAGTGCCAAGTTGGTCTGGTTTTAGAGTGCCAAGTGAGTCCGGCAAACTGACACCCAGAATAATGGCTTCTGAGTTTTGTTTGTTAGGGAAAAGGCTGTAAAATGGTTCAGGGTTCTGAGGCCTTAAATTGCCGGGTGCACCCTGGAATTCGGCCTCTCGCAGGATGCCTCCAAGACTCAAGGTGGCATTAGTGCCAATTTGGTCTGGATTGAGAGTGCCAAGTGAGTCCTGCAAACTGACACCCAGAATAATGGCTTCTGAGTTTTGTTTCTCGGGGAAAAGGCCTGTACAGTGGTTCAGGGTCCTGAGGCCTTAAATGGCCAGGTGCCTCATGGAATTCCACCTTTAGAAAAATGCCGCCAAGGCGCAAGTTGGCAGCAGTGCCAACTTGGTATGGTTTGAGAGTGCCAAATGGGTCCTGAAAACTGACACCTCGAGCAGTGTCTTCTGAATTTTGTTTCCTAGGGAAAAAGCCTGTACAATGGTTCAGGGTCCTGCGGCCTTAAATTTCAGGGTGCCTCATGGAATTCCGCCTCTCGCAGGATGTTTCCTAGACGCTATGCGCAACCGGTGCCCACTTAGTCTTGTTTGAGATTGCCTAGTGAGTCCTACCAACTGACACCCAGAGCAGTGGCTTGTGAGTTTTGTTTCCCAGGGAAAAGGCCTGTACAATGGTTCAGGGTCCTGGGGCCTTAAATTTCAGGTTGCCTCATGGAATTCCGACTCTCGCAGGATGTTTCCTAGACGCTTTGCTGAACCGGTGCCCACTTAGTCTGGTTTGAGAGTGCCAAGTGGGTCCTGCACACTGACACCCAGAACAGTGGCTTGTGAATTTTGTTTCACAGGGATAAAGCCTGTAGAGTGGTTAACGGTCCTTAGGCCTTAAATGGCCAGGTGCCACCTAAAATTCCGCCTCTCGAAGGATGTTTCCTAGACGCTATGCGGAACCGGTGCTCACTTAGTCTGGTTTGAGAGTGCCAAGTGGGTCCTGAAAACTGACACCCAGAACAGTGGCTTCTGAGTTTTGTTTCCCAGGGAAAAAGCCTGTACAGTGGTTCAGGGTCCTGAGGCCTTAAATGGCCAAGTTCCTCCTGGAATTCCATCTCTAGAAGGATGCCGCCAAGACGCAAGGTGGCAGCAGAGCCAACTTGGTCTGGTTTGAGAGTGCCAAGTGTGTCCTGAAAACTGACACCCAGAACAGTGGCTTGTGAGTTTTGTTACCCAGGTATATACCCTTTAGAGTGGTTCAGGGTCCTGAGGCCTTAAATGCCCAGGTGCCACCTAGAATTCCGCCTTTCAAAGGATGTTTCCTAGACTCTAAGCGGAAACGGTTCCAATTTGGTCTGGTTTGAGAGTGCCAAGTGAGTCCTGCAAACTGACACCCACAATAATGTCTTCTGAGTTTTGTTTGCCAAGGAAAAGGCTGTACAATGGTTCAGGGGCCTGAGGCCTTAAATTGCCGGGTGCTTCATGGAATTCCCCCTCTCGCTGGATGCCTCCAAGACGCAAGGTGGCAGTAGTGCCACCTTGGTCTGGTTTGAGAGTGCCAAATTGGTCCTGCAAACTGACACCCAGAATAATGGCTTCTGAGTTTTGTTTCTCGGGGAAAAGGCCTTTACTGTAGTTCAGGGGCCTGAGGCCTTAAATGGCCAGGTGCCTCCTAGAATTCCGTCTGTCGCAGGATGTCTCCCAGAAGCAAGGTGGCACCAGTACCAACTTTATCTGGTTTGACAGTGCCTAGTGGGTCCTACAAACTGACGCCCAGAGCAGTCGCTTGTGAGTTTTGTTTCCCAGGGAAAAAGCCTGTACAATGGTTCAGGGTCCTGCGGCCTTAAATTTCAGGGTGCCTCATGGAATTCCGCCTCTCGCAGGATGTTTCCTAGACGCTATGCGGAACCGGTGCCCACTTAGTCTGGTTTGAGAGTGCAAGTGGGTCCTGCAAACTGACACCCAGAGCAGTGGCTTGTGAGTTTTGTTTCCCAGGGAAAAAGCCTGTACAGTGGTTCACGGTCCTGAGGCCTTAAATGGCCAGGTGCCTCCTGGAATTCCGTCTCTCGCAGGATGCCTCCAAGACGCAAGGTGGCACCAGTGCCAACTTGGTCTGGTTTGAGAGTGCCTAGTGGGTCCTGAAAACTGACACCCAGAATAGAGGCTTCTGATTTTTGTTTCCCGGGGAAAAGGCCTGTACAGTGGTTCAGGGTCCTGAGGCCTTAAAAGGCCAGGTGCATCATGGAATTTCGCCTCTCGCAGGATGCCTCCCAGACGCAACGTGGCACCAGTGCAACCTTGGTCATGTTTGAGAGTGCCAAGTGGGTCTTGCAAACTGACACCCAGAGCAGTGGCTTGTGAGTTTTGTTTCCCAGGGAAAAAGCCTGTAGAATGTTTCAGGATCCTGAGGCCTTAAATGGCCGGGTGCCCCCTGGAATGCGGCCTCTCGCAGTATGCCTCTCAGACGCAAAGTGGCACCAGTGCCAACTTGGTCTGGTTTGAGAGTGCCAAGTGGGTCCTGCAAACTAACACCCAGAACAGTGGCTTCTGAGTTTTGTTTCCCAGGGAAAAAGCCTGTACAGTTGTTCAGGGTCCTGAGGCTTTAAATGGCCAGGTGCCTCATGGAATTCCGCATCTCGCAGGATGCCTCCCAGACGCAAGGTGGCACCAGTGCCAACTTGGTCTGGTTTGAGAGTGCCTAGTGTGTCCTGAAAACTGACACCCAGAGCAGTGGCTTCTGAGTTTTGTTTCCTGGGGAAAAGGCCTGTAGAGTCGTTTAGGGTTCTGAATCTTAAATGGCCAGGTGCCTCCTGGAATTCCGCCTCTAGAAGGATGGCTCCGAGACGCAAGCTGGCACCAGGGCCAACTTGGTCTGGTTTGAGAGTGCCAAATTGGTCCTGCAAACTGACACCCAGAATAATGGCATCTGAGTTTTGTTTCTCGGGGAAAAGGCCTGTACTGTGGTTCCGGGGTCTGAGGCCTTAAATGGCCAGGTGCCTCCTGGAATTCCGTCTCTCGCAGGATGCCTCCCAGGCGCAAGGTGGCACCAGTGCCAACTTGGTCTGGTTTGAGAGTGCCTAGTGGGTCCAACAAACTGACACCCAGAGCAGTGGCTTGTGAGTTTTGTTTCCCGGGGAAAAAGCCTGTACAATGGTTCAGGGTCCTGCGGCCTTAATTTTCAGGGTGCCTCATGGAATTCCGCCTCTCGCAGGATGTTTCCAAGACGCTATGCGCAACCGGTGCCCACTTAGTCTGGTTTGAGAGTGCAAGTTGGTCCTGCAAACTGACACCCAGAATAATGGCTTGTGAGTTTTGTTTCTCGGGGAAAAGCCCTGTACCGTGGTTCAGGGGCCTTAGGCCTTAAATGGCCAGGTGCCTCCTGGAATTCCGCCTCTCGCAGGATGCCTCCCAGACGCAAAGTAGCACCAGTGCGAACTTAGTCTGGTTTGACAGTGCGTAGTGGGTCCTACAAACTGACACCCAGAGCAGTGGCTTGTGAGTTTTGTTTCACAGGGAAAAAGCCTGTACAATGGTTCACGGTCCTGAGGCCTTAGATGGCCAGGTGCCTCCTTGAATTCCACCTCTCGCCGGATGCCTCTCAGGTCAAAGTGGCACCAGTGCCAACTTGGTCTGGATTGAGAGTGCCAAGTGGGTCCTGAAAACTGACACCCAGAACAGTGGCTTCTAAGTTTTGTTTCCAAGGGAAAAGGCCTGTACACTGGTACAGGGGCCTGAAACTTTAAATGGCCAAGTGCATCCTGGAATTCGGCCTCTCGCAGGATGCCTCCCAGACGCAATGCGGCACCAGTGCCAACTTGGTCTGGTTTGAGAGTGCCAAGTGGGTCCTGAAAACTGACACCCAGAACAGTGTCTTGTGAGTTTTTTTTCCCAGGGAAAAGGCCTATATAATGGTTCAGGGGCCTGAAACTTTAAATGGCCAGGTGCCTTCTAGAATTCGGCCTCTCGCAAGATGCCTCCCAGACGCAAGGTAGCACAAGTGGCAACATTGGCTCGTTGGAGAGTTCCTAGTGGAGCCTGAAAACTGACACACAGAACAGTGGCTTCTGAGTTTTGTTTCCCAGGGAAAAAGCCTGTACAGTGGTTCAGGGTCCTGAGGCCTTAAAAGGCCTGGTGCCTCCAGGAATTCCGTCTCTCGCAGAATGCTTCCCAGAGGCAAAGTGGCACCAGTCCTGACTTGGTCTGGTTTGAGAGTGCCAAGTGGGTCCTGAAAACTGACACCCAGAACAGTGGCTTCTGAGTTTTGTTTCCCAGGGAAAAGACGGGTACAGTGGTTCAGGGGCCTGAAACAATAAATGGCCGGGTGCCTCCTGGAATTCCACCTCTCGCAGGATGCCTCCCAGGCGCAAGGTTTCAATAGTGCCAACTTGGGCTGGTTTGAGAGTGCCAAGTGGGTTCTGCAAACTGAAACCCAGAACAGTGGCTTCTGAGTTTTGTTTCCGGGGAAATATCCTGTAGAGTGGGTCTGGGTCCTGAGGCCTTAAATGGCCAGGTGCCTCCTGGAATTCGGCCTCTCGCCGGATTCCTCCCAGACGCAAGGTGGCAGCAGTGCCAACTTGGTCTGGTTTGACAGTGCCTAGTGGGTCCTGAAAACTGACACCCAGAACAGTGGCTTCTGAGTTTTGTTTCCTAGGGAAAAAGCCTGTACAATGGTTCAGGGTCCTGTGGCCTTAAATTGCGAAGTGCCTCCTGGAATTCGGCCTCTTGCAGTATGTTTCCCAGACGCTAAGCGGCACCGGTTCCCACTTAGTCTGATTTGAGAGTGCCAAGTGTGTCCTGCAAACTGACACCCAGAATAGTGAGTGTCAGTTTTTCCCAGGGAAAAAGCCTTTACAATGGTTCAGGGTCCTGAGGCCTTAAATGGCCAGGTGCCTCCTGGAATTCTGCCTCTGGCAGGATTCCTCCCAGACCCAAGGTGGCACCAGTGCCGACTTGGTCTGGTTTGACAGTGCCAAGTGGATCCTGAAAACTGACACCCAGAACAGTGGCTTCTGAGTTTTGTTTCCCAGGGAAAAAGCCTGTACAGTGGTTCAGGGTCCTGAGGCCGTAAATTGCTGGGTGCCTCCTGGAATTCCGCCTCTAGAAGGATGCCGCCAAGGCGCAAGGTGGCAGCAGAGCCAACTTGGTCTGGTTTGAGAGTGCCTTTGGGGTCCTGAAAAATGACACCAAGAACAGTGGCTTCTGAGTTTTGTTTCCCAGGGAAAAACCCTGTAGAGTGGTTCAGGGTCTTGAGGCCTTAAATTGCCAGGTGCCACCTAGAATTCCGCCTCTCGAAGGATGTTTCCTATACGCTATGCCTAACCGGTGCCCACTTTGTCTGGTTTGAGAGTGCCAAGTGGGTCCTGAAAACTGACACCCAGAACAGTGGCTTCTGAGTTTTGTTTCCCAGGGAAAAACCCTGTAGAGTGGTTCAGGGTCCTGAGGCCTTAAATGGCCTGGTGCCTCCTGGAATTCCGTCTCATGAAGGATGCCGCCCAGACGCAAGGTTTCACCTGTGCCAACTTGGTCTGCTTTGGGAGTGCAGACTGGGTCCTGAAAACTTACACCCAGGACAGTGGCTTGTGAGTTTTGTTTCCCAGGGAAAAAGGCTGTACAATGGTTCAGGGGCCTGACGCCTTAAATTGCCGGGTGCCTCCTGGAGATCCGCTTCTCGCAGGATGTTTCAGAAACGCTAAGCAACACCGTTGCCCACTTAGTCTGGTTTGAGAGTGACAAGTGGGTCCTAAAAACTGACACCCAGAACAGTGGCTTGTGAGTTTTGTTTCCCAGGGAAAAAGCCTGTACAGTGCTTCAGGGGCCTGAGGCCTTAAATGGCCAGGTGCCTCCCAAAATTCCGCCTCTCGCAGGATGCCTTCCAGACGCAAGGTGGCACCAGTGCTAACTTGGTCTAATTTGAGAGTGCAAAGTGGGTCCTGAAAACTGACACACACAATAATGGCTTCTGAGTTTTGTTTGCCAGGGAAAAGGCTGTACAATGGTTCAGGGGCCTGAGGCCTTAAATTTGCGGGTGCCTCATGGAATTCCGCCTCTTGCAGGATGCCTCCAAGACGCAAGGTGGCAGTAGTGCCACCTTGGTCTGGTTTGAGAGTGCCAAATTGGTCCTGCAAACTGACACCCATAATAATGGCATCTGAGTTTTGTTTCTCGGGGAAAAGGCCTGTACTGTGGTTCAGGGGCCTGAGGCCTTCAATGGCCAGGTGCCTCCTCGAATTCCGTCTCTCGCAGGATGCCTCCGAGACGCTAGGTGGCACCAGTGCCAACTTGGTCTGGTTTGACAGTGCCTAGTGGGTCCTACAAACTGACACCCAGAGCAGTCGCTTGTGAGTTTTGTTTCCCAGGGAAAAAGCCTGTACAATGGTTCAGGGTCCTGCGGCCTTAAATTTCAGGGTGCCTCATGGAATTCCGCCTCTCGCAGGATGTTTCCTAGACGCAATGCGGAACCGGTGCCCACTTAGTCTGGTTTGAGAGTGCAAGTGGGTCCTGAAAACTGACACCCAGAGCAGTGGCTTGTGAGTTTTGTTTCCCAGGGAAAAAGCCTGTACAGTGGTTCACGGTCCTAAGGCCTTAAATGGCCAGGTGCCTCCTGGAATTCCGTCTCTCGCAGGATGCCTCCAAGACGCAAGGTGGCACCAGTGCCAATTTGGTCTGGTTTGAGAGTGCCAAGTGGGTCCTGAAAACTGACACCCAGAATAGAGGCTTCTGATTTTTGTTTCCCGGGGAAAAGGCCTGTACAGTGGTTCAGGGTCCTGAGGCCTTAAATGGCCAGGTGCATCATGGAATTTCGCCTCTCGCAGGATGCCTCCCAGACGCAACGTGGCACCAGTGCCAACTTGGTCATGTTTGAGAGTGCCAAGTGGGTCTTGCAAACTGACACCCAGAACAGTGGCTTGTGAGTTTTGTTTCCCAGGGAAAAAGCCTGTAGAATGTTTCAGGATCCTGAGGCCTTAAATGGCCGGGTGCCCCCTGGAATGCGGCCTCTCGCAGGATGCCTCTCAGACGCAAAGTGGCACCAGTGCCAACTTGGTCTTGTTTGAGAGTGCCAAGTGGGTCCTGCAAACTGACACCCAGAACAGTGGCTTCTGAGTTTTGTTTCCCAGGGAAAAAGCCTGTACAGTTGTTTAGGGTCCTGTGGCATTAAATGGCCAGGTGTCTCCTGGAATTCCGCCTCTCGCCGGATGCCTCCTAGACTCAAAGTACACCAGTGCCAACTTGGTCTGGTTTGACAGATCCTAGTGGGTCCTACAAACTGACACCCAGAGCAGTGGCTTGTGAGTTTTGTTTCCAAGGGAAAAGGCCTGTACACTGGTACAGGGGCCTGAAACTTTAAATGGCCAAGTGCATCCTGGAATTCAGCCTCTCGCAGGATGCCTCCCAGACGCAATGTGGCACCAGTGCCAACTTGGTCTGGTTTGAGAGTGCCAAGTGGGTCCTGAAAACTGACACCCAGAATAATTGCTTCTGAGTTTTGTTTCCCAGGGAAAAAAGGCTGTACGATGGTTCTGGGTCCTGAGGCCTTAAATGGCCCGGTGCCTCCTGGACCTCCGTCTCAAGAAGGATGCCACCCAGACGCAAGGTTTCACCTGTGCCAACTTGGTCTGGTTTGAGAGTGCAGACTGGGTCCTGAAAACTTACACCCAGGACAGTGGCTTGTGAGTTTTGTTTCCCAGGGAAAAAGGCTGTACAATGGTTCAGGGGCCTGACGCCTTAAATTGCCGGGTGCCTCCTGGAGATCCGCTTCTCGCAGGATGTTTCAGAAACGCTAGGCGGCGCCGTTGCCCACTTAGTCTGGTTTGAGAGTGCAAAGTGGGTCCTGCAAACTGACACCCAGAACAGTGGCTTCTGAGTTTTTTTCCCAGGGAAAAAGCCTGTACAGTGCTTAAGGGGCCTGAGGCCTTAAATGGCCAGGTGCCTCCCGGAATTCCGCCTCTCGCAGGATGCCTTCCAGACGCAAGGTGGCACCAGTGCTAACTTGGTCTAGTTTGAGAGTGCCAAGTGGGTCCTGAAAACTGACACCCAGAACAGTGGCTTGTGAGTTTTGTTTACCAGGGAAAAAGCCTGTAGAATGTTTCAAGATCCTGAGGCCTTAAATGGCCGTGTGCCTCCTGGAATTCGGCCTCTCGCAGGATTCATCCAAGACGCAAGGTGTCAGCAGTGCCAACTTGGTCTGGTTTGAGAGTGCCAAGTGGGTCCTGAAAACTCACACCCAGAACAGTGGCTTCTGAGTTTTGTTTCCTAGGGAAAAGTCCTGTAAAATGTTTGAGGGGCCTGAGGCCTTAAATGGCCAGGTGCCTCATAGAATTCCACCTCTAGAAGGATGCCGCCAAGGCGCAAGGTGGCAGCAGTGCCAACATGGTCTAGTTTGAGAGTGCCTTTGGGGTCCTGAAAACTGACACCCAGAACAGTGGCTTCTGAGTTTTGTTTCCTAGGGAAAAAGCCTGTACAATGGTACAGGGTCCTGCGGCCTTAAATTGCCAAGTGCCTCCTGGAATTCGGCCTCTTGCAGTATGTTTTCCAGACGCTAAGCGGCACCGGTTCCCACTTAGTCTGATTTGAGAGTGCCAAGTTGGTCCTGAAAACTGACACCCAGAACAGTGGCTTCTGAGTTTTGTTTCCCAGGGAAAAAGCCTGTACAAAGGTTCAGGGTCCTGCGGCCTTAAATTGCCAGGTGCCACCTAGAATTCCGCCTCTCGAAGGATGTTTCCTAGACTCTAAGCGGAAATGGTGCCAATTTGGTCTGGTTTTAGAGTGCCAAGTGAGTCCTGCAAACTGACACACACAATAACAGCTTCTGAGTTTTGTTTCCCAGGGAAAAGGCTGTACAATCGTTCAGGGGCCAGAGGCCTTAAATTGCTGGGTGCCTACTGGAATTCCGTCTCTCGCAGGATGCCTCCCAGACGCAAGGTAGCACTAGTGCCAACTTGGTCTGGTTTGAGAATGCCAAGTTGGTCCTACAAACTGACACCCAGAACAGTGGCTTGTGAATTTTGTTTCCCAGGGAAAGAGCCTGTAGAGTGGTTCACGGTCCTGAGGCCTTGAATGGCCAGGTGCCTCCCGGAATTCCGCATCTCGCAGGATGCCTCCAAGACGCAAGGTGGCACCAGTGCCCATTTGGTCTGGTTTGAGAGTGCCTAGTGGGTCCTGAAAACTGACACCCAGAACAGTGGCTTGTGAATTTTGTTTCCCAGGAAAAAATCCTGTAGATTGGTTCAGGGGCCTGAGGCCTTAAATGGCCAGTTGCCTCCTTGAATTCCGCCACTCGCAGGATGCCTCCCAGACGCAACGTGGCACCAGTGCCAACTTGGTCTAATTTAAGAGTGCCAAGTGGGTCTTGGAAATTGACACCCAGAACAGTGGCTTGTGAGTCTTGTTTCCCAGGGAAAAAGCCTGTAGAATGTTTCAGGATCCTGAGGCCTTAAATGGCCAGGTTCCTCCTGGAATTCCATCTCTAGAAGGATGCCGCCAAGACGCAATGTGGCACCGATGCCAAATTGGTCTAGTTTGAGAGTGCCAAGTGGGTCCTGAAAACTGACACCCAGAAGAGTGGCTTCGGAGTTTTGTTTCCCAGGGAAAAAGCCTGTACAGTGCTTCAGGGGCCTGAGGCCTTAAATGGCCAGGTGCCACCTAAAATTCCGCCTCTCGAAGGATGTTTCCTAGACGCTATGCGGAACCGGTGCCCACTTAGTCTGGTTTGAGAGTGCCAAGTGGGTCCTGAAAACTGACACCCAGAACAGTGGCTTCTGAGTTTTGTTTCCCAGGGAAAAAGCCTGTAGAGTGGTTCGGGGTCCTGAGGCATTAAATGGCCAGGTGCCTCCTGGAATTCCATCTCTAGAAGGATGCCGCCAAGACGCAAGGTGGCAGCAGTGCCAACTTGGTCTGGTTTGAGAGTGCCTTTGGGGTCCTGAAAACTGACACCCAGAACAGTGGCTTCTGAGTTTTGTTACCCAGGGATATACCCTGTAGAGTGGTTCAGGGTCCTGAAGCCTTAAATGCCCAGGTGCCACCTAGAATTCCGCCTCTCGAAGGATGTTTTTTAGACTCTAAGCGGAAAGGGTTCCAATTTGGTCTGGTTTGAGAGTGCCAAGTGAGTCCTGCAAACTGACACACACAATAATGGCTTCTGAGTTTTGTTTGCCAGGGAAAAGGCTGTACAATGGTTCAGGGGCCTGAGGCCTTAAATTGCCGGGGGCCCCCTGGAATTCGGCCTTATGCAGGATGCCTCCGAGACGCAAGGTGGAAGTAGTGCCACCTTGGTCTGGTTTGAGAGTGCCAAGTTGGTCCTGCAAACTGTCACCCAGAATAATGGCTTCTGAGTTTTGTTTCTCGGGGAAAAGGCCTGTACAGTGGTTCAGGGGCCTGAGGCCTTAAATGGCCAAGTGCCTCCTGGAATTCCGTCTCTCGCAGGATGCCTCCCAGACGCAAGGTGGCACCAATGCCAACTTGGTCTGGTTTGAGAGTGCCAAGTGTGTCTTGCAAACTGACACCCAGAACAGTGGCTTGTGAGTTTTGTTTCCCTGGGAAAAAGCCTGTAGAATGTTTCAGGATCCTGAGGCCTTAAATGGCCGGGTGCCTCCTGGAATTCGGCCTCTCGCAGGATGCCTCTCAGACGCAAAGTGGCACCAGGGCCAACTTGGTCTGGTTTGAGAGTGCCAAGTTGGTCCTGAAAACTGACACCCAGAACAGTGGCTTCTGAGTTTTGTTTCTCGGGGAAAAGGCCTGTACTGTGGTTCAGGGGCCTGAGGCCTTAATAGGCCAGGTGCCTCCTGGAATTCCGTCTCTCGCAGGATGCCTCCCAGATGTAAGGTGGCACCAGTGCCAATTTGGTCTGGTTTGACAGTGCCTAGTGGGTCCTACAAACTGACACCCAGAGCAGTGGCTTGTGAGTTTTGTTTCCCAGGGAAAAAGCCTGTACAATGGTTCAGGGTCCTGCGGCCTTAAATTTCAGGGTGCCTCATGGAATTCTGCCTCTCGCAGGATGTTTCCAAGACGCTATGCGGAACCGGTGCCCACTTAGTCTGGTGTGAGAGTGCAAGTGGGTCCTGCAAAATGACACCCAGAACAATGGCTTCTGAGTTTTATTTGCCAGGGAAAAAGCCTGTACAGTGGTTCACGGTCCTGAGGCCTTAAATGGCCAGGTGCCTCCCGGAATTCCGCCTCTAGAAGGATGCCGCCAAGAAGCAAGTGTGCAGCAGAGCCAACTTGGTCTGGTTTGAGAGTGCCTTGGGGGTCCTGAAAACTGACACCCAGAATAATGGCTTCTGACTTTTGTTTTTCAGGGAAAAAGCCTGTAAAGTGGTTCAGGGTCCTTAGGCATTAAATGGCCAGGTGCCTCCTGGAATTCCATCTCTCGCAGGATGCCGCCAAGACGCAAGGTGGCAGCAGAGCCAACTTGGTCTGGTTTGAGAGTGCCAAGTAGGTCCTGAAAACTGTCACCCAGAACAGTGGCTTGTAAGTTTTGTTTCCCAGGGAAAAAGCCTGTACAATGGTTCAGGGTACTGCGGCCTTAAATTGCCAGGTGCCACCTAGAATTCCGCCTCTCGAAGGATGTTTCCTAGACTCTAAGCGGAAACGGTGCCAATTTGGTCTGGATTGAGAGTGCCAAGTGAGTCCTGCAAACTGACACCCACAATAATGGCTTCTGAGTTTTGTTTGCCAGGGAAAAGGCTGTACAATGGTTCAGGGGCCTGAGGCCTTAAATTGCCGGGTGCCTCCTGGAATTCGGCCTCTTGCAGGATGCCTCCAAGTCGCAAGGTGGCAGTTGTGCCACCTTGGTCTGGTTTGAGAGTGCCAAGTGAGTCCTGCAAACTGACACCCAGAATAATGGCTTCTGAGTTTTGTTTCTCGGGGAAAAGGCCTGTACAGTGGTTCAGGGGCCTGAGGCCTTAAATGGCCAGTTGCCTAATGGAATTCCGTCTCTCGCAGGATGCCTCCGAGACGCAAGGTGGCACCAGTGCAAACTTGGTCTGGTTTGACAGTGCGTAGTGGGTCCTACAAACTGACACCCAGAACAGTGGCTTGTGAGTTTTGTTTCCCAGGGAAAACGCCTGTAGAATGTTTCAGGATCCTGAGGCCTTAAATGGCCAGGTGCCTCCCGGAGTTCCGCATCTCGCAGGATGCCTCCAAGACGCAAGGTGGCACCAGTGCCAACTTGGTCTGGTTTGAGAGTTCCTAGTGGGTCCTGAAAACTGACACCAAGAATAGAGGCTTCGGATTTTTGTTTCCCGGGGAAAAGGCCTGTACATTGGTTCAGGGGCCTGAGGCCTTAAATGGCCAGGTGCATCCTTGAATTCCGCCTCTCGAAGGATGCCTCCCAGACGCAAGGTGGCACCAGTGCAAAATTGGTTTAGTTTGAGAGTGCCAAGTGGGTCTTGCAAACTGACACCCAGAACAGTGGCTTGTGAGTTTTGTTTCTCAGGGAAAAAGCCTGTAGAATGTTTTAGGATCCTGAGGCCTTAAATGGCCGGGTGCCCCCTGGAATTCGGCCTCGCGCAGGATGCCTCTCAGACGCAAAGTGGCACCAGTGCCAACTTGGTCTGGTTTGAGAGTGCCAAGTGGGTCCTGCAAACTGACACCCAGAGCAGTGGCTTGTGAGTTTTGTTTCCCAGGGAAAAAGCCTGTACAATGGTACAGGGCTCTGAGGCCTTAAATGGCCAGGTGCCTCCCGGAATTCCGCCTCTAGAAGGATGCCTCCCAGACGCAAGGTGGCACCAGTGCCAACTTGGTCTGGTGTGAGAGTGCCAAGTGGGTCCTGCAAACTGACACGCAGAACAGTGGCTTCTGAGTTTTGTTTCCCAGGGAAAAGGCTGTACAATTGTTCAGGGACCTGAGGCCTTAAATTGTCGGGTGCCTCATGGAATTCCGCCTCTCGCAGGATGCCTCCAAGACGCAAGGTGGCAGTAGTGCCACCCTGGTCTGGTTTGAGAGTGCCAAATTGGTCCTGCAAACTGACACCCACAATAATGGCTTCTGAGTTTTGTTTCTCGGGGAAAAGGCCTGTACTGTGGTTCAGGGGCCTGAGGCCTTAAATGGCCAGGTGCCTCCCGGAATTCCGCCTCTCGCAGGATGCCTTCCAGACGCAAGGTGGCACCAGTGCTAACTTGGTCTAGTTTGAGAGTGCCAAGTGGGTCCTGAAAACTGACACCCAGAACAGTGGCTTGTGAGTTTTGTTTACCAGGGAAAAAGCCTGTAGAATGTTTCAAGATCCTGAGGCCTTTAATGGCCACGTGCCTCCTGGAATTCGGCCTCTCGCAGGATGCATCCAAGACGCAAGGTGTCAGCAGTGCCAACTTGGTCTGGTTTGAGAGTGCCAAGTGGGTCCTGAAAACTGACACCCAGAACAGTGGCTTCTGAGTTTTGTTTTCTAGGGAAAAGTCCTGTAAAATGTTTGAGGGGCCTGAGGCCTTAAATGGCCAGGTGCCTCATAGAATTCCACCTCTAGAAGGATGCCGCCAAGGCGCAAGGTGGCAGCAGTGCCAACATGGTCTGGTTTGAGAGTGCCTTTGGGGTCCTGAAAACTGACACCCAGAACAGTGGCTTCTGAGTTTTGTTTCCTAGGGAAAAAGCCTGTACAATGGTTCAGGGTCCTGCGGCCTTAAATTGCCAAGTGCCTCCTGGAATTCGGCCTCTCGCAGGATGTTTTCCAGACGCTAAGCGGCACCGGTTCCCACTTAGTCTGATTTGAGAGTGCCAAGTGGGTCCTGAAAACTGACACCCAGAACAGTGGCTTCTGAGTTTTGTTTCCCAGGGAAAAAGCCTGTACAAAGGTTCAGGGTCCTGCGGCCTTAAATTGCCAGGTGCCACCTAGAATTCCGCCTCTCGAAGGATGTTTCCTAGACTCTAAGCGGAAATGGTGCCAATTTGGTCTGGTTTGAGAGTGCCAAGTGAGTCCTGCAAACTGACACACACAATAACGGCTTCTGAGTTTTGTTTCCCAGGGAAAAGGCTGTACAATGGTTCAGGGGCCAGAGGCCTTAAATTGCTGGGTGCCTACTGGAATTCGGCCTCTCGCAGGATGCCTCCCAGACGCAAGGTAGCACTAGTGCCAACTTGGTCTGGTTTGAGAATGCCAAGTCGGTCCTACAAACTGACACCCAGAACAATGGCTTGTGAATTTTGTTTCCCAGGGAAAAAGCCTGTAGAGTGGTTCACGGTCCTGAGGCCTTGAATGGCCAGGTGCCTCCCGGAATTCCGCATCTCGCAGGATGCCTCCAAGACGCAAGGTGGCACCAGTGCCCATTTGGTCTGGTTTGAGAGTGCCTAGTGGGTCCTGAAAACTGACACCCAGAACAGTGGCTTGTGAATTTTGTTTCCCAGGAAAAAATCCTGTAGATTGGTTCAGGGGCCTGAGGCCTTAAATGGCCAGGTGCCTCCTTGAATTCCGCCACGCGCAGGATGCCTCCCAGACGCAACGTGGCACCAGTGCCAACTTGGTCTAATTTAAGAGTGCCAAGTGGGTCTTGGAAACTGACACCCAGAACAGTGGCTTGTGAGTCTTGTTTCCCAGGGAAAAAGCCTGTAGAATGTTTCAGGATCCTGAGGCCTTAAATGGCCAGGTGCCTCCTGGAATTCCATCTCTAGAAGGATGCCGCCAAGACGCAATGTGGCACCGATGCCAAATTGGTCTAGTTTGAGAGTGCCAAGTGGGTCCTGAAAACTGACACCCAGAAGAGTGGCTTCGGAGTTTTGTTTCCCAGGGAAAAAGCCTGTAGAGTGCTTCAGGGGCCTGAGGCCTTAAATGGCCAGGTGCCACCTAAAATTCCGCCTCTCGAAGGATGTTTCCTAGACGCTATGCGGAACCGGAGCCGACTTAGTCTGGTTTGAGAGTGGCAAGTGGGTCCTGAAAACTGACACCCAGAACAGTGGCTTCTGAGTTTTGTTTCCCAGGGAAAAAGCCTGTAGAGTGGTTCGGGGTCCTGAGGCATTAAATGGCCAGGTGCCTCCTGGAATTCCATCTCTAGAAGGATGCCGCCAAGACGCAAGGTGGCAGCAGAGCCAACTTGGTCTGGTTTGAGAGTGCCAAGTGGGTCCTGAAAACTGACACCCAGAACAGTGGCTTGTGAGTTTTGTTACCCAGGAATATACCCTGTAGAGTGGTTCAGGGTCCTGCGGCCTTAAATTGCCAGGTGCCACTTAGAATTCCGCCTCTCGAAGGATGTTTCCTAGACTCTAAGCGGAAACGGTGCCAATTTGGTCTGGTTTGAGAGTGCCAAGTGAGTCCTGCAAACTGACACACACAATAATGGCTTCTGAGTTTTGTTTGCCAGGGAAAAGGCTGTACAATGGTTCAGGGGCCTGAGGCCTTAAATTGCCGGGGGCCCCCTGGAATTCGGCCTTATGCAGGATGCCTCCAAGACGCAAGGTGGCAGTAGTGCCACCTTGGTCTGGTTTGAGAGTGCCAAGTTGGTCCTGCAAACTGTCACCCAGAATAATGGCTTCTGAGTTTTGTTTCTCGGGGAAAAGGCCTGTACAGTGGTTCAGGGGCCTGAGGCCTTAAATGGCCAAGTGCCTCCTGGAATTCCGTCTCTCGCAGGATGCCTCCCAGACGCAAAGTGGCACCAATGCCAGCTTGGTCTGGTTTGAGAGTGCCAAGTGTGTCTTGCAAACTGACACCCAGAACAGTGGCTTCTGAGTTTTGTTTCCCAGGGAAAAAGCCTGTAGAATGTTTCAGGATCCAGAGGCCTTAAATGGCCGGGTGCCTCCTGGAATTCGGCCTCTCGCAGGTTGCCTCTCAGACGCAAAGTGGCACCAGGGCCAACTTGGTCTGGTTTGAGAGTGCCAAGTTGGTCCTGCAAACTGACACCCAGAACAGTGGCTTCTGAGTTTTGTTTCTCGGGGAAAAGGCCTGTACTGTGGTTCAGGGGCCTGAGGCCTTAAATGGCCAGGTGCCTCCTGGAATTCCGTCTCTCGCAGGATGCCTCCCAGATGTAAGGTGGCACCAGTGCCAATTTGGTCTGGTTTGACAGTGCCTAGTGGGTCCTACAAACTGACACCCAGAGCAGTGGCTTGTGAGTTTTGTTTCCCAGGGAAAAAGCCTTTACAATGGTTCAGGGTCCTGCGGCCTTAAATTTCAGGGTGCCTCATGGAATTCTGCCTCTCGCAGGATGTTTCCAAGATGCTATGCGGAACCGGTGCCCACTTAGTCTGGTGTCAGAGTGCAAGTGGGTCCTGCAAACTGACACCCAGAACAGTGGCTTCTGAGTTTTGTTTCCCAGGGAAAAAGCCTGTACAGTGCTTCAGGGGCCTGAGGCCTTAAATGGCCAGGTGCCTCCCGGAATTCCGCCTCTAGAAGGATGCCGCCAAGACGCAAGGTGGCACCGATGCCAAACTGGTCTTGTTTGAGAGTGCCAAGTGCGTCCTGAAAACTGACACCCAGAACAGTGGCTTCTGAGTTTTGTTTCCCAGGGAAAAAGCCTGTACAGTGGTTCAGGGTCCTTAGGCATTAAATGGCCAGGTGCCTCCTGGAATTCCATCTCTAGAAGGATGCCGCCAAGACGCAAGGTGGCAGCAGAGCCAACTTGGTCTGGTTTGAGAGTGCCAAGTAGGTCCTGAAAACTGTCACCCAGAACAGTGGCTTCTGAGTTTTGTTCCCCAGGGAAAAAGCCTGTAAAATGGTTCAGGGTACTGCGGCCTTAAATTGCCAGGTGCCACCTAGAATTCCGCCTCTCGAAGGATGTTTCCTAGACTCTAAGCGGAAACGGTGCCAATTTGGTCTGGATTGAGAGTGCCAAGTGAGTCCTGCAAACTGACACCCACAATAATGGCTTCTGAGTTTTGTTTGCCAGGGAAAAGGCTGTACAATGGTTTAGGGGCCTGAGGCCTTAAATTGCCGGGTGCCTCCTGGAATTCGGCCTCTTGCAGGATGCCTCCAAGACGCAAGGTGGCAGTAGTGCCACCTTGGTCTGGTTTGAGAGTACCAAGTGAGTCCTGCAAACTGACACCCAGAATAATGGCTTCTGAGTTTTGTTTCTCGGGGAAAAGGCCTGTACAGTGGTTCAGGGGCCTGAGGCCTTAAATGGCCAGTTGCCTAATGGAATTCCGTCTCTCGCAGGATGCCTCCGAGACGCAAGGTGGCACCAGTGCAAACTTGGTCTGGTTTGACAGTGCGTAGTGGGTCCTACAAACTGACACCCGGAGCAGTGGCTTGTGAGTTTTGTTTCCCAGGGAAAAAGCCTGTAGAATGTTTTAGGATCCTGAGGCTATAAATGGCCAGGTGCCTCCCGGAGGTCCGCATCTCGCAGGATGCCTCCAAGACGCAAGGTGGCACCAGGGCCAACTTGGTCTGGTTTGAGAGTTCCTAGTGGGTCCTGAAAACTGACACCAAGAATAGAGGCTTCGGATTTTTGTTTCCCGGGGAAAAGGCCTGTACATTGGTTCAGGGGCCTGAGGCCTTAAATGGCCAGGTGCATCCTTGAATTCCGCCTCTCGAAGGATGCCTCCCAGACGCAAGGTGGCACCAGTGCCAACTTGGTTTAGTTTGAGAGTGCCAAGTGGGTCTTGCAAACTGACACCCAGAACAGTGGCTTGTGAGTTTTGTTTCTCAGGGAAAAAGCCTGTAGAATGTTTTAGGATCCTGAGGCCTTAAATGGCCGGGTGCCCCCTGGAATTCGGCCTCGCGCAGGATGCCTCTCAGACGCAAAGTGTCACCAGTGCCAACTTGGTCTGGTTTGAGAGTGCCAAGTGGGTCCTGCAAACTGACACCCAGAGCAGTGGCTTGTGAGTTTTGTTTCCCAGGGAAAAAGCCTGTACAATGGTACAGGGCTCTGAGGCCTTAAATGGCCAGGTGCCTCCCGGAATTCCGCCTCTAGAAGGATGCCTCCCAGACGCAAGGTGGCACCAGTGCCAACTTGGTCTGGTGTGAGAGTGCCAAGTGGGTCTTGCAAACTGACACGCAGAACAGTGGCTTCTGAGTTTTGTTTCTCGGGGAAAAGGCCTGTACTGTGGTTCAGGGACCTGAGGCCTTAAATGGCCAGGTGCCTCCCGGAATTCCGCCTCTCGCAGGATGCCTTCCAGACGCAAGGTGGCACCAGTGCTAACTTGGTCTAGTTTGAGAGTGCCAAGTGGGTCCTGAAAACTGACACCCAGAACAGTGGCTTGTGAGTTTTGTTTACCAGGGAAAAAGCCTTTACAATGGTTCAGGGTCCTGCGGCCTTAAATTTCAGGGTGCCTCATGGAATTCTGCCTCTCGCAGGATGTTTCCAAGACGCTATGCGGAACCGGTGCCCACTTAGTCTGGTGTGAGAGTGCAAGTGGGTCCTGCAAACTGACACCCAGAACAGTGGCTTGTGAGTTTTGTTTCCCAGGGAAAAAGCCTGTACAGTGGTTCACGGTCCTGAGGCCTTAAATGCCCAGGTGCCTCCTGGAATTCCATCTCTAGAAGGATGCCGCCAAGACTCAAGGTGGCACCGATGCCAAACTGGTCTTGTTTGAGAGTGCCAAGTGCGTCCTGAAAACTGACACCCAGAACAGTGGCTTCTGAGTTTTGTTTCCCAGGGAAAAAGCCTTTACAGTGGTTCAGGGTCCTTAGGCCTTAAATGGCCAGGTGCCTCCTGGAATTCCATCTCTCGCAGGATGCCGCCAAGACGCAAGGTGGCAGCAGAGCCAACTTGGTCTGGTTTGAGAGTGCCAAGTAGGTCCTGAAAACTGTCACCCAGAACAGTGGCTTGTGAGTTTTGTTCCCCAGGGAAAAAGCCTGTACAATGGTTCAGGGTACTGCGGCCTTAAATTGCCAGGTGCCACCTAGAATTCCGCCTCTCGAAGGATGTTTCCTAGACTCTAAGCGGAAACGGTGCCAATTTGGTCTGGATTGAGAGTTCCAAGTGAGTCCTGCAAACTGACACCCAGAACAGTGGCTTGTGAGTTTTGTTTCTCAGGGAAAAAGCCTGTAGAATGTTTTAGGATCCTGAGGCCTTAAATGGCCAGGTGCCCCCTGGAATTCGGCCTCGCGCAGGATGCCTCCAAGACGCAAGGTGGCAGTAGTGCCACCTTGGTCTGGTTTGAGAGTGCCAAGTGGGTCCTGCAAACTGACACCCAGAGCAGTGGCTTCTGAGTTTTGTTTCTCGGGGAAAAAGCCTTTACAATGGTTCAGGGTCCTGCGGCCTTAAATTTCAGGGTGCCTCATGGAATTCTGCCTCTCGCAGGATGTTTCCTAGACGCTATGCGGAACCGGTGCCCACTTAGTCTGGTGTGAGAGTGCAAGTGGGTCCTGCAAACTGACACCCAGAACAGTGGCTTGTGAGTTTTGTTTCCCAGGGAAAAAGCCTGTACAGTGGTTCACGGTCCTGAGGCCTTAAATGGCCAGGTGCCTCCCGGATTTCCGCCTCTAGAAGGATGCCGCCAAGACGCAAGGTGGCAGCAGAGCTAACTTGGTCTGGTTTGAGAGTGCCTTGGGGGTCCTGAAAACTGACACCCAGAACAGTGGCTTGTGAGTTTTGTTACCCAGGGATATACCCTGTAGAGTGGTTCAGGGTCCTGCGGCCTTAAATTGCAAGGTGCCACCTAGAATTCCGCCTCTCGAAGGATGTTTCCTAGACTCTAAGCGGAAACGGTGCCAATTTGGTCTGGTTTGAGAGTGCCAAGTGAGTCCTGCAAACTGACACACACAATAATGGCTTCTGAGTTTTGTTTGCCAGAGAAAAGGCTGTACAATCGTTCAGGGGCCAGAGGCCTTAAATTGCCGTGTGCCTCCTGGAATTCGGCCTCTCGCAGGATGCCTCCCAGACGCAAGGTGGCAGTAGTGCCAACTTGGTCTGGTTTGAGAGTGCCAAGTTGGTCCTGAAAACTGACACCCAGAATAATGGCTTCTGAGTTTTGTTTCCCAGGGAAAAAGCCTGTACAGTGGTTCAGGGTCCTGAGCCCTTAAATGCCCAGGTGCCTCCTGGCATTCCATCTCTAGAAGGATGCCGCCAAGACGCAAGGTGGCACCGATGCCAAACTGGTCTAGTTTGAGAGTGCCAAGTGCGTCCTGAAAACTGACACCCAGAACAGTGGCTTCTGAGTTTTGTTTCCCAGGGAAAAAGCCTTTACAGTGGTTCAGGGTCCTTAGGCATTAAATGGCCAGGTGCCTCCTGGAATTCCATTTCTAGAAGGATGCCGCCAAGACGCAAGGTGGCAGCAGAGCCAACTTGGTCTGGTTTGAGACTGCCAAGTAGGTCCTGAAAACTGTCACCCAGAACAGTGGCTTCTGAGTTTTGTTTCCCAGGGAAAAAGCCTGCACAATGATTCAGGGTACTGCGGCCTTAAATTGCCAGGTGCCACCTAGAATTCCGCCTCTCGAAGGATGTTTCCTAGACTCTAAGAGGAAACGGTGCCAATTTGGTCTGGATTGAGAGTGCCAAGTGAGTCCTGCAAACTGACACACACAATAATGGCTTCTGAGTTTTGTTTGCCAGGGAAAAGGCTGTACAATGGTTCAGGGGCCTGAGCCCTTAAATGGCCAAGTGCCTCCTGGAATTCCGTCTCTCGCAGGATGCCTCCCAGACGCAAGGTGGCACCAATGCCAACTTGGTCTGGTTTGAGAGTGCCAAGTGTGTCTTGCAAACTGACACCCAGAACAGTGGCTTGTGAGTTTTGTTTCCTAGGGAAAAAGCCTGTAGAATGTTTCAGGATCCTGAGGCCTTAAGTGGCCAGGTGCCTCCTGGAATTCCGTCTCTCGCAGGATGCCTCCCAGATGTAAGGTGGCACCAGTGCCAATTTGGTCTGGTTTGACAGTGCCTAGTGGGTCCTACAAACTGACACCCAGAGCAGTGGCTTGTGAGTTTTGTTTCCCAGGGAAAAAGCCTTTACAATGGTTCAGGGTCCTGCGGCCTTAAATTTCAGGGTGCCTCATGGAATTCTGCCTCTCGCAGGATGTTTCCAAGACGCTATGCGGAACCGGTGCCCACTTAGTCTGGTGTGAGAGTGCAAGTGGGTCCTGCAAAATGACACCCAGAACAATGGCTTCTGAGTTTTGTTTCCCAGGGAAAAAGCCTGTACAGTGGTTCACGGTCCTGAGGCCTTAAATGGCCAGGTGCCTCCCGGAATTCCGCCTCTAGAAGGATGCCGCCAAGACGCAAGTGTGCAGCAGAGCCAACTTGGTCTGGTTTGAGATTGCCTTGGGGGTCCTGAAAACTGACACCCAGAATAATGGCTTCTGACTTTTGTTTCCCAGGGAAAAAGCCTGTACAGTGCTTCAGGGTCCTGAGCCCTCAAATGCCCAGGTGCCTCCTGGAATTCCATCTCTAGAAGGATGCCGCCAAGACGCAAGGTGGCACCGATGCCAAACTGGTCTTGTTTGAGAGTGCCAAGTGCGTCCTGAAAACTGACACCCAGAACAGTGGCTTCTGAGTTTTGTTTCCCAGGGAAAAAGCCTGTACAGTGGTTCAGGGTACTTAGGCATTAAATGGCCAGGTGCCTCCTGGAATTCCATCTCTAGAAGGATGCCGCCAAGACGCAAGGTGGCAGCAGCGCCAACTTGGTCTGGTTTGAGAGTGCCAAGTAGGTCCTGAAAACTGTCACCCAGAACAGTGGCTTCTGAGTTTTGTTCCCCAGGGAAAAAGCCTGTAAAATGGTTCAGGGTACTGCGGCCTTAAATTGCCAGGTGCTACATAGAATTCCGCCTCTCGAAGGATGTTTCCTAGACTCTAAGCGGAAACGGTGCCAATTTGGTCTGGATTGAGAGTGCCAAGTGAGTCCTGCAAACTGACACACACAATAATGGCTTCTGAGTTTTGTTTGCCAGGGAAAAGGCTGTACAATGGTTTAGGGGCCTGAGGCCTTAAATTGCCGGGTGCCTCCTGGAATTCGGCCTCTTGCAGGATGCCTCCAAGACGCAAGGTGGCAGTAGTGCCACCTTGGTCTGGTTTGAGAGTGCCAAGTGAGTCCTGCAAACTGACACCCAGAATAATGGCTTCTGAGTTTTGTTTCTCGGGGAAAAGGCCTGTACAGTGGTTCAGGGGCCTGAGGCCTTAAATGGCCAGTTGCCTCCTGGAATTCCGTCTCTTGCAGGATGCCTCCGAGACGCAAGGTGGCACCAGTGCAAACTTGGTCTGGTTTGACAGTGCGTAGTGGGTCCTACAAACTGACACCCAGAACAGTGGCTTGTGAGTTTTGTTTCCCAGGGAAAAAGCCTGTAGAATGTTTCAGGATCCTGAGGCCTTAAATGGCCAGGTGCCTCCCGGAGTTCCGCATCTCGCAGGATGCCTCCAAGACGCAAGGTGGCACCAGGGCCAACTTGGTCGGGTTTGAGAGTTCCTAGTGGGTCCTGAAAACTGACACCAAGAATAGAGGCTTCGGATTTTTGTTTCCCAGGGAAAAGGCCTGTACATTGGTTCAGGGGCCTGAGGCCTTAAATGGCCAGGTGCATCCTTGAATTCTGCCTCTAGAAGGATGCCTCCCAGACGCAAGGTGGCACCAGTGCCAACTTGGTTTAGTTTGAGAGTGCCAAGTGGGTCTTGCAAACTGACACCCAGAACAGTGGCTTGTGAGTTTTGTTTCTCAGGGAAAAAGCCTGTAGAATGTTTTAGGATCCTGAGGCCTTAAATGGCCGGGTGCCCCCTGGAATTCGGCCTCGCGCAGGATGCCTCTCAGACGCAAAGTGGCACCAGTGCCAACTTGGTCTGGTTTGAGAGTGCCAAGTGGGTCCTGCAAACTGACACCCAGAGCAGTGGCTTGTGAGTTTTGTTTCCCAGGGAAAAAGCCTATACAATGGTACAGGGCTCTGAGGCCTTAAATGGCCAGGTGCCTCCCGGAATTCCGCCTCTAGAAGGATGCCTCCCAGACGCAAGGTGGCACCAGTGCCAACTTGGTCTGGTGTGAGAGTGCCAAGTGGGTCCTGCAAACTGACACGCAGAACAGTGGCTTCTGAGTTTTGTTTCCCAGGGAAAAGGCTGTACAATGGTTCAGGGACCTGAGGCCTTAAATTGTCGGGTGCCTCATGGAATTCCGCCTCTCGCAGGATGCCTCAAAGACGCAAGGTGGCAGTAGTGCCACCTTGGTCTGGTTTGAGAGTGCCAAATTGGTCCTGCAAACTGACACCCAGAATAATGGCATCTGAGTTTTGTTTCTCGGGGAAAAGGCCTGTACTGTGGTTCAGGGACCTCAGGCCTTAAATGGCCAGGTGCCTCCCGGCATTCCGCCTCTCGCAGGATGCCTTCCAGACGCAAGGTGGCACCAGTGCTAACTTGGTCTAGTTTGAGAGTGCCAAGTGGGTCCTGAAAACTGACACCCAGAACAGTGGCTTGTGAGTTTTGTTTACCAGGGAAAAAGCCTGTAGAATGTTTCAAGATCCTGAGGCCTTAAATGGCCAGGTGCCTCCTGGAATTCGGCCTCTCGCAGGATGCATCCAAGACGCAAGGTGTCAGCAGTGCCAACTTGGTCTGGTTTGAGAGTGCCAAGTGGGTCCTGAAAACTGACACCCAGAACAGTGGCTTCTGAGTTTTGTTTTCTAGGGAAAAGTCCTGTAAAATGTTTGAGGGGCCTGAGGCCTTAAATGGCCAGGTGCCTCATAGAATTCCACCTCCTGAAGGATGCCGCCAAGGCCCAAGGTGGCAGCAGTGCAAACATGGTCTGGTTTGAGAGTGCCTTTGGGGTCCTGAAAACTGACACCCCGAACAGTGGCTTCTGAGTTTTGTTTCCTAGGGAAAAAGCCTGTACAATGGTTCAGGGTCCTGCGGCCTTAAATTGCCAAGTGCCTCCTGGAATTCGGCCTCTCGCAGGATGTTTTCCAGACGCTAAGCGGCACCGGTTCCCACTTAGTCTGATTTGAGAGTGCCAAGTGGGTCCTGAAAACTGACACCCAGAACAGTGGCTTCTGAGTTTTGTTTCCCAGGGAAAAAGCCTGTACAAAGGTTCAGGGTCCTGCGGCCTTAAATTGCCAGGTGCCACCTAGAATTCCGCCTCTCGAAGGATGTTTCCTGGACTCTAAGCGGAAACGGTGCCAATTTGGTCTGGTTTGAGAGTGCCAAGTGAGTCCTGCAAACTGACACACACAATAACGGCTTCTGAGTTTTGTTTCCCAGGGAAAAGGCTGTACAATCGTTCAGGGGCCAGAGGCCTTTAATTGCTGGGTGCCTACTGGAATTCGGCCTCTCGCAGGATGCCTCCCAGACGCAAGGTAGCACTAGTGCCAACTTGGTCTGGTTTGAGAATGCCAAGTTGGTCCTACAAACTGACACCCAGAACAGTGGCTTGTGAATTTTGTTTCCCAGGGAAAAAGCCTGTAGAGTGGTTCACGGTTCTGAGGCCTTGAATGGCCAGGTGCCTCCCGGAATTCCGCATCTCGCAGGATGCCTCCAAGACGCAAGGTGGCACCAGTGCCCATTTGGTCTGGTTTGAGAGTGCCTAGTGGGTCCTGAAAACTGACACCCAGAACAGTGGCTTGTGAATTTTGTTTCCCAGGAAAAAATCCTGTAGATTGGTTCAGGGGCCTGAGGCCTTAAATGGCCAGGTGCCTCCTTGAATTCCGCCACGCGCAGGATGCCTCCCAGACGCAACGTGGCACCAGTGCCAACTTGGTCTAATTTAAGAGTGCCAAGTGGGTCTTGGAAACTGACACCCAGAACAGTGGCTTGTGAGTCTTGTTTCCCAGGGAAAAAGCCTGTAGA
The DNA here is from genome assembly GCF_963513975.1 of Fringilla coelebs. NCBI lineage: Eukaryota > Metazoa > Chordata > Aves > Passeriformes > Fringillidae > Fringilla > Fringilla coelebs. The sequence goes on along the minus strand of NW_028167380.1, from coordinate 547,951 downwards.
ATGTTTCAGGATCCTGAGGCCTTAAATGGCCAGGTGCCTCCTGGAATTCCATCTCTAGAAGGATGCCGCCAAGACGCAATGTGGCACCGATGCCAAATTGGTCTAGTTTGAGAGTGCCAAGTGGGTCCTGAAAACTGACACCCAGAAGAGTGGCTTCGGAGTTTTGTTTCCCAGGGAAAAAGCCTGTACAGTGCTTCAGGGGCCTGAGGCCTTAAATGGCCAGGTGCCACCTGAAATTCCGCGTCTCGAAGGATGTTTCCTAGACGCTATGCGGAACCGGAGCCGACTTAGTCTGGTTTGAGAGTGGCAAGTGGGTCCTGAAAACTGACACCCAGAACAGTGGCTTCTGAGTTTTGTTACCCAGGAATATACCCTGTAGAGTGGTTCAGGGTCCTGCGGCCTTAAATTGCCAGGTGCCACTTAGAATTCCGCCACTCGAAGGATGTTTCCTAGACTCTAAGCGGAAACGGTGCCAATTTGGTCTGGTTTGAGTGTGCCAAGTGAGTCCTACAAACTGACACACACAATAATGGCTTCTGAGTTTTGTTTGCCAGGGAAAAGGCTGTACAATGGTTCAGGGGCCTGAGGCCTTAAATTGCCGGGGGCCCCCTGGAATTCGGCCTTATGCAGGATGCCTCCAAGACGCAAGGTGGCAGTAGTGCCACCTTGGTCTGGTTTGAGAGTGCCAAGTTGGTCCTGCAAACTGTCACCCAGAATAATGGCTTCTGAGTTTTGTTTCTCGGGGAAAAGGCCTGTACAGTGGTTCAGGGGCCTGAGGCCTTAAATGGCCAAGTGCCTCCTGGAATTCCGTCTCTCGCAGGATGCCTCCCAGACGCAAGGTGGCACCAATGCCAACTTGGTCTGGTTTGAGAGTGCCAAGTGTGTCTTGCAAACTGACACCCAGAACAGTGGCTTGTGAGTTTTGTTTACTAGGAAAAAAGCCTGTAGAATGTTTCAGGATCCTGAGGCCTTAAATGGCCGGGTGCCTCCTGGAATTCGGCCTCTCGCAGGATGCCTCTCAGACGCAAAGTGGCACCAGGGCCAACTTGGTCTGGTTTGAGAGTGCCAAGTTGGTCCTGCAAACTGACACCCAGAACAGTGGCTTCTGAGTTTTGTTTCTCGGGGAAAAGGCCTGTACTGTGGTTCAGGGGCCTGAGGCCTTAAATGGCCAGGTGCCTCCTGGAATTCCGTCTCTCGCAGGATGCCTCCCAGATGTAAGGTGGCACCAGTGCCAATTTGGTCTGGTTTGACAGTGCCTAGTGGGTCCTACAAACTGACACCCAGAGCAGTGGCTTGTGAGTTTTGTTTCCCAGGGAAAAAGCCTTTACAATGGTTCAGGGTCCTGCGGCCTTAAATTTCAGGGTGCCTCATGGAATTCTGCCTCTCGCAGGATGTTTCCAAGACGCTATGCGGAACCGGTGCCCACTTAGTCTGGTGTGAGAGTGCAAGTGGGTCCTGCAAACTGACACCCAGAACAGAGGCTTGTGAGTTTTGTTTCCCAGGTTAAAAGCCTGTACAGTGGTTCGCGGTCCTGAGGCCTTAAATGGCCAGGTGCCTCCCGGAATTCCGCCTCTAGAAGGATGCCGCCAAGACGCAAGGGTGCAGCAGAGCCAACTTGGTCTGGTTTGAGAGTGCCTTGGGGGTCCTGAAAACTGACACCCAGAATAATGGCTTCTGACTTTTGTTTCCCAGGGAAAAAGCCTGTACAGTGGTTCAGGGTCCTGAGCCCTTAAATGCCCAGGTGCCTCCTGGAATTCCATCTCTAGAAGGATGCCGCCAAGACGCAAGGTGGCACCGATGCCAAACTGGTCTTGTTTGAGAGTGCCTAGTGGGTCCTTAAAACTGACACCCAGAACAGTGGCTTGTGAATTTTGTTTCCCAGGAAAAAATCCTGTAGATTGGTTCAGGGGCCTGAGGCCTTAAATGGCCAGGTGCCTCCTTGAATTCCGCCACGCGCAGGATGCCTCCCAGACGCAACGTGGCACCAGTGCCAACTTGGTCTAATTTAAGAGTGCCAAGTGGGTCTTGGAAACTGACACCCAGAACAGTGGCTTGTGAGTCTTGTTTCCCAGGGAAAAAGCCTGTAGAATGTTTCAGGATCCTGAGGCCTTAAATGGCCAGGTGCCTCCTGGAATTCCATCTCTAGAAGGATGCCGCCAAGACGCAATGTGGCACCGATGCCAAATTGGTCTAGTTTGAGAGTGCCAAGTGGGTCCTGAAAACTGACACCCAGAAGAGTGGCTTCGGAGTTTTGTTTCCCAGGGAAAAAGCCTGTACAGTGCTTCAGGGGCCTGAGGCCTTAAATGGCCAGGTGCCACCTAAAATTCCGCCTCTCGAAGGATGTTTCCTAGACGCTATGCGGAACCGGAGCCGACTTAGTCTGGTTTGAGAGTGGCAAGTGGGTCCTGAAAACTGACACCCAGAACAGTGGCTTCTGAGTTTTGTTTCCCAGGGAAAAAGCCTGTAGAGTGGTTCGGGGTCCTGAGGCATTAAATGGCCAGGTGCCTCCTGGAATTCCATCTCTAGAAGGATGCCGCCAAGACGCAAGGTGGCAGCAGTGCCAACTTGGTCTGGTTTGAGAGTGCCAAGTGGGTCCTGAAAACTGACACCCAGAACAGTGGCTTGTGAGTTTTGTTACCCAGGAATATACCCTGTAGAGTGGTTCAGGGTCCTGCGGCCTTAAATTGCCAGGTGCCACTTAGAATTCCGCCTCTCGAAGGATGTTTCCTAGACTCTAAGCGGAAACGGTGCCAATTTGGTCTGGTTTGAGTGTGCCAAGTGAGTCCTACAAACTTACACACACAATAATGGCTTCTGAGTTTTGTTTGCCAGGGAAAAGGCTGTACAATGGTTCAGGGGCCTGAGGCCTTAAATTGCCGGGGGCCCCCTGGAATTCGGCCTTATGCAGGATGCCTCCAAGACGCAAGGTGGCAGTAGTGCCACCTTGGTCTGGTTTGAGAGTGCCAAATTGGTCCTGCAAACTGTCACCCAGAATAATGGCTTCTGAGTTTTGTTTCTCGGGGAAAAGGCCTGTACAGTGGTTCAGGGGCCTGAGGCCTTAAATGGCCAAGTGCCTCCTGGAATTCCGTCTCTCGCAGGATGCCTCCCAGACGCAAGGTGGCACCAATGCCAACTTGGTCTGGTTTGAGAGTGCCAAGTGTGTCTTGCAAACTGACACCCAGAACAGTGGCTTGTGAGTTTTGTTTCCCAGGGAAAAAGCCTGTAGAATGTTTCAGGATCCTGAGGCCTTAAATGGCCGGGTGCCTCCTGGAATTCGGCCTCTCGCAGGATGCCTCTCAGACGCAAAGTGGCACCAGGGCCAACTTGGTCTGGTTTGAGCGTGCCAAGTTGGTCCTGCAAACTGACACCCAGAACAGTGGCTTCTGAGTTTTGTTTCTCGGGGAAAAGGCCTGTACTGTGGTTCAGGGGCCTGAGGCCTTAAATGGCCAGGTGCCTCCTGGAATTCCGTCTCTCGCAGGATGCCTCCCAGATGTAAGGTGGCACCAGTGCCAATTTGGTCTGGTTTGACAGTGCCTAGTGGGTCCTACAAACTGACACCCAGAGCAGTGGCTTGTGAGTTTTGTTTCCCAGGGAAAAAGCCTTTACAATGGTTCAGGGTCCTGCGGCCTTAAATTTCAGGGTGCCTCATGGAATTCTGCCTCTCGCAGGATGTTTCCAAGACGCTATGCGGAACCGGTGCCCACTTAGTCTGGTGTGAGAGTGCAAGTGGGTCCTGCAAACTGACACCCAGAACAGTGGCTTGTGAGTTTTGTTTCCCAGGTTAAAAGCCTGTACAGTGGTTCGCGGTCCTGAGGCCTTAAATGGCCAGGTGCCTCCCGGAATTCCGCCTCTAGAAGGATGCCGCCAAGACGCAAGTGTGCAGCAGAGCCAACTTGGTCTGGTTTGAGAGTGCCTTGGGGGTCCTGAAAACTGACACCCAGAATAATGGCTTCTGACTTTTGTTTCCCAGGGAAAAAGCCTGTACAGTGGTTCAGGGTCCTGAGCCCTTAAATGCCCAGGTGCCTCCTGGAATTCCATCTCTAGAAGGATGCCGCCAAGACGCAAGGTGGCACCGATGCCAAACTGGTCTTGTTTGAGAGTGCCAAGTGCGTCCTGAAAACTGACACCCAGAACAGTGGCTTCTGAGTTTTGTTTCCCAGGGAAAAAGCCTGTAGAGTGGTTCAGGGTCCTTAGGCATTAAATGGCCAGGTGCCTCCTGGAATTCCATCTCTAAAAGGATGCCGCCAAGACGCAAGGTGGCAGCAGAGCCAACTTGGTCTGGTTTGAGAGTGCCAAGTAGGTCCTGAAAACTGTCACCCAGAACAGTGGCTTCTGAGTTTTGTTTCTTAGGGAAAAAGCCTGCACAATGGTTCAGGGTACTGCGGCCTTAAATTGCCAGGTGCCACCTAGAATTCCGCCTCTCGAAGGATGTTTCCTAGACTCTAAGCGGAAACGGTGCCAATTTGGTCTGGATTGAGAGTGCCAAGTGAGTCCTGCAAACTGACACCCACAATAATGGCTTGTGAGTTTTGTTTGCCAGGGAAAAGGCTGTACAATGTTTTAGGATCCTGAGGCCTTAAATTGCCGGGGGCCCCCTGGAATTCGGCCTTATGCAGGATGCCTCCAAGACGCAAGGTGGCAGTAGTGCCACCTTGGTCTGGTTTGAGAGTGCCAAGTTGGTCCTGCAAACTGACACCCAGAGCAGTGGCTTGTGAGTTTTGTTTCCCAGGGAAAAAGCCTATACAATGGTACAGGGGCCTGAGCCCTTAAATGGCCAAGTGCCTCCTGGAATTCCGTCTCTCGCAGGATGCCTCCCAGATGTAAGGTGGCACCAGTGCCAATTTGGTCTGGTTTGACAGTGCCTAGTGGGTCCTACAAACTGACACCCAGAGCAGTGGCTTGTGAGTTTTGTTTCCCAGGGAAAAAGCCTTTACAATGGTTCAGGGTCCTGCGGCCTTAAATTTCAGGGTGCCTCATGGAATTCTGCCTCTCGCAGGATGTTTCCAAGACGCTATGCGGAACCGGTGCCCACTTAGTCTGGTGTGAGAGTGCAAGTGGGTCCTGCAAACTGACACCCAGAACAGTGGCTTGTGAGTTTTGTTTCCCAGGTTAAAAGCCTGTACAGTGGTTCGCGGTCCTGAGGCCTTAAATGGCCAGGTGCCTCCCGGAATTCCGCCTCTAGAAGGATGCCGCCAAGACGCAAGGGTGCAGCAGAGCCAACTTGGTCTGGTTTGAGAGTGCCTTGGGGGTCCTGAAAACTGACACCCAGAATAATGGCTTCTGACTTTTGTTTCCCAGGGAAAAAGCCTGTACAGTGGTTCAGGGTCCTGAGCCCTTAAATGCCCAGGTGCCTCCTGGAATTCCATCTCTAGAAGGATGCCGCCAAGACGCAAGGTGGCACCGATGCCAAACTGGTCTTGTTTGAGAGTGCCAAGTGCGTCCTGAAAACTGACACCCAGAACAGTGGCTTCTGAGTTTTGTTTCCCAGGGAAAAAGCCTGTAGAGTGGTTCAGGGTCCTTAGGCATTAAATGGCCAGGTGCCTCCTGGAATTCCATCTCTACAAGGATGCCGCCAAGACGCAAGGTGGCAGCAGAGCCAACTTGGTCTGGTTTGAGAGTGCCAAGTAGGTCCTGAAAACTGTCACCCAGAACAGTGGCTTCTGAGTTTTGTTTCCCAGGGAAAAAGCCTGCACAATGGTTCAGGGTACTGCGGCCTTAAATTGCCAGGTGCCACCTAGAATTCCGCCTCTCGAAGGATGTTTCCTAGACTCTAAGCGGAAACGGTGCCAATTTGGTCTGGATTGAGAGTGCCAAGTGAGTCCTGCAAACTGACACCCACAATAATGGCTTCTGAGTTTTGTTTGCCAGGGAAAAGGCTGTACAATGTTTTAGGATCCTGAGGCCTTAAATTGCCGGGGGCCCCCTGGCATTCGGCCTTATGCAGGATGCCTCCAAGACGCAAGGTGGCAGTAGTGCCACCTTGGTCTGGTTTGAGAGTGCCAAGTTGGTCCTGCAAACTGTCACCCAGAATAATGGCTTCTGAGTTTTGTTTCCCAGGGAAAAGGCCTGTACAGTGGTTCAGGGGCCTGAGCCCTTAAATGGCCAAGTGCCTCCTGGAATTCCGTCTCTCGCAGGATGCCTCCCAGACGCAAGGTGGCACCAATGCCAACTTGGTCTGGTTTGAGAGTGCCAAGTGTGTCTTGCAAACTGACACCCAGAACAGTGGCTTGTGAGTTTTGTTTCCTAGGGAAAAAGCCTGTAGAATGTTTCAGGATCCTGAGGCCTTAAGTGGCCAGGTGACTCCTGGAATTCCGTCTCTCGCAGGATGTTTCCTAGACTCTAAGCGGAAACGGTGCCAATTTGGTCTGGATTGAGAGTGCCAAGTGAGTCCTGCAAACTGACACCCACAATAATGGCTTCTGAGTTTTGTTTGCCAGGGAAAAGGCTGTACAATGTTTTAGGATCCTGAGGCCTTAAATTGCCGGGGGCCCCCTGGAATTCGGCCTTATGCAGGATGCCTCCAAGACGCAAGGTGGCAGTAGTGCCACCTTGGTCTGGTTTGAGAGTGCCAAGTTGGTCCTGCAAACTGACACCCAGAGCAGTGGCTTGTGAGTTTTGTTTCCCAGGGAAAAAGCCTATACAATGGTACAGGGGCCTGAGCCCTTAAATGGCCAAGTGCCTCCTGGAATTCCGTCTCTCGCAGGATGCCTCCCAGACGCAAGGTGGCACCAATGCCAACTTGGTCTGGTTTGAGAGTGCCAAGTGTGTCTTGCAAACTGACACCCAGAACAGTGGCTTGTGAGTTTTGTTTCCTAGGGAAAAAGCCTGTAGAATGTTTCAGGATCCTGAGGCCTTAAGTGGCCGGGTGCCTCCTGGAATTCGGCCTCTCGCAGGATGCCTCTCAGACGCAAAGTGGCACCAGGGCCAACTTGGTCTGGTTTGAGAGTGCCAAGTTGGTCCTGCAAACTGACACCCAGAACAGTGGCTTCTGAGTTTTGTTTCTCGGGGAAAAGGCCTGTACTGTGGTTCAGGGGCCTGAGGCCTTGAATGGCCAGGTGCCTCCTGGAATTCCGTCTCTCGCAGGATGCCTCCCAGATGTAAGGTGGCACCAGTGCCAATTTGGTCTGGTTTGACAGTGCCTAGTGGGTCCTACAAACTGACACCCAGAGCAGTGGCTTGTGAGTTTTGTTTCCCAGGGAAAAAGCCTTTACAATGGTTCAGGGTCCTGCGGCCTTAAATTTCAGGGTGCCTCATGGAATTCTGCCTCTCGCAGGATGTTTCCAAGACGCTATGCGGAACCGGTGCCCACTTAGTCTGGTGTGAGAGTGCAAGTGGGTCCTGCAAAATGACACCCAGAACAATGGCTTCTGAGTTTTGTTTCCAAGGGAAAAAGCCTGTACAGTGGTTCACGGTCCTGAGGCATTAAATGGCCAGGTGCCTCCCGGAATTCCGCCTCTAGAAGGATGCCGCCAAGACGCAAGTGTGCAGCAGAGCCAACTTGGTCTGGTTTGAGAGTGCCTTGTGGGTCCTGAAAACTGACACCCAGAATAATGGCTTCTGACTTTTGTTTCCCAGGGAAAAAGCCTGTACAGTGGTTCAGGGTCCTGAGCCCTTAAATGCCCAGGTGCCTCCTGGAATTCCATCTCTAGAAGGATGCCGCCAAGACGCAAGGTGGCACCGATGCCAAACTGGTCTTGTTTGAGAGTGCCAAGTGCGTCCTGAAAACTGACACCCAGAACAGTGGCTTCTGAGTTTTGTTTCCCAGGGAAAAAGCCTGTACAGTGGTTCAGGGTACTTAGGCATTAAATGGCCAGGTGCCTCCTGGAATTCCATCTCTAGAAGGATGCCGCCAAGACGCAAGGTGGCAGCAGAGCCAACTTGGTCTGGTTTGAGAGTGCCAAGTAGGTCCTGAAAACTGTCACCCAGAACAGTGGCTTCTGAGTTTTGTTCCCCAGGGAAAAAGCCTGTAAAATGGTTCAGGGTACTGCGGCCTTAAATTGCCAGGTGCTACCTAGAATTCCGCCTCTCGAAGGATGTTTCCTAGACTCTAAGCGGAAACGGTGCCAATTTGGTCTGGATTGAGAGTGCCAAGTGAGTCCTGAAAACTGACACCCACAATAATGGCTTGTGAGTTTTGTTTGCCAGGGAAAAGGCTGTACAATGGTTTAGGGGCCTGAGGCCTTAAATGGCCGGGTGCCTCCCGGAATTCGGCCTCTTGCAGGATGCCTCCAAGACGCAAGGTGGCAGTAGTGCCACCTTGGTCTGGTTTGAGAGTGCCAAGTTGGTCCTGCAAACTGACACCCAGAGCAGTGGCTTGTGAGTTTTGTTTCCCAGGGAAAAAGCCTATACAATGGTACAGGGGCCTGAGCCCTTAAATGGCCAAGTGCCTCCTGGAATTCCGTCTCTCGCAGGATGCCTCCCAGATGTAAGGTGGCACCAGTGCCAATTTGGTCTGGTTTGACAGTGCCTAGTGGGTCCTACAAACTGACACCCAGAGCAGTGGCTTGTGAGTTTTGTTTCCCAGGGAAAAAGCCTTTACAATGGTTCAGGGTCCTGCGGCCTTAAATTTCAGGGTGCCTCATGGAATTCTGCCTCTCGCAGGATGTTTCCAAGACGCTATGCGGAACCGGTGCCCACTTAGTCTGGTGTGAGAGTGCAAGTGGGTCCTGCAAACTGACACCCAGAACAGTGGCTTGTGAGTTTTGTTTCCCAGGTTAAAAGCCTGTACAGTGGTTCGCGGTCCTGAGGCCTTAAATGGCCAGGTGCCTCCCGGAATTCCGCCTCTAGAAGGATGCCGCCAAGACGCAAGGGTGCAGCAGAGCCAACTTGGTCTGGTTTGAGAGTGCCTTGGGGGTCCTGAAAACTGACACCCAGAATAATGGCTTCTGACTTTTGTTTCCCAGGGAAAAAGCCTGTACAGTGGTTCAGGGTCCTGAGCCCTTAAATGCCCAGGTGCCTCCTGGAATTCCATCTCTAGAAGGATGCCGCCAAGACGCAAGGTGGCACCGATGCCAAACTGGTCTTGTTTGAGAGTGCCAAGTGCGTCCTGAAAACTGACACCCAGAACAGTGGCTTCTGAGTTTTGTTTCCCAGGGAAAAAGCCTGTAGAGTGGTTCAGGGTCCTTAGGCATTAAATGGCCAGGTGCCTCCTGGAATTCCATCTCTACAAGGATGCCGCCAAGACGCAAGGTGGCAGCAGAGCCAACTTGGTCTGGTTTGAGAGTGCCAAGTAGGTCCTGAAAACTGTCACCCAGAACAGTGGCTTCTGAGTTTTGTTTCTTAGGGAAAAAGCCTGCACAATGGTTCAGGGTACTGCGGCCTTAAATTGCCAGGTGCCACCTAGAATTCCGCCTCTCGAAGGATGTTTCCTAGACTCTAAGCGGAAACGGTGCCAATTTGGTCTGGATTGAGAGTGCCAAGTGAGTCCTGCAAACTGACACCCACAATAATGGCTTGTGAGTTTTGTTTGCCAGGGAAAAGGCTGTACAATGTTTTAGGATCCTGAGGCCTTAAATTGCCGGGGGCCCCCTGGAATTCGGCCTTATGCAGGATGCCTCCAAGACGCAAGGTGGCAGTAGTGCCACCTTGGTCTGGTTTGAGAGTGCCAAGTTGGTCCTGCAAACTGACACCCAGAGCAGTGGCTTGTGAGTTTTGTTTCCCAGGGAAAAAGCCTATACAATGGTACAGGGGCCTGAGCCCTTAAATGGCCAAGTGCCTCCTGGAATTCCGTCTCTCGCAGGATGCCTCCCAGACGCAAGGTGGCACCAATGCCAACTTGGTCTGGTTTGAGAGTGCCAAGTGTGTCTTGCAAACTGACACCCAGAACAGTGGCTTGTGAGTTTTGTTTCCTAGGGAAAAAGCCTGTAGAATGTTTCAGGATCCTGAGGCCTTAAGTGGCCGGGTGCCTCCTGGAATTCGGCCTCTCGCAGGATGCCTCTCAGACGCAAAGTGGCACCAGGGCCAACTTGGTCTGGTTTGAGAGTGCCAAGTTGGTCCTGCAAACTGACACCCAGAACAGTGGCTTCTGAGTTTTGTTTCTCGGGGAAAAGGCCTGTACTGTGGTTCAGGGGCCTGAGGCCTTGAATGGCCAGGTGCCTCCTGGAATTCCGTCTCTCGCAGGATGCCTCCCAGATGTAAGGTGGCACCAGTGCCAATTTGGTCTGGTTTGACAGTGCCTAGTGGGTCCTACAAACTGACACCCAGAGCAGTGGCTTGTGAGTTTTGTTTCCCAGGGAAAAAGCCTTTACAATGGTTCAGGGTCCTGCGGCCTTAAATTTCAGGGTGCCTCATGGAATTCTGCCTCTCGCAGGATGTTTCCAAGACGCTATGCGGAACCGGTGCCCACTTAGTCTGGTGTGAGAGTGCAAGTGGGTCCTGCAAAATGACACCCAGAACAATGGCTTCTGAGTTTTGTTTCCAAGGGAAAAAGCCTGTACAGTGGTTCACGGTCCTGAGGCATTAAATGGCCAGGTGCCTCCCGGAATTCCGCCTCTAGAAGGATGCCGCCAAGACGCAAGTGTGCAGCAGAGCCAACTTGGTCTGGTTTGAGAGTGCCTTGTGGGTCCTGAAAACTGACACCCAGAATAATGGCTTCTGACTTTTGTTTCCCAGGGAAAAAGCCTGTACAGTGGTTCAGGGTCCTGAGCCCTTAAATGCCCAGGTGCCTCCTGGAATTCCATCTCTAGAAGGATGCCGCCAAGACGCAAGGTGGCACCGATGCCAAACTGGTCTTGTTTGAGAGTGCCAAGTGCGTCCTGAAAACTGACACCCAGAACAGTGGCTTCTGAGTTTTGTTTCCCAGGGAAAAAGCCTGTACAGTGGTTCAGGGTACTTAGGCATTAAATGGCCAGGTGCCTCCTGGAATTCCATCTCTAGAAGGATGCCGCCAAGACGCAAGGTGGCAGCAGAGCCAACTTGGTCTGGTTTGAGAGTGCCAAGTAGGTCCTGAAAACTGTCACCCAGAACAGTGGCTTCTGAGTTTTGTTCCCCAGGGAAAAAGCCTGTAAAATGGTTCAGGGTACTGCGGCCTTAAATTGCCAGGTGCTACCTAGAATTCCGCCTCTCGAAGGATGTTTCCTAGACTCTAAGCGGAAACGGTGCCAATTTGGTCTGGATTGAGAGTGCCAAGTGAGTCCTGAAAACTGACACCCACAATAATGGCTTGTGAGTTTTGTTTGCCAGGGAAAAGGCTGTACAATGGTTTAGGGGCCTGAGGCCTTAAATGGCCGGGTGCCTCCCGGAATTCGGCCTCTTGCAGGATGCCTCCAAGACGCAAGGTGGCAGTAGTGCCACCTTGGTCTGGTTTGAGAGTGCCAAGTGAGTCCTGCAAACTGACACCCAGAATAATGGCTTCTGAGTTTTGTTTCTCGGGGAAAAGGCCTGTACAGTGGTTCAGGGGCCTGAGGCCTTAAATGGCCAGTTGCCTAATGGAATTCCGTCTCTTGCAGGATGCCTCCGAGACGCAAGGTGGCACCAGTGCAAACTTGGTCTGGTTTGACAGTGCGTAGTGGGTCCTGAAAACTGACACCAAGAATAGAGGCTTCGGATTTTTGTTTCCCGCGGAAAAGGCCTGTACATTGGTTCAGAGGCCTGAGGCCTTAAATGGCCAGGTGCATCCTTGAATTCTGCCTCTAGAAGGATGCCTCCCAGACGCAAGGTGGCACCAGTGCCAACTTGGTATAGTTTGAGAGTGCCAAGTGGGTCTTGCAAACTGACACCCAGAGCAGTGGCTTGTGAGTTTTGTTTCCCAGGGAAAAAGCCTATACAATGGTACAGGGCTCTGAGGCCTATAAATGGCCAGGTGCCTCCCGGAATTCCGCCTCTAGAAGGATGCCTTCCAGACGCAAGGTGGCACCAGTGCTAACTTGGTCTAGTTTGAGAGTGCCAAGTGGGTCCTGAAAACTGACACCCAGAACAGTGGCTTGTGAGTTTTGTTTACCAGGGAAAAAGCCTGTAGAATGTTTCAAGATCCTGAGGCCTTGAATGGCCAGGTGCCTCCTGGAATTCGGCCTCTCGCAGGATGCATCCAAGACGCAAGGTGTCAGCAGTGCCAACTTGGTCTGGTTTGAGAGTGCCAAGTGGGTCCTGAAAACTGACACCCAGAACAGTGGCTTCTGAGTTTTGTTTTCTAGGGAAAAGTCCTGTAAAATGTTTGAGGGGCCTGAGGCCTTAAATGGCCAGGTGCCTCATAGAATTCCACCTCCTGAAGGATGCCGCCAAGGCCCAAGGTGGCAGCAGTGCCAACATGGTCTGGTTTGAGAGTGCCTTTGGGGTCCTGAAAACTGACACCCCGAACAGTGGCTTCTGAGTTTTGTTTCCTAGGGAAAAAGCCTGTACAATGGTTCAGGGTTTTGCGGCCTTAAATTGCCAAGTGCCTCCTGGAATTCGGCCTCTCGCAGGATGTTTTCCAGACGCTAAGCGGCACCGGTTCCCACTTAGTCTGATTTGAGAGTGCCAAGTGGGTCCTGAAAACTGACACCCAGAACAGTGGCTTCTGAGTTTTGTTTCCCAGGGAAAAAGCCTGTACAAAGGTTCAGGGTCCTGCGGCCTTAAATTGCCAGGTGCCACCTAGAATTCCGCCTCTCGAAGGATGTTTCCTGGACTCTAAGCGGAAACGGTGCCAATTTGGTCTGGTTTGAGAGTGCCAAGTGAGTCCTGCAAACTGACACACACAATAACGGCTTCTGAGTTTTGTTTCCCAGGGAAAAGGCTGTACAATCGTTCAGGATCCTGAGGCCTTAAGTGGCCGGGTGCCTCCTGGAATTCGGCCTCTCGCAGGATGCCTCTCAGACGCAAAGTGGCACCAGGGCCAACTTGGTCTGGTTTGAGAGTGCCAAGTTGGTCCTGCAAACTGACACCCAGAACAGTGGCTTCTGAGTTTTGTTTCTCGGGGAAAAGGCCTGTACTGTGGTTCAGGGGCCTGAGGCCTTGAATGGCCAGGTGCCTCCTGGAATTCCGTCTCTCGCAGGATGCCTCCCAGATGTAAGGTGGCACCAGTGCCAATTTGGTCTGGTTTGACAGTGCCTAGTGGGTCCTACAAACTGACACCCAGAGCAGTGGCTTGTGAGTTTTGTTTCCCAGGGAAAAAGCCTTTACAATAGTTCAGGGTCCTGCGGCCTTAAATTTCAGGGTGCCTCATGGAATTCTGCCTCTCGCAGGATGTTTCCAAGACGCTATGCGGAACCGGTGCCCACTTAGTCTGGTGTGAGAGTGCAAGTGGGTCCTGCAAAATGACACCCAGAACAATGGCTTCTGAGTTTTGTTTCCAAGGGAAAAAGCCTGTACAGTGGTTCACGGTCCTGAGGCATTAAATGGCCAGGTGCCTCCCGGAATTCCGCCTCTAGAAGGATGCCGCCAAGACGCAAGTGTGCAGCAGAGCCAACTTGGTCTGGTTTGAGAGTGCCTTGTGGGTCCTGAAAACTGACACCCAGAATAATGGCTTCTGACTTTTGTTTCCCAGGGAAAAAGCCTGTACAGTGGTTCAGGGTCCTGAGCCCTTAAATGCCCAGGTGCCTCCTGGAATTCCATCTCTAGAAGGATGCCGCCAAGACGCAAGGTGGCACCGATGCCAAACTGGTCTTGTTTGAGAGTGCCAAGTGCGTCCTGAAAACTGACACCCAGAACAGTGGCTTCTGAGTTTTGTTTCCCAGGGAAAAAGCCTGTACAGTGGTTCAGGGTACTTAGGCATTAAATGGCCAGGTGCCTCCTGGAATTCCATCTCTAGAAGGATGCCGCCAAGACGCAAGGTGGCAGCAGAGCCAACTTGGTCTGGTTTGAGAGTGCCAAGTAGGTCCTGAAAACTGTCACCCAGAACAGTGGCTTCTGAGTTTTGTTCCCCAGGGAAAAAGCCTGTAAAATGGTTCAGGGTACTGCGGCCTTAAATTGCCAGGTGCTACCTAGAATTCCGCCTCTCGAAGGATGTTTCCTAGACTCTAAGCGGAAACGGTGCCAATTTGGTCTGGATTGAGAGTGCCAAGTGAGTCCTGAAAACTGACACCCACAATAATGGCTTGTGAGTTTTGTTTGCCAGGGAAAAGGCTGTACAATGGTTTAGGGGCCTGAGGCCTTAAATGGCCGGGTGCCTCCCGGAATTCGGCCTCTTGCAGGATGCCTCCAAGACGCAAGGTGGCAGTAGTGCCACCTTGGTCTGGTTTGAGAGTGCCAAGTTGGTCCTGCAAACTGACACCCAGAGCAGTGGCTTGTGAGTTTTGTTTCCCAGGGAAAAAGCCTATACAATGGTACAGGGGCCTGAGCCCTTAAATGGCCAAGTGCCTCCTGGAATTCCGTCTCTCGCAGGATGCCTCCCAGATGTAAGGTGGCACCAGTGCCAATTTGGTCTGGTTTGACAGTGCCTAGTGGGTCCTACAAACTGACACCCAGAGCAGTGGCTTGTGAGTTTTGTTTCCCAGGGAAAAAGCCTTTACAATGGTTCAGGGTCCTGCGGCCTTAAATTTCAGGGTGCCTCATGGAATTCTGCCTCTCGCAGGATGTTTCCAAGACGCTATGCGGAACCGGTGCCCACTTAGTCTGGTGTGAGAGTGCAAGTGGGTCCTGCAAACTGACACCCAGAACAGTGGCTTGTGAGTTTTGTTTCCCAGGTTAAAAGCCTGTACAGTGGTTCGCGGTCCTGAGGCCTTAAATGGCCAGGTGCCTCCCGGAATTCCGCCTCTAGAAGGATGCCGCCAAGACGCAAGGGTGCAGCAGAGCCAACTTGGTCTGGTTTGAGAGTGCCTTGGGGGTCCTGAAAACTGACACCCAGAATAATGGCTTCTGACTTTTGTTTCCCAGGGAAAAAGCCTGTACAGTGGTTCAGGGTCCTGAGCCCTTAAATGCCCAGGTGCCTCCTGGAATTCCATCTCTAGAAGGATGCCGCCAAGACGCAAGGTGGCACCGATGCCAAACTGGTCTTGTTTGAGAGTGCCAAGTGCGTCCTGAAAACTGACACCCAGAACAGTGGCTTCTGAGTTTTGTTTCCCAGGGAAAAAGCCTGTAGAGTGGTTCAGGGTCCTTAGGCATTAAATGGCCAGGTGCCTCCTGGAATTCCATCTCTACAAGGATGCCGCCAAGACGCAAGGTGGCAGCAGAGCCAACTTGGTCTGGTTTGAGAGTGCCAAGTAGGTCCTGAAAACTGTCACCCAGAACAGTGGCTTCTGAGTTTTGTTTCTTAGGGAAAAAGCCTGCACAATGGTTCAGGGTACTGCGGCCTTAAATTGCCAGGTGCCACCTAGAATTCCGCCTCTCGAAGGATGTTTCCTAGACTCTAAGCGGAAACGGTGCCAATTTGGTCTGGATTGAGAGTGCCAAGTGAGTCCTGCAAACTGACACCCACAATAATGGCTTGTGAGTTTTGTTTGCCAGGGAAAAGGCTGTACAATGTTTTAGGATCCTGAGGCCTTAAATTGCCGGGGGCCCCCTGGAATTCGGCCTTATGCAGGATGCCTCCAAGACGCAAGGTGGCAGTAGTGCCACCTTGGTCTGGTTTGAGAGTGCCAAGTTGGTCCTGCAAACTGACACCCAGAGCAGTGGCTTGTGAGTTTTGTTTCCCAGGGAAAAAGCCTATACAATGGTACAGGGGCCTGAGCCCTTAAATGGCCAAGTGCCTCCTGGAATTCCGTCTCTCGCAGGATGCCTCCCAGACGCAAGGTGGCACCAATGCCAACTTGGTCTGGTTTGAGAGTGCCAAGTGTGTCTTGCAAACTGACACCCAGAACAGTGGCTTGTGAGTTTTGTTTCCTAGGGAAAAAGCCTGTAGAATGTTTCAGGATCCTGAGGCCTTAAGTGGCCGGGTGCCTCCTGGAATTCGGCCTCTCGCAGGATGCCTCTCAGACGCAAAGTGGCACCAGGGCCAACTTGGTCTGGTTTGAGAGTGCCAAGTTGGTCCTGCAAACTGACACCCAGAACAGTGGCTTCTGAGTTTTGTTTCTCGGGGAAAAGGCCTGTACTGTGGTTCTGGGGCCTGAGGCCTTGAATGGCCAGGTGCCTCCTGGAATTCCGTCTCTCGCAGGATGCCTCCCAGATGTAAGGTGGCACCAGTGCCAATTTGGTCTGGTTTGACAGTGCCTAGTGGGTCCTACAAACTGACACCCAGAGCAGTGGCTTGTGAGTTTTGTTTCCCAGGGAAAAAGCCTTTACAATGGTTCAGGGTCCTGCGGCCTTAAATTTCAGGGTGCCTCATGGAATTCTGCCTCTCGCAGGATGTTTCCAAGACGCTATGCGGAACCGGTGCCCACTTAGTCTGGTGTGAGAGTGCAAGTGGGTCCTGCAAAATGACACCCAGAACAATGGCTTCTGAGTTTTGTTTCCAAGGGAAAAAGCCTGTACAGTGGTTCACGGTCCTGAGGCATTAAATGGCCAGGTGCCTCCCGGAATTCCGCCTCTAGAAGGATGCCGCCAAGACGCAAGTGTGCAGCAGAGCCAACTTGGTCTGGTTTGAGAGTGCCTTGTGGGTCCTGAAAACTGACACCCAGAATAATGGCTTCTGACTTTTGTTTCCCAGGGAAAAAGCCTGTACAGTGGTTCAGGGTCCTGAGCCCTTAAATGCCCAGGTGCCTCCTGGAATTCCATCTCTAGAAGGATGCCGCCAAGACGCAAGGTGGCACCGATGCCAAACTGGTCTTGTTTGAGAGTGCCAAGTGCGTCCTGAAAACTGACACCCAGAACAGTGGCTTCTGAGTTTTGTTTCCCAGGGAAAAAGCCTGTACAGTGGTTCAGGGTACTTAGGCATTAAATGGCCAGGTGCCTCCTGGAATTCCATCTCTAGAAGGATGCCGCCAAGACGCAAGGTGGCAGCAGAGCCAACTTGGTCTGGTTTGAGAGTGCCAAGTAGGTCCTGAAAACTGTCACCCAGAACAGTGGCTTCTGAGTTTTGTTCCCCAGGGAAAAAGCCTGTAAAATGGTTCAGGGTACTGCGGCCTTAAATTGCCAGGTGCTACCTAGAATTCCGCCTCTCGAAGGATGTTTCCTAGACTCTAAGCGGAAACGGTGCCAATTTGGTCTGGATTGAGAGTGCCAAGTGAGTCCTGAAAACTGACACCCACAATAATGGCTTGTGAGTTTTGTTTGCCAGGGAAAAGGCTGTACAATGGTTTAGGGGCCTGAGGCCTTAAATGGCCGGGTGCCTCCCGGAATTCGGCCTCTTGCAGGATGCCTCCAAGACGCAAGGTGGCAGTAGTGCCACCTTGGTCTGGTTTGAGAGTGCCAAGTGAGTCCTGCAAACTGACACCCAGAATAATGGCTTCTGAGTTTTGTTTCTCGGGGAAAAGGCCTGTACAGTGGTTCAGGGGCCTGAGGCCTTAAATGGCCAGTTGCCTAATGGAATTCCGTCTCTTGCAGGATGCCTCCGAGACGCAAGGTGGCACCAGTGCAAACTTGGTCTGGTTTGACAGTGCGTAGTGGGTCCTGAAAACTGACACCAAGAATAGAGGCTTCGGATTTTTGTTTCCCGCGGAAAAGGCCTGTACATTGGTTCAGAGGCCTGAGGCCTTAAATGGCCAGGTGCATCCTTGAATTCTGCCTCTAGAAGGATGCCTCCCAGACGCAAGGTGGCACCAGTGCCAACTTGGTATAGTTTGAGAGTGCCAAGTGGGTCTTGCAAACTGACACCCAGAGCAGTGGCTTGTGAGTTTTGTTTCCCAGGGAAAAAGCCTATACAATGGTACAGGGCTCTGAGGCCTATAAATGGCCAGGTGCCTCCCGGAATTCCGCCTCTAGAAGGATGCCTTCCAGACGCAAGGTGGCACCAGTGCTAACTTGGTCTAGTTTGAGAGTGCCAAGTGGGTCCTGAAAACTGACACCCAGAACAGTGGCTTGTGAGTTTTGTTTACCAGGGAAAAAGCCTGTAGAATGTTTCAAGATCCTGAGGCCTTGAATGGCCAGGTGCCTCCTGGAATTCGGCCTCTCGCAGGATGCATCCAAGACGCAAGGTGTCAGCAGTGCCAACTTGGTCTGGTTTGAGAGTGCCAAGTGGGTCCTGAAAACTGACACCCAGAACAGTGGCTTCTGAGTTTTGTTTTCTAGGGAAAAGTCCTGTAAAATGTTTGAGGGGCCTGAGGCCTTAAATGGCCAGGTGCCTCATAGAATTCCACCTCCTGAAGGATGCCGCCAAGGCCCAAGGTGGCAGCAGTGCCAACATGGTCTGGTTTGAGAGTGCCTTTGGGGTCCTGAAAACTGACACCCCGAACAGTGGCTTCTGAGTTTTGTTTCCTAGGGAAAAAGCCTGTACAATGGTTCAGGGTTTTGCGGCCTTAAATTGCCAAGTGCCTCCTGGAATTCGGCCTCTCGCAGGATGTTTTCCAGACGCTAAGCGGCACCGGTTCCCACTTAGTCTGATTTGAGAGTGCCAAGTGGGTCCTGAAAACTGACACCCAGAACAGTGGCTTCTGAGTTTTGTTTCCCAGGGAAAAAGCCTGTACAAAGGTTCAGGGTCCTGCGGCCTTAAATTGCCAGGTGCCACCTAGAATTCCGCCTCTCGAAGGATGTTTCCTGGACTCTAAGCGGAAACGGTGCCAATTTGGTCTGGTTTGAGAGTGCCAAGTGAGTCCTGCAAACTGACACACACAATAACGGCTTCTGAGTTTTGTTTCCCAGGGAAAAGGCTGTACAATCGTTCAGGGGCCAGAGGCCTTTAATTGCTGGGTGCCTACTGGAATTCGGCCTCTCGCAGGATGCCTCCCAGACGCAAGGTAGCACTAGTGCCAACTTGATCTGGTTTGAGAATGCCAAGTTGGTCCTACAAACTGACACCCAGAACAGTGGCTTGTGAATTTTGTTTCCCAGGGAAAAAGCCTGTAGAGTGGTTCACGGTTCTGAGGCCTTGAATGGCCAGGTGCCTCCCGGAATTCCGCATCTCGCAGGATGCCTCCAAGACGCAAGGTGGCACCAGTGCCCATTTGGTCTAATTTAAGAGTGCCAAGTGGGTCTTGGAAACTGACACCCAGAACAGTGGCTTGTGAGTCTTGTTTCCCAGGGAAAAAGCCTGTAGAATGTTTCAGGATCCTGAGCCCTTAAATGCCCAGGTGCCTCCTGGAATTCCATCTCTAGAAGGATGCCGCCAAGACGCAAGGTGGCACCGATGCCAAACTGGTCTTGTTTGAGAGTGCCAAGTGCGTCCTGAAAACTGACACCCAGAACAGTGGCTTCTGAGTTTTGTTTCCCAGGGAAAAAGCCTGTAGAGTGGTTCAGGGTCCTTAGGCATTAAATGGCCAGGTGCCTCCTGGAATTCCATCTCTACAAGGATGCCGCCAAGACGCAAGGTGGCAGCAGAGCCAACTTGGTCTGGTTTGAGAGTGCCAAGTAGGTCCTGAAAACTGTCACCCAGAACAGTGGCTTCTGAGTTTTGTTTCTTAGGGAAAAAGCCTGCACAATGGTTCAGGGTACTGCGGCCTTAAATTGCCAGGTGCCACCTAGAATTCCGCCTCTCGAAGGATGTTTCCTAGACTCTAAGCGGAAACGGTGCCAATTTGGTCTGGATTGAGAGTGCCAAGTGAGTCCTGCAAACTGACACCCACAATAATGGCTTGTGAGTTTTGTTTGCCAGGGAAAAGGCTGTACAATGTTTTAGGATCCTGAGGCCTTAAATTGCCGGGGGCCCCCTGGAATTCGGCCTTATGCAGGATGCCTCCAAGACGCAAGGTGGCAGTAGTGCCACCTTGGTCTGGTTTGAGAGTGCCAAGTTGGTCCTGCAAACTGACACCCAGAGCAGTGGCTTGTGAGTTTTGTTTCCCAGGGAAAAAGCCTATACAATGGTACAGGGGCCTGAGCCCTTAAATGGCCAAGTGCCTCCTGGAATTCCGTCTCTCGCAGGATGCCTCCCAGACGCAAGGTGGCACCAATGCCAACTTGGTCTGGTTTGAGAGTGCCAAGTGTGTCTTGCAAACTGACACCCAGAACAGTGGCTTGTGAGTTTTGTTTCCTAGGGAAAAAGCCTGTAGAATGTTTCAGGATCCTGAGGCCTTAAGTGGCCGGGTGCCTCCTGGAATTCGGCCTCTCGCAGGATGCCTCTCAGACGCAAAGTGGCACCAGGGCCAACTTGGTCTGGTTTGAGAGTGCCAAGTTGGTCCTGCAAACTGACACCCAGAACAGTGGCTTCTGAGTTTTGTTTCTCGGGGAAAAGGCCTGTACTGTGGTTCTGGGGCCTGAGGCCTTGAATGGCCAGGTGCCTCCTGGAATTCCGTCTCTCGCAGGATGCCTCCCAGATGTAAGGTGGCACCAGTGCCAATTTGGTCTGGTTTGACAGTGCCTAGTGGGTCCTACAAACTGACACCCAGAGCAGTGGCTTGTGAGTTTTGTTTCCCAGGGAAAAAGCCTTTACAATGGTTCAGGGTCCTGCGGCCTTAAATTTCAGGGTGCCTCATGGAATTCTGCCTCTCGCAGGATGTTTCCAAGACGCTATGCGGAACCGGTGCCCACTTAGTCTGGTGTGAGAGTGCAAGTGGGTCCTGCAAAATGACACCCAGAACAATGGCTTCTGAGTTTTGTTTCCAAGGGAAAAAGCCTGTACAGTGGTTCACGGTCCTGAGGCATTAAATGGCCAGGTGCCTCCCGGAATTCCGCCTCTAGAAGGATGCCGCCAAGACGCAAGTGTGCAGCAGAGCCAACTTGGTCTGGTTTGAGAGTGCCTTGTGGGTCCTGAAAACTGACACCCAGAATAATGGCTTCTGACTTTTGTTTCCCAGGGAAAAAGCCTGTACAGTGGTTCAGGGTCCTGAGCCCTTAAATGCCCAGGTGCCTCCTGGAATTCCATCTCTAGAAGGATGCCGCCAAGACGCAAGGTGGCACCGATGCCAAACTGGTCTTGTTTGAGAGTGCCAAGTGCGTCCTGAAAACTGACACCCAGAACAGTGGCTTCTGAGTTTTGTTTCCCAGGGAAAAAGCCTGTACAGTGGTTCAGGGTACTTAGGCATTAAATGGCCAGGTGCCTCCTGGAATTCCATCTCTAGAAGGATGCCGCCAAGACGCAAGGTGGCAGCAGAGCCAACTTGGTCTGGTTTGAGAGTGCCAAGTAGGTCCTGAAAACTGTCACCCAGAACAGTGGCTTCTGAGTTTTGTTCCCCAGGGAAAAAGCCTGTAAAATGGTTCAGGGTACTGCGGCCTTAAATTGCCAGGTGCTACCTAGAATTCCGCCTCTCGAAGGATGTTTCCTAGACTCTAAGCGGAAACGGTGCCAATTTGGTCTGGATTGAGAGTGCCAAGTGAGTCCTGAAAACTGACACCCACAATAATGGCTTGTGAGTTTTGTTTGCCAGGGAAAAGGCTGTACAATGGTTTAGGGGCCTGAGGCCTTAAATGGCCGGGTGCCTCCCGGAATTCGGCCTCTTGCAGGATGCCTCCAAGACGCAAGGTGGCAGTAGTGCCACCTTGGTCTGGTTTGAGAGTGCCAAGTGAGTCCTGCAAACTGACACCCAGAATAATGGCTTCTGAGTTTTGTTTCTCGGGGAAAAGGCCTGTACAGTGGTTCAGGGGCCTGAGGCCTTAAATGGCCAGTTGCCTAATGGAATTCCGTCTCTTGCAGGATGCCTCCGAGACGCAAGGTGGCACCAGTGCAAACTTGGTCTGGTTTGACAGTGCGTAGTGGGTCCTGAAAACTGACACCAAGAATAGAGGCTTCGGATTTTTGTTTCCCGCGGAAAAGGCCTGTACATTGGTTCAGAGGCCTGAGGCCTTAAATGGCCAGGTGCATCCTTGAATTCTGCCTCTAGAAGGATGCCTCCCAGACGCAAGGTGGCACCAGTGCCAACTTGGTATAGTTTGAGAGTGCCAAGTGGGTCTTGCAAACTGACACCCAGAGCAGTGGCTTGTGAGTTTTGTTTCCCAGGGAAAAAGCCTATACAATGGTACAGGGCTCTGAGGCCTATAAATGGCCAGGTGCCTCCCGGAATTCCGCCTCTAGAAGGATGCCTTCCAGACGCAAGGTGGCACCAGTGCTAACTTGGTCTAGTTTGAGAGTGCCAAGTGGGTCCTGAAAACTGACACCCAGAACAGTGGCTTGTGAGTTTTGTTTACCAGGGAAAAAGCCTGTAGAATGTTTCAAGATCCTGAGGCCTTGAATGGCCAGGTGCCTCCTGGAATTCGGCCTCTCGCAGGATGCATCCAAGACGCAAGGTGTCAGCAGTGCCAACTTGGTCTGGTTTGAGAGTGCCAAGTGGGTCCTGAAAACTGACACCCAGAACAGTGGCTTCTGAGTTTTGTTTTCTAGGGAAAAGTCCTGTAAAATGTTTGAGGGGCCTGAGGCCTTAAATGGCCAGGTGCCTCATAGAATTCCACCTCCTGAAGGATGCCGCCAAGGCCCAAGGTGGCAGCAGTGCCAACATGGTCTGGTTTGAGAGTGCCTTTGGGGTCCTGAAAACTGACACCCCGAACAGTGGCTTCTGAGTTTTGTTTCCTAGGGAAAAAGCCTGTACAATGGTTCAGGGTTTTGCGGCCTTAAATTGCCAAGTGCCTCCTGGAATTCGGCCTCTCGCAGGATGTTTTCCAGACGCTAAGCGGCACCGGTTCCCACTTAGTCTGATTTGAGAGTGCCAAGTGGGTCCTGAAAACTGACACCCAGAACAGTGGCTTCTGAGTTTTGTTTCCCAGGGAAAAAGCCTGTACAAAGGTTCAGGGTCCTGCGGCCTTAAATTGCCAGGTGCCACCTAGAATTCCGCCTCTCGAAGGATGTTTCCTGGACTCTAAGCGGAAACGGTGCCAATTTGGTCTGGTTTGAGAGTGCCAAGTGAGTCCTGCAAACTGACACACACAATAACGGCTTCTGAGTTTTGTTTCCCAGGGAAAAGGCTGTACAATCGTTCAGGGGCCAGAGGCCTTTAATTGCTGGGTGCCTACTGGAATTCGGCCTCTCGCAGGATGCCTCCCAGACGCAAGGTAGCACTAGTGCCAACTTGATCTGGTTTGAGAATGCCAAGTTGGTCCTACAAACTGACACCCAGAACAGTGGCTTGTGAATTTTGTTTCCCAGGGAAAAAGCCTGTAGAGTGGTTCACGGTTCTGAGGCCTTGAATGGCCAGGTGCCTCCCGGAATTCCGCATCTCGCAGGATGCCTCCAAGACGCAAGGTGGCACCAGTGCCCATTTGGTCTAATTTAAGAGTGCCAAGTGGGTCTTGGAAACTGACACCCAGAACAGTGGCTTGTGAGTCTTGTTTCCCAGGGAAAAAGCCTGTAGAATGTTTCAGGATCCTGAGCCCTTAAATGCCCAGGTGCCTCCTGGAATTCCATCTCTAGAAGGATGCCGCCAAGACGCAAGGTGGCACCGATGCCAAACTGGTCTTGTTTGAGAGTGCCAAGTGCGTCCTGAAAACTGACACCCAGAACAGTGGCTTCTGAGTTTTGTTTCCCAGGGAAAAAGCCTGTAGAGTGGTTCAGGGTCCTTAGGCATTAAATGGCCAGGTGCCTCCTGGAATTCCATCTCTACAAGGATGCCGCCAAGACGCAAGGTGGCAGCAGAGCCAACTTGGTCTGGTTTGAGAGTGCCAAGTAGGTCCTGAAAACTGTCACCCAGAACAGTGGCTTCTGAGTTTTGTTTCTTAGGGAAAAAGCCTGCACAATGGTTCAGGGTACTGCGGCCTTAAATTGCCAGGTGCCACCTAGAATTCCGCCTCTCGAAGGATGTTTCCTAGACTCTAAGCGGAAACGGTGCCAATTTGGTCTGGATTGAGAGTGCCAAGTGAGTCCTGCAAACTGACACCCACAATAATGGCTTGTGAGTTTTGTTTGCCAGGGAAAAGGCTGTACAATGTTTTAGGATCCTGAGGCCTTAAATTGCCGGGGGCCCCCTGGAATTCGGCCTTATGCAGGATGCCTCCAAGACGCAAGGTGGCAGTAGTGCCACCTTGGTCTGGTTTGAGAGTGCCAAGTTGGTCCTGCAAACTGACACCCAGAGCAGTGGCTTGTGAGTTTTGTTTCCCAGGGAAAAAGCCTATACAATGGTACAGGGGCCTGAGCCCTTAAATGGCCAAGTGCCTCCTGGAATTCCGTCTCTCGCAGGATGCCTCCCAGACGCAAGGTGGCACCAATGCCAACTTGGTCTGGTTTGAGAGTGCCAAGTGTGTCTTGCAAACTGACACCCAGAACAGTGGCTTGTGAGTTTTGTTTCCTAGGGAAAAAGCCTGTAGAATGTTTCAGGATCCTGAGGCCTTAAGTGGCCGGGTGCCTCCTGGAATTCGGCCTCTCGCAGGATGCCTCTCAGACGCAAAGTGGCACCAGGGCCAACTTGGTCTGGTTTGAGAGTGCCAAGTTGGTCCTGCAAACTGACACCCAGAACAGTGGCTTCTGAGTTTTGTTTCTCGGGGAAAAGGCCTGTACTGTGGTTCTGGGGCCTGAGGCCTTGAATGGCCAGGTGCCTCCTGGAATTCCGTCTCTCGCAGGATGCCTCCCAGATGTAAGGTGGCACCAGTGCCAATTTGGTCTGGTTTGACAGTGCCTAGTGGGTCCTACAAACTGACACCCAGAGCAGTGGCTTGTGAGTTTTGTTTCCCAGGGAAAAAGCCTTTACAATGGTTCAGGGTCCTGCGGCCTTAAATTTCAGGGTGCCTCATGGAATTCTGCCTCTCGCAGGATGTTTCCAAGACGCTATGCGGAACCGGTGCCCACTTAGTCTGGTGTGAGAGTGCAAGTGGGTCCTGCAAAATGACACCCAGAACAATGGCTTCTGAGTTTTGTTTCCAAGGGAAAAAGCCTGTACAGTGGTTCACGGTCCTGAGGCATTAAATGGCCAGGTGCCTCCCGGAATTCCGCCTCTAGAAGGATGCCGCCAAGACGCAAGTGTGCAGCAGAGCCAACTTGGTCTGGTTTGAGAGTGCCTTGTGGGTCCTGAAAACTGACACCCAGAATAATGGCTTCTGACTTTTGTTTCCCAGGGAAAAAGCCTGTACAGTGGTTCAGGGTCCTGAGCCCTTAAATGCCCAGGTGCCTCCTGGAATTCCATCTCTAGAAGGATGCCGCCAAGACGCAAGGTGGCACCGATGCCAAACTGGTCTTGTTTGAGAGTGCCAAGTGCGTCCTGAAAACTGACACCCAGAACAGTGGCTTCTGAGTTTTGTTTCCCAGGGAAAAAGCCTGTACAGTGGTTCAGGGTACTTAGGCATTAAATGGCCAGGTGCCTCCTGGAATTCCATCTCTAGAAGGATGCCGCCAAGACGCAAGGTGGCAGCAGAGCCAACTTGGTCTGGTTTGAGAGTGCCAAGTAGGTCCTGAAAACTGTCACCCAGAACAGTGGCTTCTGAGTTTTGTTCCCCAGGGAAAAAGCCTGTAAAATGGTTCAGGGTACTGCGGCCTTAAATTGCCAGGTGCTACCTAGAATTCCGCCTCTCGAAGGATGTTTCCTAGACTCTAAGCGGAAACGGTGCCAATTTGGTCTGGATTGAGAGTGCCAAGTGAGTCCTGAAAACTGACACCCACAATAATGGCTTGTGAGTTTTGTTTGCCAGGGAAAAGGCTGTACAATGGTTTAGGGGCCTGAGGCCTTAAATGGCCGGGTGCCTCCCGGAATTCGGCCTCTTGCAGGATGCCTCCAAGACGCAAGGTGGCAGTAGTGCCACCTTGGTCTGGTTTGAGAGTGCCAAGTGAGTCCTGCAAACTGACACCCAGAATAATGGCTTCTGAGTTTTGTTTCTCGGGGAAAAGGCCTGTACAGTGGTTCAGGGGCCTGAGGCCTTAAATGGCCAGTTGCCTAATGGAATTCCGTCTCTTGCAGGATGCCTCCGAGACGCAAGGTGGCACCAGTGCAAACTTGGTCTGGTTTGACAGTGCGTAGTGGGTCCTGAAAACTGACACCAAGAATAGAGGCTTCGGATTTTTGTTTCCCGCGGAAAAGGCCTGTACATTGGTTCAGAGGCCTGAGGCCTTAAATGGCCAGGTGCATCCTTGAATTCTGCCTCTAGAAGGATGCCTCCCAGACGCAAGGTGGCACCAGTGCCAACTTGGTATAGTTTGAGAGTGCCAAGTGGGTCTTGCAAACTGACACCCAGAGCAGTGGCTTGTGAGTTTTGTTTCCCAGGGAAAAAGCCTATACAATGGTACAGGGCTCTGAGGCCTATAAATGGCCAGGTGCCTCCCGGAATTCCGCCTCTAGAAGGATGCCTTCCAGACGCAAGGTGGCACCAGTGCTAACTTGGTCTAGTTTGAGAGTGCCAAGTGGGTCCTGAAAACTGACACCCAGAACAGTGGCTTGTGAGTTTTGTTTACCAGGGAAAAAGCCTGTAGAATGTTTCAAGATCCTGAGGCCTTGAATGGCCAGGTGCCTCCTGGAATTCGGCCTCTCGCAGGATGCATCCAAGACGCAAGGTGTCAGCAGTGCCAACTTGGTCTGGTTTGAGAGTGCCAAGTGGGTCCTGAAAACTGACACCCAGAACAGTGGCTTCTGAGTTTTGTTTTCTAGGGAAAAGTCCTGTAAAATGTTTGAGGGGCCTGAGGCCTTAAATGGCCAGGTGCCTCATAGAATTCCACCTCCTGAAGGATGCCGCCAAGGCCCAAGGTGGCAGCAGTGCCAACATGGTCTGGTTTGAGAGTGCCTTTGGGGTCCTGAAAACTGACACCCCGAACAGTGGCTTCTGAGTTTTGTTTCCTAGGGAAAAAGCCTGTACAATGGTTCAGGGTTTTGCGGCCTTAAATTGCCAAGTGCCTCCTGGAATTCGGCCTCTCGCAGGATGTTTTCCAGACGCTAAGCGGCACCGGTTCCCACTTAGTCTGATTTGAGAGTGCCAAGTGGGTCCTGAAAACTGACACCCAGAACAGTGGCTTCTGAGTTTTGTTTCCCAGGGAAAAAGCCTGTACAAAGGTTCAGGGTCCTGCGGCCTTAAATTGCCAGGTGCCACCTAGAATTCCGCCTCTCGAAGGATGTTTCCTGGACTCTAAGCGGAAACGGTGCCAATTTGGTCTGGTTTGAGAGTGCCAAGTGAGTCCTGCAAACTGACACACACAATAACGGCTTCTGAGTTTTGTTTCCCAGGGAAAAGGCTGTACAATCGTTCAGGGGCCAGAGGCCTTTAATTGCTGGGTGCCTACTGGAATTCGGCCTCTCGCAGGATGCCTCCCAGACGCAAGGTAGCACTAGTGCCAACTTGATCTGGTTTGAGAATGCCAAGTTGGTCCTACAAACTGACACCCAGAACAGTGGCTTGTGAATTTTGTTTCCCAGGGAAAAAGCCTGTAGAGTGGTTCACGGTTCTGAGGCCTTGAATGGCCAGGTGCCTCCCGGAATTCCGCATCTCGCAGGATGCCTCCAAGACGCAAGGTGGCACCAGTGCCCATTTGGTCTAATTTAAGAGTGCCAAGTGGGTCTTGGAAACTGACACCCAGAACAGTGGCTTGTGAGTCTTGTTTCCCAGGGAAAAAGCCTGTAGAATGTTTCAGGATCCTGAGGCCTTAAATGGCCAGGTGCCTCCTGGAATTCCATCTCTAGAAGGATGCCGCCAAGACGCAATGTGGCACCGATGCCAAATTGGTCTAGTTTGAGAGTGCCAAGTGGGTCCTGAAAACTGACACCCAGAAGAGTGGCTTCGGAGTTTTGTTTCCCAGGGAAAAAGCCTGTACAGTGCTTCAGGGGCCTGAGGCCTTAAATGGCCAGGTGCCACCTAAAATTCCGCCTCTCGAAGGATGTTTCCAAGACGCTATGCGGAACCGGAGCCGACTTAGTCTGGTTTGAGAGTGGCAAGTGGGTCCTGAAAACTGACACCCAGAACAGTGGCTTCTGAGTTTTGTTTCCCAGGGAAAAAGCCTGTAGAGTGGTTCGGGGTCCTGAGGCATTAAATGGCCAGGTGCCTCCTGGAATTCCATCTCTAGAAGGATGCCGCCAAGACGCAAGGTGGCAGCAGAGCCAACTTGGTCTGGTTTGAGAGTGCCAAGTGGGTCCTGAAAACTGACACCCAGAACAGTGGCTTGTGAGTTTTGTTACCCAGGAATATACCCTGTAGAGTGGTTCAGGGTCCTGCGGCCTTAAATTGCCAGGTGCCACTTAGAATTCCGCCTCTCGAAGGATGTTTCCTAGACTCTAAGCGGAAACGGTGCCAATTTGGTCTGGTTTGAGAGTGCCAAGTGAGTCCTACAAACTGACACACACAATAATGGCTTCTGAGTTTTGTTTGCCAGGGAAAAGGCTGTACAATGGTTCAGGGGCCTGAGGCCTTAAATTGCCGGGGGCCCCCTGGAATTCGGCCTTATGCAGGATGCCTCCAAGACGCAAGGTGGCAGTAGTGCCACCTTGGTCTGGTTTGAGAGTGCCAAGTTGGTCCTGCAAACTGTCACCCAGAATAATGGCTTCTGAGTTTTGTTTCTCGGGGAAAAGGCCTGTACAGTGGTTCAGGGGCCTGAGGCCTTAAATGGCCAAGTGCCTCCTGGAATTCCGTCTCTCGCAGGATGCCTCCCAGACGCAAGGTGGCACCAATGCCAACTTGGTCTGGTTTGAGAGTGCCAAGTGTGTCTTGCAAACTGACACCCAGAACAGTGGCTTGTGAGTTTTGTTTCCCAGGGAAAAAGCCTGTAGAATGTTTCAGGATCCTGAGGCCTTAAATGGCCGGGTGCCTCCTGGAATTCGGCCTCTCGCAGGATGCCTCTCAGACGCAAAGTGGTACCAGGGCCAACTTGGTCTGGTTTGAGAGTGCCAAGTTGGTCCTGCAAACTGACACCCAGAACAGTGGCTTCTGAGTTTTGTTTCTCGGGGAAAAGGCCTGTACTGTGGTTCAGGGGCCTGAGGCCTTAAATGGCCAGGTGCCTCCTGGAATTCCGTCTCTCGCAGGATGCCTCCCAGATGTAAGGTGGCACCAGTGCCAATTTGGTCTGGTTTGACAGTGCCTAGTGGGTCCTACAAACTGACACCCAGAGCAGTGGCTTGTGAGTTTTGTTTCCCAGGGAAAAAGCCTTTACAATAGTTCAGGGTCCTGCGGCCTTAAATTTCAGGGTGCCTCATGGAATTCTGCCTCTCGCAGGATGTTTCCAAGACGCTATGCGGAACCGGTGCCCACTTAGTCTGGTGTGAGAGTGCAAGTGGGTCCTGCAAACTGACACCCAGAACAGTGGCTTCTGAGTTTTGTTTCCCAGGTTAAAAGCCTGTACAGTGGTTCGCGGTCCTGAGGCCTTAAATGGCCAGGTGCCTCCCGGAATTCCGCCTCTAGAAGGATGCCGCCAAGACGCAAGGGTGCAGCAGAGCCAACTTGGTCTGGTTTGAGAGTGCCTTGGGGGTCCTGAAAACTGACACCCAGAATAATGGCTTCTGACTTTTGTTTCCCAGGGAAAAAGCCTGTACAGTGGTTCAGGGTCCTGAGCCCTTAAATGCCCAGGTGCCTCCTGGAATTCCATCTCTAGAAGGATGCCGCCAAGACGCAAGGTGGCACCGATGCCAAACTGGTCTTGTTTGAGAGTGCCAAGTGCGTCCTGAAAACTGACACCCAGAACAGTGGCTTCTGAGTTTTGTTTCCCAGGGAAAAAGCCTGTACAGTGGTTCAGGGTCCTTAGGCATTAAATGGCCAGGTGCCTCCTGGAATTCCATCTCTACAAGGATGCCGCCAAGACGCAAGGTGGCAGCAGAGCCAACTTGGTCTGGTTTGAGAGTGCCAAGTAGGTCCTGAAAACTGTCACCCAGAACAGTGGCTTCTGAGTTTTGTTTCCCAGGGAAAAAGCCTGTACAAAGGTTCAGGGTCCTGCGGCCTTAAATTGCCAGGTGCCACCTAGAATTCCGCCTCTCGAAGGATGTTTCCTGGACTCTAAGCGGAAACGGTGCCAATTTGGTCTGGTTTGAGAGTGCCAAGTGAGTCCTGCAAACTGACACACACAATAACGGCTTCTGAGTTTTGTTTCCCAGGGAAAAGGCTGTACAATGGTTCAGGGGCCAGAGGCCTTTAATTGCTGGGTGCCTACTGGAATTCGGCCTCTCGCAGGATGCCTCCCAGACGCAAGGTAGCACTAGTGCCAACTTGGTCTGGTTTGAGAATGCCAAGTTGGTCCTACAAACTGACACCCAGAACAGTGGCTTGTGAATTTTGTTTCCCAGGGAAAAAGCCTGTAGAGTGGTTCACGGTTCTGAGGCCTTGAATGGCCAGGTGCCTCCCGGAATTCCGCATCTCGCAGGATGCCTCCAAGACGCAAGGTGTCACCAGTGCCCATTTGGTCTAATTTAAGAGTGCCAAGTGGGTCTTGGAAACTGACACCCAGAACAGTGGCTTGTGAGTCTTGTTTCCCAGGGAAAAAGCCTGTAGAATGTTTCAGGATCCTGAGGCCTTAAATGGCCAGGTGCCTCCTGGAATTCCATCTCTAGAAGGATGCCGCCAAGACGCAATGTGGCACCGATGCCAAATTGGTCTAGTTTGAGAGTGCCAAGTGGGTCCTGAAAACTGACACCCAGAAGAGTGGCTTCGGAGTTTTGTTTCCCAGGGAAAAAGCCTGTACAGTGCTTCAGGGGCCTGAGGCCTTAAATGGCCAGGTGCCACCTAAAATTCCGCCTCTCGAAGGATGTTTCCTAGACGCTATGCGGAACCGGTGCCCACTTAGTCTGGTTTGAGAGTGCCAAGTGGGTCCTGAAAACTGACACCCAGAACAGTGGCTTCTGAGTTTTGTTTCCCAGGGAAAAAGCCTGTAGAGTTGTTCGGGGTCCTGAGGCATTAAATGGCCAGGTGCCTCCTGGAATTCCATCTCTAGAAGGATGCCGCCAAGACGCAAGGTGGCAGCAGAGCCAACTTGGTCTGGTTTGAGAGTGCCAAGTGGGTCCTGAAAACTGACACCCAGAACAGTGGCTTGTGAGTTTTGTTACCCAGGAATATACCCTGTAGAGTGGTTCAGGGTCCTGCGGCCTTAAATTGCCAGGTGCCACTTAGAATTCCGCCTCTCGAAGGATGTTTCCTAGACTCTAAGCGGAAACGGTGCCAATTTGGTCTGGTTTGAGAGTGCCAAGTGAGTCCTACAAACTGACACACACAATAATGGCTTCTGAGTTTTGTTTGCCAGGGAAAAGGCTGTACAATTGTTCAGGGGCCTGAGGCCTTAAATTGCCGGGGGCCCCCTGGAATTCGGCCTTATGCAGGATGCCTCCAAGACGCAAGGTGGCAGTAGTGCCACCTTGGTCTGGTTTGAGAGTGCCAAGTTGGTCCTGCAAACTGTCACCCAGAATAATGGCTTCTGAGTTTTGTTTCTCGGGGAAAAGGCCTGTACAGTGGTTCAGGGGCCTGAGGCCTTAAATGGCCAAGTGCCTCCTGGAATTCCGTCTCTCGCAGGATGCCTCCCAGACGCAAGGTGGCACCAATGCCAACTTGGTCTGGTTTGAGAGTGCCAAGTGTGTCTTGCAAACTGACACCCAGAACAGTGGCTTGTGAGTTTTGTTTCCCAGGGAAAAAGCCTGTAGAATGTTTCAGGATCCTGAGGCCTTAAATGGCCGGGTGCCTCCTGGAATTCGGCCTCTCGCAGGATGCATCCAAGACGCAAGGTGTCAGCAGTGCCAACTTGGTCTGGTTTGAGAGTGCCAAGTGGGTCCTGAAAACTGACACCCAGAACAGTGGCTTCTGAGTTTTGTTTTCTAGGGAAAAGTCCTGTAAAATGTTTGAGGGGCCTGAGGCCTTAAATGGCCAGGTGCCTCATAGAATTTCACCTCCTGAAGGATGCCGCCAAGGCCCAAGGTGGCAGCAGTGCCAACATGGTCTGGTTTGAGAGTGCCTTTGGGGTCCTGAAAACTGACACCCCGAACAGTGGCTTCTGAGTTTTGTTTCCTACGGAAAAAGCCTGTACAATGGTTCAGGGTTTTGCGGCCTTAAATTGCCAAGTGCCTCCTGGAATTCGGCCTCTCGCAGGATGATTTCCAGACGCTAAGCGGCACCGGTTCCCACTTAGTCTGATTTGAGAGTGCCAAGTGGGTCCTGAAAACTGACACCCAGAACAGTGGCTTCTGAGTTTTGTTTCCCAGGGAAAAAGCCTGTACAAAGGTTCAGGGTCCTGCGGCCTTAAATTGCCAGGTGCCACCTAGAATTCCGCCTCTCGAAGGATGTTTCCTGGACTCTAAGCGGAAACGGTGCCAATTTGGTCTGGTTTGAGAGTGCCAAGTGAGTCCTGCAAACTGACACACACAATAACGGCTTCTGAGTTTTGTTTCCCAGGGAAAAGGCTGTACAATGGTTCAGGGGCCAGAGGCCTTAAATTGCTGGGTGCCTACTGGAATTCGGCCTCTCGCAGGATGCCTCCCAGACGCAAGGTAGCACTAGTGCCAACTTGGTCTGGTTTGAGAATGCCAAGTTGGTCCTACAAACTGACACCCAGAACAGTGGCTTGTGAATTTTGTTTCCCAGGGAAAAAGCCTGTAGAGTGGTTCACGGTTCTGAGGCCTTGAATGGCCAGGTGCCTCCCGGAATTCCGCATCTCGCAGGATGCCTCCAAGACGCAAGGTGGCACCAGTGCCCATTTGGTCTGGTTTGAGTGTGCCTAGTGGGTCCTGAAAACTGACACCCAGAACAGTGGCTTGTGAATTTTATTTCCCAGGAAAAAATCCTGTAGATTGGTTCAGGGGCCTGAGGCCTTAAATGGCCAGGTGCCTCCTTGAATTCCGCCACGCGCAGGATGCCTCCCAGACGCAACGTGGCACCAGTGCCAACTTGGTCTAATTTAAGAGTGCCAAGTGGGTCTTGGAAACTGACACCCAGAACAGTGGCTTGTGAGTCTTGTTTCCCAGGGAAAAAGCCTGTAGAATGTTTCAGGATCCTGAGGCGTTAAATGGCCAGGTGCCTCCTGGAATTCCATCTCTAAAGGATGCCGCCAAGACGCAATGTGGCACCGATGCCAAATTGGTCTAGTTTGAGAGTGCCAAGTGGGTCCTGAAAACTGACACCCAGAAGAGTGGCTTCGGAGTTTTGTTTCCCAGGGAAAAAGCCTGTACAGTGCTTCAGGGGCCTGAGGCCTTAAATGGCCAGGTGCCACCTAAAATTCCGCCTCTCGAAAGATGTTTCCTAGACGCTATGCGGAACCGGAGCCGACTTAGTCTGGTTTGAGAGTGGCAAGTGGGTCCTGAAAACTGACATCCAGAACAGTGGCTTCTGAGTTTTGTTTCCCAGGGAAAAAGCCTGTAGAGTGGTTCGGGGTCCTGAGGCATTAAATGGCCAGGTGCCTCCCGGAATTCCGCCTCTAGAAGGATGCCGCCAAGACGCAAGGGTGCAGCAGAGCCAACTTGGTCTGGTTTGAGAGTGCCAAGTGGGTCCTGAAAACTGACACCCAGAACAGTGGCTTCTGAGTTTTGTTACCCAGGAATATACCCTGTAGAGTGGTTCAGGGTCCTGCGGCCTTAAATTGCCAGGTGCCACTTAGAATTCCGCCTCTCGAAGGATGTTTCCTAGACTCTAAGCGGAAACGGTGCCAATTTGGTCTGGTTTGAGAGTGCCAAGTGAGTCCTACAAACTGACACACACAATAATGGCTTCTGAGTTTTGTTTGCCAGGGAAAAGGCTGTACAATGGTTCAGGGGCCTGAGGCCTTAAATTGCCGGGGGCCCCCTGGAATTCGGCCTTATGCAGGATGCCTCCAAGACGCAAGGTGGCAGTAGTGCCACCTTGGTCTGGTTTGAGAGTGCCAAGTTGGTCCTGCAAACTGTCACCCAGAATAATGGCTTCTGAGTTTTGTTTCTCGGGGAAAAGGCCTGTACAGTGGTTCAGGGGCCTGAGGCCTTAAATGGCCAAGTGCCTCCTGGAATTCCGTCTCTCGCAGGATGCCTCCCAGACGCAAGGTGGCACCAATGCCAACTTGGTCTGGTTTGAGAGTGCCAAGTGTGTCTTGCAAACTGACACCCAGAACAGTGGCTTGTGAGTTTTGTTTCCCAGGGAAAAAGCCTGTAGAATGTTTCAGGATCCTGAGGCCTTAAATGGCCGGGTGCCTCCTGGAATTCGGCCTCTCGCAGGATGCCTCTCAGACGCAAAGTGGCACCAGGGCCAACTTGGTCTGGTTTGAGAGTGCCAAGTTGGTCCTGCAAACTGACACCCAGAACAGTGGCTTCTGAGTTTTGTTTCTCGGGGAAAAGGCCTGTACTGTGGTTCAGGGGCCTGAGGCCTTAAATGGCCAGGTGCCTCCTGGAATTCCGTCTCTCGCAGGATGCCTCCCAGATGTAAGGTGGCACCAGTGCCAATTTGGTCTGGTTTGACAGTGCCTAGTGGGTCCTACAAACTGACACCCAGAGCAGTGGCTTGTGAGTTTTGTTTCCCAGGGAAAAAGCCTTTACAATGGTTCAGGGTCCTGCGGCCTTAAATTTCAGGGTGCCTCATGGAATTCTGCCTCTCGCAGGATGTTTCCAAGACGCTATGCGGAACCGGTGCCCACTTAGTCTGGTGTGAGAGTGCAAGTGGGTCCTGCAAAATGACACCCAGAACAATGGCTTCTGAGTTTTGTTTCCCAGGGAAAAAGCCTGTACAGTGGTTCACGGTCCTGAGGCCTTAAATGGCCAGGTGCCTCCCGGAATTCCGCCTCTAGAAGGATGCCGCCAAGACGCAAGGGTGCAGCAGAGCCAACTTGGTCTGGTTTGAGAGTGCCTTGGGGGTCCTGAAAACTGACACCCAGAATAATGGCTTCTGACTTTTGTTTCCCAGGGAAAAAGCCTGTACAGTGGTTCAGGGTCCTGAGCCCTTAAATGCCCAGGTGCCTCCTGGAATTCCATCTCTAGAAGGATGCCGCCAAGACGCAAGGTGGCACCGATGCCAAACTGGTCTTGTTTGAGAGTGCCAAGTGCGTCCTGAAAACTGACACCCAGAACAGTGGCTTCTGAGTTTTGTTTCCCAGGGAAAAAGCCTGTACAGTGGTTCAGGGTACTTAGGCATTAAATGGCCAGGTGCCTCCTGGAATTCCATCTCTAGAAGGATGCCGCCAAGACGCAAAGTGGCAGCAGAGCCAACTTGGTCTGGTTTGAGAGTGCCAAGTAGGTCCTGAAAACTGTCACCCAGAACAGTGGCTTCTGAGTTTTGTTCCCCAGGGAAAAAGCCTGTAAAATGGTTCAGGGTACTGCGGCCTTAAATTGCCAGGTGCTACCTAGAATTCCGCCTCTCGAAGGATGTTTCCTAGACTCTAAGCGGAAACGGTGCCAATTTGGTCTGGATTGAGAGTGCCAAGTGAGTCCTGCAAACTGACACCCACAATAATGGCTTCTGAGTTTTGTTTGCCAGGGAAAAGGCTGTACAATGGTTTAGGGGCCTGAGGCCTTAAATTGCCGGGTGCCTCCTGGAATTCGGCCTCTTGCAGGATGCCTCCAAGACGCAAGGTGGCAGTAGTGCCACCTTGGTCTGGTTTGAGAGTGCCAAGTGAGTCCTGAAAACTGACACCCAGAATAATGGCTTCTGAGTTTTGTTTCTCGGGGAAAAGGCCTGTACAGTGGTTCAGGGGCCTGAGGCCTTAAAAGGCCAGTTGCCTAATGGAATTCCGTCTCTTGCAGGATGCCTCCGAGACGCAAGGTGGCACCAGTGCAAACTTGGTCTGGTTTGACAGTGCGTAGTGGGTCCTACAAACTGACACCCAGAACAGTGGCTTGTGAGTTTTGTTTCCCAGGGAAAAGGCCTGTAGGATGCTTCAGGATCCTGAGGCCTTAAATGGCCAGGTGCCTCCCGGAGTTCCGCATCTCGCAGGATGCCTCCAAGACGCAAGGTGGCACCAGTGCCAACTTGGTCTGGTTTGAGAGTTCCTAGTGGGTCCTGAAAACTGACACCAAGAATAGAGGCTTCGGATTTTTGTTTCCCGGGGAAAAGGCCTGTACATTGGTTCAGGGGCCTGAGGCCTTAAATGGCCAGGTGCATCCTTGAATTCCGCCTCTCGAAGGATGCCTCCCAGACGCAAGGTGGCACCAGTGCCAACTTGGTCTGGTGTGAGAGTGCCAAGTGGGTCCTGCAAACTGACACGCAGAACAGTGGCTTGTGAGTTTTGTTTCTCAGGGAAAAAGCCTGTAGAATGTTTTAGGATCCTGAGGCCTTAAATGGCCGGGTGCCCCCTGGAATTCGGCCTCGCGCAGGATGCCTCTCAGACGCAAAGTGGCACCAGTGCCAACTTGGTCTGGTTTGAGAGTGCCAAGTGGGTCCTGCAAACTGACACCCAGAGCAGTGGCTTGTGAGTTTTGTTTCCCAGGGAAAAAACCTATACAATGGTACAGGGCTCTGAGGCCTTAAATGGCCAGGTGCCTCCCGGAATTCCGCCTCTAGAAGGATGCCTCCCAGACGCAAGGTGGCACCAGTGCCAACTTGGTCTGGTGTGAGAGTGCCAAGTGGGTCCTGCAAACTGACACGCAGAACAGTGGCTTCTGAGTTTTGTTTCCCAGGGAAAAGGCTGTACAATGGTTCAGGGACCTGAGGCCTTAAATTGTCGGGTGCCTCATGGAATTCCGCCTCTCGCAGGATGCCTCAAAGACGCAAGGTGGCAGTAGTGCCACCTTGGTCTGGTTTGAGAGTGCCAAATTGGTCCTGCAAACTGACACCCAGAATAATGGCATCTGAGTTTTGTTTCTCGGGGAAAAGGCCTGTACTGTGGTTCAGGGACCTGAGGCCTTAAATGGCCAGGTGCCTCCCGGAATTCCGCCTCTCGCAGGATGCCTTCCAGACGCAAGGTGGCACCAGTGCTAACTTGGTCTAGTTTGAGAGTGCCAAGTGGGTCCTGAAAACTGACACCCAGAACAGTGGCTTGTGAGTTTTGTTTACCAGGGAAAAAGCCTGTAGAATGTTTCAAGATCCTGAGGCCTTGAATGGCCAGGTGCCTCCTGGAATTCGGCCTCTCGCAGGATGTTTCCAAGACGCAAGGTGTCAGCAGTGCCAACTTGGTCTGGTTTGAGAGTGCCAAGTGGGTCCTGAAAACTGACACCCAGAACAGTGGCTTCTGAGTTTTGTTTTCTAGGGAAAAGTCCTGTAAAATGTTTGAGGGGCCTGAGGCCTTAAATGGCCAGGTGCCTCCCGGAATTCCGCCTCTAGAAGGATGCCGCCAAGACGCAAGGGTGCAGCAGAGCCAACTTGGTCTGGTTTGAGAGTGCCAAGTGGGTCCTGAAAACTGACACCCAGAACAGTGGCTTCTGAGTTTTGTTACCCAGGAATATACCCTGTAGAGTGGTTCAGGGTCCTGCGGCCTTAAATTGCCAGGTGCCACTTAGAATTCCGCCTCTCGAAGGATGTTTCCTAGACTCTAAGCGGAAACGGTGCCAATTTGGTCTGGTTTGAGAGTGCCAAGTGAGTCCTACAAACTGACACACACAATAATGGCTTCTGAGTTTTGTTTGCCAGAGAAAAGGCTGTACAATCGTTCAGGGGCCAGAGGCCTTAAATTGTCGGGTGCCTCATGGAATTCCGCCTCTCGCAGGATGCCTCAAAGACGCAAGGTGGCAGTAGTGCCACCTTGGTCTGGTTTGAGAGTGCCAAATTGGTCCTGCAAACTGACACCCAGAATAATGGCATCTGAGTTTTGTTTCTCGGGGGAAAAGGCCTGTACTGTGGTTCAGGGACCTGAGGCCTTAAATGGCCGGGTGCCTCCCGGAATTCCGCCTCTCGCAGGATGCCTTCCAGACGCAAGGTGGCACCAGTGCTAACTTGGTCTAGTTTGAGAGTGCCAAGTGGGTCCTGAAAACTGACACCCAGAACAGTGGCTTCTGAGTTTTGTTTCCCAGGGAAAAAGCCTGTACAAAGGTTCAGGGTCCTGCGGCCTTAAATTGCCAGGTGCCACCTAGAATTCCGCCTCTCGAAGGATGTTTCCTAGACTCTAAGCGGAAACGGTGCCAATTTGGTCTGGTTTGAGAGTGCCAAGTGAGTCCTGCAAACTGACACACACAATAACGGCTTCTGAGTTTTGTTTCCCAGGGAAAAGGCTGTACAATCGTTCAGGGGCCAGAGGCCTTAAATTGCTGGGTGCCTACTGGAATTCGGCCTCTCGCAGGATGCCTCCCAGACGCAAGGTAGCACTAGTGCCAACTTGGTCTGGTTTGAGAATGCCAAGTTGGTCCTACAAACTGACACCAAGAACAGTGGCTTGTGAATTTTGTTTCCCAGGGAAAAAGCCTGTAGAGTGGTTCACGGTTCTGAGGCCTTGAATGGCCAGGTGCCTCCCGGAATTCCGCATCTCGCAGGATGCCTCCAAGACGCAAGGTGGCACCAGTTCCCATTTGGTCTGGTTTGAGAGTGCCTAGTGGGTCCTGAAAACTGACACCCAGAACAGTGGCTTGTGAATTTTGTTTCCCTGGAAAAAATCCTGTAGATTGGTTCAGGGTCCTGAGCCCTTAAATGCCCAGGTGCCTCCTGGAATTCCATCTCTAGAAGGATGCCGCCAAGACGCAAGGTGGCACCGATGCCAAACTGGTCTTGTTTGAGAGTGCCAAGTGCGTCCTGAAAACTGACACCCAGAACAGTGGCTTCTGAGTTTTGTTTCCCAGGGAAAAAGCCTGTACAGTGGTTCAGGGTACTTAGGCATTAAATGGCCAGGTGCCTCCTGGAATTCCATCTCTAGAAGGATGCCGCCAAGACGCAAAGTGGCAGCAGAGCCAACTTGGTCTGGTTTGAGAGTGCCAAGTAGGTCCTGAAAACTGTCACCCAGAACAGTGGCTTCTGAGTTTTGTTCCCCAGGGAAAAAGCCTGTAAAATGGTTCAGGGTACTGCGGCCTTAAATTGCCAGGTGCTACCTAGAATTCCGCCTCTCGAAGGATGTTTCCTAGACTCTAAGCGGAAACGGTGCCAATTTGGTCTGGATTGAGAGTGCCAAGTGAGTCCTGCAAACTGACACCCACAATAATGGCTTCTGAGTTTTGTTTGCCAGGGAAAAGGCTGTACAATGGTTTAGGGGCCTGAGGCCTTAAATTGCCGGGTGCCTCCTGGAATTCGGCCTCTTGCAGGATGCCTCCAAGACGCAAGGTGGCAGTAGTGCCACCTTGGTCTGGTTTGAGAGTGCCAAGTGAGTCCTGAAAACTGACACCCAGAATAATGGCTTCTGAGTTTTGTTTCTCGGGGAAAAGGCCTGTACAGTGGTTCAGGGGCCTGAGGCCTTAAAAGGCCAGTTGCCTAATGGAATTCCGTCTCTTGCAGGATGCCTCCGAGACGCAAGGTGGCACCAGTGCAAACTTGGTCTGGTTTGACAGTGCGTAGTGGGTCCTACAAACTGACACCCAGAACAGTGGCTTGTGAGTTTTGTTTCCCAGGGAAAAGGCCTGTAGGATGCTTCAGGATCCTGAGGCCTTAAATGGCCAGGTGCCTCCCGGAGTTCCGCATCTCGCAGGATGCCTCCAAGACGCAAGGTGGCACCAGTGCCAACTTGGTCTGGTTTGAGAGTTCCTAGTGGGTCCTGAAAACTGTCACCAAGAATAGAGGCTTCGGATTTTTGTTTCCCGGGGAAAAGGCCTGTACATTGGTTCAGGGGCCTGAGGCCTTAAATGGCCAGGTGCATCCTTGAATTCCGCCTCTCGAAGGATGCCTCCCAGACGCAAGGTGGCACCAGTGCCAACTTGGTTTAGTTTGAGAGTGCCAAGTGGGTCTTGCAAACTGACACCCAGAACAGTGGCTTGTGAGTTTTGTTTCTCAGGGAAAAAGCCTGTAGAATGTTTTAGGATCCTGAGGCCTTAAATGGCCGGGTGCCCCCTGGAATTCGGCCTCGCGCAGGATGCCTCTCAGACGCAAAGTGGCACCAGTGCCAACTTGGTCTGGTTTGAGAGTGCCAAGTGGGTCCTGCAAACTGACACCCAGAGCAGTGGCTTGTGAGTTTTGTTTCCCAGGGAAAAAGCCTATACAATGGTACAGGGCTCTGAGGCCTTAAATGGCCAGGTGCCTCCCGGAATTCCGCCTCTAGAAGGATGCCTCCCAGACGCAAGGTGGCACCAGTGCCAACTTGGTCTGGTGTGAGAGTGCCAAGTGGGTCCTGCAAACTGACACGCAGAACAGTGGCTTCTGAGTTTTGTTTCCCAGGGAAAAGGCTGTACAATGGTTCAGGGACCTGAGGCCTTAAATTGTCGGGTGCCTCATGGAATTCCGCCTCTCGCAAGATGCCTCAAAGACGCAAGGTGGCAGTAGTGCCACCTTGGTCTGGTTTGAGAGTGCCAAATTGGTCCTGCAAACTGACACCCAGAATAATGGCATCTGAGTTTTGTTTCTCGGGGAAAAGGCCTGTACTGTGGTTCAGGGACCTGAGGCCTTAAATGGCCAGGTGCCTCCCGGAATTCCGCCTCTCGCAGGATGCCTTCCAGACGCAAGGTGGCACCAGTGCTAACTTGGTCTAGTTTGAGAGTGCCAAGTGGGTCCTGAAAACTGACACCCAGAACAGTGGCTTGTGAGTTTTGTTTACCAGGGAAAAAGCCTGTAGAATGTTTCAAGATCCTGAGGCCTTGAATGGCCAGGTGCCTCCTGGAATTCGGCCTCTCGCAGGATGTTTCCAAGACGCAAGGTGTCAGCAGTGCCAACTTGGTCTGGTTTGAGAGTGCCAAGTGGGTCCTGAAAACTGACACCCAGAACAGTGGCTTCTGAGTTTTGTTTTCTAGGGAAAAGTCCTGTAAAATGTTTGAGGGGCCTGAGGCCTTAAATGGCCAGGTGCCTCCCGGAATTCCGCCTCTAGAAGGATGCCGCCAAGACGCAAGGGTGCAGCAGAGCCAACTTGGTCTGGTTTGAGAGTGCCAAGTGGGTCCTGAAAACTGACACCCAGAACAGTGGCTTCTGAGTTTTGTTACCCAGGAATATACCCTATAGAGTGGTTCAGGGTCCTGCGGCCTTAAATTGCCAGGTGCCACTTAGAATTCCGCCTCTCGAAGGATGTTTCCTAGACTCTAAGCGGAAACGGTGCCAATTTGGTCTGGTTTGAGAGTGCCAAGTGAGTCCTACAAACTGACACACACAATAATGGCTTCTGAGTTTTGTTTGCCAGAGAAAAGGCTGTACAATCGTTCAGGGGCCAGAGGCCTTAAATTGTCGGGTGCCTCATGGAATTCCGCCTCTCGCAGGATGCCTCAAAGACGCAAGGTGGCAGTAGTGCCACCTTGGTCTGGTTTGAGAGTGCCAAATTGGTCCTGCAAACTGACACCCAGAATAATGGCATCTGAGTTTTGTTTCTCGGGGGAAAAGGCCTGTACTGTGGTTCAGGGACCTGAGGCCTTAAATGGCCGGGTGCCTCCCGGAATTCCGCCTCTCGCAGGATGCCTTCCAGACGCAAGGTGGCACCAGTGCTAACTTGGTCTAGTTTGAGAGTGCCAAGTGGGTCCTGAAAACTGACACCCAGAACAGTGGCTTCTGAGTTTTGTTTCCC
This sequence comes from Fringilla coelebs, assembly GCF_963513975.1. NCBI lineage: Eukaryota > Metazoa > Chordata > Aves > Passeriformes > Fringillidae > Fringilla > Fringilla coelebs. The sequence goes on along the minus strand of NW_028167380.1, from coordinate 506,778 downwards.
AGGGAAAAAGCCTGTACAAAGGTTCAGGGTCCTGCGGCCTTAAATTGCCAGGTGCCACCTAGAATTCCGCCTCTCGAAGGATGTTTCCTAGACTCTAAGCGGAAACGGTGCCAATTTGGTCTGGTTTGAGAGTGCCAAGTGAGTCCTGCAAACTGACACACACAATAACGGCTTCTGAGTTTTGTTTCCCAGGGAAAAGGCTGTACAATCGTTCAGGGGCCAGAGGCCTTAAATTGCTGGGTGCCTACTGGAATTCGGCCTCTCGCAGGATGCCTCCCAGACGCAAGGTAGCACTAGTGCCAACTTGGTCTGGTTTGAGAATGCCAAGTTGGTCCTACAAACTGACACCAAGAACAGTGGCTTGTGAATTTTGTTTCCCAGGGAAAAAGCCTGTAGAGTGGTTCACGGTTCTGAGGCCTTGAATGGCCAGGTGCCTCCCGGAATTCCGCATCTCGCAGGATGCCTCCAAGACGCAAGGTGGCACCAGTTCCCATTTGGTCTGGTTTGAGAGTGCCTAGTGGGTCCTGAAAACTGACACCCAGAACAGTGGCTTGTGAATTTTGTTTCCCTGGAAAAAATCCTGTAGATTGGTTCAGGGGCCTGAGGCCTTAAACGGCCAGGTGCCTCCTTGAATTCCGCCACGCGCAGGATGCCTCCCAGACGCAACGTGGCACCAGTGCCAACTTGGTCTAATTTAAGAGTGCCAAGTGGGTCTTGGAAACTGACACCCAGAACAGTGGCTTGTGAGTCTTGTTTCCCAGGGAAAAAGCCTGTAGAATGTTTCAGGATCCTGAGGCCTTAAATGGCCAGGTGCCTCCTGGAATTCCATCTCTAGAAGGATGCCGCCAAGACGCAATGTGGCACCGATGCCAAATTGGTCTAGTTTGAGAGTGCCAAGTGGGTCCTGAAAACTGACACCCAGAACAGTGGCTTCTGAGTTTTGTTTCCCAGGGAAAAAGCCTGTAGAGTGGTTCGGGGTCCTGAGGCATTAAATGGCCAGGTGCCTCCTGGAATTCCATCTCTAGAAGGATGCCGCCAAGACGCAAGGTGGCAGCAGAGCCACTTTGGTCTGGTTTGAGAGTGCCAAGTGGGTCCTGAAAACTGACACCCAGAACAGTGGCTTCTGAGTTTTGTTACCCAGGAATATACCCTGTAGAGTGGTTCAGGGTCCTGCGGCCTTAAATTGCCAGGTGCCACTTAGAATTCCGCCTCTCGAAGATTGTTTCCTAGACTCTAAGCGGAAACGGTGCCAATTTGGTCTGGTTTGAGAGTGCCAAGTGAGTCCTACAAACTGACACACACAATAATGGCTTCTGAGTTTTGTTTGCCAGGGAAAAGGCTGTACAATGGTTCAGGGGCCTGAGGCCTTAAATTGCCGGGGGCCCCCTGGAATTCGGCCTTATGCAGGATGCCTCCAAGACGCAAGGTGGCAGTAGTGCCACCTTGGTCTGGTTTGAGAGTGCCAAGTTGGTCCTGCAAACTGTCACCCAGAATAATGGCTTCTGAGTTTTGTTTCTCGGGGAAAAGGCCTGTACAGTGGTTCAGGGGCCTGAGGCTTTAAATGGCCAAGTGCCTCCTGGAATTCCGTCTCTCGCAGGATGCCTCCCAGACGCAAGGTGGCACCAATGCCAACTTGGTCTGGTTTGAGAGTGCCAAGTGTGTCTTGCAAACTGACACCCAGAACAGTGGCTTGTGAGTTTTGTTTCCCAGGGAAAAAGCCTGTAGAATGTTTCAGGATCCTGAGGCCTTAAATGGCCGGGTGCCTCTTGGAATTCGGCCTCTCGCAGGATGCCTCTCAGACGCAAAGTGGCACCAGGGCCAACTTGGTCTGGTTTGAGAGTGCCAAGTTGGTCCTGCAAACTGACACCCAGAACAGTGGCTTCTGAGTTTTGTTTCTCGGGGAAAAGGCCTGTACTGTGGTTCAGGGGCCTGAGGCCTTAAATGGCCAGGTGCCTCCTGGAATTCCGTCTCTCGCAGGATGCCTCCCAGATGTAAGGTGGCACCAGTGCCAATTTGGTCTGGTTTGACAGTGCCTAGTGGGTCCTACAAACTGACACCCAGAGCAGTGGCTTGTGAGTTTTGTTTCCCAGGGAAAAAGCCTTTACAATGGTTCAGGGTCCTGCGGCCTTAAATTTCAGGGTGCCTCATGGAATTCTGCCTCTCGCAGGATGTTTCCAAGATGCTATGCGGAACCGGTGCCCACTTAGTCTGGTGTGAGAGTGCAAGTGGGTCCTGCAAACTGACACCCAGAACAGTGGCTTGTGAGTTTTGTTTCCCAGGGAAAAAGCCTGTACAGTGGTTCGCGGTCCTGAGGCCTTAAATGGCCAGGTGCCTCCCGGAATTCCGCCTCTAGAAGGATGCCGCCAAGACGCAAGGGTGCAGCAGAGCCAACTTGGTCTGGTTTGAGAGTGCCTTGGGGGTCGTGAAAACTGACACCCAGAAGAGTGGCTTCTGAGTTTTGTTACCCAGGAATATACCCTGTAGAATGGTTCAGGGTCCTGCGGCCTTAAATTGCCAGGTGCCACTTAGAATTCCGCCTCTCGAAGGATGTTTCCTAGACTCTAAGCGGAAACGGTGCCAATTTGGTCTGGTTTGAGAGTGCCAAGTGAGTCCTACAAACTGACACACACAATAATGGCTTCTGAGTTTTGTTTGCCAGAGAAAAGGCTGTACAATGGTTCAGGGGCCTGAGGCCTTAAATTGCCGGGGGCCCCCTGGAATTCGGCCTTATGCAGGATGCCTGCAAGACGCAAGGTGGCAGTAGTGCCACCTTGGTCTGGTTTGAGAGTGCCAAGTTGGTCCTGCAAACTGTCACCCAGAATAATGGCTTCGGAGTTTTGTTTCTCGGGGAAAAGGCCTGTACAGTGGTTCAGGGGCCTGAGGCCTTAAATGGCCAAGTGCCTCCTGGAATTCCGTCTCTCGCAGGATGCCTCCCAGACGCAAGGTGGCACCAATGCCAACTTGGTCTGGTTTGAGAGTGCCAAGTGTGTCTTGCAAACTGACACCCAGAACAGTGGCTTGTGAGTTTTGTTTCCCAGGGAAAAAGCCTGTAGAATGTTTCAGGATCCTGAGGCCTTAAATGGCCGGGTGCCTCCTGGAATTCGGCCTCTCGCAGGATGCCTCTCAGACGCAAAGTGGCACCAGGGCCAACTTGGTCTGGTTTGAGAGTGCCAAGTTGGTCCTGCAAACTGACACCCAGAACAGTGGCTTCTGAGTTTTGTTTCTCGGGGAAAAGGCCTGTACTGTGGTTCAGGGGCCTGAGGCCTTAAATGGCCAGGTGCCTCCTGGAATTCCGTCTCTCGCAGGATGCCTCCCAGATGTAAGGTGGCACCAGTGCCAATTTGGTCTGGTTTGACAGTGCCTAGTGGGTCCTACAAACTGACACCCAGAGCAGTGGCTTGTGAGTTTTGTTTCCCAGGGAAAAAGCCTTTACAATGGTTCAGGGTCCTGCGGCCTTAAATTTCAGGGTGCCTCATGGAATTCTGCCTCTCGCAGTATGTTTCCAAGACGCTATGCGGAACCGGTGCCCACTTAGTCTGGTGTGAGAGTGCAAGTGGGTCCTGCAAACTGACACCCAGAACAGTGGCTTGTGAGTTTTGTTTCCCAGGGAAAAAGCCTGTACAGTGGTTCGCGGTCCTGAGGCCTTAAATGGCCAGGTGCCTCCCGGAATTCCGCCTCTAGAAGGATGCCGCCAAGACGCAAGGGTGCAGCAGAGCCAACTTGGTCTGGTTTGAGAGTGCCTTGGGGGTCCTGAAAACTGACACCCAGAACAGTGGCTTCTGAGTTTTGTTACCCAGGAATATACCCTGTAGAGTGGTTCAGGGTCCTGCGGCCTTAAATTGCCAGGTGCCACTTAGAATTCCGCCTCTCGAAGGATGTTTCCTAGACTCTAAGCGGAAACGGTGCCAATTTGGTCTGGTTTGAGAGTGCCAAGTGAGTCCTACAAACTGACACACACAATAATGGCTTCTGAGTTTTGTTTGCCAGGGAAAAGGCTGTACAATGGTTCAGGGGCCTGAGGCCTTAAATTGCCCGGGGCCCCCTGGAATTCGGCCTTATGCAGGATGCCTCCAAGACGCAAGGTGGCAGTAGTGCCACCTTGGTCTGGTTTGAGAGTGCCAAGTTGGTCCTGCAAACTGTCACCCAGAATAATGGCTTCTGAGTTTTGTTTCTCGGGGAAAAGGCCTGTACAGTGGTTCAGGGGCCTGAGGCCTTAAATGGCCAAGTGCCTCCTGGAATTCCGTCTCTCGCAGGATGCCTCCCAGACGCAAGGTGGCACCAATGCCAACTTGGTCTGGTTTGAGAGTGCCAAGTGTGTCTTGCAAACTGACACCCAGAACAGTGGCTTGTGAGTTTTGTTTCCCAGGGAAAAAGCCTGTAGAATGTTTCAGGATCCTGAGGCCTTAAATGGCCGGGTGCCTCCTGGAATTCGGCCTCTCGCAGGATGCCTCTCAGACGCAAAGTGGCACCAGGGCCAACTTGGTCTGGTTTGAGAGTGCCAAGTTGGTCCTGCAAACTGACACCCAGAACAGTGGCTTCTGAGTTTTGTTTCTCGGGGAAAAGGCCTGTAATGTGGTTCAGGGGCCTGAGGCCTTAAATGGCCAGGTGCCTCCTGGAATTCCGTCTCTCGCAGGATGCCTCCCAGATGTAAGGTGGCACCAGTGCCAATTTGGTCTGGTTTGACAGTGCCTAGTGGGTCCTACAAACTGACACCCAGAGCAGTGGCTTGTGAGTTTTGTTTCCCAGGGAAAAAGCCTTTACAATGGTTCAGGGTCCTGCGGCCTTAAATTTCAGGGTGCCTCATGGAATTCTGCCTCTCGCTGGATGTTTCCAAGACGCTATGCGGAACCGGTGCCCACTTAGTCTGGTGTGAGAGTGCAAGTGGGTCCTGCAAACTGACACCCAGAACAGTGGCTTGTGAGTTTTGTTTCCCAGGGAAAAAGCCTGTACAGTGGTTCGCGGTCCTGAGGCCTTAAATGGCCAGGTGCCTCCCGGAATTCCGCCTCTAGAAGGATGCCGCCAAGACGCAAGGGTGCAGCAGAGCCAACTTGGTCTGGTTTGAGAGTGCCTTGGGGGTCCTGAAAACTGACACCCAGAACAGTGGCTTCTGAGTTTTGTTACCCAGGAATATACCCTGTAGAGTGGTTCAGGGTCCTGCGGCCTTAAATTGCCAGGTGCCACTTAGAATTCCGCCTCTCGAAGGATGTTTCCTAGACTCTAAGCGGAAACGGTGCCAATTTGGTCTGGTTTGAGAGTGCCAAGTGAGTCCTACAAACTGACACACACAATAATGGCTTCTGAGTTTTGTTTGCCAGGGAAAAGGCTGTACAATGGTTCAGGGGCCTGAGGCCTTAAATTGCCGGGGGCCCCCTGGAATTCGGCCTTATGCAGGATGCCTCCAAGACGCAAGGTGGCAGTAGTGCCACCTTGGTCTGGTTTGAGAGTGCCAAGTTGGTCCTGCAAACTGTCACCCAGAATAATGGCTTCTGAGTTTTGTTTCTCGGGGAAAAGGCCTGTACAGTGGTTCAGGGGCCTGAGGCCTTAAATGGCCAAGTGCCTCCTGGAATTCCGTCTCTCGCAGGATGCCTCCCAGACGCAAGGTGGCAGTAGTGCCACCTTGGTCTGGTTTGAGAGTGCCAAGTGGGTCCTGAAAACTGACACCCAGAACAGTGGCTTCTGAGTTTTGTTTCCTAGAGAAAAGTCCTGTCGAATGTTTGAGAGGCCTGAGGCCTTAAATGGCCAGGTGCCTCATGGAATTCCACCTCTAGAAAAATGACGCCAAGGCGCAAGTTGGCAGCAGTACCAACTTGGTATGGTTTGAGACTGCCAAGTGGGTCCTGAAAACTGACACCCTGAGCAGTGGCTTGTGAGTTTTGTTTCCTAGGGAAAAAGCCTGTACAATGGTTCAGGGTCCTGCGGCCTTTAATTGCCAGGTGCCACCTAGAATTCCGCCTCTCGAAGGATATTTTCTAGACTCTAAGCGGAAACGGGGCCAATTTGGTCTGGTTTGAGAGTGCCAAGTTGGTCCTGCCAAATGACACCCAGAATAATGGCTTCGGAGTTTTATTTGCCAGGGAAAAGGCCTGTAGATTGGTTCAGGGTCCTGAGGCCTTAAATGGCCAGGTGCCTCCTGGAATTCCGCCTCTCGCTGGATGCCTCTCAGACGCAAGGTGGCACCAGTGCCAACTTGATCTGGTTTGACAGTGCCTAGTGGATCCTACAAACTGACGCCCAGAGCAGTCGCTTGTGAGTTTTGTTTCCCAGGGAAAAAGCCTGTACAATGGTTCAGGGTCCTGTGGCCTTAAATTTCAGGGTGCCTCATGGAATTCCGCCTCTCGCAGGATGTTTCTTAGGCGCTATGCGGAACCGCTGCCCACTTAGTCTAGTTTGAGAGTGCAAGTGGGTCCTGCAAACTGACACCCAGAACAATGGCTTCTTTGTTTTGTTTCCCAGGGAAAAAGCCTGTAGAGTGGTTCACGGTCCTGAGGCCTTAAATGGCCAGGTGCCTCCTGGAATTCCGCATCTCGCAGGATGCCTCCAAGACGCAAGGTGGCACCAGTGCCAACTTGGTCTGGTTTGAGAGTGCCTAGTGGGTCCTGAAAACTGACACCCAGAATAGTGTCTTCTGATTTTTGTTTCCCGGGAAAAAGGCCTGTACAGTGGTTCAGGGATCTGAGGCCTTAAATTTCAGGGTGCCTCATGGAATTCCGCCTCTCGCAGGATGCATCCTAGACGCTTTGCTGAACCGGTGCCCACTTTGTCTGGTTTGAGAGTGCCAAGTGTGTCCTGCAAACTGACACCCAGAACAGTGGCTTGTGAGTTTTGTTTCCCAGTAAAAAATCCTGTAGATTGGTTCAGGGGCCTGAGGCCTTAAATGACCCGGTGCCTCCTTGAATTCCGCCTCTCGCAGGATGCCTCGAAGACGCAAGGTGGCACCAGTGCTAACTTGGTCTAATTTGTGAGTGCCAAGTGGGTCTTGGAAACTGACACCCAGAACAGTGGCTTGTGAGTTTTGTTTAGTAGGGAAAAAGCCTGTAGATTGGTTCAGGGGCCTGAGGCCTTCAATGGGCAGGTGCCTCCTGGAATTCCGTCTCTCGCAGGATGCCTCCCAGACGCAAGGTGGCACCAGTGCCAACTTGATCTGGTTTGAGAGTGCCAAGTGTGTCTTGCAAACTGACACCCAGAACAGTGGCTTGTGAGTTTTGTTTCCCAGGGAAAAAGCCTGTAGAGTGGTTCAGGGGTCTGAGGCCTTAAATTTCAGAGTGCCTCATGGAATTCCGCCTCTCGCAGGATGCGTCCTAGACGCTTTGCTGAACCGGTGCCCACTTTGTCTGGTTTGAGAGTGCCAAGTGGGTCCTGCAAACTGACACCCAGAACAGTGGCTTGTGAGTTTTGTTTCCCAGTAAAAATCCTGTAGATTGGTTCAGGGGCCTGAGGCCTTAAATGGCCAGGTGCCTTCTTGTATTCCGCCTCTCGCAGGATGCCTCCCAGACGCAACGTGGCACCAGTGCTAACTTGGTCTAATTTGTGAGTGCCAAGTGTGTCTTGCAAACTGACACCCAGAACAGTGGCTTGTGAGTTTTGTTTCCCAGGGAAAAAGCCTGTAGAATGTTTCAGGATCCTGAGGCCTTAAATGGCCAGGTGCCTCCTGGAATTCCATCTCTAGAAGGATGCCGCCAAGACGCAATGTGGTACCGATGCCAAATTGGTCTAGTTTGAGAGTGCCAAGTGGGTCCTGAAAACTGACACCCAGAACAGTGGCTTGTGAGTTTTGTTTCCCAGGGAAAAAGCCTGTCGAGTGGTTCAGGGTCCTGAGGCCTTAAATGGCCAGGTGCCTCCTGGAATTCCATCTCTAGAAGGATGCCGCCAAGACGCAAGGTGGCAGCAGAGCCAACTTGGTCTGGTTTGAGAGTGCCAAGTGGGTCCTGAAAACTGACACCCAGAACAGTGGCTTGTGAGTTTTGTTACCCAGGGATATACCCTGTAGAGTGGTTCAGGGTCCTGAGGCCTTAAATGCCCAGGTGCCACCTAGAATTCCGCCTCTCGAAGGATGTTTCCTAGACTCTAAGCGGAAACGGGGCCAATTTGGTCTGGTTTGAGAGTGCCAAGTGAGTCCTGCAAACTGACACCCACAATAATGGCTTGTGAGTTTTGTTTGCCAGGGAAAAGGCTGTACAATGGTTCAGGGGCCTGAGGCCTTAAATTGCCGGGTGCCTCATGGAATTCCGCCTCTCGCTGGATGCCTCCAAGACGCAAGGTGGCAGTTATGCCACCTTGGTCTGGTTTGAGTGTGCCAAATTGGTCCTGCAAACTGACACCCAGAATAATGGCTTCTGAGTTTTGTTTCTCGGGGAAAAGGCCTGTACTCAAGTTCAGGGGCCTGAGGCCTTAAATGGCCAGGTGCCTCCTGGAATTCCGCCTCTCGCTGGATGCCTCCCAGACGCAAGGTGGCACCAGTGCCAACTTGATCTGGTTTGACAGTGCCTAGTGGGTCCTACAAACTGACGCCAAGAGCAGTCGCTTGTGAGTTTTGTTTCCCAGGGAAAAAGCCTGTACAATGGTTCAGGGTCCTGCGGCCTTAAATTTCAGGGTGCCTCATGGAATTCCGCCTCTCGCAGGATGTTTCTTAGGCGCTATGCGGAACCGGTGCCCACTTAGTCTAGTTTGAGAGTGAAGTGGGTCCTGCAAACTGACACCCAGAACAATGGCTTGTGAGTTTTGTTTCCCAAGGAACAAGCCTGTAGAGTGGTTCACGGTCCTGAGGCCTTAAATGGCCAGGTGCCTCCTGGAATTCCGCATCTCGCAGGATGCCTCCAAGACGCAAGGTGGCAGCAGTACCAACTTGGTCTGGTTTGAGAGTGCCAAGTGGGTCCTGCAAACTGACACCCAGAACAATGGCTTGTGAGTTTTGTTTCCCAGGGAAAAAGCCTGTAGAGTGGTTCAGGGGTCTGAGGCCTTAAATTTCAGGGTGCCTCATGGAATTCCGCCTCTCGCAGGATGCGTCCTAGACGCTTTGCTGAACCGGTGCCCACTTTGTCTGGTTTGAGAGTGCCTAGTGGGTCCTGCAAACTGACACCCAGAACAGTGGCTTGTGAGTTTTGTTTCCCAGTAAAAAATCCTGTAGATTGGTTCAGGGGCCTGAGGCCTTAAATGGCCAGGTGCCTCCTTGAATTCCGCCTCTCGCAGGATGCCTCCCAGACGCAAGGTGGCACCAATGCCAACTTGGTCTGGTTTGAGAGTGCCAAGTGTGTCTTGCAAACTGACACCCAGAACAGTGGCTTGTGAGTTTTGTTTACTAGGGAAAAAGCCTGTAGAATGTTTCAGGATCCTGAGGCCTTAAATGGCCGGGTGCCTCCTGGAATTCGTCCTCTCGCAGGATGCCTCTCAGACGCAAAGTGGCACCAGGGCCAACTTGGTCTGGTTTGAGAGTGCCAAGTTGGTCCTGCAAACTGACACCCAGAACAGTGGCTTCTGAGTTTGGTTTGCCAGGGAAAAGGCTGTACAATGGTTTAGGGGCCTTAGGCCTTAAATGGCCAGGTGCCCCCTGGAATTCGGCCTATCGCAGGATGCCTCCAAGACGCAAGGTGGCATTAGTGCTACCTTGGTTTGGTTTGAGAGTGCCAAGTTGGTCCTGCAAACTGTCACCCAGAATAATTGCTTCTGAGTTTTGTTTCTCGGGGAAAAGGCCTGTACAGTGGTTCCGGGGCCTGAGGCCTTAAATTACTGGGTGCCTACTGGAATTCCGCCTCTCGCAGGATGCCTCCCAGACGCAAGGTAGCAGTAGTGCCAACTTGGTCTGGTTTGAGAGTGCCAAGTTGGTCCTGCAAACTGACACCCAGAATAATGGCTTCTGAGATTGGTTTCCCCGGGAAAAAGCCTGTACAGTGGTTCAGGCTCCTGAGGCCTTAAATGGCCAGGTGCCTCCTGGAATTCCATCTCTAGAAGGATGCCGCCAAGACGCAAGGTGGTACCGATGCCAAATTGGTCTAATTTGAGAGTGCCAAGTGGGTCCTGAAAACTGACACCTAGAAGAGTGGCTTCGGAGTTTTGTTTCCCAGGGAAAAAGCCTGTACAGTGCTTCAGGGGCCTGAGGCCTTAAATGGCTAGGTGCCACCTAAAATTCCGCCTCTCGAAGGATGTTTCCTAGACGCTATGTGGAACCGGTGCCCACTTAGTCTGGTTTGAGAGTGCCAAGTGCGTCCTGAAAACTGACACCCAGAACAGTGGCTTCTGAGTTTTGTTTCCCAGGGAATAAGCCTGTAGAGTGGTTCGGGGTCCTGAGGCATTAAATGGCCAGGTGCCTCCTGGAATTCCATCTCTATAAGGATGCCGCCTAGACGCAAGGTGGCAGCAGAGCCAACTTGGTCTGGTTTGAGAGTGCCAAGTGGGTCCTGAAAACTGTCACCCAGAACAGTGGCTTCTGAGTTTTGTTTCCCAGGGAAAAAGCCTGTACAATGGTCCAGGGTCCTGAGGCCTTAAATGGCCAGGTGCCTCCTGGAATTCCATCTCTAGAAGGATGCCGCCAAGACGCAAGGTGGCAGCAGAGCCAACTTGGTCTGGTTTGAGAGTGCCAAGTGGGTCCTGAAAACTGACACCCAGAACAGTGGCTTGTGAGTTTTGTAACCCAGGTATATACCCTGTTGAGTGGTTCAGGGTCCTGAGGCCTTAAATGCCCAGGTGCCACCTAGAATTCCGCCTCTCGAAGGATGTTTCCTAGACTCTAAGCGGAAACGGTTCCAACTTGGTCTGGTTTGAGAGTGCCAAGAGAGTCCTGCAAACTGACACCCACAATAATGGCTTCTGAGTTTTGTTTGCCAGGGAAAAGGCTGTACAATGGTTCAGGGGCCTGAGGCCTTTAATGACCAGGTGCCTCCTGGAATTCCGCCTCTCGCAGGATTCCTCCCAGACGCAAGGTGGCAGAAGTGCCAACTTGGTCTGGTTTGAGAGTGCCAAATTGGTCCTGCAAACTGACACCCAGAATAATGGCTTCTGAGTTTTGTTTCTTGGGGAAAAGGCCTGTAATGTAGTTCAGGGGCCTGAGGCCTTAAATGGCCAGGTGCCTCCTTGAATTCCGCATCTCGCAGGATGCCTCTCAGACGCAAGGTGGCACCAGTGCCAACTTGGTCTGGTTTGAGAGTGCCTAGTGTTTCCTGAAAATGACACTCAGAATAGTGGCTTCTGATTTTTCTTTCCCGGGGAAAAGGCCTGTGCACTGGTTCAGGGGCCTGAGGACTTAAATGGCCAGGTGACTCCTTGAATTCCGCATCTTGCAAAATGCCTCCGAGACGCAAGGTGGCACCAGTGCAAACTTGGTCTTGTTTCAGAGTTCCAAGTGGGTCCTGCAAACTGAGACCCTGAAGAGTGGCTTGTGAGTTTTGTTTCCCAGGGAAAAAGCCTGTAGAATGTGTCAGGATCCTGAGGCCTTAAATTGCCAGGTGCCTCCTGGAATTCCGCCACTCGAAGGATGTTTCCTAGACGCAAAGTTGCACCAGTGCCAACTTGGTCTGGTTTGAGAGTGAAAAGTGGGTCCTGTAAACTGACACCCAGAACAGTGGCTTCTGAGTTTTGTTTCCCAGGGAAAAATTCAGTACAGTGGTTCAGGGGCCTGAGGCCTTAAATGGCCAGGTGTCTCCTGGAATTCCGCCTCTAGAAGGATGCCGCCTAGGCGCAAGTTGGCACCAGTGCCAACTTGGTCTGGTTTGAGAGTGCCAAGTTGGTCTTGCAAACTGACACCCAGAATAATGGCTTCTGAGTTTTGTTTCTCGGGGAAAAGGCCTATACCGTGGTTCAGGGTCCTGAGGCCTTAAATGGCCAGGTGCCTCCTGGAATTCCGCCTCTCGCGGGATGCCTCCCAGACTCAATATACACCAGTGCCAACTTGGTCTTGTTTGACAGTGCCTAGTGGGTCCTACAAACTGACACCCAGAGCAGTGGATTGTGAGTTTTGTTTCCCAGGGAAAAAGCCTGTACAATGGTTCAGGGTCCTGCAGCCTTAAATTTCAGGGTGCCTCATGGAATTCCGCCTCTCGCAGGATGTTTCCTAGACGCTATGCGGAACCGGTGCCCACTTAGTCTGGTGTGAGAGTGCCAAGTGGGTCCTGCAAACTGACACCCAGAACAGTGGCTTGTGAGTTTTGTTTCCCAGGGAAAAAGCCTGTAGAGTGGTTCACGGTCCTGAGGCCTTAAATGGCTAGGTGCCTCCTGGAATTCCGCCTCTCGCAGGATGCCTGCCAGAAGCAAATTGGCACCAGTGCCGACTTGGTCTGGTTTGAGAGTGCCAAGTGGGTCCTGAAAACTGACACCCAGAGCAGTTGCTTCTGAGTTTTGTTTCCCATGGAAAAGACGGGTACAGTAGTTCAGGGGCCTGAAACATTAAATGGCCGGGTGCCTCCTGGAATTCCACCTCTCGCAGGATGCCTCCCAGGCGCAAGGTTTCAATAGTGCCAAATTGGTCTGGTTTGAGAGTGCCAAGTGGGTTCTGCAAACTGAAACCCAGAACAGTGGCTTCTGAGTTTTGTTTCCGGGGAAATATCCTGTAGATTGGGTCAGGGACCTGAGGCCTTTAATGACCAGGTGCCTCCTGGAATTCCGCCTCTCGCAGGATTCCTCCCAGACGCAAGGTGGCAGAAGTGCCAACTTGGTCTGGTTTGACAATGCCTAGTGGTTCCTGAAAACTGACACCCAGAACAGTGGCTTCTGAGTTTTGTTTCCAAGGGAAAAAGCCTGTACAATGGTTCAGGGTCCTGAGGCCTTAAATTGCCAGGTGCCACCTAGAATTCCGCCTCTCGAAGGATGTTTCCTAGACTCTAAGCGGAAACGGGGCCAATTTGGTCTGGTTTGAGAGTGCCAAGTGAGTCCTGCAAACTGACACACACAATAATGGTTTCTGAGTTTTGTTTGCCAGAGATAAGGCTGTACAATGGTTCAGGGGCCTGAGGCCTTAAATTGCTGGGTGCCTACTGGAATTCCGCCTCTCGCAGGATGCCTCCCAGACGCAAGGTAGCAGTAGTGCCAACTTGGTCTGGTTTGAGAGTGCCAAGTTTGTCCTGCAAACTGACACCCAGAATAATGGCTTCTGAGATTGGTTTCCCCGGGAAAAAGCCTGTACAGTGGTTCAGGCTCCTGAGGCCTTAAATGGCCAGGTGCCTCCTGGAATTCCATCTCTAGAAGGATGCCGCCAAGACGCAATCTGGCACCGATGCCAAATTGGTCTAGTTTGAGAGTGCCAAGTGGGTCCTGAAAACTGTCACCCAGAAGAATGTCTTCGGAGTTTTGTTTCCCAGGGAAAAGCCTGTACAGTGTTTCAGGAGCCTGAGGCTTTAAATAGCCAGGTGCCACCTGAAATTCCGCCTCTCGAAGGATGTTTCCTAGACGCTATGCGGAACCGGAGCCCACTTAGTCTGGTTTGAGAGTGCCAAGTGGGTCCTGAAAACTGACACCCAGAACAGTGGCTTGTGAGTTTTGTTACCCAGGGATATACCCTGTAGAGTAGTTCAGGGTCCTGCGGCCTTAAATTGCCAGGTGCCACCTAGAATTCCGCCTCTCGAAGGATGTTTCCAAGACTCAAAGTGGCACCAGTGCCAACTTGGTCTGGTTTGAGATTGCCAAGTGAGTCCTGCAAACTGACACAAACAATAATGGCTTCTGAGATTTGTTTGCCAGAGAAAAGGCTGTACAATCGTTCAGGGTCCTGCGGCCTTAAATTGCCAGGTGCCACCTAGAATTCCGCCTCTCGAAGGATGTTTCTTAGACGCTATTCGGAACCGGTGCCCACTTAGTCTGGTTTGAGAGAGCCAAGTGGGTCCTGAAAACTGACACCCAGAACAGTGGCTTCTGAGTTTTGTTTCCCAGGGAAAAAGCCTGTAGAGTGGTTCGGGGTCCTGAGGCATTAAATGGCCAGGTGCCTCCTGGAATTCCATCTCTAGAAGGATGCCTCCCAGACGCAAGGTGGCACCAATGCCAACTTGGTCTGGTTTGAGAGTGCCAAGTGTGTCTACAAACTGACACCCAGAACAGTGGCTTGTGAGTTTTGTTTCCCAGGGAAAAAGCCTGTAGAATGTTTCAGGATCCTGAGGCCTTAAATGGCCAGGTGCCTCCTGGAATTCGGCCTCTCGCAGGATGCCTCTCAGACGCAAAGTGGCACCAGTGCCAACTTGGTCTGGTTTGAGAGTGCCAAGTTGGTCCTGCAAACTGACACCCAGAACAGTGGCTTCTGAGTTTTGTTTCCCAGGGAAAAAGCCTGTACAGTTGTTTAGGGTCCTGAGGCCTTAAAAGGCCAGGTGCCTCCTGGAATTCCGTCTCTCGCAGGATGCCTCCCAGACGCAAGGTGGCACCAGTGCCAGCTTGGTCTGGTTTGAGAGTGCCTAGTGGGTCCTGAAAACTGACACCTAGTACAGTGGCTTGTGAGTTTTGTTTCCCATGGAAAAAGCCTGTAGAATGTTTCAGGATCCTGAGGCCTTAAATGGCCGGGTGCCTCCTGGAATTCGGCCTCTCGCAGGATGCCTCTAAGACGCAAAGTGGCATTAGTGCCAACTTGGTCTGGTTTGAGAGTGCCACGTGGGTCCTGCAAACTGACACCCAGAACAGTGGCTTCTGAGTTTTGTTTCCCAGGGAAAAAGCGTGTACAATGGTTCCGGGGCCTGAGGCGTTAAATTGCCGGGTGCCTCATGTAATACCGCCTCTCGCAGGATGCCTCCAAGACGCAAGGTGGCAGTAGTGCCACCTTGGTCTGGTTTGAGAGTGCCAAATTGGTCCTGCAAACTGACACCCAGAATAATGGCATTAGAGTTTTGTTTCTCGGGGAAAAGGCCTGTACTGTAGTTCAGGGGCCTGAGGCCTTAAATGGCCAGGTGCCTCCTAGAATTCCGTCTCTCGCAGGATGCCTCCCAGACGCAAGGTGGCACCAGTGCCAACTTGGTCTGGTTTGACAGTGCCTAGTGGGTCCTGAAAACTGACACCCAGAACAGTGGCTTATGAGTTTTGTTTCCCAGGGAAAAAGCCTGTACAGTGGTTCACGGCCCTGAGGCCTTAAATGGCCAGGTGCCTGCCGGAATTCGGCAGTTCGCAGGATGCCTCCCAGACGCAAGGTTGCACCAGTGCCCATTTGGTCTGGTTTGAGAGTGCCTAGTGGGTCTTGCAAACTGACACCCAGAACAGTGGCTTCTGAGTTTTGTTTCCCAGGGAAAAAGCCTGTACAGTGGTTTAGGGTCCTGAGGCCTTAAATGGCCAGGTGCCTCCTGGAAGTCCGCCTCTAAAAGGATGCCGCCTTGGCGCAAGGTGGCAGCAGTGCCAACTTGGTCTGGTTTGAGAGTGCCAAGTTGGTCCTGCAAACTGACACCCAGAATAATGGCTTCTGAGTTTTGTTTCCCGGGGAAAAGACGGGTACACTGGTTCAGGGGCCGGAAAGATTAAATGGCCGGGTGCCTCCTGGAATTCAGCCTCTCGCAGGATGCCTCCCAGGCGCAAGGTTTCAATAGTGCCAACTTGGGCTGGTTTGAGAGTGACTAGTGGGTTCTGCGAACTGAAACCCAGAACAGTAGCTTCTGAGTTTTGTTTCCGGGGAAATATCCAGTAGAGTGGGTCAGGGTCCTGAGGCCTTAAATGGCCAGGTGCCTCCTGGAATTCCGCCTCTCGCAGGATTCCTCCCAGACGCAAAGTGGCACCAGTGCCAACTTGGTCTGGTTTAAAAGTGCCAAGTGGATCCTGAAAACTGACACCCAGAACAGTGGCTTCTGAGTTTTGTTTCCCAGGGAAAAAGCCTGTACAGTGGTTCAGGGGCCTGAGGCCTTAAATGGACAGGTGCCTCCTGGAATTCCGCCTCTCGCAGGATTCCTCCCAGACGCAAAGTGGCACCAGTGCCAACTTGGTCTGGTTTGAGAGTGCCAAGTGGATCCTGAAAACTGACACCCAGAACAGTGGCTTGTCAGTTTTGTTACCCAGGGATATACCCTGTAGAGTGGTTCAGGGTCCTGCGGCCTTAAATTGCCACCTAGAATTCCGCCTCTCGAAGGATGTTTCCTAGACTCTAAACAAAAACGGTGCCCATTTGGTCTAGTTTGAGAGTGCCAAGTGAGTCCTGCAAACTGACACACACAATAATGGCTTCTGAGTTTTGTTTGCCAGAGAAAAGGCTGTACAATCGTTCAGGGTCCTGAGGCCTTAAATGCCCAGGTGCCACCTAGAATTCCGCCTCTCGAAGGATGTTTCTTAGACGCAATGTGGAAACGGTGCCTGTCACCCTGGGTTTTTGAGATTTCTAGAAAAGCCTTCTAATATTGACATTCTTGTAAAGAAATTTCCCACACACTTTCCTGTAAACAACTCATAATTTACATTCTTGTGAAAAACGGATACGGTTGACGGACTGTTGGTTAAACCAGTGTCTGTGGAGAGGTGGCACTGTCATCCTCCAATCCACTGTTACCTTTGTAAAACTATAAATTATGGAGTCAGAGAATAAACGCCCTCTTTTCCTTCTCACCTGGAGAACGGTGCGTGTGTGCGTTCTTTCGTGTCCTACAGCGACAGGTGCCCACTTAGTCTGGTTTGAGAGTGCCAAGTGGGTCCTGAAAACTGACACACAGAACAGTGGCTTCTGATTTTTGTTTCCCAGGGAAAAAGCCTGTAGAATGTTTCAGGATCCTGAGGCCATAAATGGCCAGGTGCTTCCTGGAATTCGGCCTCTCGCAGGATGACTCTCAGAGGCAAAGTGGCACCAGAGCCAACTTGGTCTGGTTTGAGAGTGCCAAGTTGGTCCTGCAAACTGACACCCAGAACAGTGGCTTCTGAGTTTTGTTTCCCAGGGAAAAAGCCTGTACAATGGTTCAGGGTCCTGCGGCCTTAAGTTTCAGCGTGCCTCATGGAATTCCGCCTCTCGCAGGATGTTTCCTAGACGCTATGCGGAACCGGTGCCCACTTAGTCGGGTGTGAGAGTGTAAGTGGGTCCTGCAAACTGACACCCAGAACAGTGGCTTCTGAGTTTTGTTTCCCAGGGAAAAAGCCTGTACAGTGGTTTAGGGTCCTGAGGCCTTAAATGCCCAGGTGCCTCCTGGAATTCCGCCTCTAAAAGGATGCCGCCTTGGCGCAAGGTGGCAGCAGTGCCAACTTGGTCTGGTTTGAGAGTGCCAAGTTGGTCCTGAAAATTGACACCCAGAATAATGGCTTCTGAGTTTTGTTTCCCGGGGAAAAGGCGGGTACAGTGGTTCAGGGGCCTGAAACATTAAATGGCCGGGTGCCTCCTGGAATTCCACCTCTCGCAGGATGCCTCCCAGGCGCAAGGTTTCAATAGTGCCAACTTGAGCTGGTTTGAGAGTGACTAGTGGGTTCTGCGAACTGAAACCCAGAACAGTAGCTTCTGAGTTTTTTTTCTGGGGAAATATCCAGTAGAGTGGGTCAGGGTCCTGAGGCCTTAAAAGGCCAGGTGCCTCCTGGAATTCCGTCTCTCGCAGGATTCCTCCCAGACGCAAAGTGGCACCAGTGCCAACTTGGTCTGGTTGGAGAGTGCCAAGTGGATCCTGAAAACTGACACCCAGAACAGTGGCTTCTGAGTTTTGTTTCCCAGGGAATAAGCCTGTACAGTGGTTCAGGGTCCTGAGGCCTTAAATGTACAGGTGCCTCCTGGAAATCCGCCTTTAGAAGGATGCCGCCAAGACGCAAGGTGGCAGCAGAGCCATCTTGGTCTGGTTTGAGAGTGCCAAGTGGGTCCTGAAAACTGACACCCTGAACAGTGGCTTGTGAGTTTTGTTACCCAGGGATATACCCTGTAGAGTGGTTCAGGGTCCTGCGGCCTTAAATGGCCAGGTGCCACCTAGAATTCCGTCTCTCGAAGGATGTTTCCAAGACTCTAAGCGGAAACGGTGCCAATTTGGTCTGGATTGAGAGTGCCAATTGAGTCCTGCAAACTGACACACACAATAATGGCTTCTGAGTTTTGTTTGCCAGAGAAAAGGCTGTACAATCGTTCAGGGTCCTGCGGCCTTAAATTGCCAGGTGCCACCTAGAATTCCGCCTCTCGAAGGATGTTTCTTAGACGCAATGCGGAACCGGTGCCCACTTAGTCTGGTTTGAGAGTGCCAAGTGGGTCCGTAAAACTGACACCCAGAACAGTGGCTTCTGAGTTTTGTTTCCCAGGGAAAAAGCCTGTAGAGTGGTTCGGGGTCCCGAGGCATTGAATGGCCAGGTGCCTCCTGGAATTCCATCTCTAGAAGGATGACTCCCAGACGCAAGGTGGCACCAATGCCAACTTGGTCTGATTTGAGAGTGCCAAGTGTGTCTTGTAAACTGACACCCAGAACAGTGGCTTGTGAGTTTTGTTTCCCAGGGAAAAAGCCTGTAGAATGTTTCAGGATCCTGAGGCCTTAAATGGCCAGGTGCCTCCTGGAATTCGGCCTCTCGCAGGATGCCTCTCAGACGCAAAGTGGCACCAGTGCCAACTTGGTCTGGTTTGAGAGTGCCAAGTTGGTCCTGAAAACTGACACCCAGAAATGTGGCTTCTGAGTTTTGTTTCCCAGGTAAAAAGCCTGTACAGTTGTTTAGGGTCCTGAGGCCTTAAAAGGCCAGGTGCCTCCTGGAATTCCGTCTCTCGCAGGATTCCTCCCAGACGCAAAGTGGCACCAGTGCCAACTTGGTCTGGTTGGAGAGTGCCAAGTGGATCCTGAAAACTGACACCCAGAACAGTGGCTTGTGAGTTTTGTTTCCCAGGGAATAAGCCTGTACATTGGTTCAGGGTCCTGAGGCCTTAAATGGACAGGTGCCTCCTGGAATTCCGCCTCTAGAAGGATGCCGCCAAGACGCAAGGTGGCAGCAGAGCCATCTTGGTCTGGTTTGAGAGTGCCTTGGGGGTCCTGAAAACTGACACCCTGAACAGTGGCTTGTGAGTTTTGTTACCCAGGGATATACCCTGTAGAGTTGTTCAGGGTCCTGCGGCCTTAACTGGCCAGGTGCCACCTAGAATTCCGCCTCTCGAAGGATGTTTCCAAGACTCTAAGCGGAAACGGTGCCAATTTGGTCTGGTTTGAGAGTGCCAAGTGAGTCCTGCAAACTGACACACACAATAATGGCTTCTGAGTTTTGTTTGCCAGAGAAAAGGCTGTACAATCGTTCAGGGTCCTGCGGCCTTAAATTGCCAGGTGCCACCTAGAATTCCGCCTCTCGAAGGATGTTTCTTAGACGCAATGCGGAACCGGTGCCCACTTAGTCTGGTTTGAGAGTGCCAAGTGGGTCCTGAAAACTGACACCCAGAACAGTGGCTTCTGAGTTTTGTTTCCCAGGGAAAAAGCCTGTAGAGTGGTTCGGGGTCCTGAGGCATTAAATGGCCAGGTGCCTGCCGGAATTCGGCATCTCGCAGGATGCCTCCCAGACGCAAGGTTGCACCAGTGCCCATTTGGTCTGGTTTGAGAGTGCCAAGTGTGTCTTGTAAACTGACACCCAGAACAGTGGCTTGTGAGTTTTGTTTCCCAGGGAAAAAGCCTGTACAGTGGTTTAGTGTCCTGAGGCCTTAAATGGCCAGGTGCCTCCTGGAATTCCGCCTCTAAAAGGATGCTGCCTTGGCGCAAGGTGTCAGCAGTGCCAACTTGGTCTGGTTTGAGAGTGCCAAGTTGGTCCTGAAAACTGACACCCAGAATAATGGCTTCTGAGTTTTGTTTCCCGGGGAAAAGACGGGTACAGTGGTTCAGGGGCCTGAAACATTAAATGGCCGGGTGCCACCTGGAATTCCACCTCTCGCAGGATGCCTCCCAGGCGCAAGGTTTCAATAGTGCCAACTTGGTCTGGTTTGAGAGTGACTAGTGGGTTCTGCGAACTGAAACCCAGAACAGTAGCTTCTGAGTTTTTTTTCTGGGGAAATATCCAGTAGAGTGGGTCAGGGTCCTGAGGCCTTTAATGGCCAGGTGCTCCTGGAATTCCGCCTCTTGCAGGATTCCTCCCAGACGCAAAGTGGCAGCAGTGCCAACTTGGTCTGGTTTGAGAGTGCCAAGTGGATCCTGAAAACTGACACCCAGAACAGTGGCTTCTGAGTTTTGTTTCCCAGGGAAAAAGCCTGTACAGTGGTTCAGGGTCCTGAGGCCTTAAATGGACAGGTGCCTCCTGGAATTCCGCCTCTAGAAGGATGCCGCCAAGACGCAAGGTGGCAGCAGAGCCATCTTGGTCTGGTTTGAGAGTGCCTTGGGGGTCCTGAAAAGCGACACCCAGAACAGTGGCTTGTGAGTTTTGTTACCAAGGGATATACCCTCTAGACTGGTTCAGGGTCCTGCGGCCTTAAATTGCCAGGTGCCACCTAGAATTCCGCCTCTCAAAGGATGTTTCCTAGACTCTAAGCGGAAACGGTGCCAATTTGGTCTGGTTTGAGAGTGCCAAGTGAGTCCTGCAAACTGACACACACAATAATGGCTTCTGAGTTTTGTTTGCCAGAGAAAAGGCTGTACAATCGTTCAGGGTCCTGCGGCCTTAAATTGCCAGGTGCCACCTAGAATTCCGCCTCTCGAAGGATGTTTCTTAGACGCAATGCGGAACCGGTGCCCACTTAGTCTGGTTTGAGAGTGCCAAGTGGGTCCTGAAAACTGACACCCAGAACAGTGGCTTCTGAGTTTTGTTTCCCAGGGAAAAAGCCTGTCGAGTGGTTCGGGGTCCTGAGGCCTTAAATGGCCAGGTGCCTCATGGAATTCCATCTCTAGAAGGATCCTGCCAAGACGCAAGGTGGCAGCAGAGCCAACTTGGTCTGGTTTGAGAGTGCCTAGTGGGTCCTGAAAACTGACACCCAGAACAGTGGCTTGTGAGTTTTGTTACCCAGGGATATACCCTGTAGATTGGTTCAGGGTCATGAGGCCTTATATGCCCAGGTGCCACCTAGAATTCCGCCTCTCGAAGGATGTTTCCTAGACTCTAAGCGGAAACGGTGCCAATTTGGTCTGGTTTGAGAGTGCCAAGTGAGTCCTGCAAACTGACACCCACAATAATGTCTTCTGAGTTTTGTTTGCCAGGGAAAAGGCTGTACAATGTTCCAGGGTCCTGAGGCCTTAAATTGCCGGGTGCTTAATGGAATTCCGCCTCTCCCAGGATGCCTCCAAGACGCAAGGTGGCAGTAGTGCCACCTTGGTCTGGTTTGAGAGTGCTAAATTGGTCCGGCAAACTGACACCCAGAATAATGGCTTCTGAGTTTTGTTTCTCGGGGAAAAGGCCTGTACTCTAGTTCAGGGGCCTGAGGCCTTAAATGGCCAGGTGCCTCCTGGAATTCCGTCTCTCGCAGGATGCCTCCGAGACGCAAGGTGGCACCAGTGCCAACTTGATCTGGTTTGACAGTGCCTAGTGGGTCCTACAAACTGACGCCCAGAGCAGTCGCTTGTGAGTTTTGTTTCCCAGGGAAAAAGCCTGTACAATGGTTCAGGGTCCTGTGGCCTTAAATTTCAGGGTGCCTCATGGAATTTCGCCTCTCGCAGGATGTTTCTTAGACGCTATGCGGAACCAGTGCCCACTTAGTCTGGTTTGAGAGTGCAAGTGGGTCCTGCAAACTGACACCCAGAACAATGGCTTGTGAGTTTTGTTTCACAGGGAAAAAGCCTGTACAGTGGTTCACGGTCCTGAGGCCTTAAATGGCCAGGTGCCTCCCGGAATTCCGCATCTCGCAGGATGCCTCCAAGACGCAAGGTGGCACCAGTGCCAACTTGGTCTGGTTTGAGAGTGCCTAGTGGGTCCTGAAAACTGACACCCAGAATAGTGGCTTCTGATTTTTGTTTCCCGGGAAAAAGGCCTGTACAGTGGTTCAGGGGTCTGAGGCCTTAAATGGCCAGGTGTCTCATGGAATTCCGCCTCTCGAAGTACGCCTCCCAGACGCAACGTGGCACCAGTGCCAACTTGGTCTAGTTTGAGAATGCCAAGTGGGTCTTGTAAACTGACACCCAGAACAGTGGCTTGTGAGTTTTGTTTCCCCGGGAAAAAGCCTGTAGAATGTTTCAGGATCCTGAGGCCTTAAATGGCCGGGTGCCTCCTGGAATTCGGCCTCTCGCACGATGCCTCTCAGACGCAAAGTGGCACCAGTGCACTCTTGGTCTGGTTTGAGAGTGCCAAGTGGGTCCTGCAAACTGACACCCAGAAAAGTGGCTTGTTTGTTTTGTTACCCAGGGAAAAGGGTGTACAATGATTTAGGCTTCTGGGGCCTTAAATGGCCAGGTGCCTCCTGGAATTCCGTCTCTCGCAGGATGCCTCCCAGACGCAAGGTGGCACCAGTGCCAACTTGGTCTGGTTTGAGAGTGCCTAGTGGGTCCTACAAACTGACACCCAGAGCAGTGGCTTGTGAGTTTTGTTTCCCAGGGAAAAGGCCTGTACAATGGTTCAGGGTCCTGCGGCCTTAAATTTCAGGGTGCCTCATGGAATTCCGCCTCTCGCAGGATGCATCCTAGACGCTTTGCTGAACCGGTGTCCACTTAGTCTGGTTTGAGAGTGCCAAGTGGGTCCTGCAAACTGACACCCAGAACAGTGGCTTGTGAGTTTTGTTTCCCAGGGATAAATCCTGTAGAGTGGTTCACGGTCCTGAGGCCTTAAATGGCCAGGTGCCTCCTGGAATTCCGCCTCTAGAAAGATGCCGCCTAGGTGCAAGGTGGCAGCAGTGCCATCTTGGTCTGGTTTGAGAGTGCCAAGTGGGTCCTGAAAACTGACACCCAGAGTAGTTGCTTCTGAGTTTTGTTTCCCAGGGAAAAGACGGGTACAGTAGTTCAGGGGCCTGAAACATTAAATTGCCGGGTGCCTCCTTGAATTCCACCTCTCGCAGGATGCCTCCCTGGCGCAAGATTTCAATAGAGCCAACTTGGGCTGGTTTGAGAGTGCGAAGTGTGTTCTGCAAACTGAAACCCAGAACAGTGGCTTCTGAGTTTTGTTTCCGGGGAAATATCCTGTCGAGAGGGTCAGGGTCCTGAGGCCTTTAATGACCAGGTGCCTCCTGGA
The DNA here is from genome assembly GCF_963513975.1 of Fringilla coelebs. Taxonomy (NCBI): domain Eukaryota; kingdom Metazoa; phylum Chordata; class Aves; order Passeriformes; family Fringillidae; genus Fringilla; species Fringilla coelebs. Next base: position 483,846 of record NW_028167380.1, on the reverse strand, counting down.
ATTCCGCCTCTCGCAGGATTCCTCCCAGACGCAAGGTGGCACCAGTGCCAACTTGGTCTGGTTTGACAGTTCCTAGTGGGTCCTGAAAACTGACACCCAGAACAGTGGCTTCTGAGTTTTGTTTCCCAGAGAAAAAGCCTGTACAATGGTTCAGGGTCCTGCGGCCTAAAATTGCCAGGTGCCACCTAGAATTCCGCCTCTCGAAGGATGTTTCCTAGACTCTAAGCGGAAACGGTGCCAATTTGGTCTGGTTTGAGGGTGCCAAGTGAGTCCTGCAAACTGACACCCAGAATAATTGCTTCTGAGTTTTGTTTGCCAGGGAAAAGGCTGTGCAATGGTTCAGGGGCCTGAGGCCTTAAATTGCCGGGTGCCTCCTGGAATTCGGCCTCTTGCAGGATGCCTCCAAGACGCAAGGTGGCAGTAGTGCCACCTTGGTCTGGTTTGAGAGTGCCAAGTGAGTCCTGCAAACTGACACCCAGAATAATGGCTTCTGAGTTTTGTTTCTCGGGGAAAAGGCCTGTACAGTGGTTCAGGCTCCTGAGGCCTTAAATGGCCAGTTGCCTCCTGGAATTCCGTCTCTCGCAGGATGCCTCCGAGACGCAAGGTGGCACCAGTGCAAACTTGGTCTGGTTTGACAGTGCGTAGTGGATCCTACAAACTGACAACCAGAACAGTGGCTTGTGAGTTTTGTTTCCCAGGGAAAAAGCCTGTAGAGTGGTTCACGGTCCTGAGGCCTTAAATGGCCAGGTGCCTCCCGGAATTCCGCATCTCGCAGGATGCCTCCAAGACGCAAGGTGGCACCAGTGCCAACTTGGTCTGGTTTGAGAGTGCCTAGTGGGTCCTGAAACTGAAAACCCAGAATAGAGGCTTCGGATATTTGTTTCCCGGGGAAAAGGCCTGTACAGTGGTTAAGGGGCCTGAGGCCGTAAATGGCCAGGTGCCTCCTGGAATTCGGCCTCTCGCAGGATGCCTCCCAGACGCAAGGAGGCAGCAGTGCCAACTTGGTCTGGTTTGAGATTTCCTAGTGGGTCCTACAAACTGACACCCAGAGCAGTGGCTTGTGAGTTTTGTTACCCAGGGAAAAAGCCTGTAGAATGTTTCAGGATCCTGAGGCATTAAATGGCCGGGTGCCTCCCTGAATTTGGCCTCTCGCAGGATGCGTCTCAGACGCAAAGTGGCACCAGTGCCAACTTGGTCTGGTTTGAGAGTGCCAAGTGGGTCCTGAAAACTGACACCCAGAACAGTGGCTTCTGAGTTTTGTTTCCCAGGGAAAAGGCTGTACAATGGTTCAGGGACCTGAGGCCTTAAATTGCCGGGTGCCTCCTGGAATTCCGCCTCTCGCAGGATGCCTCCAAGACGCAAGGTGGCAGTAGTGCCACCTTGGTCTGGTTTGAGAGTGCCAAATTGGTCCTGCAAACTGACACCCAGAATAATGGCATTTGAGTTTTGTTTCTCGGGGAAAAGGCTTGTACTGTAGTTCAGGGGCCTAAGGCCTTAAATGGCCAGGTGCCTCCTGGAATTCCGTCTCTCGCAGGATGCATCCCAGACGCAAGGTGTCCGCAGTGCAAACTTGGTCTGGCTGGAGAGTGCCAAGTGGGTCCTGAAAACTGACACCCAGAACAGTGGCTTCTGACTTTTGTTTCCTAGGGAAAAGTCCTGTCGAATGTTTGAGGGGCCTGAGGCTTTAAATGGCCAGGTGCCTCATGGAATTCCACCTCTAGAAAAATGCCGCCAAGGCGCAAGTTGGCAGCAGTGCCAACTTGGTATGGTTTGAGACTGCCAAGTGGGTCCTGAAAACTGACACCCAGAGCAGTGGCTTGTGAGTTTTGTTTCCTAGGGAAAAAGCCTGTACAATGGTTCAGGGTCCTGCGGCCTTTAATTGCCAGGTGCCATTTAGAATTCCGCCTCTCGAAGGATATTTCCTAGACTCTAAGCGGAAACGGGGCCAATTTGGTCTGGTTTGAAAGTGCCAAGTTGGTCCTGCCAAATGACACCCAGAATAATGGCTTCTGAGTTTTATTTGCCAGGGAAAAGGCCTGTAGATTGGTTCAGGGTCCTGAGGCCTTAACTGGCCAGGTGCCTCCTGGAATTCCATCTCTCGCAGGATGCCTCCCAGACGCAAGGTGGCACCAGTGCCAACTTGGTCTGGTTTGACAGTGCCTAGTGGGTCCTACAAACTGACACCCAGAGCAGTGGCTTGTGAATTTTGTTTCCCAGGGAAAAGGCCTGTACAATGGTTCAGCGTCTTGCGGCCTTAAATTTCAGGGTGCCTCATGGAATTCCGCCTCTCGCAGGATGCATCCTAGACGCTTTGCTGAACCGGTGCCCACTTATTCTGGTTTGAGAGTGCCAAGTGGGTCCTGCAAACTGACACCCAGAACAGTGGCTTCTGAGTTTTGTTTCCCAGGGAAAAAGCCTGTCGAGTGGTTCAGGGTCCTGAGGCCTTAAATGGCCAGGTGCCTCCTGGAATTCCATCTCTAGAAGGATGTCGCCAAGACGCAAGGTGGCAGCAAAGCCAACTTGGTCTGGTTTGAGAGTGCCAAGTGGGTCCTGAAAACTGACACCCAGAACAGTGGCTTGTGAGTTTTGTTACCCAGGGATATACCCTGTAGAGTGGTTCAGGGTCCTGAGGCCTTAAATGCCCAGGTGCCACCTAGAATTCCGCCTCTCGAAGGATGTTTCCTAGACTCTAAGCGGAAACGGTTCCAATTTGGTCTGGTTTGAGATTGCCAAGTGAGTCCTGCAAACTGACACCCACAATAATGGCTTCTGAGTTTTGTTTGCCAGGGAAAAGGCTGTACAATGGTTCAGGGGCCTGAGGCCTTAAATTGCCAGGTGCCTCATGGAATTCCGCCTCTCGCTGGATGCCTCCAAGACGCAAGGTGGCAGTAGTGCCACCTTGGTCTGGTTTGAGTGTGCCAAATTGGTCCTGCAAACTGACACCCAGAATAATGGCTTCTGAGTTTTGTTTCTCGGGGAAAAGGCCTGTACAGTGGTTCAGGGGCCTGAGGCCTTAAATGGCCAGGTGCCTCCTGGAATTCCGTCTCTCGCAGGATGCCTCCCAGACGCAAGATGGCACCAGTGCCAACTTGATCTGGTTTGACAGTGCCTAGTGGGTCCTACAAACTGACGCCCAGAGCAGTCGCTTGTGAGTTTTGTTTCCCAGGGAAAAAGCCTGTACAATGGTTCAGGGTCCTGCGGCCTTAAATTTCAGGGTGACTCATGGAATTCTGCCTCTCGCAGGATGTTTCTTAGGCGCTATGCGGAAGCGGTGCGCACTTAGTCTGGTTTGAGAGTGCAAGTGGGTCCTGCAAACTGACACCCAGAACAGTGGCTTGTGAGTTTTGTTTCCCAGGGAAAAAGCCTGTAGAGTGGTTCACGGTCCAGTGGCCTTAAATGGCCAGGTGCCTCCTGGAATTCCGCATTTCGCAGGATGCCTCCAAGACGCAAGGTGGCACCAGTGCCAACTTGGTCTGGTTTTAGAGTGCCTAGTGGGTCCTGAAAACTGACACCCAGAACAGCGGCTTGTGAGTTTTGTTTCCCAGGAATAAATCCTGTAGATTGGTTCAGGGGCCGGAGGCCTTAAATGGCCAGGTGCCTCCTTGAATTCCGCCTCTCGCAGGAAGCCTCCCAGACGCAACGTGGCACCAGTGCTAACTTGGTCTAATTTGAGAGTGCCAAGTGGGTCTTGGAAACTGACACCCAGAACAGTGGCTTGTGAGTTTTGTTTCCCAGGGAAAAAGCCTGTAGAATGTTTCAGGATCCTGAGGCCTTAAATGGCCAGGTGCCTCCTGGAATTCCATCTCTAGAAGGATGCTGCCAAGACGCAATGTGGTACCGATGCCAAATTGGTCTAGTTTGAGAGTGCCAAGTGGGTCCTAAAAACTGACACCTAGAAGAGTGGCTTCGGAGTTTTGTTTCCCAGGGAAAAAGCCTGTACAGTGCTTCAGGGGCCTGAGGCCTTAAATGGCCAGGTGCCACCTATAATTCCGTCTCTCGAAGGATGTTTCCTAGACGCTGTGCGGAACCGGTGCCCACTTAGTCTGGTTTGAGAGTGCCAAGTGGGTCCTGAAAACTGACACCCAGAACAGTGGCTTCTGAGTTTTGTTTCCCAGGGAAAAAGCCTGTCGAGTGGTTCAGGGTCCTGAGGCATTAAATGGCCAGGTGCCTCCTGGAATTCCATCTCTAGAAGGATGCCGCCAAGACGCAAGGTGGCTGCAGAGCCAACTTGGTCTGGTTTGAGAGTGCCAAGTGGGTCCTGAAAACGTATACCCAGAGCAGTGGCTTGTGAGTTTTGTTACCCAGGGATATACCCTGTAGAGTGGTTCAGGGTCCTGAGGCCTTAAATGCCCAGGTGCCACCTAGAATTCCGCCTCTCGAAGGATGTTTCCTAGACTCTAAGCGGAAACGGTGCCAATTTGGTCTGGTTTGAGAGTGCCAAGTTGGTCCTGCAAACTGACACCCAGAACAGTGGCTTCTGAGTTTTGTGTGCCAGGGAAAAGGCTGTACAATGGTTCAGGGGCCTGAGGCCTTAAATTGCCGGGTGCCCCCTGGAATTCGGCCTCTCGCAGGATGCGTCCAAGACGCAAGGTGGCATTAGTGCTACCTTGGTCTGGTTTGAGAGTGTCAAGTTGGTCCTGCAAAGTGTCACCCAGAATAATGGCTTTTGAGTTTTGTTTCTCGGGGAAAAGGCCTGTACAGTGGTTCAGGGGCCTGAGGCCTTAAATGGCCAGTTGCCTCCTGGAATTCCGTCTCTCGCAGGATGCCTCCCAGACGCAAGGTGGCACCAGTGCCAACTTGGTCTGGTTTGAGAGTGCCTAGTGGGTCCTACAAACTGACACCCAGAGCAGTGGCTTGTGAGTTTTGTTTCCCAGGGAAAAGGCCTGTACAATGGTTCAGGGTCCTGCGGCCTTAAATTTCAGGGTGCCTCATGGAATTCCGCCTCTCGCAGGATGCATCCTAGACGCTTTGCTGAACCGGTGTCCACTTAGTCTGGTTTGAGAGTGCCAAGTGGGTCCTGCAAACTGACACCCAGAACAGTGGCTTGTGAGTTTTGTTTCCCAGGGATAAATCCTGTAGAGTGGTTCACGGTCCTGAGGCCTTAAATGGCCAGGTGCCACCAAAAATTCCGCCTCTCGAAGGATGTTTCCTAGACGCTATGCGGAACCGGTGCTCACTTAGTCTGGTTTGAGAGTACCAAGTGGGTCCTGAAAACTGACACCCAGAACAGTGGCTTCTGAGTTTTGTTTCCCAGGGAAAAAGCCTGTACAGTGGTTCAGGGTCCTGAGGCCTTAAATGGCCAGGTGCCTCCTGGAATTCCGCCTCTAGAAAGATGCCGCCTAGGTGCAAGGTGGCAGCAGTGCCAACTTGGTCTGGTTTGAGAGTGCCAAGTGGGTCCTGAAAACTGACACCCAGAGTAGTTGCTTCTGAGTTTTGTTTCCCAGGGAAAAGACGGGTACAGTAGTTCAGGGGCCTGAAACATTAAATTGCCGGGTGCCTCCTTGAATTCCACCTCTCGCAGGATGCCTCCCTGGCGCAAGATTTCAATAGAGCCTACTTGGGCTGGTTTGAGAGTGCGAAGTGTGTTCTGCAAACTGAAACCCAGAACAGTGGCTTCTGAGTTTTGTTTCCGGGGAAATATCCTGTCGAGAGGGTCAGGGTCCTGAGGCCTTTAATGACCAGGTGCCTCCTGGAATTCCGCCTCTCGCAGGATTCCTCCCAGACGCAAGGTGGCACCAGTGCCAACTTGGTCTGGTTTGACAGTTCCTAGTGGGTCCTGAAAACTGACACCCAGAACAGTGGCTTCTGAGTTTTGTTTCCCAGAGAAAAAGCCTGTACAATGGTTCAGGGTCCTGCGGCCTAAAATTGCCAGGTGCCACCTAGAATTCCGCCTCTCGAAGGATGTTTCCTAGACTCTAAGCGGAAACGGTGCCAATTTGGTCTGGTTTGAGGGTGCCAAGTGAGTCCTGCAAACTGACACCCAGAATAATTGCTTCTGAGTTTTGTTTGCCAGGGAAAAGGCTGTGCAATGGTTCAGGGGCCTGAGGCCTTAAATTGCCGGGTGCCTCCTGGAATTCGGCCTCTTGCAGGATGCCTCCAAGACGCAAGGTGGCAGTAGTGCCACCTTGGTCTGGTTTGAGAGTGCCAAGTGAGTCCTGCAAACTGACACCCAGAATAATGGCTTCTGAGTTTTGTTTCTCGGGGAAAAGGCCTGTACAGTGGTTCAGGCTCCTGAGGCCTTAAATGGCCAGTTGCCTCCTGGAATTCCGTCTCTCGCAGGATGCCTCCGAGACGCAAGGTGGCACCAGTGCAAACTTGGTCTGGTTTGACAGTGCGTAGTGGATCCTACAAACTGACAACCAGAACAGTGGCTTGTGAGTTTTGTTTCCCAGGGAAAAAGCCTGTAGAGTGGTTCACGGTCCTGAGGCCTTAAATGGCCAGGTGCCTCCCGGAATTCCGCATCTCGCAGGATGCCTCCAAGACGCAAGGTGGCACCAGTGCCAACTTGGTCTGGTTTGAGAGTGCCTAGTGGGTCCTGAAACTGAAAACCCAGAATAGAGGCTTCGGATATTTGTTTCCCGGGGAAAAGGCCTGTACAGTGGTTAAGGGGCCTGAGGCCGTAAATGGCCAGGTGCCTCCTGGAATTCGGCCTCTCGCAGGATGCCTCCCAGACGCAAGGAGGCAGCAGTGCCAACTTGGTCTGGTTTGAGATTTCCTAGTGGGTCCTACAAACTGACACCCAGAGCAGTGGCTTGTGAGTTTTGTTACCCAGGGAAAAAGCCTGTAGAATGTTTCAGGATCCTGAGGCATTAAATGGCCGGGTGCCTCCCTGAATTTGGCCTCTCGCAGGATGCGTCTCAGACGCAAAGTGGCACCAGTGCCAACTTGGTCTGGTTTGAGAGTGCCAAGTGGGTCCTGAAAACTGACACCCAGAACAGTGGCTTCTGAGTTTTGTTTCCCAGGGAAAAGGCTGTACAATGGTTCAGGGACCTGAGGCCTTAAATTGCCGGGTGCCTCCTGGAATTCCGCCTCTCGCAGGATGCCTCCAAGACGCAAGGTGGCAGTAGTGCCACCTTGGTCTGGTTTGAGAGTGCCAAATTGGTCCTGCAAACTGACACCCAGAATAATGGCATTTGAGTTTTGTTTCTCGGGGAAAAGGCTTGTACTGTAGTTCAGGGGCCTAAGGCCTTAAATGGCCAGGTGCCTCCTGGAATTCCGTCTCTCGCAGGATGCATCCCAGACGCAAGGTGTCCGCAGTGCAAACTTGGTCTGGCTGGAGAGTGCCAAGTGGGTCCTGAAAACTGACACCCAGAACAGTGGCTTCTGACTTTTGTTTCCTAGGGAAAAGTCCTGTCGAATGTTTGAGGGGCCTGAGGCTTTAAATGGCCAGGTGCCTCATGGAATTCCACCTCTAGAAAAATGCCGCCAAGGCGCAAGTTGGCAGCAGTGCCAACTTGGTATGGTTTGAGACTGCCAAGTGGGTCCTGAAAACTGACACCCAGAGCAGTGGCTTGTGAGTTTTGTTTCCTAGGGAAAAAGCCTGTACAATGGTTCAGGGTCCTGCGGCCTTTAATTGCCAGGTGCCATTTAGAATTCCGCCTCTCGAAGGATATTTCCTAGACTCTAAGCGGAAACGGGGCCAATTTGGTCTGGTTTGAAAGTGCCAAGTTGGTCCTGCCAAATGACACCCAGAATAATGGCTTCTGAGTTTTATTTGCCAGGGAAAAGGCCTGTAGATTGGTTCAGGGTCCTGAGGCCTTAACTGGCCAGGTGCCTCCTGGAATTCCATCTCTCGCAGGATGCCTCCCAGACGCAAGGTGGCACCAGTGCCAACTTGGTCTGGTTTGACAGTGCCTAGTGGGTCCTACAAACTGACACCCAGAGCAGTGGCTTGTGAATTTTGTTTCCCAGGGAAAAGGCCTGTACAATGGTTCAGCGTCTTGCGGCCTTAAATTTCAGGGTGCCTCATGGAATTCCGCCTCTCGCAGGATGCATCCTAGACGCTTTGCTGAACCGGTGCCCACTTATTCTGGTTTGAGAGTGCCAAGTGGGTCCTGCAAACTGACACCCAGAACAGTGGCTTCTGAGTTTTGTTTCCCAGGGAAAAAGCCTGTCGAGTGGTTCAGGGTCCTGAGGCCTTAAATGGCCAGGTGCCTCCTGGAATTCCATCTCTAGAAGGATGTCGCCAAGACGCAAGGTGGCAGCAAAGCCAACTTGGTCTGGTTTGAGAGTGCCAAGTGGGTCCTGAAAACTGACACCCAGAACAGTGGCTTGTGAGTTTTGTTACCCAGGGATATACCCTGTAGAGTGGTTCAGGGTCCTGAGGCCTTAAATGCCCAGGTGCCACCTAGAATTCCGCCTCTCGAAGGATGTTTCCTAGACTCTAAGCGGAAACGGTTCCAATTTGGTCTGGTTTGAGATTGCCAAGTGAGTCCTGCAAACTGACACCCACAATAATGGCTTCTGAGTTTTGTTTGCCAGGGAAAAGGCTGTACAATGGTTCAGGGGCCTGAGGCCTTAAATTGCCAGGTGCCTCATGGAATTCCGCCTCTCGCTGGATGCCTCCAAGACGCAAGGTGGCAGTAGTGCCACCTTGGTCTGGTTTGAGTGTGCCAAATTGGTCCTGCAAACTGACACCCAGAATAATGGCTTCTGAGTTTTGTTTCTCGGGGAAAAGGCCTGTACAGTGGTTCAGGGGCCTGAGGCCTTAAATGGCCAGGTGCCTCCTGGAATTCCGTCTCTCGCAGGATGCCTCCCAGACGCAAGATGGCACCAGTGCCAACTTGATCTGGTTTGACAGTGCCTAGTGGGTCCTACAAACTGACGCCCAGAGCAGTCGCTTGTGAGTTTTGTTTCCCAGGGAAAAAGCCTGTACAATGGTTCAGGGTCCTGCGGCCTTAAATTTCAGGGTGACTCATGGAATTCTGCCTCTCGCAGGATGTTTCTTAGGCGCTATGCGGAAGCGGTGCGCACTTAGTCTGGTTTGAGAGTGCAAGTGGGTCCTGCAAACTGACACCCAGAACAGTGGCTTGTGAGTTTTGTTTCCCAGGGAAAAAGCCTGTAGAGTGGTTCACGGTCCAGTGGCCTTAAATGGCCAGGTGCCTCCTGGAATTCCGCATTTCGCAGGATGCCTCCAAGACGCAAGGTGGCACCAGTGCCAACTTGGTCTGGTTTTAGAGTGCCTAGTGGGTCCTGAAAACTGACACCCAGAACAGCGGCTTGTGAGTTTTGTTTCCCAGGAATAAATCCTGTAGATTGGTTCAGGGGCCGGAGGCCTTAAATGGCCAGGTGCCTCCTTGAATTCCGCCTCTCGCAGGAAGCCTCCCAGACGCAACGTGGCACCAGTGCTAACTTGGTCTAATTTGAGAGTGCCAAGTGGGTCTTGGAAACTGACACCCAGAACAGTGGCTTGTGAGTTTTGTTTCCCAGGGAAAAAGCCTGTAGAATGTTTCAGGATCCTGAGGCCTTAAATGGCCAGGTGCCTCCTGGAATTCCATCTCTAGAAGGATGCTGCCAAGACGCAATGTGGTACCGATGCCAAATTGGTCTAGTTTGAGGGTGCCAAGTGGGTCCTAAAAACTGACACCTAGAAGAGTGGCTTCGGAGTTTTGTTTCCCAGGGAAAAAGCCTGTACAGTGCTTCAGGGGCCTGAGGCCTTAAATGGCCAGGTGCCACCTATAATTCCGTCTCTCGAAGGATGTTTCCTAGACGCTGTGCGGAACCGGTGCCCACTTAGTCTGGTTTGAGAGTGCCAAGTGGGTCCTGAAAACTGACACCCAGAACAGTGGCTTCTGAGTTTTGTTTCCCAGGGAAAAAGCCTGTCGAGTGGTTCAGGGTCCTGAGGCATTAAATGGCCAGGTGCCTCCTGGAATTCCATCTCTAGAAGGATGCCGCCAAGACGCAAGGTGGCTGCAGAGCCAACTTGGTCTGGTTTGAGAGTGCCAAGTGGGTCCTGAAAACGTATACCCAGAGCAGTGGCTTGTGAGTTTTGTTACCCAGGGATATACCCTGTAGAGTGGTTCAGGGTCCTGAGGCCTTAAATGCCCAGGTGCCACCTAGAATTCCGCCTCTCGAAGGATGTTTCCTAGACTCTAAGCGGAAACGGTGCCAATTTGGTCTGGTTTGAGAGTGCCAAGTTGGTCCTGCAAACTGACACCCAGAACAGTGGCTTCTGAGTTTTGTGTGCCAGGGAAAAGGCTGTACAATGGTTCAGGGGCCTGAGGCCTTAAATTGCCGGGTGCCCCCTGGAATTCGGCCTCTCGCAGGATGCGTCCAAGACGCAAGGTGGCATTAGTGCTACCTTGGTCTGGTTTGAGAGTGTCAAGTTGGTCCTGCAAAGTGTCACCCAGAATAATGGCTTTTGAGTTTTGTTTCTCGGGGAAAAGGCCTGTACAGTGGTTCAGGGGCCTGAGGCCTTAAATGGCCAGTTGCCTCCTGGAATTCCGTCTCTCGCAGGATGCCTCCCAGACGCAAGGTGGCACCAGTGCCAACTTGGTCTGGTTTGAGAGTGCCTAGTGGGTCCTACAAACTGACACCCAGAGCAGTGGCTTGTGAGTTTTGTTTCCCAGGGAAAAGGCCTGTACAATGGTTCAGGGTCCTGCGGCCTTAAATTTCAGGGTGCCTCATGGAATTCCGCCTCTCGCAGGATGCATCCTAGACGCTTTGCTGAACCGGTGTCCACTTAGTCTGGTTTGAGAGTGCCAAGTGGGTCCTGCAAACTGACACCCAGAACAGTGGCTTGTGAGTTTTGTTTCCCAGGGATAAATCCTGTAGAGTGGTTCACGGTCCTGAGGCCTTAAATGGCCAGGTGCCACCAAAAATTCCGCCTCTCGAAGGATGTTTCCTAGACGCTATGCGGAACCGGTGCTCACTTAGTCTGGTTTGAGAGTACCAAGTGGGTCCTGAAAACTGACACCCAGAACAGTGGCTTCTGAGTTTTGTTTCCCAGGGAAAAAGCCTGTACAGTGGTTCAGGGTCCTGAGGCCTTAAATGGCCAGGTGCCTCCTGGAATTCCGCCTCTAGAAAGATGCCGCCTAGGTGCAAGGTGGCAGCAGTGCCAACTTGGTCTGGTTTGAGAGTGCCAAGTGGGTCCTGAAAACTGACACCCAGAGTAGTTGCTTCTGAGTTTTGTTTCCCAGGGAAAAGACGGGTACAGTAGTTCAGGGGCCTGAAACATTAAATTGCCGGGTGCCTCCTTGAATTCCACCTCTCGCAGGATGCCTCCCTGGCGCAAGATTTCAATAGAGCCTACTTGGGCTGGTTTGAGAGTGCGAAGTGTGTTCTGCAAACTGAAACCCAGAACAGTGGCTTCTGAGTTTTGTTTCCGGGGAAATATCCTGTCGAGAGGGTCAGGGTCCTGAGGCCTTTAATGACCAGGTGCCTCCTGGAATTCCGCCTCTCGCAGGATTCCTCCCAGACGCAAGGTGGCACCAGTGCCAACTTGGTCTGGTTTGACAGTTCCTAGTGGGTCCTGAAAACTGACACCCAGAACAGTGGCTTCTGAGTTTTGTTTCCCAGAGAAAAAGCCTGTACAATGGTTCAGGGTCCTGCGGCCTAAAATTGCCAGGTGCCACCTAGAATTCCGCCTCTCGAAGGATGTTTCCTAGACTCTAAGCGGAAACGGTGCCAATTTGGTCTGGTTTGAGGGTGCCAAGTGAGTCCTGCAAACTGACACCCAGAATAATTGCTTCTGAGTTTTGTTTGCCAGGGAAAAGGCTGTGCAATGGTTCAGGGGCCTGAGGCCTTAAATTGCCAGGTGCCTCCTGGAATTCGGCCTCTTGCAGGATGCCTCCAAGACGCAAGGTGGCAGTAGTGCCACCTTGGTCTGGTTTGAGAGTGCCAAGTGAGTCCTGCAAACTGACACCCAGAATAATGGCTTCTGAGTTTTGTTTCTCGGGGAAAAGGCCTGTACAGTGGTTCAGGCTCCTGAGGCCTTAAATGGCCAGTTGCCTCCTGGAATTCCGTCTCTCGCAGGATGCCTCCGAGACGCAAGGTGGCACCAGTGCAAACTTGGTCTGGTTTGACAGTGCGTAGTGGATCCTACAAACTGACAACCAGAACAGTGGCTTGTGAGTTTTGTTTCCCAGGGAAAAAGCCTGTAGAGTGGTTCACGGTCCTGAGGCCTTAAATGGCCAGGTGCCTCCCGGAATTCCGCATCTCGCAGGATGCCTCCAAGACGCAAGGTGGCACCAGTGCCAACTTGGTCTGGTTTGAGAGTGCCTAGTGGGTCCTGAAACTGAAAACCCAGAATAGAGGCTTCGGATATTTGTTTCCCGGGGAAAAGGCCTGTACAGTGGTTAAGGGGCCTGAGGCCGTAAATGGCCAGGTGCCTCCTGGAATTCGGCCTCTCGCAGGATGCCTCCCAGACGCAAGGAGGCAGCAGTGCCAACTTGGTCTGGTTTGAGATTTCCTAGTGGGTCCTACAAACTGACACCCAGAGCAGTGGCTTGTGAGTTTTGTTACCCAGGGAAAAAGCCTGTAGAATGTTTCAGGATCCTGAGGCATTAAATTGCCGGGTGCCTCCCTGAATTTGGCCTCTCGCAGGATGCGTCTCAGACGCAAAGTGGCACCAGTGCCAACTTGGTCTGGTTTGAGAGTGCCAAGTGGGTCCTGCAAACTGACACCCAGAACAGTGGCTTCTGAGTTTTGTTTCCCAGGGAAAAGGCTGTACAATGGTTCAGGGACCTGAGGCCTTAAATTGCCGGGTGCCTCCTGGAATTCCGCCTCTTGCAGGATGCCTCCAAGACGCAAGGTGGCAGTAGTGCCACCTTGGTCTGGTTTGAGAGTGCCAAATTGGTCCTGCAAACTGACACCCAGAATAATGACTTCTGAGTTTTGTTTCTCGGGGAAAAGGCTTGTACTGTAGTTCAGGGGCCTAAGGCCTTAAATGGCCAGGTGCCTCCTGGAATTCCGTCTCTCGCAGGATGCATCCCAGACGCAAGGTGTCCGCAGTGCAAACTTGGTCTGGCTGGAGAGTGCCAAGTGGGTCCTGAAAACTGACACCCAGAACAGTGGCTTCTGACTTTTGTTTCCTAGGGAAAAGTCCTGTCGAATGTTTGAGGGGCCTGAGGCTTTAAATGGCCAGGTGCCTCATGGAATTCCACCTCTAGAAAAATGCCGCCAAGGCGCAAGTTGGCAGCAGTGCCAACTTGGTATGGTTTGAGACTGCCAAGTGGGTCCTGAAAACTGACACCCAGAGCAGTGGCTTGTGAGTTTTGTTTCCTAGGGAAAAAGCCTGTACAATGGTTCAGGGTCCTGCGGCCTTTAATTGCCAGGTACCATTTAGAATTCCGCCTCTCGAAGGATATTTCCTAGACTCTAAGCGGAAACGGGGCCAATTTGGTCTGGTTTGAAAGTGCCAAGTTGGTCCTGCCAAATGACACCCAGAATAATGGCTTCTGAGTTTTATTTGCCAGGGAAAAGGCCTGTAGATTGGTTCAGGGTCCTGAGGCCTTAAATGGCCAGGTGCCTCCTGGAATTCCATCTCTCGCAGGATGCCTCCCAGACGCAAGGTGGCACCAGTGCCAACTTGGTCTGGTTTGACAGTGCCTAGTGGGTCCTACAAACTGACACCCAGAGCAGTGGCTTGTGAATTTTGTTTCCCAGGGAAAAGGCCTGTACAATGGTTCAGGGTCTTGCGGCCTTAAATTTCAGGGTGCCTCATGGAATTCCGCCTCTCGCAGGATGCATCCTAGACGCTTTGCTGAACCGGTGCCCACTTATTCTGGTTTGAGAGTGCCAAGTGGGTCCTGCAAACTGACACCCAGAACAGTGGCTTCTGAGTTTTGTTTCCCAGGGAAAAAGCCTGTCGAGTGGTTCAGGGTCCTGAGGCCTTAAATGGCCAGGTGCCTCCTGGAATTCCATCTCTAGAAGGATGTCGCCAAGACGCAAGGTGGCAGCAAAGCCAACTTGGTCTGGTTTGAGAGTGCCAAGTGGGTCCTGAAAACTGACACCCAGAACAGTGGCTTGTGAGTTTTGTTACCCAGGGATATACCCTGTAGAGTGGTTCAGGGTCCTGAGGCCTTAAATGCCCAGGTGCCACCTAGAATTCCGCCTCTCGAAGGATGTTTCCTAGACTCTAAGCGGAAACGGTTCCAATTTGGTCTGGTTTGGGATTGCCAAGTGAGTCCTGCAAACTGACACCCACAATAATGGCTTCTGAGTTTTGTTTGCCAGGGAAAAGGCTGTACAATGGTTCAGGGGCCTGAGGCCTTAAATTGCCAGGTGCCTCATGGAATTCCGCCTCTCGCTGGATGCCTCCAAGACGCAAGGTGGCAGTAGTGCCAACTTGGGCTGGTTTGAGTGTGCCAAATTGGTCCTGCAAACTGACACCCAGAATAATGGCTTCTGAGTTTTGTTTCTCGGGGAAAAGGCCTGTACAGTGGTTCAGGGGCCTGAGGCCTTAAATGGCCAGGTGCCTCCTGGAATTCCGTCTCTCGCAGGATGCCTCCCAGACGCAAGATGGCACCAGTGCCAACTTGATCTGGTTTGACAGTGCCTAGTGGGTCCTACAAACTGACGCCCAGAGCAGTCGCTTGTGAGTTTTGTTTCCCAGGGAAAAAGCCTGTACAATGGTTCAGGGTCCTGCGGCCTTAAATTTCAGGGTGCCTCATGGAATTCTGCCTCTCGCAGGATGTTTCTTAGGCGCTATGCGGAAGCGGTGCGCACTTAGTCTGGTTTGAGAGTGCAAGTGGGTCCTGCAAACTGACACCCAGAACAGTGGCTTGTGAGTTTTGTTTCCCAGGGAAAAAGCCTGTAGAGTGGTTCACGGTCCAGTGGCCTTAAATGGCCAGGTGCCTCCTGGAATTCCGCATTTCGCAGGATGCCTCCAAGACGCAAGGTGGCACCAGTGCCAACTTGGTCTGGTTTTAGAGTGCCTAGTGGGTCCTGAAAACTGACACCCAGAACAGCGGCTTGTGAGTTTTGTTTCCCAGGAATAAATCCTGTAGATTGGTTCAGGGGCCGGAGGCCTTAAATGGCCAGGTGCCTCCTTGAATTCCGCCTCTCGCAGGAAGCCTCCCAGACGCAACGTGGCACCAGTGCTAACTTGGTCTAATTTGAGAGTGCCAAGTGGGTCTTGGAAACTGACACCCAGAACAGTGGCTTGTGAGTTTTGTTTCCCAGGGAAAAAGCCTGTAGAATGTTTCAGGATCCTGAGGCCTTAAATGGCCAGGTGCCTCCTGGAATTCCATCTCTAGAAGGATGCTGCCAAGACGCAATGTGGTACCGATGCCAAATTGGTCTAGTTTGAGAGTGCCAAGTGGGTCCTAAAAACTGACACCTAGAAGAGTGGCTTCGGAGTTTTGTTTCCCAGGGAAAAAGCCTGTACAGTGCTTCAGGGGCCTGAGGCCTTAAATGGCCAGGTGCCACCTATAATTCCGTCTCTCGAAGGATGTTTCCTAGACGCTGTGCGGAACCGGTGCCCACTTAGTCTGGTTTGAGAGTGCCAAGTGGGTCCTGAAAACTGACACCCAGAACAGTGGCTTCTGAGTTTTGTTTCCCAGGGAAAAAGCCTGTCGAGTGGTTCAGGGTCCTGAGGCATTAAATGGCCAGGTGCCTCCTGGAATTCCATCTCTAGAAGGATGCCGCCAAGACGCAAGGTGGCTGCAGAGCCAACTTGGTCTGGTTTGAGAGTGCCAAGTGGGTCCTGAAAACGTATACCCAGAGCAGTGGCTTGTGAGTTTTGTTACCCAGGGATATACCCTGTAGAGTGGTTCAGGGTCCTGCGGCCTTAAATTGCCAGGTGCCACCTAGAATTCCGCCTCTCGAAGGATGTTTCCTAGACTCTAAGCGGAAACGGTGCCAATTTGGTCTGGTTTGAGAGTGCCAAGTTGGTCCTGCAAACTGACACCCAGAACAGTGGCTTCTGAGTTTTGTGTGCCAGGGAAAAGGCTGTACAATGGTTCAGGGGCCTGAGGCCTTAAATTGCCGGGTGCCCCCTGGAATTCGGCGTCTCGCAGGATGCGTCCAAGACGCAAGGTGGCATTAGTGCTACCTTGGTCTGGTTTGAGAGTGCCAAGTTGGTCCTGCAAAGTGTCACCCAGAATAATGGCTTTTGAGTTTTGTTTCTCGGGGAAAAGGCCTGTACAGTGGTTCAGGGGCCTGAGGCCTTAAATGGCCAGTTGCCTCCTGGAATTCCGTCTCTCGCAGGATGCCTCCCAGACGCAAGGTGGCACCAATGCCAACTTGGTCTGGTTTGAGAGTGCTAAGTGTGTCTTGCAAACTGACATCCAGAACAGTGGCTTGTGAGTTTTGTTTCCCAGGGAAAAAGCCTGTAGAATGTTTCAGGATCCTGAGGCCTTAAATGGCCGGGTGCCTCCTGGAATTCGGCCTCTTGCAGGATGCCTCCAAGACGCAAGGTGGCAGTAGTGCCACCTTGGTCTGGTTTGACCTTGCCTAGTGGGTCCTACAAACTGACACCCAGAGCAGTGGCTTGTGAATTTTGTTTCCCAGGGAAAAGGCCTGTACAATGGTTCAGGGTCCTGCGGCCTTAAATTTCAGGGTGCCTCCTGGAATTCCGCCTCTAGAAGGATGCCTCCCAGACGCAAGGTGGCACCAATGCCAACTTGGTCTTGTTTGAGATTTCCTAGTGGGTCCTGCAAACTGACACCTAGAACAGTGGCTTGTGAATTTTGTTTCCTAGGGAAAAAGCCTGTAGAATGTTTCAGGATCCTGAGGCCTTAAATGGCCGGGTGCCTCCCTGAATTCGGCCTCTCGCAGGATGCGTCTCAGACGCAAAGTGGCACCAGTGCCACCTTGGTCTGCTTTGAGAGTGCCAAATTGGTCCTGCAAACTGACACCCAGAATAATGGAATCTGAGTTTTGTTTCTCGGGGAAAAGGCCTGTACTGTAGTTCAGGGGCCTGAGGCCTTAAATGGCCAGGTGCCTCCTGGAATTCCGTCTCTCGCAGGATGCATCCCAGACGCAAGGTGTCAGCAGTGCCAACTTGGTCTGGTTTGAGAGTGCCAATTGGGTCCTGAAAACTGACACCCAGAACAGTGGCTTCTGAGTTTTGTTTCCTAGGGAAAAGTCCTGTCGAATGTTTGAGGGGTCTGAGGCCTTAAGTGGCCAGGTGCCTCATGGAATTCCACCTCTGGAAGGATGCCGCCAAGGCGCAAGGTGGCAGCAGTGCCAACTTTGTATGGTTTGAGAGTGCCAAGTGGGTCCTGAAAACTGACACCCAGAACAGTGGCTTCTGAGTTTTGTTTCCCAGGGAAAAAGCCTGTACAATGCTTCAGCGGCCTGAGGCCTTAAATGGCCAGGTGCCACCTAAAATTCCGCCTCTCGAAGGATGTGTCCTAGACGCTATGCGGAACCGGTGCTCACTTAGTCTGGTTTGAGAGTGCCAAGTGGGTCCTGAAAACTGACACCCAGAACAGTGGCTTCTGAGTTTTGTTTCCCAGGGAAAAATCCTGTACAGTGGTCCAGGGTCCTGAGGCCTTAAATGGCCAGGTGCCTCCTGGAATTCCATCTCTAGAAGGATGCCGCCAAGACGCAAGGTGGCTGCAGAGCCAACTTGGTCTGGTTTGAGAGTGCCAAGTGGGTCCTGAAAACTGACACCCAGAACAGTGGCTCGTGAGTTTTGTTTCCCAGGGAAAAACCCTGTAGAGTGGTTCAGGGTCCTGAGGCCTTAAATGCCCAGGTGCCACCTAGAATTCCTCCTCTCGAAGGATGTTTCCTAGACTCTAAGCGGAAACGGTGCCAATTTGGTCTGGTTTGAGATTGCCAAGTGAGTCCTGCAAACTGACACCCACAATAATGGCTTCTGAGTTTTGTTTGCCAGGGAAAAGGCTGTACAATGGTTCAGGGGCCTGAGGCCTTAAATTGCCAGGTGCCTCATGGAATTCCGCCTCTCGCAGGATGCCTCCAAGACGCAAGGTGGCAGTAGTGCCACCTTGGTCTGGTTTGAGAGTGCCAAATTGGTCCTGCAAACTGACACCCAGAATAATGTCTTCTGAGTTTTGTTTCTCGGTGAAAAGGCCTATACTGTAGTTCAGGGGCCTGAGGCCTTAAATGGCCAGGTGCCTCCTAGAATTCCGTCTCTCGCAGGATGCCTACCAGGTGCAAGGTTGCACCAGTGCCCATTAGGTCTCGTTAGAGAGTGCCAAGTGCGTCTTGCAAACTGACACCCAGAACAGTGGCTTGTGAGTTTTGTTTCCCAGGGAAAAAGCCTGTATAGTGGTTTAGGGTCCTGAGGCCTTAAATGGCCGGGTGCCTCCCTGAATTCGGCCTCTCGCAGGATGCCTCTCAGACGCAAAGTGGCACCAGTACCAACTTGGTCTGGTTTGACAGTGCCAAGTGGGTCCTGAAAACTGACACCCAGAACAGTGGCTTCTGAGTTTTGTTTCCCAGGGAAAAAGCCTGTATAGTGGTTTAGGGTCCTGAAGCCTTAAATGGCCAGGTGCCTCCTTGAATTCTGCATCTCGCAGGATGCCTCTCAGACGCAAGGTGGCACCAGTGCCAACTTGGTCTGGTTTGAGAGTGCCTAGTGGTTCCTGCAAACTGATACTTAGAATAGTGGCTTCTGATTTTTCTTTCCCGGGGAAAAGGCCTGTACACTGGTTCAGGGGCCTGAGGCCTTAAATGGCCAGGTGACTCCTTGAATTCCGCATCTTGCAAAATGCCTCCGAGACGCAAGGTGGCACCAGTGCCAACTTGGTCTTGTTTCAGAGTTCCAAGTGGGTCTTGAAAACTGAGACCCTGAAGAGTGGCTTGTGAGTTTTGTTTCCCAGGGAAAAAGCCTGTAGAATGTGTCAGGATCCTGAGGCCTTAAATTGCCAGGTGCCTCCTGGAATTCCGCCTCTCGAAGGATGTTTCCTAGACGCAAAGTTGCACCAGTGCCAACTTGGTCTGGTTTGAGAGTGAAAAGTGGGTCCTGCAAACTGACACCCAGAACAGTGGCTTCTGAGTTTTGTTTCCCAGGGCAAAATCCAGTACAGTGGTTCAGGGTGGTGTCTCCTGGTTCAGTGGCCAGGTGTCTCCTGGAATTCCGCCTCTAGAAGGATGCCGCCTAGGCGCAAGTTGGCACCAGTGCCAACTTGGTCTGGTTTGAGAGTGCCAAGTTGGTCTTGCAAACTGACACCCAGAATAATGGCTTCTGAGTTTTGTTTCTCGGGGAAAAGGCCTATACCGTGGTTCAGGGTCCTGAGGCCTTAAATGGCCAGGTGCCTTCTGGAATTCCGCCTCTCGCCGGATGCCTCCCAGACTCAAAGTACACCAGTGCCAACTTGGTCTGGTTTGACAGTGCCTAGTGGGTCCTACAAACTGACACCCAGAGCAGTGGATTGTGAGTTTTGTTTCCCAGGGAAAAAGCCTGTACAATGGTTCAGGGTCCTGCGGCCTTAAATTTCAGGGTGCCTCATGGAATTCCGCCTCTCGCAGGATGTTTCCTAGACGCTATGCGGAACCGGTGCCCACTTAGTCTGGTGTGAGAGTGCAAGTGGGTCCTGCAAACTGACACCCAGAACAGAGGCTTCTGATTTTTGTTTCCCAGGGAAAAAGCCTGTAGAGTGGTTCACGGTCCTGAGGCCTTAAATGGCCAGGTGCCTCCTGGAATTCCGCCTCTAGAAGGATGCCGCCAAGACGCAAGGTGGCAGCAGAGCCATCTTGGTCTGGTTTGAGAGTGCCTTGGGGGTCCTGAAAACCGACACCCAAAACAGTGGCTTGTGAGTTTTGTTACCAAGGGATATACCTTGTAGAGTGGTTCAGGGTCATGCGGCCTTAAATTGCCAGGTGCCACCTAGAATTCCGCCTCTCGAAGGATGTTTCTTAGACGCTATGCGGAACCGGTGCCCACTTAGTCTGGTTTGAGAGTGCCAAGTGGGTCCTGAAAACTGACACCCAGAACAGTGGCTTCTGAGTTTTGTTTCCCAGGGAAAAAGCCTGTAGAGAAGTTCGGGGTCCTGAGGCATTAAATGGCCAGGTGCCTCCTGGAATTCCATCTCTAGAAGGATGCCTCCTAGACGCAAGGTGGCACCAATGCCATCTTGGTCTGGTTTGAGAGTGCCAAGTGTGTCTTGCAAACTGACACCCAGAACAGTGGCTTGTGAGTTTTGTTTCCCAGGGAAAAAGCCTGTAGAATGTTTCAGGATCCTGAGGCCTTAAATGGCCAGGTGCCTCCTGGAATTCGGCCTCTCGCAGGATGCCTCTCAGAGGCAAAATGGCACCAGTTCCAACTTGGTCTGGTTTGAGAGTGCCAAGTTGGTCCTGCAAACTGACACCCAGAACAGTGGCTTCTGAGTTTTGTTTCGCAGGGAAAAAGCCTGTACAGTTGTTTAGGGTCCTGAGGCCCTAAATTGCCAGGTGCCACCTAGAATTCCGCCTCTCGAAGGATGTTTCCTAGACTCTAAGCGGAAACGGTGCCAATTTGGCCTGGTTTGAGAGTGCCAAGTGAGTCCTGAAAACTGACACCCAGAATAATGGCTTCTGAGTTTTGTTTGCCAGAGAAAAGGCTGTACAGTCGTTAAGGGGCCTGAGGCCTGAAATTGCCGTGTGCCTCCTGGAATTCGGCCTCTCGCAGGATGCCTCCCAGACGCAAGGTGGCACCAGTGCCAACTTGGTCTGGTTTGACAGTGCCTAGTGGCTCTTGCAAACTGACACCCAGAACAGTGGCTTGTGAGTTTTGTTTCCCAGGGAAAAAGCCTGTAGAATGTTTCAGGATGCTGAGGCCTTAAATGGCCAGGTGCCTCCCTGAATTCGGCCTCTCGCAGGATGCCTCTCAGACGCAAAGTGGCACCAGTACCAACTTGGTCTGGTTTGAGAGTGGCAAGTGGGTCCTGAAAACTGACACCCAGAACAGTGGCTTCTGAGTTTTGTTTCCCAGGGAAAAAGCCTCTATAGTGGTTTAGGGTCCTGAAGCCTTAAATGGCCAGGTGCCTCCTTGAATTCCGCCTCTCGAAGGATGTTTCCTAGACTCTAAGCGGGAACGGTGCCAATTTGGTCTGGTTTGAGAGTGCCAAGTGAGTCCTGAAAACTGACACCCTGAATAATGGCTTCTGAGTTTTGTTTGCCAGAGAAAAGGCTGTACAATCGTTCAGGGGCCTGAGGCCTTAAATTGCCGTGTACCTCCTGGAATTCGGCCTCTCGCAGGATGCCTCCCAGACGCAAGGTGGCAGTAGTGCCAACTTGGTCTGGTTTGAGAGTGCCAAGTTTGTCCTGCAAACTGACACCCAGAATAATGTCTTCTGAATTTTGTTTCCCAGGGTAAAATCCTGAACCGTGGTTCAGGGTCCTGAAGCCTTAAATGGCCAGTTGCCTCCTGGAATTCAATCTCTAGAAGGATGCCGCCAAGACGCAAGGTGGCACCAGTGCAAACTTGGTCTGGTTTGACAGTGCGTAGTGGGTCCTTCCAACTGACACCCAGAGCAGTGGCTTGTGAGTTTTGTTTCCCAGGGAAAACGCCTGTACAATGGTACAGGGTCCTGCGGCCTTAATTTTCAGGGTGCCTCATGGAATTCCGCCTCTTGCAGGATGTTTTCTAGACGCTATGCGGAACCGGTGCCCACTTAGTCTGGTTTGAGAGTGCCAAGTGGATCTTGCAAATTGACACCCAGAACAGTGGCTTGTGAGTTTTGTTTCCCAGGGAAAAAGCCTGAAGAGTGGTTCACGGTCCTGAGGCCTTAAATGGCCAGGTGCCTCCCGGAATTCCGCATCTCGCAGGATGCCTCCAAGACGCAAGGTGGCACAAGTGTCAACTTGGTCTGGTTTGAGAGTGCCTAGTGAGTCCTGAAAACTGACACCCCGAATAGAGGCTTCTGATTTTTGTTTCCCGGGGAAAAGGCCTGTACAGTTGTTCAGGGTCCTGAGGCCTTAAATGGCCAGGTGCATCCTTGAATTCTGCCTCTCGTAGGATGCCTCCCAGACGCAACGTGGCACCAGTACCAACTTGGTCTAGTTTAGAGTGCCAAGTGGGTCTTGCAAACTGACACCCAGAACAGTGGCTTGTGAGTTTTGTTTCCCAGGGAAAAAGCCTGTAGAATGTTTCAGGATCCTGAGGCCTTAAATGGCCGGGTGCCCCCTGAAATTCGGCCTCTCGCAGGATGCCTCTCAGACGCAAAGTATCACCACTGCCAACTTGGTCTGGTTTGAGAGTGCCAAGTGGATCCTGAAAACTGACACCCAGAACAGTTGTTTCTGAGTTTTGTTTCCCAGGGAATAAGCTTGTACAGTGGTTTATAGTTCTGAGGCCTTAAATTCCCGGGTGCCTCATGGAATTCCACCTCTCGCAGGATGCTTCCAAGATTCAAGGTGGCACCAGTGCCACCTTGGTCTGGTTTGAGAGTGCCAAATTGGTCCTGCTAACTGACACCCATAATAATGGTATCTGAGTTTTGTTTCTCGGGGAAAAGGCCTGTACTGTGGTTCAGGGTCCTGAGGCCTTAAATGGCCAGGTGCCTCCTGGAATTCCACCTCTAGAAGGATGCCGCCAAGGCGCAAGTTGGCAGCAGTGCCAACTTGGTCTGGTTTGAGAGTGCCAAGTGGGTCCTGAAAACTGACACCCAGAACAGTGGCTTGTGAGTTTTGTTTCCCAGGGAAAAAGCCTGTACAGTGGTTCAGGGTCCTGAGGCCTTAAATGGACAGGTGCCTCCTGGAATTCCATCTCTAGAAGGATGCCGCCAAGACGCAAGGTGGAAGCAGATCCAACTTGGTCTGGTTTGAGAGTGCCAAGGGGGTCCTGAAATCTGCACCCAGAACAGTGGCTTCTGAGTTTTGTTTCCCAGGGAAAAAGCCTGTACTGTGGTTCAGGGTCCTGCGGACTTAAATTGCCAGGTGCCACCTAGAATTCCGCCTCTCGAAGGATATTTCCTAGACTCTAAGCGGAAACGGTGCCAATTTGGTCTGGTTTGAGGGTGCCAAGTGGGTCCTTCAAATGGACACCCAGAATAATGGCTTCTGACTTTTGTTTGCCAGGGAAAAGGCTGTACAATGGTTCAGGGGCCTGAGGCCTTAAATTTCCGGGTGCCTCCTGGAATTCGGCCTCTTGCAGGATGCCTCCGAAACGAAAGGTGGCACCAGTGCAAACTTGGTCTGGTTTGACAGTGCCTAGTGGGTCCTACAAACTGACACCCAGAGACGTGGCTTGTGAGTTTTGATTCCCAGGGAAAAAGCCTGTAGAATGGTACAGGGTCCTGCGGCCTTAAATTTCAGGGTGCCTCATGGATTTCCGCCTCTCACAGGATGTTTCCTAGACGCTATGCGAAACCGGTGCCCACTTAGTCTGGGTAAAGCGTGCCAAGTGGGTCCTGCAAACTGACACCCAGAACAGTCGCATGTGAGTTTTGTTTCCCAGGGAAAAAGCCTGTAGAGTGGTTCACGGTCCTGAGGCCTTAAATGGCCAGGTGCCTCTTGGAATTCCGCATCTCGCAGGATGCCTCCTAGACGCAAGGTGGCACCAGTGCCAACTTGGTCTGGTTTGAGAGTGCCTAGTGGGTCCTGAAAACTGACACCCAGAATAGAGGCTTCTGATTTTTGTTTCCTGGGGAAAAGGCCTGTACAGTGGTTCAGGGGCCTGAGGCATTAAATGGCCAGGTGCATCCTTGAATTCCGTCTCTCGCAGGATGCATCCCAGACGCAAGGTTTCAGCAGTGCCAACTTGGTCTGGTTTGAGAGTGCCAAGTGGGTCCTGAAAACTGACACCCAGAACAGTGGCTTCTGAGTTTTGTTTCCTAGGGAAAAGTCCTGTCGAATGTTTGAGGGGCATGAGGCCTTAAATGGCCAGGTGCCTCCTGGAATTCCACCTCTAGAAGGATGCCGCCAAGGCGCAAGTTGGCAGCAGTGCCAACTTGGTATGGTTTGAGAGTGCCAAGTGGGTCCTGAAAACTGACACCCAGAACAGTGGCTTCTGAGTTTTGTTTCCCAGGGAAAAAGCCTGTCGAGTGGTTCAGGGGCCTGAGGCCTTAAATGGCCAGGTGCCTCCTGGAATTCCGTCTCTCGTAGGATGCCTCCCAGACGCAAGGTGGCACCAGTGCCAACTTGATCTGGTTTGACAGTGCCTAGTGGGTCCTGAAAACTGACGCCCAGAGCAGTCGCTTGTGAGTTTTGTTTCCCAGGGAAAAAGCCTGTACAATGGTTCAGGGTCCTGCGGCCTTAAATTTCAGTGTGCTTACTGGAATTCCGCCTCTCGCAGGATGCCTCACAGACGCAACGTGGCACCAGTGCCAACTTAGTCTGGTTTGAGAGTGCAAGTGGGTCCTGAAAACTGACACCCAGAACAGTGGCTTGTGAGTTTTGTTTCCCAGGGAAAAAGCCTGTACAGTGGTTCACGGTCCTGAGGCCTTAAATGGCCAGGTGCCTCTTGGAATTCTGCATCTCGCAGGATGCCTCCAAGACGCAAGGTGGCACCAGTGCCACCTTGGTCTGGTTTAGATTGCCAAGTGGGTCTTGCAAACTGACGCCCAGAACAGTGGCTTGTGAGTTTTGTTTCCCATGGAAAAAGCCTGTACAATGTTTCAGGGTCCTGAGGCATAAAATGGCCGGGTGCCCGCTGGAATTCGGCCTCTCGCAGGATGCCTCTCAGACGCAAAGTATCACCAGTGCCAACTTGGTCTGGTTTGAGAGTGCCAAGTGAGTCCGGCAAACTGACACCCAGAATAATGGCTTCTGAGTTTTGTTTCCCAGGGAAAAAGCCTGTACAGTGGTTCAGGGTCCTGAGGCCTTAATTGGGCAGGTGTTTCCTTGAATTCCGTCTCTAGAAGGATGCCTCCCAGACGCAAGGTGGCAGCAGAGCCAACTTGGTCTGGTTTGAGAGTGCCAAGTGGGTCCTGAAAACTGTCACCCAGAACAGTGGCTTCTGAGTTTTGTTTCCCAGGGAAAAAGCCTGTACAATGGTTCAGGGTCCTGCGGCCTTAAATTGCCATGTGCCACCTAGAATTCCGCGTCTCGAAGGATGTTTCCTAGACTCTAAGCGGGAACGGTGCCCATTTGGTCTGGTTTGAGAGTGCCAAGTGAGTCCTGCAAACTGACACCCACAATAATGGCTTCTGAGTTTTGTTTGCCAGGGAAAAGGCTGTACAATGGTTCAGGGGCCTGAGGCCTTAAATGGCCAGGTGCCTCCTGGAATTCCGTCTCTCCGAGACGCAAGGTGGCACCAGTGCCAACTTGGTCTGGTTTGACAGTGCCTAGTGGGTCCTACAAACTGACGCCCAGAGCAGTCGCTTGTGAGTTTTGTTTCCCAGGGAAAAAGCCTGTACAGTGGTTTAGGGTTCTGAGGCCTTAAATGGCCAGGTGCCTCCTGGAATTCCGCCTCTAGAAGGATGCCTCCCAAACGCAAGGTGGCACCAGTGCCAACTTGGTCTGGTTTGAGATTGCCTTGTGAGTCCTGCAAACTGACACCTAGAACAGTGGCTTGTGAATTTTGTTTCCCAGGGAAAAAGCCTGTAGAATATTTCAGGATCCTGAGGCCTTAAATGGCCGGGTGCCTCCCTGAATTCGGTCTCTCGCAGGATGCCTCTCAGACGCAAAGTGGCACCAGTGCCAACTTGGCCTGATTTGAGAGTGCCAAGTGGGTCCTGCAAACTGACACCCAGAATAGTGGCTTCTGAGTTTTGTTTCCCAGGGATAAAGCCTGTAGAGTGGTTCACGGTCCTGAGGCCTTAAATGGCCAAGTGCCGCCGAAAATTCCGCGTCTCGAAGGATGGGATGTTTCCTAGACGCTATGCGGAACCGGTGCTCACTTAGTCTGGTTTGAGAGTGCCAAGTGGGTCCTGAAAACTGACACCCAGAACAGTGGCTTGTGAGTTTTGTTTCCCAGGGAAAAAGCCTGTCGAGTGGTTCAGGGGCCTGAGGCCTTAAATGGCCAGGTGTCTCCTGGAATTCCGTCTCTCGTAGGATGCCTCCCAGACGCAAGGTGGCACCAGTGCCAACTTGATCTGGTTTGACAGTGCCTAGTGGGTCCTGAAAACTGACGCCCAGAGCAGTCGCTTGTGAGTTTTGTTTCCCAGGGAAAAAGCCTGTACAATGGTTCAGGGTCCTGCGGCCTTAAATTTCAGTGTGCTTACTAGAATTCCGCCTCTCGCAGGATGCATCCCAGACGCAACGTGGCACCAGTGCCAACTTAGTCTGGTTTGAGAGTGCAAGTGGGTCCTGAAAACTGACACCCAGAACAGTGGCTTGTGAGTTTTGTTTCCCAGGGAAAAAGCCTGTACAGTGGTTCACGGTCCTGAGGCCTTAAATGGCCAGGTGCCTCTTGGA
The DNA here is from genome assembly GCF_963513975.1 of Fringilla coelebs. Taxonomy (NCBI): domain Eukaryota; kingdom Metazoa; phylum Chordata; class Aves; order Passeriformes; family Fringillidae; genus Fringilla; species Fringilla coelebs. Next base: position 457,659 of record NW_028167380.1, on the reverse strand, counting down.
ATTCCGCATCTCGCAGGATGCCTCCAAGACGCAAGGTGGCACCAGTGCCACCTTGGTCTGGTTTGAGATTGCCAAGTGGGTCTTGCAAACTGACACCCAGAACAGTGGCTTGTGAGTTTTGTTTCCCATGGAAAAAGCCTGTAGAATGTTTCAGGATCCTGAGGCATAAAATGGCCGGGTGCCCCCTGGAATTCGGCCTCTCGCAGGATGCCTCTCAGACGCAAAGTATCACCAGTGCCAACTTGGTCTGGTTTGAGAGTGCCAAATTGGTCCTGCAAACTGACACCCAGAATAATGGCATCTGAGTTTTGTTTGCCAGGGAAAAGGCTGTACATTGGTTCAGTCTCCTGAGGCCTTAAAAGGCCAGGTGCCTCCTGGAATTCCGTCTCTCGCAGGATGCATCCCAGACGCAAGGTGTCAGCAGTGCCAACTTGGTCTGGTTTGAGAGTGCCAAGTGGGTCCTGAAAACTGACACCATGAACAGTGGCTTCTGAGTTTTGTTTACTAGGGAAAAGTCCTGTCGAATGTTTGAGGGGCCTGAGGCCATAAATGGTCAGGTGCCTCATGGAATTCCACCTCTAGAAGGATGCCGCCAAGGCGCAAGTTGGCAGCAGTGCCAACTTGGTATGGTTTGAGAGTGCCAAGTGGGTCCTGAAAACTGTCACCCAGAACAGTGGCTTCTGAGTTTTGTTACCCAGGGAAAAAGCCTGTACAGTGGTTCAGGGTCCTGAGGCCTTAAATTGCCAGGTGCCACCTAGAATTCCGCCTCTCGAAGGATGTTTCCTAGACTCTAAGCGGGAACGGTGCCAATTTGGTCTGGTTTGAGAGTGCCAAGTGAGTCCTGCAAACTGACACACACAATAATGGCTTCTGAGTTTTGTTTGCCAGGGAAAAGGCTGTACAGTGGTTCAGGGCCCTGAGGCCTTAAATTACCGGGTGCCTCCTGGAATTCGGCCTCTTGCAGGATGCCTCCAAGACGCAAGGTGGCAGTAGTGCCACCTTGGTCTGGTTTGAGAGTGCCAAGTTGGTCCTGCAAACTGACACCCAGAATAATGGCTTCTGAGTTTTGTTTCTCGGGGAAAAAGCCTGTAATGTAGTTCAAGAGCCTGAGGCCTTAAATGGCCAGTTGCCTCCTGGAATTCCGTCTCTCGCAGGATTCCTCCCAGACGCAAGGTGGCACCAGTGCCAACTTGATCTGGTTTGACAGTGCCTAGTGGTTCCTGAAATCTGACACCCAGAGCAGTGGCTTGTGAGTTTTGTTTCCCAGGGAAAAAGCCTGTACAATGGTTCAGGGTCCTGCGGCCTTAAATTTCAGGTGCCTCATGGAATTCCGCCTCTCGCAGCATGTTTCCTAGACGCTATGCGGAACCGGTGCCCACTTAGTCTGGTTTGAGAGTGCCAAGTGGGTCCTGCAAACTGACACCCAGAACTGTGGCTTGTGAGTTTTGTTTCCCAGGGAAAAAGCCTGTAGAGTGGTTCACGGTCCTGAGGCCTTAAATGGCCAGGTGCCTCCCGGAATTCCGCATCTCGCAGGATGCCTCCAAGACGCAAGGTGGCACCAGTGCCAACTTGGTCTGGTTTGAGAGTGCCTAGCGGGTCCTAAAAACTGACACCCAGAATAGTGGTTTCTTATTTTTCTTTCCCGGGGAAAAGGCCTGTACAGTGGTTCAGGGGCCTGAGGCCTTAAATTGCCGTCTGCCTACTGGAATTGCACCTCTCGCAGGATGCCTCCCAGACGCAAGGAGTCAGCAGTGCCAACTTGGTCTGGTTTGAGACTGCCTAGTGGGTCCTGAAAACTGTCACCCAGAACAGTGGATTCTGAGTTTTGTTTCCCAGGGAAAAAGCCTGTACAATGGTTCAGGGTCCTGCGGCCTTAAATTTCCAGGTGCCACATAGAATTCCGCCTCTCGAAGGATGTTTCCTAGACTCTAAGCGGGAACGGTGCCAATTTGGTTTGGTTTGAGAGTGCCAAGTGAGTCCTGCAAACTGACACACACAATAATGGCTTCTGAGTTTTGTTTGCCAGGGAAAAGGTTGTACAATGGTTCAGGGCCCTGAGGCCTTAAATTGCCGGGTGCCTCCTGGAATTCGGCCTCTTGCAGGATGCCTCCAAGACGCTAGGTGGCAGTAGTGCTACCTTGGTCTGGTTTGAGAGTGCCAAGTTGGTCCTGCAAACTGTCACCCAGAATAATGGCTTCTGAGTTTTGTTTCTCGGGAAAAAGGCCTGTACAGTGGTTCAGGGGCCTGAGGCCTTAAATTGCCGTCTGCCTACTGGAATTGCGCCTCTCGCAGGATGCCTCCAAGACGCAAGGTGGCACCAGTGCCAACTTGGTCTGGTTTGACAGTTCCTAGTGGGTCCTACAAACTGACACCCAGAGCAGTGGCTTGTGAGTTTTGTTTCCCAGGGAAAAAGCCTGTACAATGGTACAGGGTCCTGCAGCCTTAAATTTCAGGGTGCCTCATGGAATTCCGCCTCTCGCAGGATGTTTCCTAGACGCTATGCGGAACCGGTGCCCACTTAGTCTGGTTTGAGAGTGCCAAGTGGGTCCTGCAAACTGACACCCAGAACAGTGGCTTCTGAGTTTTGTTTCCCAGGGAAAAAGCCTGTAGAGTGGTTCACGGTCCTGAGGCCTTAAATGGCCAGGTGCCTCCCGGAATTCCGCATCTTGCAGGATGCCTCCAGGACGCAAGGTGGCACCAGTGCCAACTTGGTCTGGTTTGAGAGTGCCTAGTGGGTCCTGAAAACTGACACCCAGAATAGAGGCTTCTGATTTTTGTTTCCTGGGGAAAAGGCCTGTACTGTGGTTCAGGGTCCTGAGGCCTTAAATGGCCAGGTGCATCCTTGAATTGCGTTTCTCGCAGGATGCATCCCAGACGCAAGGTGTCAGCAGTGCCAACTTGGTCTGGTTTGAGAGTGCCAAGTGGGTCCTGAAAACTGACACCCAGAACAGTGGCTTCTGAGTTTTGTTTCCTAGGGAAAAGTCCTGTCGAATGTTTGAGGGGTCTGAGGCCTTAAATGGCCAGGTGCCTCATGGAATTCCACCTCTAGAAGGATGCCGCAAAGGCGCAAGTTGGCAGCAGTGCCAACTTGGTCTGGTTTGAGAGTGTCAAGTGGGTCCTGAATACTGACACACCAGAACAGTGGCTTCTGAGTTTTGTTTCCCAGGGAAAAAGCCTGTACAGTGGTTCAGGGGCCTGAGGCCTTAAATGGCCAGGTGCCTCCTGGAATTCCGTCTCTCGCAGGATGCCTCCCAGACGCAAGGTGGCACCAGTGCCAACTTGGTCTGGTTTGGCAGTGCCTAGTGGGTCCTACAAACTGACACCCAGAGCAGTGGATTGTGAGTTTTGTTTCCCAGGGAAAAAGCCTGTACAATGGTACAGGGTCCTGCGGCCTTAAATTTCAGGGTGCCTCATGGAATTCCGCCTCTCGCAGGATGTTTCCTAGACGCTATGCGGAACCGGTGCCCACTTAGTCTGGTTTGAGAGTGCCAAGTGGGTCCTGCAAACTGACACCCAGAACTGTGGCTTCTGAGTTTTGTTTTCCAGGGAAAAAGCCTGTAGAGTGGTTCACGGTCCTGAGGCCTTAAATGGCCAGATGCCTCCCGGAATTCCGCATTTCGCAGGATGCCTCGAAGACGCAAGGTGGCAGTAGTGCCAACTTGGTCTGGTTTGAGAGTGCCTAGTGGGTCCTGAAAACTGACACCCAGAATAGAGGCTTCTGATTTTTGTTTCCTGGGGAAAAGGCCTGTACTGTGGTTCCGGGGCCTGAGGCCTTAAATGGCCAGGTGCATCCTTGAATTTCGTCTCTCGCAGGATGCATCCCAGACGCAAGGTGTCAGCAGTGCCAACTTGGTCTGGTTTGAGAGTGCCAAGTGGGTCCTGAAAACTGACACCCAGAACAGTGGCTTCTGAGTTTTGTTTCCTAGGGAAAAGTCCTGTCGAATGTTTGAGGGGCATGAGGCCTTAAACGGCCAGGTGCCTCCTGGAATTCCACCTCTCGAAGGATGTTTTTTAGACGCTATGCGGAACCGGTGCTCACTTAGTCTGGTTTGAGAGTGCCAAGTGGGTCCTGAAAACTGACACCCAGAACAGTGGCTTCTGAGTTTTGTTTCCCAGGGAAAAAGCCTGTACAGTGGTTCAGGGGCCTGAGGCCTTAAATGGCCAGGTGCCTCCTGAAATTCCATCTCTAGAAGGATGCCGCAAAGACGCAAGGTTGCAGCAGAGCCAACTTGGTCTGGTTTGAGAGTGCCAAGTGGGTCCTGAAAACTGACACCAAGCACAGTGGCTTGTGAGTTTTGTTTCCCACGGATATACCCTGTAGAGTGGTTCAGGGTCCTGAGGCCTTAAATGCCCAGGTGCCACCTAGAATTCTGCCTCTCGAAGGATGTTTCCTAGACTCTAAACGGAAACGGTGCCAATTTGGTCTGGTTTGAGAGTGCCAAGTGAGTCCTGCAAACTGACACCCACAATAATGGCTTCTGAGTTTTGTTTGCCAGGGAAAAGGTTGTACAATGGTTCAGGGCCCTGAGGCCTTAAATTGCCGGGTGCCTCCTGGAATTCGGCCTCTTGCAGGATGCCTCCAAGACGCAAGGTGGCAGTAGTGCCACCTTGGTCTGGTTTGAGAGTGCCAAGTGGATCCTGCAAACTGTCACCCAGAATAATGGCTTCTGAGTTTTGTTTCTCGGGAAAAAGGCCTGTACAGTGGTTCAGGGGCCTGAGGCCTTAAATTGCCGTCTGCCTACTGGAATTGCGCCTCTCGCAGGATGCCTCCAAGACGCAAGGTGGCACCAGTGCCAACTTGGTCTGGTTTGAGAGTGCCTAGTGGGTCCTGAAAACTGTCACCCAGAGCAGTGGCTTGTGAGTTTTGTTTCCCAGGGAAAAAGCCTGTACAATGGTTCAGGGTCCTGCGGCCTTAAATTGCCAGGTGCCACATAGAATTCCGCCTCTCGAAGGATGTTTCCTAGACTCTAAGCGGGAACGGTGCCAATTTGGTTTGGTTTGAGAGTGCCAAGTGAGTCCTGCAAACTGACACACACAATAATGGCTTCTGAGTTTTGTTTGCCAGGGAAAAGGTTGTACAATGGTTCAGGGCCCTGAGGCCTTAAATTGCCGGGTGCCTGCTGGAATTCGGCCTCTTGCAGGATGCCTCCAAGACGCTAGGTGGCAGTAGTGCTACCTTGGTCTGGTTTGAGAGTGCCAAGTTGGTCCTGCAAACTGTCACCCAGAATAATGGCTTCTGAGTTTTGTTTCTCGGGGAAAAGGCCTGTACAGTGGTTCAGGGGCCTGAGGCCTTAAATTGCCGTCTGCCTACGGGAATTGCGCCTCTCGCAGGATGCCTCCAAGACGCAAGGTGGCACCAGTGCCAACTTGGTCTGGTTTGACAGTTCCTAGTGGGTCCTACAAACTGACACCCAGAGCAGTGGCTTGTGAGTTTTGTTTCCCAGGGAAAAAGCCTGTACAATGGTACAGGGTCCTGCAGCCTTAAATTTCAGGGTGCCTCATGGAATTCCGCCTCTCGCAGGATGTTTCCTAGACGCTATGCGGAACCGGTGCCCACTTAGTCTGGTTTGAGAGTGCCAAGTGGGTCCTGCAAACTGACACCCAGAACAGTGGCTTCTGAGTTTTGTTTCCCAGGGAAAAAGCCTGTAGACTGGTTCACGGTCCTGAGGCCTTAAATGGCCAGGTGCCTCCCGGAATTCCGCATCTTGCAGGATGCCTCCAGGACGCAAGGTGGCAGTAGTGCCACCTTGGTCTGGTTTGAGAGTGCCTAGTGGGTCCTGAAAACTGACACCCAGAATAGAGGCTTCTGATTTTTGTTTCCTGGGGAAAAGGCCTGTACTGTGGTTCAGGGTCCTGAGGCCTTAAATGGCCAGGTGCATCCTTGAATTGCGTTTCTCGCAGGATGCATCCCAGACGCAAGGTGTCAGCAGTGCCAACTTGGTCTGGTTTGAGAGTGCCAAGTGGGTCCTGAAAACTGACACCCAGAACAGTGGCTTCTGAGTTTTGTTTCCTAGGGAAAAGTCCTGTTGAATGTTTGAGGGGTCTGAGGCCTTAAATGGCCAGGTGCCTCATGGAATTCCACCTCTAGAAGGATGCCGCCAAGGCGCAAGTTGGCAGCAGTGCCAACTTGGTCTGGTTTGAGAGTGTCAAGTGGGTCCTGAAAACTGACACACCAGAACAGTGGCTTCTGAGTTTTGTTTCCCAGGGAAAAAGCCTGTACAGTGGTTCAGGGCCCTGAGGCCTTAATTGGCCAGGTGCCTCCTGGAATTCCATCTCTAGAAGGATGCCGCCAAGAGGCAAGGTGGCAGCAGAGCCAACTTGGTCTGGTTTGAGAGTGCCAAGTGGGTCCTGAAAACTGTCACCCAGAAGAGTGGCTACTGAGTTTTGTTTCCCAGGGAAAAAGCCTGTACAATGGTTCAGGGTCCTGCGGCCTTAAATTGCCAGGTGCCACCTAGAACTCCGCCTCTTGAAGGATGTTTCTTAGACTCTAAGCGCGAACGGTGCCAATTTGGTCTGGTTTGAGAGTGCAAAGTGAGTCCGGCAAACTGACACACACAATAATGGCTTCTGAGTTTTGTTTGCCAGGGAAAAGGCTGTACAATGGTTCAGGGCCCTGAGGCCTTAAATTGCCGGGTGCCTCCTGGAATTCGGCCTCTTGCAGGATGCCTCCAAGACGCAAGGTGGCAGTAGTGCCACCTTGGTCTGGTTTGAGAGTGCCAAGTTGGTCCTGCAAACTGACACCCAGAATAATGGCTTCTGAGTTTTGTTTCTCGGGGAAAAGGCCTGTACAGTGGTTCAGGGGCCTGAGGCCTTAAATGGCCAGGTGCCTCCTGGAATTCCGTCTCTCGCAGGATGCCTCCAAGACGCAAGGTGGCACCAGTGCCAACTTGGTCTGGTTTGACAGTGCCTAGTGGGTCCTACAAACTGACACCCAGAGCAGTGGCTTGTGAGTTTTCTTTCCCAGGGAAAAAGCCTGTACAATGGTACAGGGTCCTGCAGCCTTAAATTTCAGGGTGCCTCATAGAATTCCGCCTCTCGCAGGATGTTTCCTAGACGCTATGCGGAACCGGTGCCCACTTAGTCTGGTTTGAGAGTGCCAAGTGGGTCCTGCAAACTGACACCCAGAACTGTGGCTTCTGAGTTTTGTTTCCCAGGGAAAAAGCCTGTAGAGTGGTTCACGGTCCTGAGGCCTTAAATGGCCAGGTGCCTCCCGGAATTCCGCATTTCGCAGGATGCCTCGAAGACGCAAGGTGGCAGTAGTGCCAACTTGGTCTGGTTTGAGAGTGCCTAGTGGGTCCTGAAAACTGACACCCAGAATAGAGGCTTCTGATTTTTGTTTCCTGGGGAAAAGGCCTGTACTGTGGTTCCGGGGCCTGAGGCCTTAAATGGCCAGGTGCATCCTTGAATTTCGTCTCTCGCAGGATGCATCCCAGACGCAAGGTGTCAGCAGTGCCAACTTGGTCTGGTTTGAGAGTGCCAAGTGGGTCCTGAAAACTGACACCCAGAACAGTGGCTTCTGAGTTTTGTTTCCTAGGGAAAAGTCCTGTCGAATGTTTGAGGGGCATGAGGCCTTAAATGGCCAGGTGCCTGCTGGAATTCCACCTCTCGAAGGATGTTTTTTAGACGCTATGCGGAACCGGTGCTCACTTAGTCTGGTTTGAGAGTGCCAAGTGGGTCCTGAAAACTGACACCCAGAACAGTGGCTTCTGAGTTTTGTTTCCCAGGGAAAAAGCCTGTACAGTGGTTCAGGGGCCTGAGGCCTTAAATGGCCAGGTGCCTCCTGAAATTCCATCTCTAGAAGGATGCCGCAAAGACGCAAGGTTGCAGCAGAGCCAACTTGGTCTGGTTTGAGAGTGCCAAGTGGGTCCTGAAAACTGACACCAAGCACAGTGGCTTGTGAGTTTTGTTTCCCACGGATATACCCTGTAGAGTGGTTCAGGGTCCTGAGGCCTTAAATGCCCAGGTGCCACCTAGAATTCTGCCTCTCGAAGGATGTTTCCTAGACTCTAAACGGAAACGGTGCCAATTTGGTCTGGTTTGAGAGTGCCAAGTGAGTCCTGCAAACTGACACCCACAATAATGGCTTCTGAGTTTTGTTTGCCAGGGAAAAGGTTGTACAATGGTTCAGGGCCCTGAGGCCTTAAATTGCCGGGTGCCTCCTGGAATTCGGCCTCTTGCAGGATGCCTCCAAGACGCAAGGTGGCAGTAGTGCCACCTTGGTCTGGTTTGAGAGTGCCAAGTGGATCCTGCAAACTGTCACCCAGAATAATGGCTTCTGAGTTTTGTTTCTCGGGAAAAAGGCCTGTACAGTGGTTCAGGGGCCTGAGGCCTTAAATTGCCGTCTGCCTACTGGAATTGCGCCTCTCGCAGGATGCCTCCAAGACGCAAGGTGGCACCAGTGCCAACTTGGTCTGGTTTGAGAGTGCCTAGTGGGTCCTGAAAACTGTCACCCAGAGCAGTGGCTTGTGAGTTTTGTTTCCCAGGGAAAAAGCCTGTACAATGGTTCAGTGTCCTGCGGCCTTAAATTGCCAGGTGCCACATAGAATTCCGCCTCTCGAAGGATGTTTCCTAGACTCTAAGCGGGAACGGTGCCAATTTGGTTTGGTTTGAGAGTGCCAAGTGAGTCCTGCAAACTGACACACACAATAATGGCTTCTGAGTTTTGTTTGCCAGGGAAAAGGTTGTACAATGGTTCAGGGCCCTGAGGCCTTAAATTGCCGGGTGCCTGCTGGAATTCGGCCTCTTGCAGGATGCCTCCAAGACGCTAGGTGGCAGTAGTGCTACCTTGGTCTGGTTTGAGAGTGCCAAGTTGGTCCTGCAAACTGTCACCCAGAATAATGGCTTCTGAGTTTTGTTTCTCGGGAAAAAGGCCTGTACAGTGGTTCAGGGGCCTGAGGCCTTAAATTGCCGTCTGCCTACGGGAATTGCACCTCTCGCAGGATGCCTCCAAGACGCAAGGTGGCACCAGTGCCAACTTGGTCTGGTTTGACAGTTCCTAGTGGGTCCTACAAACTGACACCCAGAGCAGTGGCTTGTGAGTTTTGTTTCCCAGGGAAAAAGCCTGTACAATGGTACAGGGTCCTGCAGCCTTAAATTTCAGGGTGCCTCATGGAATTCCGCCTCTCGCAGGATGTTTCCTAGACGCTATGCGGAACCGGTGCCCACTTAGTCTGGTTTGAGAGTGCCAAGTGGGTCCTGCAAACTGACACCCAGAACAGTGGCTTCTGAGTTTTGTTTCCCAGGGAAAAAGCCTGTAGACTGGTTCACGGTCCTGAGGCCTTAAATGGCCAGGTGCCTCCCGGAATTCCGCATCTTGCAGGATGCCTCCAGGACGCAAGGTGGCAGTAGTGCCACCTTGGTCTGGTTTGAGAGTGCCTAGTGGGTCCTGAAAACTGACACCCAGAATAGAGGCTTCTGATTTTTGTTTCCTGGGGAAAAGGCCTGTACTGTGGTTCCGGGGCCTGAGGCCTTAAATGGCCAGGTGCATCCTTGAATTTCGTCTCTCGCAGGATGCATCCCAGACGCAAGGTGTCAGCAGTGCCAACTTGGTCTGGTTTGAGAGTGCCAAGTGGGTCCTGAAAACTGACACCCAGAACAGTGGCTTCTGAGTTTTGTTTCCTAGGGAAAAGTCCTGTCGAATGTTTGAGGGGCATGAGGCCTTAAATGGCCAGGTGCCTGCTGGAATTCCACCTCTCGAAGGATGTTTTTTAGACGCTATGCGGAACCGGTGCTCACTTAGTCTGGTTTGAGAGTGCCAAGTGGGTCCTGAAAACTGACACCCAGAACAGTGGCTTCTGAGTTTTGTTTCCCAGGGAAAAAGCCTGTACAGTGGTTCAGGGGCCTGAGGCCTTAAATGGCCAGGTGCCTCCTGAAATTCCATCTCTAGAAGGATGCCGCAAAGACGCAAGGTTGCAGCAGAGCCAACTTGGTCTGGTTTGAGAGTGCCAAGTGGGTCCTGAAAACTGACACCAAGCACAGTGGCTTGTGAGTTTTGTTTCCCACGGATATACCCTGTAGAGTGGTTCAGGGTCCTGAGGCCTTAAATGCCCAGGTGCCACCTAGAATTCTGCCTCTCGAAGGATGTTTCCTAGACTCTAAACGGAAACGGTGCCAATTTGGTCTGGTTTGAGAGTGCCAAGTGAGTCCTGCAAACTGACACCCACAATAATGGCTTCTGAGTTTTGTTTGCCAGGGAAAAGGTTGTACAATGGTTCAGGGCCCTGAGGCCTTAAATTGCCGGGTGCCTCCTGGAATTCGGCCTCTTGCAGGATGCCTCCAAGACGCAAGGTGGCAGTAGTGCCACCTTGGTCTGGTTTGAGAGTGCCAAGTGGATCCTGCAAACTGTCACCCAGAATAATGGCTTCTGAGTTTTGTTTCTCGGGAAAAAGGCCTGTACAGTGGTTCAGGGGCCTGAGGCCTTAAATTGCCGTCTGCCTACTGGAATTGCGCCTCTCGCAGGATGCCTCCAAGACGCAAGGTGGCACCAGTGCCAACTTGGTCTGGTTTGAGAGTGCCTAGTGGGTCCTGAAAACTGTCACCCAGAGCAGTGGCTTGTGAGTTTTGTTTCCCAGGGAAAAAGCCTGTACAATGGTTCAGTGTCCTGCGGCCTTAAATTGCCAGGTGCCACATAGAATTCCGCCTCTCGAAGGATGTTTCCTAGACTCTAAGCGGGAACGGTGCCAATTTGGTTTGGTTTGAGAGTGCCAAGTGAGTCCTGCAAACTGACACACACAATAATGGCTTCTGAGTTTTGTTTGCCAGGGAAAAGGTTGTACAATGGTTCAGGGCCCTGAGGCCTTAAATTGCCGGGTGCCTGCTGGAATTCGGCCTCTTGCAGGATGCCTCCAAGACGCTAGGTGGCAGTAGTGCTACCTTGGTCTGGTTTGAGAGTGCCAAGTTGGTCCTGCAAACTGTCACCCAGAATAATGGCTTCTGAGTTTTGTTTCTCGGGAAAAAGGCCTGTACAGTGGTTCAGGGGCCTGAGGCCTTAAATTGCCGTCTGCCTACGGGAATTGCACCTCTCGCAGGATGCCTCCAAGACGCAAGGTGGCACCAGTGCCAACTTGGTCTGGTTTGACAGTTCCTAGTGGGTCCTACAAACTGACACCCAGAGCAGTGGCTTGTGAGTTTTGTTTCCCAGGGAAAAAGCCTGTACAATGGTACAGGGTCCTGCAGCCTTAAATTTCAGGGTGCCTCATGGAATTCCGCCTCTCGCAGGATGTTTCCTAGACGCTATGCGGAACCGGTGCCCACTTAGTCTGGTTTGAGAGTGCCAAGTGGGTCCTGCAAACTGACACCCAGAACAGTGGCTTCTGAGTTTTGTTTCCCAGGGAAAAAGCCTGTAGACTGGTTCACGGTCCTGAGGCCTTAAATGGCCAGGTGCCTCCCGGAATTCCGCATCTTGCAGGATGCCTCCAGGACGCAAGGTGGCAGTAGTGCCACCTTGGTCTGGTTTGAGAGTGCCTAGTGGGTCCTGAAAACTGACACCCAGAATAGAGGCTTCTGATTTTTGTTTCCTGGGGAAAAGGCCTGTACTGTGGTTCAGGGTCCTGAGGCCTTAAATGGCCAGGTGCATCCTTGAATTGCGTTTCTCGCAGGATGCATCCCAGACGCAAGGTGTCAGCAGTGCCAACTTGGTCTGGTTTGAGAGTGCCAAGTGGGTCCTGAAAACTGACACCCAGAACAGTGGCTTCTGAGTTTTGTTTCCTAGGGAAAAGTCCTGTCGAATGTTTGAGGGGTCTGAGGCCTTAAATGGCCAGGTGCCTCATGGAATTCCACCTCTAGAAGGATGCCGCCAAGGCGCAAGTTGGCAGCAGTGCCAACTTGGTCTGGTTTGAGAGTGTCAAGTGGGTCCTGAAAACTGACACACCAGAACAGTGGCTTCTGAGTTTTGTTTCCCAGGGAAAAAGCCTGTACAGTGGTTCAGGGCCCTGAGGCCTTAATTGGCCAGGTGCCTCCTGGAATTCCATCTCTAGAAGGATGCCGCCAAGAGGCAAGGTGGCAGCAGAGCCAACTTGGTCTGGTTTGAGAGTGCCAAGTGGGTCCTGAAAACTGTCACCCAGAAGAGTGGCTACTGAGTTTTGTTTCCCAGGGAAAAAGCCTGTACAATGGTTCAGGGTCCTGCGGCCTTAAATTGCCAGGTGCCACCTAGAACTCCGCCTCTTGAAGGATGTTTCTTAGACTCTAAGCGCGAACGGTGCCAATTTGGTCTGGTTTGAGAGTGCAAAGTGAGTCCGGCAAACTGACACACACAATAATGGCTTCTGAGTTTTGTTTGCCAGGGAAAAGGCTGTACAATGGTTCAGGGCCCTGAGGCCTTAAATTGCCGGGTGCCTCCTGGAATTCGGCCTCTTGCAGGATGCCTCCAAGACGCAAGGTGGCAGTAGTGCCACCTTGGTCTGGTTTGAGAGTGCCAAGTTGGTCCTGCAAACTGACACCCAGAATAATGGCTTCTGAGTTTTGTTTCTCGGGGAAAAGGCCTGTACAGTGGTTCAGGGGCCTGAGGCCTTAAATGGCCAGGTGCCTCCTGGAATTCCGTCTCTCGCAGGATGCCTCCAAGACGCAAGGTGGCACCAGTGCCAACTTGGTCTGGTTTGACAGTGCCTAGTGGGTCCTACAAACTGACACCCAGAGCAGTGGCTTGTGAGTTTTCTTTCCCAGGGGAAAAGCCTGTACAATGGTACAGGGTCCTGCGGCCTTAAATTTCAGGGTGCCTCATAGAATTCCGCCTCTCGCAGGATGTTTCCTAGACGCTATGCGGAACCGGTGCCCACTTAGTCTGGTTTGAGAGTGCCAAGTGGGTCCTGCAAACTGACACCCAGAACTGTGGCTTCTGAGTTTTGTTTCCCAGGGAAAAAGCCTGTAGAGTGGTTCACGGTCCTGAGGCCTTAAATGGCCAGGTGCCTCCCGGAATTCCGCATTTCGCAGGATGCCTCGAAGACGCAAGGTGGCAGTAGTGCCAACTTGGTCTGGTTTGAGAGTGCCTAGTGGGTCCTGAAAACTGACACCCAGAATAGAGGCTTCTGATTTTTGTTTCCTGGGGAAAAGGCCTGTACTGTGGTTCCGGGGCCTGAGGCCTTAAATGGCCAGGTGCATCCTTGAATTTCGTCTCTCGCAGGATGCATCCCAGACGCAAGGTGTCAGCAGTGCCAACTTGGTCTGGTTTGAGAGTGCCAAGTGGGTCCTGAAAACTGACACCCAGAACAGTGGCTTCTGAGTTTTGTTTCCTAGGGAAAAGTCCTGTCGAATGTTTGAGGGGCATGAGGCCTTAAATGGCCAGGTGCCTGCTGGAATTCCACCTCTCGAAGGATGTTTTTTAGACGCTATGCGGAACCGGTGCTCACTTAGTCTGGTTTGAGAGTGCCAAGTGGGTCCTGAAAACTGACACCCAGAACAGTGGCTTCTGAGTTTTGTTTCCCAGGGAAAAAACCTGTACAGTGGTTCAGGGGCCTGAGGCCTTAAATGCCCAGGTGCCTCCTGAAATTCCATCTCTAGAAGGATGCCGCAAAGACGCAAGGTTGCAGCAGAGCCAACTTGGTCTGGTTTGAGAGTGCCAAGTGGGTCCTGAAAACTGACACCAAGCACAGTGGCTTGTGAGTTTTGTTTCCCACGGATATACCCTGTAGAGTGGTTCAGAGTCCTGAGGCCTTAAATGCCCAGGTGCCACCTAGAATTCTGCCTCTCGAAGGATGTTTCCTAGACTCTAAACGGAAACGGTGCCAATTTGGTCTGGTTTGAGAGTGCCAAGTGAGTCCTGCAAACTGACACCCACAATAATGGCTTCTGAGTTTTGTTTGCCAGGGAAAAGGCTGTACAATGGTTCAGGGGTCTGAGGCCTTAAATTTCATGGTGCCTCATGGAATTCCGCCTCTCGCAGGATGCTTCCAAGACGCAAGGTGGCAGTAGTGCCACCTTGGTCTGGTTTGAGATTGCCAAGTGGATCCTGCAAACTGACACCCAGAACAGTGGCTTCTGAGTTTTGTTTCCCAGGGAAAAAGCCTGTACAGTGATTCAGGGTACTGCGGCCAAAAATGGCCTGGTAACTATGGTGTTCCGCGTCTCCAAAGATGCCTCCCAGACGCAAGGTGGCACCGGTGCTTTCTTAGTCTGGTTTGAGAGTGCCAAGTGGGTCCTGAAAACTGACACCCAGAACAGTGGCTTGTGAGTTTTGTTTCCCAGGGAAAAGGCCTGTACACTGGTTCAGGGGCCTGAAACTTTAAATGGCCTGGGGCCTTCCGGAATTCAGCCTCACGCAGGATGCCTCCCAGACGCAAGGAGGCACCAGTGCCAACTTGGTCTAGTTTGAGCGTGCCTAGTGGGTCCTGAAAACTGACACGCAGAAAAACGGCTTGTGAGTTTTGTTTCCCAGGAAAATACCGTTTAGCGTGGTTCAGGGTCCTGAGGCCTTAAATTTAAGGGTGCTTACTGGAATTCGGCCTCTTGCAAGATGCCTTCCAGACGCAAGGTTGCACCAGTGCCAACTTGGGCTGGTTTGAGAGTTCCAAGTGGGTCCTGAAAACTGACACCCAGAACAGTGGCTTCTGTGTTTTGTTTCCTAGGGAAAAGTCCTGTCGAATGTTTGAGGGGCATGAGGCCTTAAATGGCCAGGTGCCTCCTGGAATTCCACCTCTCGAAGGATGTTTTTTAGACGCTATGCGGAACCGGTGCTCACTTAGTCTGGTTTGAGAGTGCCAAGTGGGTCCTGAAAACTGACACCCAGAACAGTGGCTTCTGAGTTTTGTTTCCCAGGGAAAAAACCTGTACAGTGGTTCAGGGGCCTGAGGCCTTAAATGGCCAGGTGCCTCCTGAAATTCCATCTCTAGAAGGATGCCGCAAAGACGCAAGGTTGCAGCAGAGCCAACTTGGTCTGGTTTGAGAGTGCCAAGTGGGTCCTGAAAACTGACACCAAGCACAGTGGCTTGTGAGTTTTGTTTCCCACGGATATACCCTGTAGAGTGGTTCAGGGTCCTGAGGCCTTAAATGCCCAGGTGCCACCTAGAATTCTGCCTCTCGAAGGATGTTTCCTAGACTCTAAACGGAAACGGTGCCAATTTGGTCTGGTTTGAGAGTGCCAAGTGAGTCCTGCAAACTGACACCCACAATAATGGCTTCTGAGTTTTGTTTGCCAGGGAAAAGGCTGTACAATGGTTCAGGGGTCTGAGGCCTTAAATTTCAGGGTGCCTCATGGAATTCCGCCTCTCGCAGGATGCTTCCAAGACGCAAGGTGGCAGTAGTGCCACCTTGGTCTGGTTTGAGAGTGCCAAGTGGATCCTGCAAACTGACACCCAGAACAGTGGCTTCTGAGTTTTGTTTCCCAGGGAAAAAGCCTGTACAGTGATTCAGGGTACTGCGGCCAAAAATGGCCTGGTAACTATGGTGTTCCGCGTCTCCAAAGATGCCTCCCAGACGCAAGGTGGCACCGGTGCTTTCTTAGTCTGGTTTGAGAGTGCCAAGTGGGTCCTGAAAACTGACACCCAGAACAGTGGCTTGTGAGTTTTGTTTCCCAGGGAAAAGGCCTGTACACTGGTTCAGGGGCCTGAAACTTTAAATGGCCTGGGGCCTTCCGGAATTCAGCCTCACGCAGGATGCCTCCCAGACGCAAGGAGGCACCAGTGCCAACTTGGTCTAGTTTGAGCGTGCCTAGTGGGTCCTGAAAACTGACACGCAGAAAAACGGCTTGTGAGTTTTGTTTCCCAGGAAAATACCGTTTAGCGTGGTTCAGGGTCCTGAGGCCTTAAATTGCCGGGTGCTTCCTGGAATTCGGCCTCTTGCAAGATGCCTTCCAGACGCAAGGTGGCACCAGTGCCAACTTGGGCTGGTTTGAGAGTTCCAAGTGGGTCCTGAAAACTAACACACAGAACAGTGGCTTGTGAGTTTTGTTTCCCAGGGAAAAATCCTGTACAATGGTTCAGAGTCCTGTGGCCTTAAATTGCCGGGTGCCTCCTTGAATTCGGCCTCTCGCAGGATGTCTTCCAGACGCAAGATGGCACCGGTGCCAACTTGGTCTGGTTTGAGAGTGCCAAGTGTGTCCTGAAAACTGACACCTGGAATAGTAGCTTTTGAGTTTTGTTTCCTAGGGAAAAAGCCTGTACAATGTTTCAGGGTCCATCGGCCTTAAATTGCCTGGTGCCTCCAAAAGATCCAACTCTTGCAGGATGTTTCCCAGACGCTTAGCGGCACCTGTGCTTACTTAGTCTGGTTTGAGAGTGCCTAGTGGGTCCTGTAAACTGACACCAAGAACAGTGGCTTCTGAGCTTTGCTTCTCAGGGAAATACAGTAGTTTTGCTTCTCAGGGAAATACCGTGTAGAGTGGCTCAGGGTCCTGAGGCCTTAAATGGTTAGGTGCCTCCTGGAATTCGGTCTCTCGCAAGATGCCTCCCAGACGCACGGTGGCAGCAGTTCCAATTTGGTCTGGTTTGAGAGTGCCAAGTGGGTCCTGAATACTGAAACCCAGAACAGTGGCTTCTGAGTTTTGCTTCTCAGGGAAATACCCTGTAGAATGGTTCAGGGTCCTGAGGCCCTAAATTTCAGGGTGCTAACTGGAATTTGGCCTCTCGCAGGATGCCTGCCTAACGCAAGGTGCACCCGTGCCAACTTGCTTTGGTTTGAGAGTGCCAAGTGGGTCCTGCAAACTGACACCCAGAATAGTGGCTTCTGAGTTTTTTTTCCTAGGGAAAAAGCCTGTACACTGGTTCAGGGTCCTGAGGCCTTAAATGGCTGGGTGGCTCCTGGAATTCGGCCTCTCGCAGGATGCCTCCCAGACGCAAGGAGGCACCAGTGCCAACTTCGTCTGGTTTGACAGTGCCTAGTGGGTCCTGAAAACTGACACCCAGAATAGCGGCTTCTGAGTTTTGTTTCCCAGGAAAATACCCTGTAGAGTGGTTCAGGGTCTTGAGGCTTTAAATGGCCAGGTGCCTCCTGGAATTCGGCCTCTCGCAGGATGCCTCCCAGACGCAAGGTGGCAGCAGTGCCAACTTGGTCTGGTTTGAGAGTGCCAAGTGTGTCCTGAAAACTGACACCCAGAAAAGTGCCTTCTGAGTTTTGTTTCCCAGGGAAAAAGCCTGTAGAGTGGTTCAGGGTCCTGAGGCCTAAAATCGGCAGGTGCCTCCTGGAATTCAGACTCTTGCAGGATGCCTCCCAGACGCAAGGTGGCACCTGTGCCAACTTGGTCTGGTTTGAGATTGCCAAGTGTGTCCTTAAAATTGACACCCAGAACAGTGGCTTGTGAGTTTTGTTTCTTTGGGAAAAAGCCTGTACAATGTTTCAAGGTCTAAAGGCCTTAAATTGCTGGGTGACTCCTAAAGATCAGCTTCTTGTAGGATGTTTCCCAGACGCTTAGCGGCACCGGTGCTTACTTAGTCTGGTTTGAGAGTGCCAAGTGGATCCTGTAAACTGACACTAAGAACAGTGGCTTCTGAGTTTTGTTTCCCCGGAAAATACCCTGTACAATGGTACAGGGTCCTGCGGCCTTAAATGGCCGAGTGCCTCCTGGAATCCCGCCACTCCCAGGATTCCTCCCAGTGCCAAGGTAGCACCTGTGCAAACTTCATCTGGTTTGAGAGTGCCAAGTGGATCCTGAAAACTGACACCCAGAACAGTGGCTTCTGAGTTTTGTTTCCCAGGGAAAGGGCCGGTACAATGGTACAGGGTCCTGCGGCCTTAAATTTCAGGGTGCCTCATGGAATTCGGCCTCTCGCAGGATGCCTCCCAGACGCAAGGAGGCACCAGTGCCAACTTGGTCTGGTTTGAGAGTGCCAAGTGGGTCCTGCAAACTGACACCCAGAACAGTGGCTTGTGAGTTTTGTTTCCCAGGGAAAAAGCCTGTACAATGGTTCAGGGTCCTGAGGCCTTAAATTGCTGCGTGCCTCCTGGAATTCCGCCTCTTGCACGATGCTTCCCAGATGTTTAGCGGCACCGGTGCTTACTTAGTCTGGTTTGAGAGTGCAAGTGGATCGTGTAAACTGACACCAAGAACAGTGGCTTCTGAGTTTTGCTTCCCAGGGAAATACCCTGTAGACTGGCTCAGGGTCCTGAGGCCTCTAATGGCCAGGTGCCTCCTGGAATTCGGCCTCTCGCAGGATGCCTCCCAGACGCAAGGTGGCAGCAGTGCCAACTTGGTCTGGTTTGAGAGTGCCAAGTGTGTCCTGAAAACTGACACCCAGAACAGCGGCTTCTGAGTTTTGTTTCCCAGGAAAATACCCTGTAGAGTGGTTCAGGGTCTTGAGGCTTTAAATGGCCAGGTGCCTCCTGGAATTCGGCCTCTCGCAGGATGCCTCCCAGACGCAAGGTGGCAGCAGTGCCAACTTGGTCTGGTTTGAGAGTGCCAAGTGTGTCCTGAAAACTGACACCCAGAAAAGTGCCTTCTGAGTTTTGTTTCCCAGGGAAAAAGCCTGTAGAGTGGTTCAGGGTCCTGAGGCCTAAAATCGGCAGGTGCCTCCTGGAATTCAGACTCTTGCAGGATGCCTCCCAGACGCAAGGTGGCACCTGTGCCAACTTGGTCTGGTTTGAGATTGCCAAGTGTGTCCTTAAAATTGACACCCAGAACAGTGGCTTGTGAGTTTTGTTTCTTTGGGAAAAAGCCTGTACAATGTTTCAAGGTCTAAAGGCCTTAAATTGCTGGGTGACTCCTAAAGATCAGCTTCTTGCAGGATGTTTCCCAGACGCTTAGCGGCACCGGTGCATACTTAGTCTGGTTTGAGAGTGCCAAGTGGATCCTGTAAACTGACACCAAGAACAGTGGCTTCTGAGTTTTGTTTCCCCGGAAAATACCCTGTACAATGGTACAGGGTCCTGCGGCCTTAAATGGCCGAGTGCCTCCTGGAATCCCGCCACTCCCAGGATTCCTCCCAGTGCCAAGGTAGCACCTGTGCAAACTTCATCTGGTTTGAGAGTGCCAAGTGGATCCTGAAAACTGACACCCAGAACAGTGGCTTCTGAGTTTTGTTTCCCAGGGAAAGGGCCGGTACAATGGTACAGGGTCCTGCGGCCTTAAATTTCAGGGTGCCTCATGGAATTCGGCCTCTCGCAGGATGCCTCCCAGACGCAAGGAGGCACCAGTGCCAACTTGGTCTGGTTTGAGAGTGCCAAGTGGGTCCTGCAAACTGACACCCAGAACAGTGGCTTGTGAGTTTTGTTTCCCAGGGAAAAAGCCTGTACAATGGTTCAGGGTCCTGAGGCCTTAAATTGCTGCGTGCCTCCTGGAATTCCGCCTCTTGCACGATGCTTCCCAGATGTTTAGCGGCACCGGTGCTTACTTAGTCTGGTTTGAGAGTGCAAGTGGATCGTGTAAACTGACACCAAGAACAGTGGCTTCTGAGTTTTGCTTCCCAGGGAAATACCCTGTAGACTGGCTCAGGGTCCTGAGGCCTCTAATGGCCAGGTGCCTCCTGGAATTCGGCCTCTCGCAGGATGCCTCCCAGACGCAAGGTGGCAGCAGTGCCAACTTGGTCTGGTTTGAGAGTGCCAAGTGTGTCCTGAAAACTGACACCCAGAACAGTGGCTTGTGAGTTTTGTTTCCCAGGGAAAAGTCCTTTAGATTGGTTCAGGGGCTTTAAACTTTAAATGGCCGCGTTCCTCCTGGAATTTGGCCTCTCGCAGGATGCCTCCCAGACGCAAGGCTTCACCAGTGCCAACTTGGTCTGGTCTGAGAATGCCAAGTGGATCCTGAAAACTGACACCCAGAATAGTGGCTTCCGAGTTTTGTTTCCCATGGAAAAAGCCTGTAAATGGTACAGGGTCCTGCGGGCTTAAATGGCTGGGTGCCTCCTGGAATCCCGCCACTCCCAGGATTCCTCCCAGAGCCAAGGTAGCACCAGTGCAAACTTCATCTGGTTTGTGAGGGCCACGTGAGTCCTGAAAACTGATACCCAGAATAATGGCTTCTGAGTTTTGTTTCCCAGGAAAATACCCTGTAGAATGGTTCAGGATCCTGAGGCCTTAAATTTCAGGGTGCTTACTGGAATTCTGCGTCTCTCAGAATGCCTGCCTGACGCAAGGTGGCACCAGTGCCAACTTGGTCTGGTTTGAGAGTGCCAAGTGAATCCTGCAAACTGACGCCCAGAAGAGTGGCTTCTGAGTTTTGTTTCCTAGGGAAAAAGCCTGTACAGTGGTTAAGGGTCCTGAGGCCTTGAATTGCCGGGTGCCTCCTTAAGATCCGCCTCTTGCAGGATGTTTCCCAGACGCTTAGCTGCACCGGGGCTTACTTAGTCTGGTTGAAGAGTGCCAAGAGGATCCTGTAAACTGACACCAAGAACAGTGGCTTGTGAGTTTTGCTTCCCAGGAAAATACCCTGTAGAGTGGCTCAGGGTCCTGAGGCCTTAAACGGCCAGGTGTCTCCTGGAATTCGGCCTCTCGCAGGACGCCTCCCAGACGCAAGGTAGCAGCAGTGCCAACTTGGTCTGGTTTGAGAGTGCTAAGTGTGTCCTGAAAACTGACACCCAGAACAGTGGCTTGTGAGTTTTGTTTCCCAGGGAAAAGGCCTGTGCACTGGTTCAGGGGCCTGAAACTTTCAATGGCTTGGTGCCTTCTGGAATTCAGCCTCTCGCAGGGTGCCTCCCAGACGCAATGTGGCAACGGTGCTCATTTAGTCTGGTTTGAGAGTGCCTAGTGGGTCCTGAAAACTGACACCCAGAACAGTGCCTTCTGAGTTTTGTTTCCCAGGGAAAAAGCCTCTAGAGTGGTTCAGGGTCCTGAGGCCTAAAATCGGCAGGTGCCTCCTGGAATTCAGCCTCTCGCAGGATGCCTCCCAGACGCAAGGTGGCACCAGTGCCAACTTGGTCTGGTTTGAGATTGCCAAGTGTGTTCTTAAAACTGACACCCAGAACAGTGGCTTGTGAGTTTTCATTCTTTGGGAAAAAGCCTGTACAATGGTTCAAGGTCCAAAGGCCTTAAATTGCTGGGTGCCTCCTTAAGATCCGCGTCTTGCAGGATATTTCCCAGACGCTTAGCGGCGCCGGTGCTTACTTAGTCTGGTTTGAGAGTGCCAAGTGGATCCTGTAAACTGACACCAAGAACAGTGGCTTCTGAGTTTTGTTTCCCAGGGAAAAAACCTGTACAATGGTACAGGGTCCTGCGGCCTTAAATGGCCGGGTGCCTCCTGGAATCCCGCAACTCCCAGGATTCCTCCCAGTGCCAAGGTAGCACCTGTGCAAACTTCATCTGGTTTGAGAGTGCCAAGTGAGTCCTGAAAACTGATGCCCAGAATAATGGCTTCTGAGTTTTATTACCTAGGGAAAAAGCCTGTACAGTGGTTAAGGGTCCTGCGGCCTTAAATGGCCAGGTGCCTCCTTGAATTGGGCCTCTCGCAGGATGCCTCCCAGACGCAAGGAGGCACCAGTGCCAACTTGGTCTGGTTTGAGAGTGCCTAGTGGGTCCTGAAAACTGACACCCAGAACAGCGGCTTGTGAGTTTTGTTTCCCAGGAAAATAACCTCAAGAGTGGTTCAGGGTCCTGGGGCCTAAATTTCAGGGTGGTTACAAGAGTTCGGCCTCTCGCAGGATGCCTCCCAGACGAAAGGTGGCACCAGTGCCAACTTGGTCTGGTCTGAGAATGCCAAGTGGATCCTGAAAACTGACACCCAGAATAGTGGCTTCCGAGTTTTGTTTCCCATGGAAAAAGCCTGTAAATGGTACAGGGTCCTGCGGGCTTAAATGGCCGGGTGCCTCCTGGAATCCCGCCACTCCCAGGATTCCTCCCAGAGCCAAGGTAGCACCAGTGCAAACTTCATCTGGTTTGTGAGGGCCAAGTGAGTCCTGAAAACTGATACCCAGAATAATGGCTTCTGAGTTTTGTTTCCCAGGAAAATACCCTGTAGAATGGTTCAGGATCCTGAGGCCTTAAATTTCAGGGTGCTTACTGGAATTCTGCGTCTCTCAGGATGCCTGCCTGACGCAAGGTGGCACCAGTGCCAACTTGGTCTGGTTTGAGAGTGCCAAGTGAATCCTGCAAACTGACGCCCAGAAGAGTGGCTTCTGAGTTTTGTTTCCTAGGGAAAAAGCCTGTACAGTGGTTAAGGGTCCTGAGGCCTTGAATTGCCGGGTGCCTCCTTAAGATCCGCCTCTTGCAGGATGTTTCCCAGACGCTTAGCGGCACCGGTGCTTACTTAGTCTGGTTTAAGAGTGCCAAGAGGATCCTGTAAACTGACACCAAGAACAGTGGCTTGTGAGTTTTGCTTCCCAGGAAAATACCCTGTAGAGTGGTTCAGGGTCCTGAGGCCTTAAACGGCCAGGTGTCTCCTGGAATTCGGCCTCTTGCAGGACGCCTCCCAGACGCAAGGTGGCAGCAGTGCCAACTTGGTCTGGTTTGAGAGTGCCTAGTGGGTCCTGAAAACTGACACCCAGAACAGTGGCTTGTGAGTTTTGTTTCCCAGGGAAAAGGCCTGTGCACTGGTTCAGGGGCCTGAAACTTTAAATGGCTTGGTGCCTTCTGGAATTCAGCCTCTCGCAGGGTGCCTCCCAGACGCAATGTGGCAACGGTGCTCATTTAGTCTGGTTTGAGAGTGCCTAGTGGGTCCTGAAAACTGACACCCAGAACAGTGCCTTCTGAGTTTTGTTTCCCAGGGAAAAAGCCTGTAGAGTGGTTCAGGGTCCTGAGGCCTAAAATCGGCAGGTGCCTCCTGGAATTCAGCCTCTCGCAGGATGCCTCCCAGACGCAAGGTGGCACCAGTGCCAACTTGGTCTGGTTTGAGATTGCCAAGTGTGTCCTTAAAACTGACACCCAGAACAGTGGCTTGTGAGTTTTGTTTCTTTGGGAAAAAGCCTGTACAATGGTTCAAGGTCCAAAGGCCTTAAATTGCTGGGTGCCTCCTTAAGATCCGCTTCTTGCAGGATATTTCCCAGACGCTTAGCGGCGCCGGTGCTTACTTAGTCTGGTTTGAGAGTGCCAAGTGGATCCTGTAAACTGACACCAAGAACAGTGGCTTCTGAGTTTTGTTTCCCAGGGAAAAAACCTGTACAATGGTACAGGGTCCTGCGGCCTTAAATGGCCGGGTGCCTCCTGGAATCCCGCCACTCCCAGGATTCCTCCCAGTGCCAAGGTAGCACCTGTGCAAACTTCATCTGGTTTGAGAGGGCCAAGTGAGTCCTGAAAACTGATACCCGGAATAATGGCTTCTGAGTTTTGTTTCCTAGGGAAAAAGCCTGTACAGTGGTTAAGGGTCCTGCGGCCTTAAATGGCCAGGTGCCTCCTTGAATTGGGCCTCTCGCAGGATGCCTCCCAGACGCAAGGAGGCACCAGTGCCAACTTCGTCTCGTTTGAGATTGCCAAGTCTGTCCTGAAAACTGACACCCAGAACAGCGGCTTGTGAGTTTTGTTTCCCAGGAAAATACCCTGTAGAGTGGTTCAGGGTCCTGGGGCCTAAATTTCAGGGTGCTTACAAGAATTCGGCCTCTCGCAGGATGCCTCCCAGACGAAAGGTGGCACCAGTGCCAACTTGGTCTGGTTTGAGATTTCCAAGTGTGTCCTGAAAACTGACACCCAGAACAGTGGCTTGTGAGTTTTGTTTCCTATGGAAAAAGCCTGTACAATGGTTCAGGGTCCATAGGCCTTAAATTGCCGGGTGCCTCCTATAGATCCGCCTCTTACCGCACGTTTCCCAGACGCTTAGCGGCACCGGTGCTTCCTTAGTCTGGTTTGAGAGTGCCTAGTGGTTCCTTTAAACTGACACCCAGAACAGTGGCTTGTGAGTTTTGTTTCCCAGGGAAAAGGCCTGTACACTGGTTCAGGGGCCTGAAACTTTAAATGGCCTGGTGCCTTCTCGAATTCGGCAGCTCGAAGGATGCGTTCCAGACGCAAGGTGGCACCGGTGCTTTCCTATTCTGGTTTAAGAGTGCCTAGTGGGTCCTGAAAACTGACACCCAGAACAGTGGCTTCTGAGTTTTGTTTCCTAAGGAAAAAGCCTGTACAGTGGCTCAGGGTCCTGAGGCTTTAAATGGCCAGGTGCCTCCTGGAATTCGGCCTCTCGCAGGATGCCTCTCAGAGGCAAAATGGCACCAGTGCCAACTTGGTCTGGTTTGGGAGTGCCTAGTGGGTCCTGAAAACTGACACCCAGAACAGCGGCTTGTGAGTTTTGTTTCCCAGGAAAATACCCTGTAGAGTGGTTCAGGGTTCTGCGGGCTTAAATGGCCGGGTGCCTCCTATAGATCAGCCTCTTACCGCATGTTTCCCAGACGCTAAGCGGCACCGGTGCTTCCTTAGTCTGGTTTGAGAGTGCCAAGTGGGTCCTGAAAACTGACACCCAGAACAGTGGCATGTGAGTTTTGTTTCCTAGGGAAAAAGCCTGTAAAATGGTTAAGGGTCCTGAGGCCTTAAATATCCGGGTGCTTCCTGGAATTCGGCCTCTCGCAGGATGCCTCCCAGACGCAAGGTGGCACCAGTGCCAACTTGGTCTGGTTTGAGATTGCCAAGTCTGTCCTGAAAACTGACACCCAGAACAGTGGTTTGTGAGTTTTGTTTCCCAGGAAAATACTCTGTAGAATGGTTCAGGGTCTTGAGGCCTTAAATATCACGGTGTTTATTGTAATTCGGCCTCTCGCAGGATGCCTCCCAGACGCAAGGTGGCACCAGTGCCAACTTCGTCTCGTTTGTTAGTGCCTAGTGGTTCCTTAAAACTGACACCCAGAACAGTGGCTTGTGAGTTTTGTTTCCCAGGGAAAAGGCCTGTACACTGGTTCAGGTACTTGAAACTTTAAATGGCCTGGTGCCTTTTAGAATTCGGCAGATCGAAGGATGCCTCCCAGACGCGATGTGGCACCGGTGCTTTCTTAGTCTGGTTTAAGAGTGCCTAGTGGGTCCTGAAAACTGACACCCAGAACAGTGGCTTCTGAGTTTTGTTTCCTAAGGAAAAAGCCTGTACAGTGGCTCAGGGTCCTGAGGTTTTAAATGGCCAGGTGCCTCCTTGAATTCCACCTCTAGAAGGATGCCTGCCAGACGCAAGGTGGCACCAGTGCCAACTTGGGCTGGTTTGTTAGTGCCTAGTGGGTCCTGAAAACTGACACCCAGAACAGTGGCTTCTGAGTTTTGTTTCCCAGGAAAACACCCTGTAGAATGGTTCAGGTTCCTGAGGCCTTAAATATCACGGTGCTTACTGGAATTCGGCCTCTCGCTGGATGCTTCCCAGACGCAATGTGGCACCGGTGCTTTCTGAGTCTGGTTTGAGACTGCCAAGTGGATCCTCCAAACTGACACCCAGACCAGTGGCTTCTGAGTTTTGTTTCCCAGGAAAATACCTTGTAGAGTGGTTCAGGGTCCTGAGGCCTTAAATTTCAGTGTGCTTACTGGAATTCGGCCTCTTGCAGGATGCCTCCCTGACGCAAAGTGGCACCAGTGCCAACTTGGTCTGGTTTGTTAGTGCCTAGTGGGTCCTGAAAACTGACACCCAGAACAGTAGCTTGTGAGTTTTTGTTTCCCAGGGAAATGGCCTGTAAACTAGTTCAGCGGCCTGGAACTTTAAATGGCTCGGTGCCTTCTGGAATTCGGCCTCTCGCAGGATGCCTCCCAGACGCAATGTGGCACCGGTGCTTTCTTAGTCTGGTTTGAGAGTGCAAGTGGATCGTGTAAACTGACACCAAGAACAGTGGCTTCTGAGTTTTGCTTCCCAGGGAAATACCCTGTAGACTGGCTCAGGGTCCTGAGGCCTCTAATGGCCAGGTGCCTCCTGGAATTCGGCCTCTCGCAGGATGCCTCCCAGACGCAAGGTGGCAGCAGTGCCAACTTGGTCTGGTTTGAGAGTGCCAAGTGTGTCCTGAAAACTGACACCCAGAACAGCGGCTTCTGAGTTTTGTTTCCCAGGAAAATACCCTGTAGAGTGGTTCAGGGTCTTGAGGCTTTAAATGGCCAGGTGCCTCCTGGAATTCGGCCTCTCGCAGGATGCCTCCCAGACGCAAGGTGGCAGCAGTGCCAACTTGGTCTGGTTTGAGAGTGCCAAGTGTGTCCTGAAAACTGACACCCAGAAAAGTGCCTTCTGAGTTTTGTTTCCCAGGGAAAAAGCCTGTAGAGTGGTTCAGGGTCCTGAGGCCTAAAATCGGCAGGTGCCTCCTGGAATTCAGACTCTTGCAGGATGCCTCCCAGACGCAAGGTGGCACCTGTGCCAACTTGGTCTGGTTTGAGATTGCCAAGTGTGTCCTTAAAATTGACACCCAGAACAGTGGCTTGTGAGTTTTGTTTCTTTGGGAAAAAGCCTGTACAATGTTTCAAGGTCTAAAGGCCTTAAATTGCTGGGTGACTCCTAAAGATCAGCTTCTTGCAGGATGTTTCCCAGACGCTTAGCGGCACCGGTGCATACTTAGTCTGGTTTGAGAGTGCCAAGTGGATCCTGTAAACTGACACCAAGAACAGTGGCTTCTGAGTTTTGTTTCCCCGGAAAATACCCTGTACAATGGTACAGGGTCCTGCGGCCTTAAATGGCCGAGTGCCTCCTGGAATCCCGCCACTCCCAGGATTCCTCCCAGTGCCAAGGTAGCACCTGTGCAAACTTCATCTGGTTTGAGAGTGCCAAGTGGATCCTGAAAACTGACACCCAGAACAGTGGCTTCTGAGTTTTGTTTCCCAGGGAAAGGGCCGGTACAATGGTACAGGGTCCTGCGGCCTTAAATTTCAGGGTGCCTCATGGAATTCGGCCTCTCGCAGGATGCCTCCCAGACGCAAGGAGGCACCAGTGCCAACTTGGTCTGGTTTGAGAGTGCCAAGTGGGTCCTGCAAACTGACACCCAGAACAGTGGCTTGTGAGTTTTGTTTCCCAGGGAAAAAGCCTGTACAATGGTTCAGGGTCCTGAGGCCTTAAATTGCTGCGTGCCTCCTGGAATTCCGCCTCTTGCACGATGCTTCCCAGATGTTTAGCGGCACCGGTGCTTACTTAGTCTGGTTTGAGAGTGCAAGTGGATCGTGTAAACTGACACCAAGAACAGTGGCTTCTGAGTTTTGCTTCCCAGGGAAATACCCTGTAGACTGGCTCAGGGTCCTGAGGCCTCTAATGGCCAGGTGCCTCCTGGAATTCGGCCTCTCGCAGGATGCCTCCCAGACGCAAGGTGGCAGCAGTGCCAACTTGGTCTGGTTTGAGAGTGCCAAGTGTGTCCTGAAAACTGACACCCAGAACAGTGGCTTGTGAGTTTTGTTTCCCAGGGAAAAGTCCTTTAGATTGGTTCAGGGGCTTTAAACTTTAAATGGCCGCGTTCCTCCTGGAATTTGGCCTCTCGCAGGATGCCTCCCAGACGCAAGGCTTCACCAGTGCCAACTTGGTCTGGTCTGAGAATGCCAAGTGGATCCTGAAAACTGACACCCAGAATAGTGGCTTCCGAGTTTTGTTTCCCATGGAAAAAGCCTGTAAATGGTACAGGGTCCTGCGGGCTTAAATGGCTGGGTGCCTCCTGGAATCCCGCCACTCCCAGGATTCCTCCCAGAGCCAAGGTAGCACCAGTGCAAACTTCATCTGGTTTGTGAGGGCCACGTGAGTCCTGAAAACTGATACCCAGAATAATGGCTTCTGAGTTTTGTTTCCCAGGAAAATACCCTGTAGAATGGTTCAGGATCCTGAGGCCTTAAATTTCAGGGTGCTTACTGGAATTCTGCGTCTCTCAGAATGCCTGCCTGCGCAAGGTGGCACCAGTGCCAACTTGGTCTGGTTTGAGAGTGCCAAGTGAATCCTGCAAACTGACGCCCAGAAGAGTGTCTTCTGAGTTTTGTTTCCTAGGGAAAAAGCCTGTACAGTGGTTAAGGGTCCTGAGGCCTTGAATTTCCGGGTGCCTCCTTAAGATCCGCCTCTTGCAGGATGTTTCCCAGACGCTTAGCTGCACCGGGGCTTACTTAGTCTGGTTGAAGAGTGCCAAGAGGATCCTGTAAACTGACACCAAGAACAGTGGCTTGTGAGTTTTGCTTCCCAGGAAAATACCCTGTAGAGTGGCTCAGGGTCCTGAGGCCTTAAACGGCCAGGTGTCTCCTGGAATTCGGCCTCTCGCAGGACGCCTCCCAGACGCAAGGTAGCAGCAGTGCCAACTTGGTCTGGTTTGAGAGTGCTAAGTGTGTCCTGAAAACTGACACCCAGAACAGTGGCTTGTGAGTTTTGTTTCCCAGGGAAAAGGCCTGTGCACTGGTTCAGGGGCCTGAAACTTTCAATGGCTTGGTGCCTTCTGGAATTCAGCCTCTCGCAGGGTGCCTCCCAGACGCAATGTGGCAACGGTGCTCATTTAGTCTGGTTTGAGAGTGCCTAGTGGGTCCTGAAAACTGACACCCAGAACAGTGCCTTCTGAGTTTTGTTTCCCAGGGAAAAAGCCTGTAGAGTGGTTCAGGGTCCTGAGGCCTAAAATCGGCAGGTGCCTCCTGGAATTCAGCCTCTCGCAGGATGCCTCCCAGACGCAAGGTGGCACCAGTGCCAACTTGGTCTGGTTTGAGATTGCCAAGTGTGTTCTTAAAACTGACACCCAGAACAGTGGCTTGTGAGTTTTCATTCTTTGGGAAAAAGCCTGTACAATGGTTCAAGGTCCAAAGGCCTTAAATTGCTGGGTGCCTCCTTAAGATCCGCGTCTTGCAGGATATTTCCCAGACGCTTAGCGGCGCCGGTGCTTACTTAGTCTGGTTTGAGAGTGCCAAGTGGATCCTGTAAACTGACACCAAGAACAGTGGCTTCTGAGTTTTGTTTCCCAGGGAAAAAACCTGTACAATGGTACAGGGTCCTGCGGCCTTAAATGGCCGGGTGCCTCCTGGAATCCCGCAACTCCCAGGATTCCTCCCAGTGCCAAGGTAGCACCTGTGCAAACTTCATCTGGTTTGAGAGTGCCAAGTGAGTCCTGAAAACTGATGCCCAGAATAATGGCTTCTGAGTTTTATTTCCTAGGGAAAAAGCCTGTACAGTGGTTAAGGGTCCTGCGGCCTTAAATGGCCAGGTGCCTCCTTGAATTGGGCCTCTCGCAGGATGCCTCCCAGACGCAAGGAGGCACCAGTGCCAACTTGGTCTGGTTTGAGAGTGCCTAGTGGGTCCTGAAAACTGACACCCAGAACAGCGGCTTGTGAGTTTTGTTTCCCAGGAAAATAACCTCAAGAGTGGTTCAGGGTCCTGGGGCCTAAATTTCAGGGTGGTTACAAGAATTCGGCCTCTCGCAGGATGCCTCCCAGACGAAAGGTGGCACCAGTGCCAACTTGGTCTGGTCTGAGAATGCCAAGTGGATCCTGAAAACTGACACCCAGAATAGTGGCTTCCGAGTTTTGTTTCCCATGGAAAAAGCCTGTAAATGGTACAGGGTCCTGCGGGCTTAAATGGCCGGGTGCCTCCTGGAATCCCGCCACTCCCAGGATTCCTCCCAGAGCCAAGGTAGCACCAGTGCAAACTTCATCTGGTTTGTGAGGGCCAAGTGAGTCCTGAAAACTGATACCCAGAATAATGGCTTCTGAGTTTTGTTTCCCAGGAAAATACCCTGTAGAATGGTTCAGGATCCTGAGGCCTTAAATTTCAGGGTGCTTACTGGAATTCTGCGTCTCTCAGGATGCCTGCCTGACGCAAGGTGGCACCAGTGCCAACTTGGTCTGGTTTGAGAGTGCCAAGTGAATCCTGCAAACTGACGCCCAGAAGAGTGGCTTCTGAGTTTTGTTTCCTAGGGAAAAAGCCTGTACAGTGGTTAAGGGTCCTGAGGCCTTGAATTGCCGGGTGCCTCCTTAAGATCCGCCTCTTGCAGGATGTTTCCCAGACGCTTAGCGGCACCGGTGCTTACTTAGTCTGGTTTAAGAGTGCCAAGAGGATCCTGTAAACTGACACCAAGAACAGTGGCTTGTGAGTTTTGCTTCCCAGGAAAATACCCAGTAGAGTGGTTCAGGGTCCTGAGGCCTTAAACGGCCAGGTGTCTCCTGGAATTCGGCCTCTTGCAGGACGCCTCCCAGACGCAAGGTGGCAGCAGTGCCAACTTGGTCTGGTTTGAGAGTGCCTAGTGGGTCCTGAAAACTGACACCCAGAACAGTGGCTTGTGAGTTTTGTTTCCCAGGGAAAAGGCCTGTGCACTGGTTCAGGGGCCTGAAACTTTAAATGGCTTGGTGCCTTCTGGAATTCAGCCTCTCGCAGGGTGCCTCCCAGACGCAATGTGGCAACGGTGCTCATTTAGTCTGGTTTGAGAGTGCCTAGTGGGTCCTGAAAACTGACACCCAGAACAGTGCCTTCTGAGTTTTGTTTCCCAGGGAAAAAGCCTGTAGAGTGGTTCAGGGTCCTGAGGCCTAAAATCGGCAGGTGCCTCCTGGAATTCAGCCTCTCGCAGGATGCCTCCCAGACGCAAGGTGGCACCAGTGCCAACTTGGTCTGGTTTGAGATTGCCAAGTGTGTCCTTAAAACTGACACCCAGAACAGTGGCTTGTGAGTTTTGTTTCTTTGGGAAAAAGCCTGTACAATGGTTCAAGGTCCAAAGGCCTTAAATTGCTGGGTGCCTCCTTAAGATCCGCTTCTTGCAGGATATTTCCCAGACGCTTAGCGGCGCCGGTGCTTACTTAGTCTGGTTTGAGAGTGCCAAGTGGATCCTGTAAACTGACACCAAGAACAGTGGCTTCTGAGTTTTGTTTCCCAGGGAAAAAACCTGTACAATGGTACAGGGTCCTGCGGCCTTAAATGGCCGGGTGCCTCCTGGAATCCCGCCGCTCCCAGGATTCCTCCCAGTGCCAAGGTAGCACCTGTGCAAACTTCATCTGGTTTGAGAGTGCCAAGTGAGTCCTGAAAACTGATGCCCAGAATAATGGCTTCTGAGTTTTATTTCCTAGGGAAAAAGCCTGTACAGTGGTTAAGGGTCCTGCGGCCTTAAATGGCCAGGTGCCTCCTTGAATTGGGCCTCTCGCAGGATGCCTCCCAGACGCAAGGAGGCACCAGTGCCAACTTGGTCTGGTTTGAGAGTGCCTAGTGGGTCCTGAAAACTGACACCCAGAACAGCGGCTTGTGAGTTTTGTTTCCCAGGAAAATAACCTCAAGAGTGGTTCAGGGTCCTGGGGCCTAAATTTCAGGGTGGTTACAAGAATTCGGCCTCTCGCAGGATGCCTCCCAGACGAAAGGTGGCACCAGTGCCAACTTGGTCTGGTCTGAGAATGCCAAGTGGATCCTGAAAACTGACACCCAGAATAGTGGCTTCCGAGTTTTGTTTCCCATGGAAAAAGCCTGTAAATGGTACAGGGTCCTGCGGGCTTAAATGGCCGGGTGCCTCCTGGAATCCCGCCACTCCCAGGATTCCTCCCAGAGCCAAGGTAGCACCAGTGCAAACTTCATCTGGTTTGTGAGGGCCAAGTGAGTCCTGAAAACTGATACCCAGAATAATGGCTTCTGAGTTTTGTTTCCCAGGAAAATACCCTGTAGAGTGGTTCAGGGTCCTGAGGCCTTAAATTTCAGGGTGCTTACTGGAATTCTGCGTCTCTCAGGATGCCTGCCTGACGCAAGGTGGCACCAGTGCCAACTTGGTCTGGTTTGAGAGTGCCAAGTGAATCCTGCAAACTGACGCCCAGAAGAGTGGCTTCTGAGTTTTGTTTCCTAGGGAAAAAGCCTGTACAGTGGTTAAGGGTCCTGAGGCCTTGAATTGCCGGGTGCCTCCTTAAGATCCGCCTCTTGCAGGATGTTTCCCAGACGCTTAGCGGCACCGGTGCTTACTTAGTCTGGTTTAAGAGTGCCAAGAGGATCCTGTAAACTGACACCAAGAACAGTGGCTTGTGAGTTTTGCTTCCCAGGAAAATACCCAGTAGAGTGGTTCAGGGTCCTGAGGCCTTAAACGGCCAGGTGTCTCCTGGAATTCGGCCTCTTGCAGGACGCCTCCCAGACGCAAGGTGGCAGCAGTGCCAACTTGGTCTGGTTTGAGAGTGCCTAGTGGGTCCTGAAAACTGACACCCAGAACAGTGGCTTGTGAGTTTTGTTTCCCAGGGAAAAGGCCTGTGCACTGGTTCAGGGGCCTGAAACTTTAAATGGCTTGGTGCCTTCTGGAATTCAGCCTCTCGCAGGGTGCCTCCCAGACGCAATGTGGCAACGGTGCTCATTTAGTCTGGTTTGAGAGTGCCTAGTGGGTCCTGAAAACTGACACCCAGAACAGTGCCTTCTGAGTTTTGTTTCCCAGGGAAAAAGCCTGTAGAGTGGTTCAGGGTCCTGAGGCCTAAAATCGGCAGGTGCTTCCTGGAATTCAGCCTCTCGCAGGATGCCTCCCAGACGCAAGGTGGCACCAGTGCCAACTTGGTCTGGTTTGAGATTGCCAAGTGTGTCCTTAAAACTGACACCCAGAACAGTGGCTTGTGAGTTTTGTTTCTTTGGGAAAAAGCCTGTACAATGGTTCAAGGTCCAAAGGCCTTAAATTGCTGGGTGCCTCCTTAAGATCCGCTTCTTGCAGGATATTTCCCAGACGCTTAGCGGCGCCGGTGCTTACTTAGTCTGGTTTGAGAGTGCCAAGTGGATCCTGTAAACTGACACCAAGAACAGTGGCTTCTGAGTTTTGTTTCCCAGGGAAAAAACCTGTACAATGGTACAGGGTCCTGCGGCCTTAAATGGCCGGGTGCCTCCTGGAATCCCGCCACTCCCAGGATTCCTCCCAGTGCCAAGGTAGCACCTGTGCAAACTTCATCTGGTTTGAGAGGGCCAAGTGAGTCCTGAAAACTGATACCCGGAATAATGGCTTCTGAGTTTTGTTTCCTAGGGAAAAAGCCTGTACAGTGGTTAAGGGTCCTGCGGCCTTAAATGGCCAGGTGCCTCCTTGAATTGGGCCTCTCGCAGGATGCCTCCCAGACGCAAGGAGGCACCAGTGCCAACTTCGTCTCGTTTGAGATTGCCAAGTCTGTCCTGAAAACTGACACCCAGAACAGCGGCTTGTGAGTTTTGTTTCCCAGGAAAATACCCTGTAGAGTGGTTCAGGGTCCTGGGGCCTAAATTTCAGGGTGCTTACAAGAATTCGGCCTCTCGCAGGATGCCTCCCAGACGAAAGGTGGCACCAGTGCCAACTTGGTCTGGTTTGAGATTTCCAAGTGTGTCCTGAAAACTGACACCCAGAACAGTGGCTTGTGAGTTTTGTTTCCTATGGAAAAAGCCTGTACAATGGTTCAGGGTCCATAGGCCTTAAATTGCCGGGTGCCTCCTATAGATCCGCCTCTTACCGCACGTTTCCCAGACGCTTAGCGGCACCGGTGCTTCCTTAGTCTGGTTTGAGAGTGCCTAGTGGTTCCTTTAAACTGACACCCAGAACAGTGGCTTGTGAGTTTTGTTTCCCAGGGAAAAGGCCTGTACACTGGTTCAGGGGCCTGAAACTTTAAATGGCCTGGTGCCTTCTCGAATTCGGCAGCTCGAAGGATGCGTTCCAGACGCAAGGTGGCACCGGTGCTTTCCTATTCTGGTTTAAGAGTGCCTAGTGGGTCCTGAAAACTGACACCCAGAACAGTGGCTTCTGAGTTTTGTTTCCTAAGGAAAAAGCCTGTACAGTGGCTCAGGGTCCTGAGGCTTTAAATGGCCAGGTGCCTCCTGGAATTCGGCCTCTCGCAGGATGCCTCTCAGAGGCAAAATGGCACCAGTGCCAACTTGGTCTGGTTTGAGAGTGCCTAGTGGGTCCTGAAAACTGACACCCAGAACAGCGGCTTGTGAGTTTTGTTTCCCAGGAAAATACCCTGTAGAGTGGTTCAGGGTTCTGCGGGCTTAAATGGCCGGGTGCCTCCTATAGATCAGCCTCTTACCGCATGTTTCCCAGACGCTAAGCGGCACCGGTGCTTCCTTAGTCTGGTTTGAGAGTGCCAAGTGGGTCCTGAAAACTGACACCCAGAACAGTGGCATGTGAGTTTTGTTTCCAAAGGGAAAAAGCCTGTAAAATGGTTAAGGGTCCTGAGGCCTTAAATTGCCGGGTGCTTCCTGGAATTCGGCCTCTCGCAGGATGCCTCCCAGACGCAAGGTGGCACCAGTGCCAACTTGGTCTGGTTTGAGATTGCCAAGTCTGTCCTGAAAACTGACACCCAGAACAGTGGTTTGTGAGTTTTGTTTCCCAGGAAAATACTCTGTAGAATGGTTCAGGGTCTTGAGGCCTTAAATATCACGGTGTTTATTGTAATTCGGCCTCTCGCAGGATGCCTCCCAGACGCAAGGTGGCACCAGTGCCAACTTCGTCTCGTTTGTTAGTGCCTAGTGGTTCCTTAAAACTGACACCCAGAACAGTGGCTTGTGAGTTTTGTTTCCCAGGGAAAAGGCCTGTACACTGGTTCAGGTACTTGAAACTTTAAATGGCCTGGTGCCTTTTAGAATTCGGCAGATCGAAGGATGCCTCCCAGACGCGATGTGGCACCGGTGCTTTCTTAGTCTGGTTTAAGAGTGCCTAGTGGGTCCTGAAAACTGACACCCAGAACAGTGGCTTCTGAGTTTTGTTTCCTAAGGAAAAAGCCTGTACAGTGGCTCAGGGTCCTGAGGTTTTAAATGGCCAGGTGCCTCCTTGAATTCCACCTCTAGAAGGATGCCTGCCAGACGCAAGGTGGCACCAGTGCCAACTTGGGCTGGTTTGTTAGTGCCTAGTGGGTCCTGAAAACTGACACCCAGAACAGTGGCTTCTGAGTTTTGTTTCCCAGGAAAACACCCTGTAGAATGGTTCAGGTTCCTGAGGCCTTAAATATCACGGTGCTTACTGGAATTCGGCCTCTCGCAGGATGCTTCCCAGACGCAATGTGGCACCGGTGCTTTCTGAGTCTGGTTTGAGACTGCCAAGTGGATCCTCCAAACTGACACCCAGACCAGTGGCTTCTGAGTTTTGTTTCCCAGGAAAATACCTTGTAGAGTGGTTCAGGGTCCTGAGGCCTTAAATTTCAGTGTGCTTACTGGAATTCGGCCTCTTGCAGGATGCCTCCCTGACGCAAAGTGGCACCAGTGCCAACTTGGTCTGGTTTGTTAGTGCCTAGTGGGTCCTGAAAACTGACACCCAGAACAGTAGCTTGTGAGTTTTTGTTTCCCAGGGAAATGGCCTGTAAACTAGTTCAGCGGCCTGGAACTTTAAATGGCTCGGTGCCTTCTGGAATTCGGCCTCTCGCAGGATGCCTCCCAGACGCAATGTGGCACCGGTGCTTTCTTAGTCTGGTTTGAGAGTGCCAAGTGGATCCTGAAAACTGACACCCAGAACAGTGGCTTGTGAGTTTTGTTTCCCAGTGAAAAAGCCTGTAAAATGGTTCAGGGTCCTGAGGCCTTAAATGGCAAGGTGCCTCCTTGAATTGGGCCTCTTGCAGGATGCCTCCCAGACGCAAAGAGGCACCAGTGCCAACTTGGTCTGGTTTGAGATTGCCTAGTGGGTCCTGAAAACTGACACCCAGAACAGCGGCTTCTGAGTTTTCTTTCCCAGGAAAATACCCTGTAGACTGGTTCAGGGTCTTGAGGCCTTAAATTTCAGGGTGCTTACTGGAATTCGGCCTCTCGCAGGATGCCTCCCAGACGCAATGTGGCACCAGTGCCAACTTGGTCTGGTTTGAGACTGCCAAGTGGGTCCTGAAAACTGACACCCAGAACAGTGGCTTCTGAGTATTTGTTTCCCAGAGAAATGGCCTGTAAACTAGTTCAGGGGCCTGAAACTTTAAATGGCTCGGTGCCTTCTGGAATTCGGCCTCTCGCAGGATGCCTCCCAGACGCAAGGTGGCACCAGTGCCAACTTGGTCTGGTTTGTTAGTGCCTAGTGGGTCCTGAAAACTGACACCCAGAACAGTGGCTTGTGAGTTTTGTTTCCCAGGGAAACGGCCTGTACACTGGTTCAGGGGCCTGAAACTTTAAATGGCCTGGGGCCTTCCGGAATTCAGCCTCTCGCAGGATGCCTCCCAGACGCAAGGAGGCACCAGTGCCAACTTGGTCTAATTTGAGAGTGCCTAGTGGGTCCTGAAAACTGACACGCAGAAAAACGGCTTGTGAGTTTTGTTTCCCAGGAAAATACCGTTTAGTGTGGTTCAGGGTCCTGAGGCCTTAAATTTAAGGGTGCTTACTGGAATTCGGCCTCTTGCAAGATGCCTTCCAGACGCAAGGTGGCACCAGTGCCAACTTGGGCTGGTTTGAGAGTTCCAAGTGGGTCCTGAAAACTAACACACCGAACAGTGGCTTGTGAGTTTTGTTTCCCAGGGAAAAATCCTGTACAATGGTTCAGAGTCCTGTGGCCTTAAATTGCCGGGTGCCTCCTTGAATTCGGTCTCTCGCAGGATGTCTTCCAGACGCAAGGTGGCACCGGTGCCCACTTGGTCTGGTTTGAGAGTGCCAAGTGTGTCCTGAAAACTGACACCTGGAATAGTAGCTTTTGAGTTTTGTTTCCTAGGGAAAAAGCCTGTACAATGGTTCAGGGTCCATAGGCCTTAAATTGCCTGGTGCCTCCAAAAGATCCAACTCTTGCAGGATATTTCCCAGACGCTTAGCGGCACCGGTGCTTACTTAGTCTGGTTTGAGAGTGCCTAGTGGGTCCTGTAAACTGACACCAAAAACAGTGGCTTCTGAGCTTTGCTTCTCAGGGAAATACCGTAGTTTTGCTTCTGAGGGAAATACCGTGTAGAGTGGCTCAGGGTCCTGAGGCCTTAAATGGTTAGGTGCCTCCTGGAATTCGGTCTCTCGCAAGATGCCTCCCAGACGCACGGTGGCAGCAGTTCCAATTTGGTCTGGTTTGAGAGTGCCAAGTGGGTCCTGACTACTGATACCCAGAACAGTGGCTTGTGAGTTTTGTTTCCCAGGGAAAAAGCCTGTACAATGGTTCAGGGTCCTGAGGCCTTAAATGGCCGGGTGCCTCCTGGAATCCCGCCACTCCCAGGATTCCTCCCAGAGCCAAGGTAGCACCTGTGCAAACTTCATCTGGTTTGAGAGGGCCAAGTGAGTCCTGAAAACTGATACGCAGAATAATGGCTTCTGAGTTTTGTTTCCTATGGAAAAAGCCTGTACAGTGGTTAAGGGTCCTGAGGCCTTAAATGGCCAGGTGCCTCCTTGAATTGGGCCTCTCGCAGGATGCCTCCCAGACGCAAGGAGGCACCAGTGCCAACTTGGTCTGGTTTGAGAGTGCCTAGTGGGTCCTGAAAACTGACACCTAGAACAGCGGCTTGTGAGTTTTGTTTCCCAGGAAAATACCCTGTAGAGTGGTTCAGGGTCTTGAGGCCTTAAATGGCCAGGTGCCTCCTGGAATTCGGCCTCTCGCAGGATGCCTCCCAGACGCAAGGTGGCAGCAGTGCCAACTTGGTCTGGTTTGAGAGTGCCAAGTGTGTCCTGAAAACTGACACCCAGAACAGTGGCTTGTGAGTTTTGTTTCCCAGGGAAAAGTCCTATAGATTGGTTCAGGGGCTTGAAACTTTAAATGGCCGCGTTCCTCCTGGAATTCGGCCTCTCGCAGGATGCTTCCCAGACGCAAGGCTTCACCAGTGCCAACTTGGTCTGGTCTGAGAATGCCAAGTGGATCCTGAAAACTGACACCAAGAACAGTGGCTTCCGAGTTTTGTTTCCCATGGAAAAAGCCTGTAAATGGTACAGGGTCCTGCGGGCTTAAATGGCCGGGTGCCTCCTGGAATCCCGCCACTCCCAGGATTCCTCCCAGAGCCAAGGAAGCACCAGTGCAAACTTCATCTGGTTTGTGAGGGCCAAGTGAGTCCTGAAAACTGATACCCAGAATAATGGCTTCTGAGTTTTGTTTCCCAGGAAAATACCCTGTAGAATGGTTCAGGATCCTGAGGCCTTAAATTTCAGGGTGCTTACTGGAATTCTGCGTCTCTCAGGATGCCTGCCTGACGCAAGGTGGCACCAGTGCCAACTTGGTCTGGTTTGAGAGTGCCAAGTGAATCCTGCAAACTGACGCCCAGATAAGTGGCTTCTGAGTTTTGTTTCCCAGGGAAAAAGCCTGTACAGAGGTTCAGGGTCCTGAGGCCTTAAATTGCCGGGTGCCTCCTTAAGATCCGCCTCTTTCAGGATGTTTCCCCGACGCTTAGCGGCACCGGGGCTTACTTAGTCTGGTTTAAGAGTGCCAAGAGGATCCTGTAAACTGCCACCAAGAACAGTGGCTTGTGAGTTTTGCTTCCCAGGAAAATACCCTGTAGAGTGGCTCAGGGTCCTGAGGCCTTAAACGGCCAGGTGTCTCCTGGAATTCGGCCTCTCGCAGGACGCCTCCCAGACGCAAGGTGGCAGCAGTGCCAACTTGGTCTGGTTTGAGAGTGCCTAGTGGGTCCTGAAAACTGACACCCAGAACAGTGGCTTGTGAGTTTTGTTTCCCAGGGAAAAGGCCCGTACACTGGTTCAGGGGCCTGAAACTTTAAATGGCTTGGTGCCTTCTGGAATTCAGCCTCTCGCAGGATGCCTCCCAGACGCAATGTGGCACCGGTGCTCATTTAGTCTGGTTTGAGAGTGCCAAGTGGGTCCTGAAAACTGACACCCAGAACAGTGGCTTGTGTTTTTTGTTTCCTAGGGAAATTGTCTGTAGAGCGGTTCAGGGTCCATAGGCCTTAAAATTCAGGGTGCCTCCTAAAAATCCGCCTCTTGCACGATGCTTCCCAGACGTTTAGCGGCACCGGTGCTTACTTAGTCTGGTTTGAGAGTGCAAGTGGATCGTGTAAACTGACACCAAGAACAGTGGCTTCTGAGTTTTGCTTCCCAGGGAAATACCCTGTAGACTGGCTCAGGGTCCTGAGGCCTAAATTTCAGGGTGCTTACAAGAATTCGGCCTCTCGCAGGATGCCTCCAAGACGAAAGGTGGCACCAGTGCCAACTTGGTCTGGTTTGAGATTTCTAAGTGTGTCCTGAAAACTGACACCCAGAACAGTGGCTTGTGAGTTTTGTTTCCTAGGGAAAAAGCCTGTATAATGGTTCAGGGTCCATAGGTCTTAAATTGCCGGGTGCCTCCTATACATCCGCCTCTTACCGCATGTTTCCCAGACGCTTAGCGGCACCGGTGCTTCCTTAGTCTGGTTTGAGAGTGCCAAGTGGGTCCTGAAAACTGACACCCAGAACAGTGGCATGTGAGTTTTGTTTCCTAGGGAAAAAGCCTTTAAAATGGTTAAGGTTCCTGAGGCCTTAAATTGCCGGGTGCTTCCTGGAATTCGGCCTCTCGCAGGATGCCTCCCAGACGCAAGGTGGCACCAGTGCCAACTTGGTCTGGTTTGAGATTGCCAAGTCTGTCCTGAAAACTGACACCCAGAACAGTGGTTTGTGAGTTTTGTTTCCCAGGAAAATACTCTGTAGAATGGTTCAGGGTCTTGAGGCCTTAAATATCACGGTGTTTATTGTAATTCGGCCTCTCGCAGGATGCCTCCCAGACGCAAGGTGGCACCAGTGCCAACTTCGTCTGGTTTGTTAGTGCCTAGTGGTTCCTTAAAACTGACACCCAGAACAGTGGCTTGTGAGTTTTGTTTCCCAGGGATAAGGCCTGTACACTGGTTCAGGTGCTTGAAACTTTAAATGGCCTGGTGCCTTCTAGAATTCGGCAGCTCGAAGGATGCCTCCCAGACGCAATGTGGCACCGGTGCTTTCTTAGTCTGGTTTAAGAGTGCCTAGTGGGTCCTGAAAACTGACACCCAGAACAGTGGCTTCTGAGTTTTGTTTCCTAAGGAAAAAGCCTGTACAGTGGCTCAGGGTCCTGAGGCTTTAAATGGCCAGGTGCCTCCTTGAATTCCACCTCTAGAAGGATGCCTGCCAGACGCAAGGTGGCGCCAGTGCCAACTTGGTCTGGTTTGAGATTGCCTAGTGAGTCCTGAAAACTGACACCCAGAACAGTGGCTTCTGAGTTTTGTTTCCCAGGAAAACACCCTGTAGAATGGTTCAGGTTCCTGAGGCCTTAAATATCACGGTGCTTACTGGAATTCGGCCTCTCGCAGGATGCTTCCCAGACGCAATGTGGCACCGGTGCTTTCTGAGTCTGGTTTGAGAGTGCCAAGTGGATCCTCCAAACTGACACCCAGACCAGTGGCTTCTGAGTTTTGTTTCCCAGGAAAATACCTTGTAGAGTGGTTCAGGGTCCTGAGGCCTTAAATTTCAGTGTGGTTACTGGAATTCGGCCTCTCGCAGGATGCCTCCCAGACGCAATGTGGCACCAGTGCCAACTTGGTCTGGTTTGAGACTGCCAAGTGGGTCCTGAAAACTGACACCCAGAACAGTGGCTTCTGAGTATTTGTTTCCCAGAGAAATGGCCTGTAAACTAGTTCAGGGGCCTGAAACTTTAAATGGCTCGGTGCCTTCTGGAATTCGGCCTCTCGCAGGATGCCTCCCAGACGCAAGGTGGCACCAGTGCCAACTTGGTCTGGTTTGTTAGTGCCTAGTGGGTCCTGAAAACTGACACCCAGAACAGTAGCTTGTGAGTTTTGTTTCCCAGGGAAAAGGCCTGTACACTGGTTCAGGGGCCTGAAACTTTAAATGGCCGGGAGCCTTCTGGAAATCGGCCTCTAGCAGGATGCCTTCCAGACGCCAGGTGGCACCGGTGCTTTCTTAGTCTGGTTTGAGAGTGCCTAGTGGGTCCTGAAAACTGACACCCAGAACAGTGGCTTGTGAGTTTTGTTTCCCAGGGAAACGGCCTGTACACTGGTTCAGGGGCCTGAAACTTTAAATGGCCTGGGGCCTTCCGGAATTCAGCCTCTCGCAGGATGCCTTCCAGACGCAAGTAGGCACCAGTGCCAACTTGGTCTAGTTTGAGATTGCCTAGTGGGTCCTGAAAACTGACTCGCAGAAAAACGGCTTGTGAGTTTTGTTTCCCAGGAAAATACCGTTTAGTGTGGTTCAGGGTCCTGAGGCCTTAAATTTAAGGGTGCTTACTGGAATTCGGCCTCTTGCAAGATGCCTTCCAGACGCAAGGTGGCACCAGTGCCAACTTGGGCTGGTTTGAGAGTTCCAAGTGGGTCCTGAAAACTAACACACAGAACAGTGGCTTGTGAGTTTTGTTTCCCAGGGAAAAATCCTCTACAATGGTTCAGAGTCCTGTGGCCTTAAATTGCCGGGTGCCTACTTGAATTCGGCCTCTCGCAGGATGTCTTCCGGACGCAAGGTGGCACCGGTGCCAACTTGGTCTGGTTTGAGAGTGCCAAGTGTGTCCTGAAAACTGACACCTGGAATAGTAGCTTTTGAGTTTTGTTTCCTAGGGAAAAAGCCTGTACAATGGTTCAGGGTCCATAGGCCTTAAATTGCCTGGTGCCTCCAAAAGATCCAACTCTTGCAGGATATTTCCCAGACGCTTAGCGGCACCGGTGCTTATTTAGTCTGGTTTGAGAGTGCCTAGTGGGTCCTGTAAACTGACACCAAGAACAGTGGCTTCTGAGCTTTGCTTCTCAGGGAAATACCGTAGTTTTGCTTCTCAGGGAAATACCGTGTAGAGTGGCTCAGGGTCCTGAGGCCTTAAATGGCTAGGTGCCTCCTGGAATTCGGTCTCTTGCAAGATGCCTCCCAGACGCACGGTGGCAGCAGTTCCAATTTGGTCTGGTTTGAGAGTGCCAAGTGGGTCCTGAATACTGAAACCCAGAACAGTGGCTTCTGAGTTTTGCTTCTAAGGGAAATACCCTGTAGAATGGTTCAGGGTCCTGAGGCCCTAAATTTCAGGGTGCTAACTGGAATTTGGCCTCGCGCAGGATGCCTGCCTAACGCAAGGTGGCACCTGTGCCAACTTGCTTTGGTTTGAGAGTGCCAAGTGGGTCCTGCAAACTGACACCCGGAACAGTGGCTTCTGAGTTTTTTTTCCTAGGGAAAAAGCCTGTACACTGGTTCAGGGTCCTGAGGCCTTAAATGGCCGGGTGGCTCCTGGAATTCGGCCTCTCGCAGGATGCCTCCCAGACGCAAGGAGGCACCAGTGCCAACCTCGTCTGGTTTGACAGTGCCTAGTGGGTCCTGAAAACTGACACCCAGAACAGCGGCTTCGGAGTTTTGTTTCCCAGGAAAATACCCTGTAGAGTGGTTCAGGGTCTTGAGGCCTTAAATTGCCGGGTGCTTCCTGGAATTCGGCCTCTTGCAGGATGCCTCCCAGACGCAAGGTGGCACCAGTGCCAACTTGGTCTGGTTTGAGATTGCCAAGTCTGTCCTGAAAACTGACACCCAGAACAGTGGCTTGTGAGTTTTGTTTCCCAGGAAAATACTCTGTAGAATGTTTCAGGGTCCTGAGGCCTTAAATATCACGGTGTTTATTGTAATTCGGCCTCTCGCAGGATGCCTCCCAGACGCATGGTGGCACCAGTGCCAACTTGGTCTGGTTTGTTAGTGCCTAGTGGTTCCTTAAAACTGACACCCAGAACAGTGGCTTGTGAGTTTTGTTTCCCAGGGACAAGGCCTGTACACTGGTTCAGGGGCTTGAAACTTTAAATGGCCTGGTGCCTTCTAGAATTCGGCAGCTCGAAGGATGCCTCCCAGACGCAATGTGGCACCGGTGCTTTATTAGTCTGGTTTAAGAGTGCCTAGTGTGTCCTGAAAACTGACACCCAGAACAGTGGCTTCTGAGTTTTGTTTCCTAAGGAAAAAGCCTGTACAGTGGCTCAGGGTCCTGAGGTTTTAAATGGCCAGGTGCCTCCTTGAATTCCACCTCTAGAAGGATGCCTGCCAGACGCAAGGTGGCACCAGTGCCAACTTGGGCTGGTTTGTTAGTGCCTAGTGGGTCCTGAAAACTGACACCCAGAACAGTGGCTTCTGA
The DNA here is from genome assembly GCF_963513975.1 of Fringilla coelebs. Taxonomy (NCBI): domain Eukaryota; kingdom Metazoa; phylum Chordata; class Aves; order Passeriformes; family Fringillidae; genus Fringilla; species Fringilla coelebs. The sequence continues at coordinate 415,123 of NW_028167380.1, read as the reverse complement.
GTTTTGTTTCCCAGGAAAACACCCTGTAGAATGGTTCAGGTTCCTGAGGCCTTAAATATCACGGTGCTTACTGGAATTCGGCCTCTCGCAGGATGCTTCCCAGACGCACCGGTGGTTTCTGAGTCTGGTTTGAGACTGCCAAGTGGATCCTCCAAACTGACACCCAGAACAGTGGCTTCTGAGTTTTGTTTCCCAGGAAAATACCTTGTAGAGTGGTTCAGGGTCCTGAGGCCTTAAATTTCAGTGTGGTTACAGGAATTCGGCCTCTCGCAGGATGCCTCCCAGACGCAATGTGGCACCAGTGCCAACTTGGTCTGGTTTGTTAGTGCCTAGTGGGTCCTGAAAACTGACACCCAGAACAGTGGCTTCTGAGTTTTTGTTTCCCAGGGAAATGGCCTGTAAACTAGTTCAGCGGCCTGGAACTTTAAATGGCTCGGTGCCTTCTGGAATTCGGCCTCTCGCAGGATGCCTCCCAGACGCAAGGTGGCACCAGTGCCAACTTGGTCTGGTTTGTTAGTGCCTAGTGGGTCCTGAAAACTGACACCCAGAACAGTAGCTTGTGAGTTTTGTTTCCCAGGGAAAAGGCCTGTACACTGGTTCAGGGGCCTGAAACTTTAAATGGCCGGGAGCCTTCTGGAAATTGGCCTCTAGCAGGATGCCTCCCAGACGCAAGGTGGCACCGGTGCTTTCTTAGTCTGGTTTGAGAGTGCCTAGTGGGTCCTGAAAACTGACACCCAGAAGAGTGGCTTATGAGTTGTGTTTCCTAGGGAAAAAGCCTGTACAGTGGTTCAGGGTCCTGAAACATTAAATGGCCAGGTGCCTCTGTGAATTCGGCCTCTCGCAGGATGCCTCCCAGACGCAAGGAGGCACCAGTGCTTTCTTAGTCTGGTTTGAGATTGCCTAGTGGGTCCTGAAAACTGACACCCAGAACAGCGGCTTGTGAGTTTTCTTTCCCAGGAAAATACCCTGTAGAGTGGTTCAGGGTCTTGAGGCCTTAAATTTCAGGGTGCTTACTGGAATTCGGCCTCTCGCAGGATGCCTCCCAGACGCAATGTGGCACCAGTGCCAACTTGGTCTGGTTTGAGACTGCCAAGTGGGTCCTGAAAACTGACACCCAGAACAGTGGCTTGTGAGTTTTGTTTCTTTGAGAAAAAGCCTGTACAATGGTTCAAGGTCCAAAGGCCTTAAATTGCTGGTTGCCTCCTAAAAATCCGCTTCTTGCAGGATGTTTCCCAGACGCTTAGCGGCACCGGTGCTTACTTAGTCTGGTTTGAGAGTGCCAAGAGGATCCTGTAAACTGACACCAAGAACAGTGGCTTCTGAGTTTTGTTTCCCAGGGAAAAAACCTGTACAATGGTACAGGGTCCTGCGGCCTTAAATGGCCGGGTGCCTCCTGGAATCCCGCCACTCCCAGGATTCCGCCCAGTGCCAAGGTAGCACCTGTGCAAACTTCATCTGGTTTGAGAGGGCCTAGTGAGTCCTGAAAACTGATACCCAGAATAATGGCTTTTGAGTTTTGTTTCCTAGGGAAAAAGCCTGTACAGTGGTTAAGGGTCCTGAGGCCTTAAATTGCCGGGTGCTTCCTGGAATTCGGCCTCTCGCAGGATGCCTCCCAGACGCAAGGTGGCACCAGTGCCAACTTGGTCTGGTTTGAGATTGCCAAGTCTGTCCTGAAAACTGACACCCAGAACAGTGGTTTGTGAGTTTTGTTTCCCAGGAAAATACTCTGTAGAATGGTTCAGGGTCCTGAGGCCTTAAATATCACGGTGTTTATTGTAATTCCGCCTCTCGCAGGATGCCTTCCAGACGCAAGGAGGCACCAGTGCCAACTTGGTCTGGTTTGTTAGTGCCTAGTGGGTCCTTAAAACTGACACCCAGAACAGTGGCTTGTGAGTTTTGTTTCCCAGGGACAAGGCCTGTACACTGGTTCAGGGGCTTGAAACTTTAAATGGCCTGGTGCCTTCTAGAATTCGGCAGCTCGAAGGATGCCTCCCAGACGCAATGTGGCACCAGTGCTTTCTTAGTCTGGTTTAAGAGTGCCTAGTGGGTCCTGAAAACTGACACCCAGAACAGTGGCTTCTGAGTTTTGTTTCCTAAGGAAAAAGCCTGTACAGTGGCTCAGGGTCCTGAGGTTTTAAATGGCCAGGTGCCTCCTTGAATTCCACCTCTAGAAGGATGCCTGCCAGACGCAAGGTGGCACCAGTGCCAACTTGGGCTGGTTTGTTAGTGCCTAGTGGGTCCTGAAAACTGACACCCAGAACAGTGGCTTCTGAGTGTTGTTTCTCAGGAAAACACCCTGTAGAATGGTTCAGGTTCCAGAGGCCTTAAATATCACGGTGCTTACTGGAATTCGGCCTCTCGCAGGATGCTTCCCAGACGCAATGTGGCACCGGTGCTTTCTGAGTCTGGTTTGAGAGTGCCAAGTGGATCCTCCAAACTGACACCCAGAACAGTGGCTTCTGAGTTTTGTTTCCCAGGAAAATACCTTGAAGAGTGGTTCAGGGTCCTGAGGCCTTAAATTTCAGTGTGGTTACTGGAATTCGGCATCTCGCAGGATGCCTCCCTGACGCAAAGTGGCACCAGTGCCAACTTGGTCTGGTTTGTTAGTGCCTAGTGGGTCCTGAAAACTGACACCCAGAACAGTGGCTTCTGAGTTTTTGTTTCCCAGGGAAATGGCCTGTAAACTAGTTCAGCGGCCTGGAACTTTAAATGGCTCGGTGCGTTCTGGAATTCGGCCTCTCGCAGGATGCCTCCCAGACGCAATGTGGTACCGGTGCTTTCTTAGTCTGGTTTGAGAGTGCCTAGTGGGTCCTGAAAACTGACACCCAGAACAGTGGCTTGTGAGTTTTGTTTCCCAGGGAAAAAGCCTGTAAAATGGTTCAGGGTCCTGAGGCCTTAAATGGCCGGGTGCCTCTTTGAATTCAGCCTCTCGCAGGATGCCTCCCAGACGCAAGGAGGAACCAGTGCACACTTGGTCTGGTTTGAGATTGCCTAGTGGGTCCTGAAAACTGACACCCAGAACAGCGGCTTCTGAGTTTTCTTTCCCAGGAAAATACCCTGTAGAGTGGTTCAGGTTCTTGAGGCCTTAAATTTCAGGGTGCTTACTGGAATTCGGCCTCTCGCAGGATGCCTCCCAGACGCAATGTGGCACCAGTGCCAACTTGGTCTGGTTTGAGACTGCCAAGTGGGTCCTGAAAACTGACACCCAGAACAGTGGCTTGTGAGTTTTGTTTCTTTGAGAAAAAGCCTGTACAATGGTTAAAGGTCCAAAGGCCTTAAATTGCTGGTTGCCTTCTAAAGATCCGCTTCTTGCAGGATGTTTCCCAGACGCTTAGCGGCACCGGTGCTTACTTAGTCTGGTTTGAGAGTGCCAAGTGGATCCTGTAAACTGACACCAAGAACAGTGGCTTCTGAGTTTTGTTTCCCAGGGAAAAAACCTGTACAATGGTACAGGGTCCTGCGGCCTTAAATGGCCGGGTGCCTCCTGGAATCCTGCCACTCCCAGGATTCCTCCCAGTGCCAAGGTAGCACCTGTGCAAACTTCATCTGGTTTGAGAGGGCCAAGTGAGTCCTGAAAACTGATATCCAGAACAGTGGTTTGTGAGTTTTGTTTCCCAGGAAAATACTCTGTAGAATGGTTCAGGGTCCTGAGGCCTTAAATATCACGGTGTTTATTGTAATTCGGCCTCTCGCAGGATGCCTCCCAGACGCATGGTGGCACCAGTGCCAACTTGTTCTGGTTTGAGAGTGCCAAGTGGGTCCTGAAAACTGACACCCAGAACAGCGGCTTGTGAGTTTTGTTTCCCAGGAAAATACCCTGTACAGTGGTTCGGGGTCCTGGGGCCTAAATTTCAGGGTGCTTACAAGAATTCGGCCTCTCGCAGGATGCCTCCCAGACGAAAGGTGGCACCAGTGCCAACTTGGTCTGGTTTGAGATTTCCAAGTGTGTCCTGAAAACTGACACCCAGAACAGTGGCTTGTGAGTTTTGTTTCCTAGGGAAAAAGCCTGTACAATGGTTCAGGGTCCATAGGCCTTAAATTGCCGGGTGCCTCCTATAGATCCGCCTCTTACCGCATGTTTCCCAGACGCTTAGCGGCACCGGTGCTTACTTAGTCTGGTTTGAGAGTGCCAAGTGGGTCCTGAAAACTGACACCCAGAACAGTGCCATGTGAGTTTTGTTTCCTAGGGAAAAAGCCTGTAAAATGGTTAAGGGTCCTGAGGCCTTAAATTGCCGGGTGCTTCCTGGAATTCGGCCTCTCGCAGGATGCCTCCCAGACGCAAGGTGGCACCAGTGCCAACTTGGTCTGGTTTGAGATTGCCAAGTCTGTCCTGAAAACTGACACCCAGAACAGTGGTTTGTGAGTTTTGTTTCCCAGGAAAATACTCTGTAGAATGGTTCAGGGTCCTGAGGCCTTAAATATCACGGTGTTTATTGTAATTCGGCCTCTCGCAGGATGCCTCCCAGACGCATGGTGGCACCAGTGCCAACTTCGTCTGGTTTGTTAGTGCCTAGTGGTTCCTTAAAACTGACACCCAGAACAGTGGCTTGTGAGTTTTGTTTCCCAGGGAAATGGCCTGTACACTGGTTCAGGGGCTTGAAACTTTAAATGGCCTGGTGCCTTCTAGAATTCGGCAGCTCGAAGGATGCCTCCCAGACGCAATGTGGCACCGGTGCTTTCTTAGTCTGGTTTAAGAGTGCCTAGTGGGTCCTGAAAACTGACACCCAGAACAGTGGCTTCTGAGTTCTGTTTCCTAAGGAAAAAGCCTGTACAGTGGCTCAGGGTCCTGAGGCTTTAAATGGCCAGGTGCCTCCTTGAATTCCACCTCTAGAAGGATGCCTGCCAGACGCAAGGTGGCACCAGTGCCAACTTGGGCTGGTTTGTTAGTGCCTAGTGGGTCCTGAAAACTTACACCTAGAACAGTGGCTTCTGAGTTTTGTTTCCCAGGAAAACACCCTGTAGAATGGTTCAGGGGCCTGAGGCCTTAAATATCACGGTGCTTACTGGAATTCGGCCTCTCGCAGGATGCTTCCCAGACGCAATGTGTCACCGGTGCTTTCTGAGTCTGGTTTGAGAGTGCCAAGTGGATCCTCCAAACTGACACCCAGAACAGTGGCTTCTGAGTTTTGTTTCCCAGGAAAATACCTTGTAGAGTGGTTCAGGGTCCTGAGGCCTTAAATTTCAGTGTGGTTACAGGAATTCGGCCTCTCGCAGGATGCCTCCCTGACGCAAAGTGGCACCAGTGCCAACTTGGTCTGGTTTGTTAGTGCCTAGTGGGTCCTGAAAACTGACACCCAGAACAGTGGCTTCTGAGTATTTGTTTCCCAGAGAAATGGCCTGTAAACTAGTTCAGGGGCCTGAAAATTTAAATGGCTCGGTGCCTTCTGGAAATTGGCCTCTAGCAGGATGCCTCCCAGACGCAAGGTGGCACCGGTGCTTTCTTAGTCTGGTTTGAGAGTGCCTAGTGGGTCCTGAAAACTGACACCCAGAACAGTGGCTTATGAGTTTTGTTTCCTAGGGAAAAAGCCTGTACACTGGTTCAGGGTCCCGAAACATTAAATGGCCAAGTGCCTCCTTGAATTCGGCCTCTCGCAGGATGCCTCCCAGACGCAATGTGGCACCAGTGCCAACTTGGTCTGGTTTGAGACTGCCAAGTGGGTTCTGAAAACTGACACCCAGAACAGCGGCTTCTGAGTTTTCTTTCCCAGGAAAATACCCTGTAGAGTGGTTCAGGGTCTTGAGGCCTTAAATTTCAGGGTGCTTACTGGAATTCGGCCTCTCGCAGGATGCCTCCCAGACGCAATGTGGCACCAGTGCCAACTTGGTCTGGTTTGAGACTGCCAAGTGGGTCCTGAAAACTGACACCCAGAACAGTGGCTTGTGAGTTTTGTTTCTTTGAGAAAAAGCCTGTACAATGGTTCAAGGTCCAAAGGCCTTAAATTGCTGGTTGCCTCCTAAAGATCCGCTTCTTGCAGGATGTTTCCCAGAGGCTTAGCGGCACCGGTGCTTACTTAGTCTGGTTTGAGAGTGCCAAGTGGATCCTGTAAACTGACACCAAGAACAGTGGCTTCTGAATTTTGTTTCCCAGGGAAAAAACCTGTACAATGGTACAGGGTCCTGCGGCCTTAAATGGCCGGGTGCCTCCTGGAATCCCGCCACTCCCAGGATTTTTCCCAGTGCCAAGGTAGCACCTGTGCAAACTTCATCTGGTTTGAGAGGGCGAAGTGAGTCCTGAAAACTGATACCCAGGATAATGGCTTGTGAGTTTTGTTTCCTAGGGAAAAAGCCTGTACAGTGGCTAAGGGTCCTGAGGCCTTAAATGGCCAGGTGCCTCCTACAATTCCGCCACTAGAAGGATGCCTCCCAGACGCAAGGTGGCACCAGTGCCAACTTGGGCTAGTTTGAGAGTGCCTAGTGGGTCCTGAAAACTGACACCTAGAACAGTGGCTTCTGAGTTTTGTTTCCCAGGTAAAAAGCCTTTACAGAGGTTCAGGGTACTGAGGCCTTAAATTTCAGTGTGGTTACAGGAATTCGGCCACTCGCAAGATGCCGCCCAGACACAAGGAGGCACCTATGCCAGCTTGGTCTGGTTTGAGTGTTCCTAGTGGGTCCTGAAAACTGACACCCAGAACAGCGGCTTCTGAGTTTTGTTTCCCAGGAAAATACCCTGTAGAGTGGTTCAGGGTCTTGAGGCCTTTAATTTCAGGGTGCTTACTGGAATTCGGCCTCTCGCAGGATGCCTCCCAGACGCAAGGTGTCACCAGTGCCAACTTGGTCTGGTTTGACAGTGCCAAGTGGGTCCTGAAAACTGACACCCAGAACAGTAGCTTGTGAGTTTTTGTTTCCCAGGGAAATGGCCTGTAAACTAGTTCAGGGGCCTGAAACTTTAAATGGCTCGGAGCCTTCGGGAATTCGGCCTCTCGCAGGATGCCTCCCAGACGCAATGTGGCACCAGTGCCAACTTGGTCTGGTTTGTTAGTGCCTAGTGGGTCCTGAAAACTGAAACCCGGAACAGTGGTTAGTGAGTTTTGTTTCCCAGGGAAAAGGCCTGTACAGAGGTTCAGGGTACTGAGACCTTAAACGGCCAGGTCCCTCCTGGAATTCCGCCTCTCGCAGGACGCCTCCCAGACGCAAGGAGGCACCAGTGCCAACTTGGTCTGGTTTGAGAGTGCTTAGTGGGTCCTGAAAACTGACACCCAGAACAGTGGCTTCTGAGTTTTGTTTCCTAGGGATAAAGCCTGTAGAGTGGTTCAGGGTCCTGAGGCCTTAAATTTCAGTGTGCTTACTGGAATTCGGCCTCTCACAGGATGCCTCTCAGACGCAAAGAAGCACCCGTGCTTTCTTGGTCTGGTTTGAGATTGCCAAGTGGGTCCTGAAAACTGACACGCAGAACAGTTGCTTCTGAGTTTTGTTTCCCTGGGAAAAACCTGTACAGAGGTTCAGGGTACTGAGGCCCTAAACGGCCAGGTGCCTCTTGGAATTCCGCCTCTCGCAGGATGCCTCCCAGATGCAAGGAGGCACCAGTGCCATCGTGGGCTGGTTTGAGAGTGCCTAGTGGGTCCTGAAAACCGACACCCAGAACAGCGGCTTCTGAGTTTTGTTTCCCAGGAAAATACCCTGTAGAGTGGTTCAGGGTCCTGAGGCCTTAAATTTCAGTGTGCTTACTGGGATTCGGCCTCTCGCAGGATGCCTCCCTGACTCAAAGTGGCACCAGTGCAAACTTGGTCTGGTTTGAGAGTGCCAAGTGGGTCCTGCAAACTGACACCCAGAACAGTGGCTTCTGAGTTTTGTTTCCCAGGGAAAAAGGCTGTACAGCGGTTCAGGGGCCTGAAACTTTGAATGGCCTGGTGCCTTCTGGAATTCGGCCTCTCGCAGGATGCCTCCCAGACGCAAGGTGGCACCAGTGCCAACTTGGTCTGGTTTGAGAGTGCCAAGTGGGTCCTGAAAACTGACACCCAGAACAGTGGCTTGTGAGTTTTGTTTCCCAGGAAAATACCCTGTAGAGTGGTTCAGGGTCCTGAGGCTTCTAATTTCAGTGTGCTTACTGGAATTCGGCCTCTCGCAGGATGCCTCCGTGACGCAAAGTGGCACCAGTGCCAACTTGGTCTGGTTTGCTAGTGCCAAGTGGATCCTGCAAACTGACACCCAGAACAGTAGCTTCTGAGTTTTGTTTCCCAGGGAAAAAGCCTGTACAGTGGTTCAGGGTCCTGGGGCCTTAAATGGCCAGGTACCTCCTTGAATTCGGCCTCTCGCAGGATGCCTCCCAGACGCAAGGAGGCACCAGTGCCAACTTGGTCTGGTTTTAGAGTGCCTAGTGGGTCCTGAAAACTGACACCCAGAACAGCGGCTTATGAGTTTTGTTTCCCAGGGAAAAGGCCTGTACACTGGTTCAGGGGCCTGAAACCTTAAATGGCCGGGTGCCTTCTAGAATTTGGCAGCTCGCAGGATGCCTCTCAGACGCAATGTGGCACCGGTGCTTTCTTAGTCTGGTTAGAGAGTGCCTAGTGGGTCCTGAAAACTGACACCCAGAACAGCGGCTTATGAGTTTTGTTTCCTAAGGAAAAAGCCTGTACAGTGGCTCAGGGTCCTGAGGCCTTAAATGGCCAGGTGCCTCCTGGAATTCCGCCACTAGAAGGATGCCTCCCAGACGCAAGGTGGCACCAGTGCCATCGTGGGCTTGTTTGAGAGTGCCTAGTGGGTCCTGAAAACTGACACCCAGAACAGTATCTTGTCAGTTTTTGTTTCCCAGGGAAATGGCCTGTAAACTAGTTCAGGGGCCTGAAACTTTAAATGGCTCGGAGGCTTCTGGAATTCGGCCTCTCGCAGGATGCCTCCCAGACGCAATGTGGCACCAGTGCCAACTTGGTCTGGTTTGTTACTGCCTAGTGGGTCCCGAAAAGTGAAACCCGGAACAGTGGTTTGTGAGTTTTGTTTCCCAGGGAAAAGGCCTGTACAGAGGTTCAGGGTACTGAGACCTTAAACGGCCAGGTCCCTCCTGGAATTCCGCCTCTCGCAGGATGCCTCCCAGACGCAAGGTGGCACCAGTGCCAACTTTGTCTAGTTTGAGAGTGCCTAGTGGGTCCTGAAAACTGACACCCAGAACAGCGGGTTATGAGTTTTGTTTCCCAGGGAAAAGTCCTGTACACTGGTTCAGGGGCCTGAAACTTTAAATGGCCGGGAGCATTCTAGAATTCGGCAGCTCGCAGGATGCCTCTCAGACGCAAGGTGGCACCAGTGCCAACATGGGCTGGTTTGAGAGTGCCTAGTGGGTCCTTAAAACTGACACCCAGAACAGTGGCTTCTGAGTTTTGTTTCCTAAGGAAAAAGCCTGTACAGTGGCTCAGGGTCCTGAGGCTTTAAATGGCCAGGTGCCTCCTGGAATTCCGCTACTAGAAGGATGCCTCCCAGACGCAAGGTGGCACCAGTGCCAGCTTGGGCTGGTTTGAGAGTGCCTAGTGGGTCCTGAAAACTGACACCCAGAACAGTGGCTTCTGAGTTTTGTTTCCTTAGAAAATACCCTGTAGAGTGGTTCAGGGTTCTGAGGCCTTAAATTTCAGAGTGCTTACTGGAATTCGGCCTCTCGCAGGATGCCTCCCTGAGGTAAAGTGGCACCAGTGCCAACTTGGTCTGGTTTGAGAGTGCCAAGTGGGTCCTGAAAACTGACACCCAGAACAGTATCTTGTGAGTTTTTGTTTCCCAGGGAAAGGGCCTGTAAACTAGTTCAGGGGCCTGAAACTTTAAATGGCTCGGAGCCTTCTGGAATTCGGCCTCTCGCAGGATGCCTCCCTGACGCAAGCTGGCACCAGTGCCAACTTGGTCTGGTTTGTTATTGCCTAGTGGGTCCTGAAAACTGACACCCAGAACAGCGGCTTATGAGTTTTGTTTCCTCGGGGAAAAGCCTGTACAATGGTTCAGGGGCCTGAAACTTTAAATGGCCTGGTGCCTCCTGGAATTCCGCCACTAGAAGGATGCCTCTCAGACGCAAGGTGGCACCAGTGCCAACTTGGGTTGGTTTGAGAGTGCCTAGTGTGTCCTGAAAACTGACACCCAGAACAGTGGCTTCTGAGTTTTGTTTCCCAGGAGAATACCCTGTAGAATGCTTCAGGGTCCTGAGGCCTTAAATATCACGGTGCTTTCTGTAAGTCGGCCTCTCGAAGGTTGCCTCCCAGACGCAATGTGGCACCAGTGCCAACTTGGGCTGGTTTGAGAGTGCCTAGTGGGTCCTGAAAACTGACACTCAGAACAGTGGCTTCTGAGTTTTGTTTCCTAAGGAAAAAGCCTGTACATTGGCTCAGGGTCCTGAGGCCTTAAATGGCCAGGTTCCTCCTAGAATTCCGCCACTAGAAGGATGCCTCCCAGACGCCAGTTGGCACCAGTGCAAACTTAGTCTGGTTTGAGAGTGCCTAGTGGGTCCTGAAAACTGACACCCAGAACAGTGGCTTCTGAGCTTTGTTTCCCAGGGAAATAGCCTGTAAAGTGGTTCAGGGTCCTGAGGCCTTAAATTTCAGTGTGCTTACTGGAATTCGGCCTCTCGCATGATGCCTCCCAGACGCATGCTGGCACCAATGCCAACTTGGTCTGCTTAGAGAGTGCCTAGTGGGTCCTGAAAACTGACACCCAGAACAGTGGTTTGTGAATTTTGTTTCCTAGGGGAAAAGCCTGTACAGTGGTTCAGGGTCTTGAGGCCTTAAATGGCCAGGTGCCTCCTTCAATTCGGCCTCTCGCAGGATGCCTCTCAGACGCAATGTGGCACTGGTGCTTTCTTAGTCTGGTTTGAGAGTGCCTAGTGGGTCCTGAAAAATGACACCCAGAACAGTGGCTTGTGTGTTTTGTTTCCTAGGGGAAAAGCCTGTACAGTGGCAAAGGATCCTGAGACCTTAAATGGCCATGTGCCTCCTAGAATTCCGCCACTAGAAGGATGCCTCCCAGACGCAAGGTGGCACCAGTGCCAACTTGGTCTGGTTTGTTAGTGCCTTGTGGGTCCTGAAAACTGACACCCAGAACAGTGGCTTATGAGTATTTGTTTCCCAGAGAAATGGCCTGAAATCTAGTTCAGGGGCCTGAAACTTTAAATGGCTCGGTGCCTTCTGGAATTCGGCCTCTCGCAGGATGCCTGCAAAACGAAATGTGGCACCAGTGCCAACTTGGTCTGGTTCGAGATTCCCTAGTGGGTCCTGAAAACTGACACCCAGAACAGTGGCTTCTGAGTTTTGTTTCCCAGGGAAAATGCCTGTACACTGGTTCAGGGGCCTGAAACTTTAAATGGCCGGGAGTAGTCTCGTGTTCGGCCTCTCGCAGGATGCCTCCCAGACGCAAGGTGGCACCGGTGCTTTCTTCGTCTGGTTTCAGAGTGCCTAGTGGGTCCTGAAAACTGACACCCAGAACAGTGGCTTCTGAGTTTTGTTTCCTAGGGATAAAGCCTGTAGAGTGGTTCAGGGTCCTGAGGCCTTAAATTTCAGTGTCCTTACTGGAATTCGGCCTCTCACAGGATGCCTCTCAGACGCAAAGTGGCACCCGTGCTTTCTTGGTCTGGTTTGAGATTGCCAAGTGGGTCCTGAAAACTGACACGCAGAACAGTTGCTTCTGAGTATTGTTTCCCTGGGAAAAACCTGTACAGAGGTTCAGGGTACTGAGGCCCTAAACGACCAGGTGCCTCTTGGAATTCCGCCTCTCGCAGGATGCCTCCCAGACGCAAGGAGGCACCAGTGCCATCGTGGGCTGGTTTGAGAGTGCCTAGTGGGTCTTGAAAACCGACACCCAGAACAGCGGCTTCTGAGTTTTGTTTCCCAGGAAAATACCCTGTAGAGTGGTTCAGGGTCCTGAGGCCTTAAATTTCAGTGTGCTTACTGGAATTCGGCCTCTCGCAGGATGCCTCCCTGACTCAAAGTGGCACCAGTGCAAACTTGGTCTGGTTTGAGAGTGCCAAGTGGGTCCTGCAAACTGACACCCAGAACAGTGGCTTCTGAGTTTTGTTTCCCAGGGAAAAAGGCTGTACAGTGGTTCAGGGGCCTGAAACTTTGAATGGCCGGGTGCCTTCTGGAATTCGGCCTCTCGCAGGATGCCTCCCAGACACAAGCTGGCACCAGTGCCAACTTGGTGTGGTTTGAGAGTGCCTAGTGGGTCCTGAAAACTGACACCCAGAACAGCGGCTTCTGAGTTTTGTTTCCCAGGAAAATACCCTGTAGAGTGGTTCAGGGTCTTGAGGCCTTAAATTTCAGGGTGCTTACTGGAATTCGGCCTCTCGCAGGATGCCTCCCAGACGCAAGGTGGCACCAGTGCCAACTTGGTCTGGTTTGAGAGTGCCAAGTGGGTCCTGAAAAGTGACACCCAGAACAGTAGGTTGTGAGTTTTTGTTTCCCAGGAAAATGGCCTGTAAACTAGTTCAGGGGCCTGAAATTTTAAATGGCTCGGAGGCTTCTGGAATTCGGCCTCTCGCAGGATGCCTCCCAGACGCAATGTGGCACGAGTGCCAACTTGGTCTGGTTTGTTAGTGCCTAGTGGGTCCTGAAAACTGAAACCCGGAACAGTTGTTTGTGAGTTTTGTTTCCCAGGGAAAAGGCCTGTACAGAGGTTCAGGGTACTGAGACCTTAAACGGCCAGGTCCCTCCTGGAATTCCGCCTCTCGCAGGACGCCTCCCAGACGCAAGGAGGCACCAGTGCCAACTTGGTCTGGTTTGAGAGTGCCTAGTGGGTCCTGAAAACTGACACCCAGAACAGTGGCTTCTGAGTTTTGTTTCCTAGGGATAAAGCCTGTAGAGTGGTTCAGGGTCCTGAGGCCTTAAATTTCAGTGTGCTTACTGGAATTCGGCCTCTCACAGGATGCCTCTCAGACGTAAAGTGGCACCCGTGCTTTCTTGGTCTGGTTTGAGATTGCCAAGTGGGTCCTGAAAACTGACACGCAGAACAGTTTCTTCTGAGTTTTGTTTCCCTGGGAAAAACCTGTACAGAGGTTCAGGGTACTGAGGCCCTAAACGGCCAGGTGCCTCTTGGAATTCCGCCTCTCGCAGGATGCCTCCCAGATGCAAGGAGGCACCAGTGCCATCGTGGGCTGGTTTGAGAGTGCCTAGTGGGTCCTGAAAACCGACACCCAGAACAGCGGCTTCTGAGTTTTGTTTCCCAGGAAAATACCCTGTAGAGTGGTTCAGGGTCCTGAGGCCTTAAATTTCAGTGTGCTTACTGGAATTCGGCCTCTCGCAGGATGCCTCCCTGACTCAAAGTGGCACCAGTGCAAACTTGGTCTGGTTTGAGAGTGCCAAGTGGGTCCTGCAAACTGACACCCAGAACAGTGGCTTCTGAGTTTTGTTTCCCAGGAAAATACCCTGTAGAGTGGTTCAGGGTCCTGAGGCCTTAAATTTCAGTGTGCTTACTGGAATTCGGGCTCTCGCAGGATGCCTCCCAAACGCAAGCTGGAACCAATGCCAACTTGGTCTGGTTTGAGATTGCCTAGTGGGTCCTGAAAACTGACACCCAGAACAGTGGCTTGTGAGTTAGGTTTCCCAGGGAAAAAACCTGTACACTGGTTCAGGGGTTTGAAATTTTAAATGGCCAGGTGCCTTCTGGAATTCGGCCTCTCGCAGGATGCCTGTCAGACGCAAGGTGGCACCAGTGCCAACTTCGTCTGGTTTGAGACTGCCTAGTGGGTCCTTAAAACTGACACCCAGAACAGCAGCTTCTGAGTTTTGTTTCCCAGGAAAATACCCTGTATAGTGGTTCGGGGTCCTGAGGCCTTAAATTTCTGTGTGCTTACTGGAATTCCGCCTCTCGCAGGATGCCTCCCATACGCAACCTTGCACCAATGCCAACTTGGTTGGGTTTGAGTGTGCCTAGTGGGTCCTGAAAACTGACACCCAGAACAGTGGCTTGTGAGTTTTTGTTTCCCAGGGAAATGCCCTGTAAACTAGTTCAGGGGCCTGAAACTTTAAATGACTCGGAGCCTTCTGGAATTCGGCCTCTCGCAGGATGCCTCCCAGTCGCAATGTGGCACCAGTGCCAACTTGGTCTGGTTTGTTAGTGCCTAGTGGGTCCTGAAAACTGACACCCAGAACAGTGGCTTGTGAGTTTTGTTTCCCAGGGAAAAGGCCTGTACACTGGTTCAGGGGCCTGAAACTTAAATGGCCGGGTGCCTTCTGAAATTCGGCCTCTCGCAGGATGCCTCTCAGATGCAAGGTGGCACCGCTGTTTTCTTAATCTGGTTTGGGAGTGCCAAGTGGGTCCTGAAAACTGACACCCAGAACAGTGGCTTGTGAGTTTTGTTTCCCAGGGAAAAAACCTGAACAGTGGTTCAGAGTACTGAGGCCCTAAACGGCCAGGTGCCAACTGGAATTCGGCCTCTCGCAGGATGCCTCCCAGACGCAAAGTGGCACCAGTGCCAACTTGGGCTGGTTTGAGAGTGCCTAGTGGGTCCTGAAAACTGACACCCAGAACAGTGGCTTCTGAGTTTTGTTTCCCAGGAAAATACCCTGTAGAGTGGTTCAGGGTCTTGAGGCCTTAAATTTCTGTGTGCCTCCTGGAATTCCGCCTCTCGCAGGATGCCTCCCAGACGCAAGGTGGCACCAGTGCCAACTTGGTCTGGTTTGTTAGTGCCTAGTGGGTCCTGAAAACTGACACCCAGAACAGTGGCTTGTGAGTTTTGTTTCCCAGGGAAAAGGCCTGTAAACTAGTTCAGGGGCCTGAAACTTTAAATGGCTGGGTGCCTTCTGGAATTCGGCCTCTCGCAGGATGCCTCCCAGACGCAAGGTGGCACTAGTGCCAACTTGGTCTGGTTTGAGAGTGCCTAGTGGGTCCTTAAAACTGACACCCAGAACAGTGGCTTATGAGTTTTGTTTCTCAGGGAAACGGCCTGCACAATGGTTCAGGGGCCTAAAACTGTAAATGGCCGGGTGCCTTCTAGAATTCGGCCTCTCGCAGGATGCCTCCCAGACGCAATGTGGCACCGGTGCTTTCTTAGTCTGGTTTGAGAGTGCCTAGTGGGTCCTGAAAACTGACACCCAGAACAGTGGCTTCTGAGTTTTGTTTCCCAGGAGAATACCCTGTAGAATGGTTCAGAGTCCTGAGACCTTTAATATCACGGTGCTTACTGGAATTCGGGCTCTCGCAGGATGCCTCCCAAACGCAAGCTGGAACCAATGCCAACTTGGTCTGGTTTGAGATTGCCTAGTGGGTCCTGAAAAGTGACACCCAGAAAAGCGGCTTGTGAGTTTTGTTTCCCAGGAAAATACCCTGTAGAGTGGTTCAGGGTCTTGAGGCCTTAAATTTCTGTGTGCCTCCTGGAATTCCGCCTCTCGCAGGATGCCTCCCAGACGCAAGGTGGCACCAGTGCCAACTTAGTCTGGTTTGTTAGTGCCTAGTGGGTCCTGAAAACTGACCCCCAGAACAGTGGCTTGTGAGTTTTTGTTTCCCAGGGAAAAGGCCTGTAAACTAGTTCAGGGGCCTGAAACTTTAAATGGCCGGGTGCCTTCTGGAATTCGGCCTCTCGCTAGATGCCTCTCAGATGCAATGTGGCACTAGTGCTTTCTTAGTCTGGTTTGAGAGTGCCAAGTGGGTCCTGAAAGCTGACACCCAGAAAAGTAGCTTGTGAGTTTTTATTCCCCAGGGAAATGGCCTGTAAACTAGTTCAGGGGCCTGAAACTTTAAATGGCTCGGAGCCTTCTGGAATTCCGCCTCTCGCAGGATGCCTCCCAGACGCAATGTGGCACCAGTGCCAACTTGGTCTGGTTTGTTAGTGCCTAGTGGGTCCTGAAAACTGACACCCAGAACAGTGGCTTCTGAGTTTTGTTTCCTAGGGGAAAAGCTTGTACAGCGGTTCAGGGTCCTGAGGCTTTAAATGGCCAGGTGCCTCCTTGAATTCGGCCTCTCGCAGGATGCCTCCCAGACGCAAGGTGGCACTAGTGCCAACTTGGTCTGGTTTGAGAGTGCCTAGTGGGTCCTGAAAACTGACACCCAGAACAGTGGCTTATGAGTTTTGTTTCTCAGGGAAACGGCCTGCACAATGGTTCAGGGGCCTAAAACTGTAAATGGCCGGGTGCCTTCTAGAATTCGGCCTCTCGCAGGATGCCTTCCAGACGCAATGTGGCACCGGTGCCCACTTGGTCTGGTTTGAGAGTGCCGAGTGGGTCCTGAAAACTGACACCCAGAACAGCAGCTTCTGAGTTTTGTTTCCCAGGAAAATACCCTGTATAATGGTTCAGGGTCCTGAGGCCTTAAATTTCAGTGTGCTTACTGGAATTCGGCCTCTCGCAGGATGCCTCCCTGACGCAAAGTGGCACCAGTGCCAACTTGGTCTGGTTTGAGAGTGCCTAGTGGGTCCTGCAAACTAACACCCAGAACAGTGGCTTCTGAGTTTTGTTTCTCGGGGAAAAGGCCTGTACAGTGGTTCAGGGGCCTGAGGCCTTGAATTTCAGTGTGCTTACTGGAATTCGGCCTCTCGCAGGATGCCTCCCATACGCAACCTGGCACCAATGCCAACTTGGTTGGGTTTGAGTGTGCCTAGTGGGTCCTGAAAACTGACACCCAGAACAGTGGCTTGTGAATTTTTGTTTCCCAGGGAAATGCCGTGTAAACTTGTTCAGGGGCCCGAAACTTTAAATGACTCGGAGCCTTCTGGAATTCGGCCTCTCGCAGGATGCCTCCCAGTCGCAATGTGGCACCAGTGCAACTTGGTCTGGTTTGTTAGTGCCTAGTGGGTCCTGAAAACTGACACCCAGAACAGTGGCTTGTGAGTTTTGTTTCCCTGGGAAAAAACCTGAACAGTGGTTCAGAGTACTGAGGCCCTAAACGGCCAGGTGCCAACTGGAATTCGGCCTCTCGCAGGATGCCTCCCAGACGCAAGGTGGCACCAGTGCCAACTTGGGCTGGTTTGAGAGTGCCTAGTGAGTCCTGAAAACTGACACCCAGAACAGTGGCTTCTGAGTTTTGTTTCCCAGGAAAATACCCTGTAGAGTGGTTCAGGGTCTTGAGGCCTTAAATTTCTGTGTGCCTCCTGGAATTCCGCCTCTCGCAGGATGCCTCCCAGACGCAATGTGGCACCAGTGCCAACTTGGTCTGGTTTGTTAGTGCCTAGTGGGTCCTGAAAACTGACACCCAGAACAGTGGCTTCTGAGTTTTGTTTCCCAGGGAAAAGGCCTGTAAACTAGTTCAGGGGCCTGAAACTTTAAATTGCCGGGTGCCTTCTGGAATTCGGCCTCTCGCTAGATGCCTCTCAGACGCAATGTGGCACTAGTGCTTTCTTAGTCTGGATTGAGAGTGCCAAGTGGGTCCTGAAAACTCACACCCAGAAATGTAGCTTGTGAGTTTTTGTTCCCCAGGGAAATGGCCTGTAAGCTAGTTCAGGGGCCTGAAACTTTAAATGGCTCGGAGCCTTCTGGAATTCCGCCTCTCGCAGGATGCCTCCCAGACTCAATGTGGCACCAGTGCCAACTTGGTCTGGTTTGTTAGTGCCTAGTGGGTCCTGAAAACTGACACCCAGATCAGTGGCTTCTGAGTTTTGTTTCCCAGGAAAATACCCTGTAAAATGGTTCAGAGTCCTGAGACCTTTAATATCACGGTGCTTACTGGAATTCGGGCTCTCGCAGGATGCCTCCCAAACGCAAGCTGGAACCAATGCCAACTTGGTCTGGTTTGAGATTGCCTAGTGGGTCCTGAAAAGTGACACCCAGAAAAGCGGCTTCTGAGTTTTGTTTCCCAGGAAAATACCCTGTAGAGTGGTTCAGGGTCTTGAGGCCTTAAATTTCTGTGTGCCTCCTGGAATTCCGCCTCTCGCAGGATGCCTCCCAGACGCAAGGTGGCACCAGTGCCAACTTAGTCTGGTTTGTTAGTGCCTAGTGGGTCCTGAAAACTGACCCCCAGAACAGTGGCTTGTGAGTTTTTGTTTCCCAGGGAAAAGGCCTGTAAACTAGTTCAGGGGCCTGAAACTTTAAATGGTCGGGTGCCTTCTGGAATTCGGCCTCTCGCTAGATGCCTCTCAGACGCAATGTGGCACTAGTGCTTTCTTAGTCTGGTTTGAGAGTGCCAAGTGGGTCCTGAAAGCTGACACCCAGAAAAGTAGCTTGTGAGCTTTTGTTCTCCAGGGAAATGGCCTGTAAACTAGTTCAGGGGCCTGAAACTTTAAAGAGCTCGGAGCCTTCTGGAATTCCGCCTCTCGCAGGATGCCTCCCAGATGCAATGTGGCACCAGTGCCAACTTGGTCTGGTTTGTTAGTGCCTAGTGGGTCCTGAAAACTGACACCCAGAACAGTGGCTTCTGAGTTTTGTTTCCTAGGGGAAAAGCTTGTACAGCGGTTCAGGGTCCTGAGGCTTTAAATGGCCAGGTGCCTCCTTGAATTCGGCCTCTCGCAGGATGCCTCCCAGACGCAAGGTGGCACTAGTGCCAACTTGGTCTGGTTTGAGAGTCCCTAGTGGGTCCTTAAAACTGACACCCAGAACAGTGGCTTACGAGTTTTGTTTCTCAGGGAAACGGCCTGCACAATGGTTCAGGGGCCTAAAACTGTAAATGGCCGGGTGCCTTCTAGAATTCGGCCTCTCGCAGGATGCCTCCCAGACGCAATGTGGCACCGGTGCCAACTTGGTCTGGTTTGAGAGTGCCTAGTGGGTCCTGCAAACTGACACCCAGAACAGTGGCTTCTGAGTTTTGTTTCCCAGGAAAATACCCTGTAGAGTGGTTCAGGGTCCTGAGGCCTTAAATTTCAGTGTGCTTACTGGAATTCGGCCTCTCGCAGGATGCCTCCCACACGCAAGCTGGCACCTATATCAATTTGGTCTCCTTTGAGAGTGCCAAGTGGGTCCTGAAAACTGACACCCAAACTGTGGCTTGTGAGTTAGGTTTCCCAGGGAAAAAACCTGTACACTGGTTCAGGGGTTTGAAATTTTAAATGGCCAGGTGCCTTCTGGAATTCGGCCTCTCGCAGGATGCCTGTCAGACGCAAGGTGGCACCAGTGCCAACTTCGTCTGGTTTGAGACTGCCTAGTGGGTCCTTAAAACTGACACCCAGAACAGCAGCTTCTGAGTTTTGTTTCCCAGGAAAATACCCTGTATAGTGGTTCAGGGTCCTGAGGCCTTAAATTTCAGTGTGCTTACTGGAATTCGGCCTCTCGCAGGATGCCTCCCATACGCAACCTGGCACCAATGCCAACTTGGTTGGGTTTGAGTGTGCCTAGTGGGTCCTGAAAACTGACACCCAGAACAGTGGCTTGTGAGTTTTTGTTTCCCAGGGAAATGCCCTGTAAACTAGTTCAGGGGCCCGAAACTTTAAATGACTCGGAGCCTTCTGGAATTCGGCCTCTCGCAGGATGCCTCCCAGTCGCAATGTGGCACCAGTGCAACTTGGTCTGGTTTGTTAGTGCCTAGTGGGTCCTGAAAACTGACACCCAGAACAGTGGCTTGTGAGTTTTGTTTCCCAGGGAAAAGGCCTGTACACTGGTTCAGGGGCCTGAAACTTAAATGGCCGGGTGCCTTCTGAAATTCGGCCTCTCGCAGGATGCCTCTTAGATGCAAGGTGGCACCGCTGCTTTCTTAGTCTGGTTTGGGAGTGCCAAGTGGGTCCTGAAAACTGACACCCAGAACAGTTGCTTCTGAGTTTTGTTTCCCTGGGAAAAAACCTGAACAGTGGTTCAGAGTACTGAGGCCCTAAACGGCCAGGTGCCAACTGGAATTCGGCCTCTCGCAGGATGCCTCCCAGACGCAAGGTGGCACCAGTGCCAACTTGGTCTGGTTTGAGAGTGCCTAGTGGGTCCTGCAAACTGACACCCAGAACAGTGGCTTCTGAGTTTTGTTTCCCAGGAAAATACCCTGTAGAGTGGTTCAGGGTCCTGAGGCCTTAAATTTCAGTGTGCTTACTGGAATTCGGCCTCTCGCAGGATGCCTCCCACACGCAAGCTGGCACCTATATCAATTTGGTCTCCTTTGAGAGTGCCAAGTGGGTCCTGAAAACTGACACCCAAACTGTGGCTTGTGAGTTAGGTTTCCCAGGGAAAAAACCTGTACACTGGTTCAGGGGTTTGAAATTTTAAATGGCCAGGTGCCTTCTGGAATTCGGCCTCTCGCAGGATGCCTGTCCGACGCAAGGTGGCACCAGTGCCAACTTCGTCTGGTTTGAGACTGCCTAGTGGGTCCTTAAAACTGACACCCAGAACAGCAGCTTCTGAGTTTTGTTTCCCAGGAAAATACCCTGTATAGTGGTTCAGGGTCCTGAGGCCTTAAATTTCAGTGTGCTTACTGGAATTCGGCCTCTCGCAGGATGCCTCCCATACGCAACCTGGCACCAATGCCAACTTGGTTGGGTTTGAGTGTGCCTAGTGGGTCCTGAAAACTGACACCCAGAACAGTGGCTTGTGAGTTTTTGTTTCCCAGGGAAATGCCCTGTAAACTAGTTCAGGGGCCCGAAACTTTAAATGACTCGGAGCCTTCTGGAATTCGGCCTCTCGCAGGATGCCTCCCAGTCGCAATGTGGCACCAGTGCAACTTGGTCTGGTTTGTTAGTGCCTAGTGGGTCCTGAAAACTGACACCCAGAACAGTGGCTTGTGAGTTTTGTTTCCCAGGGAAAAGGCCTGTACACTGGTTCAGGGGCCTGAAACTTAAATGGCCGGGTGCCTTCTGAAATTCGGCCTCTCGCAGGATGCCTCTTAGATGCAAGGTGGCACCGCTGCTTTCTTAGTCTGGTTTGGGAGTGCCAAGTGGGTCCTGAAAACTGACACCCAGAACAGTTGCTTCTGAGTTTTGTTTCCCTGGGAAAAAACCTGAACAGTGGTTCAGAGTACTGAGGCCCTAAACGGCCAGGTGCCAACTGGAATTCGGCCTCTCGCAGGATGCCTCCCAGACGCAAGGTGGCACCAGTGCCAACTTGGGCTGGTTTGAGAGTGCCTAGTGGGTCCTGAAAACTGACACCCAGAACAGTGGCTTCTGAGTTTTGTTTCCCAGGAAAATACCCTGTAGAGTGGTTCAGGGTCTTGAGGCCTTAAATTTCTGTGTGCCTCCTGGAATTCCGCCTCTCGCAGGATGCCTCCCAGACGCAAGGTGGCACCAGTGCCAACTTGGTCTGGTTTTTTAGTGCCTAGTGGGTCCTGAAAACTGACACCCAGAACAGTGGCTTGTGAGTTTTGTTTCCCAGGGAAAAGGCCTGTAAACTAGTTCAGGGGCCTGAAACTTTAAATGGCCGGGTGCCTTCTGGAATTCGGCCTCTCGCTAGATGCCTCTCAGACGCAATGTGGCACTAGTGCTTTCTTAGTCTGGATTGAGAGTGCCAAGTGGGTCCTGAAAACTGACACCCAGAAATGTAGCTTGTGAGTTTTTGTTCCCCAGGGAAATGGCCTGTAAACTAGTTCAGGGGCCTGAAACTTTAAATGGCTCGGAGCCTTCTGGAATTCCGCCTCTCGCAGGATGCCTCCCAGACTCAATGTGGCACCAGTGCCAACTTGGTCTGGTTTGTTAGTGCCTAGTGGGTCCTGAAAACTGACACCCAGAACAGTGGCTTCTGAGTTTTGTTTCCTAGGGGAAAAGCTTGTACAGCGGTTCAGGGTCCTGAGGCTTTAAATGGCCAGGTGCCTCCTTGAATTCGGCCTCTCGCAGGATGCCTCCCAGACGCAAGGTGGCACTAGTGCCAACTTGGTCTGGTTTGAGAGTGCCTAGTGGGTCCTTAAAACTGACACCCAGAACAGTGGCTTATGAGTTTTGTTTCTCAGGGAAACGGCCTGCACAATGGTTCAGGGGCCTAAAACTGTAAATGGCCGGGTGCCTTCTAGAATTCGGCCTCTCGCAGGATGCCTCCCAGACGCAATGTGGCACCGGGGCTTTCTTAGTCTGGTTTGAGAGTGCCTAGTGGGTCCTGCAAACTGACACCCAGAACAGCAGCTTCTGAGTTTTGTTTCCCAGGAAAATACCCTGTAGAGTGGTTCAGGGTCCTGAGGCCTTAAATTTCAGTGTGCTTACTGGAATTCGGCCTCTCGCAGGATGCCTCCCTGACGCAAAGTGGCACCAGTGCCAACTTGGTCTGGTTTGAGAGTGCCAAGTGGATCCTGCAAACTAACACCCAGAACAGTGGCTTCTGAGTTTTGTTTCCCAGGAAAATACCCTTTAGAGTGGTTCAGGGTCCTGAGGCCTTGAATTTCAGTGTGCTTACTGGAATTCGGCCTCTCGCAGGATGCCTCCCATACGCAACCTGGCACCAATGCCAACTTGGTTGGGTTTGAGTGTGCCTAGTGGGTCCTGAAAACTGACACCCAGAACAGTAGGTTGTGAGTTTTTGTTTCCCAGGGAAATGGCCTGTAAACTAGTTCATGGGCCTGAAACTTTAAATGACTCGGAGCCTTCTGGAATTCGGCCTCTCGCAGGATGCCTCCCAGTCGCAATGTGGCACCAGTGCAACTTGGTCTGGTTTGTTAGTGCCTAGTGGGTCCTGAAAACTGACACCCAGAACAGTGGCTTGTGAGTTTTGTTTCCCAGGGAAAAGGCCTGTACACTGGTTCAGGGGCCTTAAACTTAAATGGCCGGGTGCCTTCTGAAATTCGGCCTCTCGCAGGATGCCTCTCAGATGCAAGGTGGCACCGCTTCTTTCTTAGTCTGGTTTGGGAGTGCCAAGTGGGTCCTGAAAACTGACACCCAGAACAGTGGCTTCTGAGTTTTGTTTCCCCGGAAAATACCCTTTAGAGTTGTTCAGGGTCCTGCGGCCTTAAATTTCAGTGTGCTTACTGGAATTCGGCCTCTCGCAGGATGCCTCCCTGACGCAAAGTGGCACCAGTGCCAACTTGGTCTGGTTTGAGAGTGCCTAGTGGGCCCTGAAAACTGACACCCAGAAAAGTGGCTTATGAGTTTTGTTTCCCAGGGAAAGAGCCTGTAAAATGGTTGAGGGTCCTGAGGCCTTAAATAGCCGGCTGCCTTCTGGAATTCGGCCTCTCGCAGGATGCCTCCCAGATGCAAGGTGGCACCAGTTCAGACTTGGTCTGGTTTGTTAGTGCCTAGGGGGTCCTGAAAACTGACACCGAGAACAGTGGCATCTGAGTTTTTTTTCCCATTGAAAAGACCTGCTTAGAGGTTCAGGGTCCTGAAACTTTAAGTGGCCCCGTCCCATCTAGAACTCGGCCTCTCGCAGGATGCCTCCCAGACGCAAGGTGGCACCAGTGCCAACTTGGTTGGGTTTGAGATTGCCTTGTGGGTTCTTAAAACTGGCACCCAGAACAGTGGCTTCTGAGTTTTGTTTCCTAGGGGAAAAGCCTGTACAGTGGTTCAGGGTCCTGAGGCCTTAAATGGCCAGGTGCCTCCTTGAATTCGGCCTCTCGCAGGATGCCTCCCAGACGCAAGGTGGCACCAGTGCCAACTTGGTCTGGCTTGTTAGTGCCTAGTGGGTCCTGAAAACTGACACCCAGAACAGCGGCTTATGAGTTTTGTTTCCCAGGGAAAAGGCCTGTACACTGGTTCAGGGGCCTGAAACGTGAAATGGCCGGGTGCCTTCTAGAATTCGGCAGCTCGCAGGATGCCTCTCAGACGCAATGTGGCACCGGTGCTTTCTTAGTCTGGTTTGAGAGTGCCTAGTGGGTCCTGAAAACTCACACCCAGAACAGTGGCTTCTGAGTTTTGTTTCGCAGGAAAATACCCTGTAGAATGGTTCAGGGTCCTGAGCCCTTAAATATAACAGGGCTTTCTGTAAGTTGGCCTCTCGCAGGATGCCTGCCAGACACAAGGTGGCACCAGTGCCAACTTGGTCTGGTTTGAGAGTGCCTCGTGGGTCCTGAAAACTGACACCCAGAACAGTGGCTTCTGAGTTTTGTTTCCCAGGAAAATACCCTGTAGAGTGGTTCAGGGTCTTCAGGCCTTAAATTTCAGGGTGCTTACTGGAATTCGGCCTCTCACAGGATGCCTCCCAGACGCAAGGTGGCACCAGTGCCAACTTGGTCTGGTTTGAGAGTGCCAAGTGGGTCCTGAAAACTGACACCCAGAACAGTGGCTTGTGAGTTTTGTTTCCCAGGGAAAAAGCCTGTACAATTGTTCAGGGTCGTGCGGCCTTAAATTGCCGAGTGACTCCTGGAATTGCGCCTCTCGCAGGATGCCTCCCAGACGCAAGGTGGCACCAGTGCCAACTTGGTCTGGTTTGAGACTGTCAAGTGGGTCCTTAAAACTGACACCCAGAACAGTGGCTTGTGAGTTTTGTTTCCCAGGGAAAAAGCCTGTACAATGGTTCAGGGGCCTGAGGCCTTAAATTGCTGATTGCCTACAGGAGATCCGCCTCTCGCAGGATGCCTCCCAGACGCAAGGTGGCACCAGTGCCAACTTGGTCTGGTTTAAGAGTGCCAAGTGGGTCCTGGAAACTGACACTCAGAACAGTGGCTTGTGAGTTTTGTTTCCCAGGGAAAAAGCCTGTAGAATGATTTTGGGTCCTGCGGCCTTAAATTTCCAGGTGCCTCCTGGAATTCGGCGTCTTGCAGGATGCCTCCCAGACGCAAGGTGGCACCAGTGCCAACTTGGTCTGGTTTGAGAGTGCCAAGTGTGTCCTGCAAACTGACACCCAGAACAGTGGCTTCTGAATTTTTTTTCCCAGGGAAAAAGCCTGTAGAATGGTTTTGGGTCCTGCGGCCTTAAATTGCCAGGTGCCTCCTGGAATTCCGCCTCTCGCAGGATGCCTCCCAGACGCAAGGTGGCACCAGTGCCAACTTGGTCTGGTTTGAGAGTGCCAGGTGGCTCCTGAAAACTGACACCCAGAACAGTGGCTTGTGAGTTTTGTTTCCCAGGGAAAAAGCCTGTACAATGGTTCAGGGTCCTGCGGCCTTAAATTGCCGGGTGCCTCCTGGAATTGCGCCTCTCGCAGGATGCCTCCCAGACGCAAGGTGGCACCAGTTCCAACTTGGTCTGGTTTAAGAGTGTCAAGTGGGTCCTGAAAACTGACACCCAGAACAGTGGCTTGTGAGTTTTGTTTCCCAGGGAAAAAGCCTGTACAATGGTTCAGGGTCCTGCAGCCTTAAATTGCGGGTTGCCTCCAGGAATTCCACATCACGCCAGATGTTTCCCAGACGCTAAGCAACACCAGTGCCAACTTGGTCTTGTTTAAGTGTGCCAAGTGGGTCCTGAAAACTGACACCCAGAATAGTGGCTTGTGAGTTTTGTTTCCCAGGGAAAAAGCCTGTACAATGGTTCAGGGGCCTGAGGCCTTAAATTGCCGGGTGCCTCCTGGAATTGCACCTCTCGCAGGATGCCTCCCAGACGCATGGTGGCACCAGTGCCAACTAGGTCTGCTTTGAGAGTGCCAAGTGGGTCCTTAAAACTGACACCCAGAACAGTGGCTTGTGAGTTTTCTTTCCCAGGGAAAAAGCCTGTACAATGGTTCAGGGTCGTGCGGCCTTAAATTTCCGGGCGCCTCCTGGAGTTCCGCTACTCGCAGGATGCCTCCCAGACGAAAGGTGGCACCAGTGCGAACTTGGTCTGGTTTGAGAGTGCCAGGTGTCTCCTGAAAACTGACACCCAGAACAGTGGCTTGTGAGTTTTGTTTCCCAGGGAAAAAGCCTGTACAATGGTTCAGGGGCCTGAGGCCATAAATTGCCGGGTGCCTCCTGGAATTGCGCCTCTCGCAGGATGCCTCCCAGACGCAAGGTGGCACCAGTGCCAACTTGGTCTGGTTTGAGAGTGCCAGGTGGCTCCTGCAAACTGACACCCAGAACAGTGGCTTGTGAGTTTTCTTTCCCAGGGAAAAAGCCTGTAAAATGGTTTAGGTTACTGCCGCCTTTAATAGCCGGGTGCCACCTAGAGATCCGCCTCTCGCAGGATGCCTCCCAGACGCAAGGTGGCACCAGTGCCAACTTGGTCTGGTTTGAGAGTGCCAAGTGTGTCCTGCAAACTGACACCCAGAACAGTGGCTTGTGAGTTTTGTTTCCCAGCGAAAAAGCCTGTACAATGGTTCAGGGTCCTTAGGCCTTAAATTACCGGGTACCTCCCGGAGATCCGCGTCTCGCAGGATGCCTCCCAGGCCCAACATGACACCAGTGCCAACTTGGTCTGGTTTGAGAGTGCCAAGTGGGTCCTGAAAACTGACACCCAGAACAGTGGCTTGTGAGTTTTGTTTCCCAGGGAAAAAGCCTGTACAATGGTTCAGGGTCCTGCAGCCTTAAATTGCGGGTTGCCTCCAGGAATTCCACATCACGCCAGATGTTTCCCAGACGCTAAGCAACACCAGTGCCAACTTGGTCTTGTTTAAGTGTGCCAAGT
The DNA here is from genome assembly GCF_963513975.1 of Fringilla coelebs. NCBI lineage: Eukaryota > Metazoa > Chordata > Aves > Passeriformes > Fringillidae > Fringilla > Fringilla coelebs. Next base: position 388,944 of record NW_028167380.1, on the reverse strand, counting down.
GGGTCCTGAAAACTGACACCCAGAATAGTGGCTTGTGAGTTTTGTTTCCCAGGGAAAAAGCCTGTACAATGGTTCAGGGGCCTGAGGCCTTAAATTGCCGGGTGCCTCCTGGAATTGCACCTCTCGCAGGATGCCTCCCAGACGCATGGTGGCACCAGTGCCAACTAGGTCTGCTTTGAGAGTGCCAAGTGGGTCCTTAAAACTGACACCCAGAACAGTGGCTTGTGAGTTTTCTTTCCCAGGGAAAAAGCCTGTAAAATGGTTCAGGGGCCTGAGGCCTTAAATTGCCGGGCGCCTCCTGGAATTCAGCCTGTCGCAGGATGTTTCCCAGACGCAAGGTGGCACCAGTGCCAACTTGGTCTGGTTTGAGAGTGCCAAGTGGGTCCTGAAAACTGACACCCAGAACAGTGGCTTGTGAGTTTTGTTTCCCAGGGAAAAAGCCTGTACTATGGTTCAGGGTCCTGCGGCCTTAAATTGCGGGTTGCCTCCTAGAATTCCGCATCACGCCAGATGTTTCCCAGACGCTAAGCAACACCAGTGCCAACTTGGTCTTGTTTAAGTGTGCCAAGTGGGTCCTGAAAACTGACACCCAGAATAGTGGCTTGTGAGTTTTGTTTCCCAGGGAAAAAGCCTGTACAATGGTTCAGGGGCCTGAGGCCTTAAATTGCCGGGTGCCTCCTGGAATTGCACCTCTCGCAGGATGCCTCCCAGACGCATGGTGGCACCAGTGCCAACTAGGTCTGCTTTGAGAGTGCCAAGTGGGTCCTTAAAACTGACACCCAGAACAGTGGCTTGTGAGTTTTCTTTCCCAGGGAAAAAGCCTGTAAAATGGTTCAGGGGCCTGAGGCCTTAAATTGCCGGGTGCCTCCTGGAATTCAGCCTGTCGCAGGATGTTTCCCAGACGCAAGGTGGCACCAGTGCCAACTTGGTCTGGTTTGAGAGTGCCAAGTGGGTCCTGAAAACTGACACCCAGAACAGTGGCTTGTGAGTTTTGTTTCCCAGGGAAAAAGCCTGTACAATGGTTCAGGGTCCTGCGGCCTTAAATTGCGGGTTGCCTCCTAGAATTCCGCATCACGCCAGATGTTTCCCAGACGCTAAGCAACACAAGCGCTAAATTGGTCTGTTTTAAGAGTGCCAAGTGGGTCCTGAAAACTGACACCCAGAACAGTGGCTTGTGAGGTTTGTTTCCCAGGGAAAAAGCCTGTACAATGGTTCAGGGTCCTGCGGCCTTAAATTGCCGGGTGTCTCCTGGAATTGCGCCTCTCGCAGGATGCCTCCCAGACGCAAGGTGGCACCAGTGCCAACTTGGTCTGCTTTGAGAGTGCCAGGTGGCTCCTGCAAACTGACACCCAGAACAGTGGCTTGTGAGTTTTCTTTCCCAGGGAAAAAGCCTGTAAAATGGTTCAGGTTAATGCCGCCTTTAAAAGCCGGATGCCACCAGGAGATTCGCCTCTCTCAGGATGCCTCCCAGACGCAAGGTGGCACCAGTGCCAACTTGGTCTGGTTTAAGAGTGCCAAGTGGGTCCTGAAAACTGACACCCAGAACAGTGGCTTGTGAGTTTTGTTTCCCAGGGAAAAAGCCTGTAAAATGGTTCAGGGTCCTGCGGCCTTAAATTTCCGGGTGCCTCATGGAATTCCGCATCACGCCAGATGTTTCCCAGACGCTTAGCAAAACCAGTGCCAACTTGGTCTTGTTTAAGAGTGCCAAGTGGGTCCTGAAAACTGACACCCAGAACAATGGCTTGTGAGTTTTGTTTCCCAGGGAAAAAGCCTGTACAATGGTTCAGGGGCCTGAGGCGTTAAATTGCCGGGTGCCTCCTGGAATTCGGCCTCTCACAGGATGCCTCCCAGGCGCAACATGACACCATTGCCAACTTGGTCTGCTTTGAGAGTGCATGGTGGCTCCTGCAAACTGACACCCAGAACAGTGGCTTGTGAGTTTTGTTTCCCAGGGAAAAATACTGTAAAATGGTTTAGGGTAATGCCGCCTTTACTAGGCGGGTGCCACGTGGAAATTCGCCTCTCGCAGGATGCCTCCCAGACGCTAAGCAACACCAGTGCCAACTTGGTCTTGTTTAAGAGTGCCAAGTGGGTCCTGAAAACTGACACCCAGAACAGTGGCTTGTGAGTTTTGTTTCCCAGGGAAAAAGCCTGTACAATGGTTCAGGGGCCTGAGGCCTTAAATTGCCGGGTGCCTCCTGGAATTCGGCCTCTCGCGAGATGCCTCCAAGACACAAGGTGGCACCAGTGCCAACTTGGTCTGGTTTAAGAGTGCCAAGTGGGTCCTGAAAACTGACACCCAGAACAGTGGCTTGTGAGTTTTGTTTCCCAGGGAAAAAGCCTGTACAATGGTTCAGGGGCCTGAGGCCTTAAATTGCCGGGTGCCTCCTGGAATTCCGCCTCTCGCAGGATGCCTCCCAGACACAAGGTGGCACCAGTGCAAACTTAGTCTGGTTTAAGAGTGCCAAGTGGGTCCTGAAAACTGACAGCCAGAACAGTGGCTTGTGAATTTTGTTTCCCAGGGAAAAAGCCTGTACAATGGTTCAGGGGCCTGAGGCCTTAAATTGCCGGGTGCCTCCTGGAATTCGGCCTCTCGCAGGATGCCTCCCAAACGCAAGGTGGCACCAGTGCCAACTTGGTCTGGTTTAAGAGTGCCAAGTGGGTCCTGAAAACTGACACCCAGAACAGTGGCTTGTGAGTTTTGTTTCCCAGGGAAAAAGCCTGTACAATGGTTCAGGGTCCTGCGGCCATAAATTGCCGGGTGCCTCCTGGAATTGCGCCTCTCGCAGGATGCCTCCCAGACACAAGGTGGTACCAGTGCCAACTTGGTCTGCGTTGAGAGTGTCAAATGGGTCCTGCAAACTGACACCCAGAACAGTGGCTTGTGAGTTTTGTTTCCCAGGGAAAAAGCCTGTACAATTGTTCAGGGTCGTGCGGCCTTAAATTGCCGGGTGACTCCTGGAATTGCGCCTCTCGCAGGATGCCTCCCAGACGCAAGGTGGCACCAGTGCCCACTTGGTCTGGTTTGAGACTGTCAAGTGGGTCCTTAAAACTGACACCCAGAACAGTGGCTTGTGAGTTTTGTTTCCCAGGGAAAAAGCCTGTACAATGGTTCAGGGGCCTGAGGCCTTAAATTGCTGATTGCCTACAGGAGATCCGCCTCTCGCAGGATGCCTCCCAGACGCAAGGTGGCACCAGTGCCAACTTGGTCTGGTTTAAGAGTGCCAAGTGGGTCCTGGAAACTGACACTCAGAACAGTGGCTTGTGAGTTTTGTTTCCCAGGGAAAAAGCCTGTAGAATGGTTTTGGGTCCTGCGGCCTTAAATTTCCAGGTGCCTCCTGGAATTCGGCTTCTTGCAGGATGCCTCCCAGACGCAAGGTGGCACCAGTGCCAACTTGGTCTGGTTTGAGAGTGCCAAGTGGGTCCTGCAAACTGACACCCAGAACAGTGGCTTCTGAATTTTTTTTCCCAGGGAAAAAGCCTGTAGAATGGTTTTGGGTCCTGCGGCCATAAATTGCCAGGTGCCTCCTGGAATTCCGCCTCTCGCAGGATGCCTCCCAGACGCAAGGTGGCACCAGTGCCAACTTGGTCTGGTTTGAGAGTGCCAGGTGGCTCCTGAAAACTGACACCCAGAACAGTGGCTTGTGAGTTTTGTTTCCCAGGGAAAAAGCCTGTACAATGGTTCAGGGTCCTGCGGCCTTAAATTGCCGGGTGCCTCCTGGAATTGCGCCTCTCGCAGGATGCCTCCCAGACGCAAGGTGGCACCAGTTCCAACTTGGTCTGGTTTAAGAGTGTCAAGTGGGTCCTGAAAACTGACACCCAGAACAGTGGCTTGTGAGTTTTGTTTCCCAGGGAAAAAGCCTGTACAATGGTTCAGGGTCCTGCAGCCTTAAATTGCGGGTTGCCTCCAGGAATTCCACATCACGCCAGATGTTTCCCAGACGCTAAGCAACACCAGTGCCAACTTGGTCTTGTTTAAGTGTGCCAAGTGGGTCCTGAAAACTGACACCCAGAATAGTGGTCTGTGAGTTTTGTTTCCCAGGGAAAAAGCCTGTACAATGGTTCAGGGGCCTGAGGCCTTAAATTGCCGGGTGCCTCCTGGAATTGCACCTCTCGCAGGATGCCTCCCAGACGCATGGTGGCACCAGTGCCAACTAGGTCTGCTTTGAGAGTGCCAAGTGGGTCCTTAAAACTGACACCCAGAACAGTGGCTTGTGAGTTTTCTTTCCCAGGGAAAAAGCCTGTACAATGGTTCAGGGTCGTGCGGCCTTAAATTTCCGGGCGCCTCCTGGAGTTCCGCTACTCGCAGGATGCCTCCCAGACGAAAGGTGGCACCAGTGCGAACTTGGTCTGGTTTGAGAGTGCCAGGTGTCTCCTGAAAACTGACACCCAGAACAGTGGCTTGTGAGTTTTGTTTCCCAGGGAAAAAGCCTGTACAATGGTTCAGGGGCCTGAGGCCATAAATTGCCGGGTGCCTCCTGGAATTGCGCCTCTCGCAGGATGCCTCCCAGACGCAAGGTGGCACCAGTGCCAACTTGGTCTGGTTTGAGAGTGCCAGGTGGCTCCTGCAAACTGACACCCAGAACAGTGGCTTGTGAGTTTTCTTTCCCAGGGAAAAAGCCTGTAAAATGGTTTAGGTTACTGCCGCCTTTAATAGCCGGGTGCCACCTAGAGATCCGCCTCTCGCAGGATGCCTCCCAGACGCAAGGTGGCACCAGTGCCAACTTGGTCTGGTTTGAGAGTGCCAAGTGTGTCCTGCAAACTGACACCCAGAACAGTGGCTTGTGAGTTTTGTTTCCCAGCGAAAAAGCCTGTACAATGGTTCAGGGTCCTTAGGCCTTAAATTACCGGGTACCTCCCGGAGATCCGCGTCTCGCAGGATGCCTCCCAGGCCCAACATGACACCAGTGCCAACTTGGTCTGGTTTGAGAGTGCCAAGTGGGTCCTGAAAACTGACACCCAGAACAGTGGCTTGTGAGTTTTGTTTCCCAGGGAAAAAGCCTGTACAATGGTTCAGGGTCCTGCAGCCTTAAATTGCGGGTTGCCTCCAGGAATTCCACATCACGCCAGATGTTTCCCAGACGCTAAGCAACACCAGTGCCAACTTGGTCTTGTTTAAGTGTGCCAAGTGGGTCCTGAAAACTGACACCCAGAATAGTGGCTTGTGAGTTTTGTTTCCCAGGGAAAAAGCCTGTACAATGGTTCAGGGGCCTGAGGCCTTAAATTGCCGGGTGCCTCCTGGAATTGCACCTCTCGCAGGATGCCTCCCAGACGCATGGTGGCACCAGTGCCAACTAGGTCTGCTTTGAGAGTGCCAAGTGGGTCCTTAAAACTGACACCCAGAACAGTGGCTTGTGAGTTTTCTTTCCCAGGGAAAAAGCCTGTAAAATGGTTCAGGGGCCTGAGGCCTTAAATTGCCGGGCGCCTCCTGGAATTCAGCCTGTCGCAGGATGTTTCCCAGACGCAAGGTGGCACCAGTGCCAACTTGGTCTGGTTTGAGAGTGCCAAGTGGGTCCTGAAAACTGACACCCAGAACAGTGGCTTGTGAGTTTTGTTTCCCAGGGAAAAAGCCTGTACTATGGTTCAGGGTCCTGCGGCCTTAAATTGCGGGTTGCCTCCTAGAATTCCGCATCACGCCAGATGTTTCCCAGACGCTAAGCAACACCAGTGCCAACTTGGTCTTGTTTAAGTGTGCCAAGTGGGTCCTGAAAACTGACACCCAGAATAGTGGCTTGTGAGTTTTGTTTCCCAGGGAAAAAGCCTGTACAATGGTTCAGGGGCCTGAGGCCTTAAATTGCCGGGTGCCTCCTGGAATTGCACCTCTCGCAGGATGCCTCCCAGACGCAAGGTGGCACCAGTGCCAACTAGGTCTGCTTTGAGAGTGCCAAGTGGGTCCTTAAAACTGACACCCAGAACAGTGGCTTGTGAGTTTTCTTTCCCAGGGAAAAAGCCTGTAAAATGGTTCAGGGGCCTGAGGCCTTAAATTGCCGGGTGCCTCCTGGAATTCAGCCTGTCGCAGGATGTTTCCCAGACGCAAGGTGGCACCAGTGCCAACTTGGTCTGGTTTGAGAGTGCCAAGTGGGTCCTGAAAACTGACACCCAGAACAGTGGCTTGTGAGTTTTGTTTCCCAGGGAAAAAGCCTGTACAATGGTTCAGGGTCCTGCGGCCTTAAATTGCGGGTTGCCTCCTAGAATTCCGCATCACGCCAGATGTTTCCCAGACGCTAAGCAACACAAGCGCTAAATTGGTCTGTTTTAAGAGTGCCAAGTGGGTCCTGAAAACTGACACCCAGAACAGTGGCTTGTGAGGTTTGTTTCCCAGGGAAAAAGCCTGTACAATGGTTCAGGGTCCTGCGGCCTTAAATTGCCGGGTGTCTCCTGGAATTGCGCCTCTCGCAGGATGCCTCCCAGACGCAAGGTGGCACCAGTGCCAACTTGGTCTGCTTTGAGAGTGCCAGGTGGCTCCTGCAAACTGACACCCAGAACAGTGGCTTGTGAGTTTTCTTTCCCAGGGAAAAAGCCTGTAAAATGGTTCAGGTTAATGCCGCCTTTAAAAGCCGGATGCCACCAGGAGATTCGCCTCTCTCAGGATGCCTCCCAGACGCAAGGTGGCACCAGTGCCAACTTGGTCTGGTTTAAGAGTGCCAAGTGGGTCCTGAAAACTGACACCCAGAACAGTGGCTTGTGAGTTTTGTTTCCCAGGGAAAAAGCCTGTAAAATGGTTCAGGGTCCTGCGGCCTTAAATTTCCGGGTGCCTCATGGAATTCCGCATCACGCCAGATGTTTCCCAGACGCTTAGCAAAACCAGTGCCAACTTGGTCTTGTTTAAGAGTGCCAAGTGGGTCCTGAAAACTGACACCCAGAACAATGGCTTGTGAGTTTTGTTTCCCAGGGAAAAAGCCTGTACAATGGTTCAGGGGCCTGAGGCGTTAAATTGCCGGGTGCCTCCTGGAATTCGGCCTCTCACAGGATGCCTCCCAGGCGCAACATGACACCATTGCCAACTTGGTCTGCTTTGAGAGTGCATGGTGGCTCCTGCAAACTGACACCCAGAACAGTGGCTTGTGAGTTTTGTTTCCCAGGGAAAAATACTGTAAAATGGTTTAGGGTAATGCCGCCTTTACTAGGCGGGTGCCACGTGGAAATTCGCCTCTCGCAGGATGCCTCCCAGACGCTAAGCAACACCAGTGCCAACTTGGTCTTGTTTAAGAGTGCCAAGTGGGTCCTGAAAACTGACACCCAGAACAGTGGCTTGTGAGTTTTGTTTCCCAGGGAAAAAGCCTGTACAATGGTTCAGGGGCCTGAGGCCTTAAATTGCCGGGTGCCTCCTGGAATTCGGCCTCTCGCGAGATGCCTCCAAGACACAAGGTGGCACCAGTGCCAACTTGGTCTGGTTTAAGAGTGCCAAGTGGGTCCTGAAAACTGACACCCAGAACAGTGGCTTGTGAGTTTTGTTTCCCAGGGAAAAAGCCTGTACAATGGTTCAGGGGCCTGAGGCCTTAAATTGCCGGGTGCCTCCTGGAATTCCGCCTCTCGCAGGATGCCTCCCAGACACAAGGTGGCACCAGTGCAAACTTAGTCTGGTTTAAGAGTGCCAAGTGGGTCCTGAAAACTGACAGCCAGAACAGTGGCTTGTGAATTTTGTTTCCCAGGGAAAAAGCCTGTACAATGGTTCAGGGGCCTGAGGCCTTAAATTGCCGGGTGCCTCCTGGAATTCGGCCTCTCGCAGGATGCCTCCCAAACGCAAGGTGGCACCAGTGCCAACTTGGTCTGGTTTAAGAGTGCCAAGTGGGTCCTGAAAACTGACACCCAGAACAGTGGCTTGTGAGTTTTGTTTCCCAGGGAAAAAGCCTGTACAATGGTTCAGGGTCCTGCGGCCATAAATTGCCGGGTGCCTCCTGGAATTGCGCCTCTCGCAGGATGCCTCCCAGACACAAGGTGGTACCAGTGCCAACTTGGTCTGCGTTGAGAGTGTCAAATGGGTCCTGCAAACTGACACCCAGAACAGTGGCTTGTGAGTTTTGTTTCCCAGGGAAAAAGCCTGTACAATTGTTCAGGGTCGTGCGGCCTTAAATTGCCGGGTGACTCCTGGAATTGCGCCTCTCGCAGGATGCCTCCCAGACGCAAGGTGGCACCAGTGCCCACTTGGTCTGGTTTGAGACTGTCTAGTGGGTCCTTAAAACTGACACCCAGAACAGTGGCTTGTGAGTTTTGTTTCCCAGGGAAAAAGCCTGTACAATGGTTCAGGGGCCTGAGGCCTTAAATTGCTGATTGCCTACAGGAGATCCGCCTCTCGCAGGATGCCTCCCAGACGCAAGGTGGCACCAGTGCCAACTTGGTCTGGTTTAAGAGTGCCAAGTGGGTCCTGGAAACTGACACTCAGAACAGTGGCTTGTGAGTTTTGTTTCCCAGGGAAAAAGCCTGTAGAATGGTTTTGGGTCCTGCGGCCTTAAATTTCCAGGTGCCTCCTGGAATTCGGCTTCTTGCAGGATGCCTCCCAGACGCAAGGTGGCACCAGTGCCAACTTGGTCTGGTTTGAGAGTGCCAAGTGGGTCCTGCAAACTGACACCCAGAACAGTGGCTTCTGAATTTTTTTTCCCAGGGAAAAAGCCTGTAGAATGGTTTTGGGTCCTGCGGCCATAAATTGCCAGGTGCCTCCTGGAATTCCGCCTCTCGCAGGATGCCTCCCAGACGCAAGGTGGCACCAGTGCCAACTTGGTCTGGTTTGAGAGTGCCAGGTGGCTCCTGAAAACTGACACCCAGAACAGTGGCTTGTGAGTTTTGTTTCCCAGGGAAAAAGCCTGTACAATGGTTCAGGGTCCTGCGGCCTTAAATTGCCGGGTGCCTCCTGGAATTGCGCCTCTCGCAGGATGCCTCCCAGACGCAAGGTGGCACCAGTTCCAACTTGGTCTGGTTTAAGAGTGTCAAGTGGGTCCTGAAAACTGACACCCAGAACAGTGGCTTGTGAGTTTTGTTTCCCAGGGAAAAAGCCTGTACAATGGTTCAGGGTCCTGCAGCCTTAAATTGCGGGTTGCCTCCAGGAATTCCACATCACGCCAGATGTTTCCCAGACGCTAAGCAACACCAGTGCCAACTTGGTCTTGTTTAAGTGTGCCAAGTGGGTCCTGAAAACTGACACCCAGAATAGTGGTCTGTGAGTTTTGTTTCCCAGGGAAAAAGCCTGTACAATGGTTCAGGGGCCTGAGGCCTTAAATTGCCGGGTGCCTCCTGGAATTGCACCTCTCGCAGGATGCCTCCCAGACGCATGGTGGCACCAGTGCCAACTAGGTCTGCTTTGAGAGTGCCAAGTGGGTCCTTAAAACTGACACCCAGAACAGTGGCTTGTGAGTTTTCTTTCCCAGGGAAAAAGCCTGTACAATGGTTCAGGGTCGTGCGGCCTTAAATTTCCGGGCGCCTCCTGGAGTTCCGCTACTCGCAGGATGCCTCCCAGACGAAAGGTGGCACCAGTGCGAACTTGGTCTGGTTTGAGAGTGCCAAGTGGGTCCTGAAAACTGACACCCAGAACAGTGGCTTGTGAGTTTTGTTTCCCAGGGAAAAAGCCTGTACAATGGTTCAGGGGCCTGAGGCCATAAATTGCCGGGTGCCTCCTGGAATTGCGCCTCTCGCAGGATGCCTCCCAGACGCAAGGTGGCACCAGTGCCAACTTGGTCTGGTTTGAGAGTGCCAGGTGTCTCCTGCAAACTGACACCCAGAACAGTGGCTTGTGAATTTTGTTTCCCAGGGAAAAAGCCTGTACAATGGTTCAGGGTCCTACGGACTTAAATTGCCGGCTGCCTCCTGGAATTGCGCCTCTCGCAGGATGCCTCCCAGGCGCAAGGTGGCACCAGTGCCAACTTGGTCTGCTTTGAGAGTGTCAAGTGGGTCCTGAAAACTGACACTCAGAACAGTGGCTTGTGAGTTTTGTTTGCCTGGGAAAAAGCCTGTACAATGGTTCAGGGTCCTGCGGCCTTAAATTGCGGGGTGCCTCCTGGAATTTTGCATCACGCCAGATGTTTCCAAGACGCTAAGAAACACCAGTTCCAACTTGGTCTGGTTTAAGAGTGCCAGGTGGGTCCTGAAAACTGACACCCAGAACAGTGGCTTGTGAGTTTTGTTTCCCAGGGAAAAAGCCTGTACAATGGTTCAGGGTCCTGCCGCCTTAAATTGCCAGGTGCCTCCTGGAATTGGGCCTCTCGCAGGATGCCTCCCAGACGCAAGGTGGAACAAGTGCCAACTTGGTCTCAGTTAAGAGTGCCAGGTGGCTCCTGCAAACTGACACCCAGAACAGTGGCTTGTGAGTTTTGTTTCCCAGGGAAAAAGCCTGTAAAATGGTTTAGGTAATGCCGCCTTTAATAGCCGGGTACCACCTGGAGATCCGCCTCTCGCAGGATGCCTCCCAGACGCAAGGTGGCACCAGTGCCAACTTGGTCTGGTTTGAGAGTTCCAAGTGGGTTCTGAAAACTGACACCCAGAACAGTGGCTTGTGTATTTTGTTTCCCAGGGGAAAAGCCTGTAAAATGGTTCAGGGGCCTGAGGCCTTAAATTGCCGGGTGTCCCCTGGAATTCGGCCTCTCGCAGGATGCCTCCCAGACGCAAGGTGGCACCAGTGCCAACTTGGCCTGCTTTGAGAGTGCCAGGTGGCTCCTGCAAACTGACACCCAGAACAGTGGCTTGTGAGTTTTGTTTCCCAGGGAAAAAGCCTGTACAATGGTTCAGGGTCCTGCCGCCTTAAATTGCCGGGTGACTCCTGGAATTCCGCATCTCACCAGATGTTTCCCAGACGCTAAGCAACACCAGTGCCAACTTGGTCTGGTTTAAGAGTGCCAAGTGGGTAATGGAAACTGACACCCAGAACAGTGTCTTGTGAGTTTTGTTTCCCAGGGAAAAAGCCTGTACAATTGTTCAGGGGCCTGCGGCCTTAAATTGCCGGGGGCCTCCTGGAATTCCGCCTCTCGCAGGATGCCTCCCAGACGCAAGGTGGCACCAGTGCCAACCTGGTCTGGTTTGAGAGTGCCAAGTGGGTCCTGCAAACTGACACCCAGAACAGTGGCTTCTGAATTTTTTTTCCCAGGGAAAAAGCCTGTAGAATGGTTTTGGGTCCTGCCTCCTTAAATTGCCGGGTGCCTCCTGGAATTCCGCCTCTCGCAGGATGCCTCCCAGACGCAAGGTGGCACCAGTGCCAACTTGGTCTTGTTTGAGAGTGCCAAGTGGGTCCTGAAAACTGACACCCAGAACAGTGGCTTGTGAGTTTTGTTTCCCAGGGAAAAAGACTGTACAATGGTTCAGGGGCCTGAGCCCTTAAATTGCCGGGTGCCTCCTGGAATTCGGACTCTCGCAGGGTGCCTCCCAGACGCATAATGACATCATTTCCAACTTGGTCTGGTTTGAGAGTGCCAAGTGGGTCCTGAAAACTGACACCCAGAACAGTGGCTTGTGAGTTTTGTTTCCCAGGGAAAAAGCCTGTAAAATGGTTTAGGTAATGCCGCCTTTAATAGCCGGGAGCCACCTGGAGATCCGCCTCTCGCAGGATGCCTCCCAGACGCAAGGTGGCACCAGTGCCAACTTGGTCTGGTTTGAGAGTGCCAAGTGGGTCCTGAAAACTGACACCCAGAACAGTGGCTTGTGAGTTTTGTTTCCCAGGGAAAAAGCCTGTACAATGGTTCAGGGTCCTGCGGCCTTAAATTGCTGGGTGACTCCTGGAATTCCGCATCTCGCCAGATGTTTCCCAGACGCTAAGCAACACCAGTGCCAACTTGGTCTGGTTTAAGAGTGCCATGTGGGTCCGGGAAACTGGCACCCAGAACAGTGGCTTGTGAGTTTTGTTTCCCAGGGAAAAAGCCTGTAAAATGGTTCAGGGGCCTGCGGCCTTAAATTGCCGGGAGCCACCTGGAGATCCGCCTCTCGCAGGATGCCTCCCAGACGCAAGGTGGCACCAGTGCCAACTTGGTCTGGTTTGAGAGTGTCAAGTGGGTCCTGAAAACTGACACCCAGAACAGTGGCTTGTGAGTTTTGTTTCCCAGGGAAAAAGCCTGTACAATGGTTCAGGGGCCTGAGGCCTTAAATTGACGGGTGCCTCCTGGAATTCCGCCTCTCGCAGGATGCCTCCCAGATGCAAGGTGGCACCAGTGCCAACTTGGTCTGCTTTGAGAGTGCCAAGTGGGTCCTGCAAACTGACACCCAGAACAGTGGCTTGTGAGTTTTGTTTCCCAGGGAAAAAGCCTGTACAATGGTTCAGGGGCCTGAGGCCTTAAATTGCCGGGTGCCTCCTGGAATTCGGACTCTCGCAGGGAGCCTCCCAGACGCAAAATGACACCATATCCAACTTGGTCTGGTTTGAGAGTGCCAAGTGGGTCCTGAAAACTGACACCCAGAACTGTGGCTTGTGAGTTTTGTTTCCCAGGGAAAAAGCCTGTACAATGGTTCAGGGTCCTGCGGCCTTAAATTGCCGGGTGCCTCCTAGAATTCGGCGTCTCGCAGGATGCCTCCCAGACGCAAGGTGGCACCAGTACCAACTTGGTCTAGTTTAAGAGTGCCAAGAGGGTCCTGGAAACTGACACCCAGAACAGTGCCTTGTGAGTTTTGTTTCCCAGGGAAAAAGCCTGTAAAATGGTTTAGGTAATGCCGCCTTTAAGAGCCGGGGGCCTCCTGGAATTCCCCCTCTCGCAGGATGCCTCCCAGACGCAAGGTGGCACCAGTGCCAACCTGGTCTGGTTTGAGAGTGCCAAGTGGGTCCTGCAAACTGACACCCAGAACAGTGGCTTCTGAATTTTTTTTCCCAGGGAAAAAGCCTGTAGAATGGTTTTGGGTCCTGCCTCCTTAAATTGCCGGGTGCCTCCTGGAATTCCGCCTCTCGCAGGATGCCTCCCAGACGCAAGGTGGCACCAGTGCCAACTTGGTCTTGTTTGAGAGTGCCAAGTGGGTCCTGAAAACTGACACCCAGAACAGTGGCTTGTGAATTTTGTTTCCCAGGGAAAAAGCCTGTACAATGGTTCAGGGGCCTGAGCCCTTAAATTGCCGGGTGCCTCCTGGAATTCGGACTCTCGCAGGGTGCCTCCCAGACGCATAATGACACCATTTCCAACTTGGTCTGGTTTGAGAGTGCCAAGTGGGTCCTGAAAACTGACACCCAGAACAGTGGCTTGTGAGTTTTGTTTCCCAGGGAAAAAGCCTGTAAAATGGTTTAGGTAATGCCGCCTTTAATAGCCGGGAGCCACCTGGAGATCCGCCTCTCGCAGGATGCCTCCCAGACGCAAGGTGGCACCAGTGCCAACTTGGTCTGGTTTGAGAGTGCCAAGTGGGTCCTGAAAACTGACACCCAGAACAGTGGCTTGTGAGTTTTGTTTCCCAGGGAAAAAGCCTGTACAATGGTTCAGGGTCCTGCGGACTTAAATTGCTGGGTGCCTCCTGGAATTCCGCCTCTCGCAGGATGCCTCCCAGACGCAAGGTGGCACCAGTGCCAACTTGGTCTGGTTTGAGAGTGCCAAGTGGGTCCTGAAAACTGACACCCAGAACAGTGGCTTGTGAGTTTTGTTTCCCAGGGAAAAAGCCTGTACAATGGTTCAGGGTCCTGCGGCCTTAAATTGCCGGGTGACTCCTGGAATTCCGCATCTCGCCAGATGTTTCCCAGGTGCTAAGCAACACCAGTGCCAACTTGGTCTGGTTTAAGAGTGCCATGTGGGTCCGGGAAACTGGCACCCAGAACAGTGGCTTGTGAGTTTTGTTTCCCAGGGAAAAAGCCTGTAAAATGATTCAGGGGCCTGAGGCCTTAAATTGCTGGGTGCCTCCTGGAATTCGGACTCTCGCAGGGAGCCTCCCAGACGCAAAATGACACCATATCCAACTTGGTCTGGTTTGAGAGTGCCAAGTGGGTCCTGAAAACTGACACCCAGAACAGTGGCTTGTGAGTTTTGTTTCCCAGGGAAAAAGCCTGTACAATGGTTCAGGGTCCTGCGGCCTTAAATTGCCGGGTGCCTCCTAGAATTCGGCCTCTCGCAGGATGCCTCCCAGACGCAAGGTGGCACCAGTTCCAACTTGGTCTAGTTTAAGAGTGCCAAGAGGGTCCTGCAAACTGACACCCAGAACAGTGGCTTGTGAGTTTTCTTTCCCAGGGAAAAAGCCTGTAAAATGGTTCAGGGGCCTGAGGCCTTAAATTGCCGGGTGCCTCCTGGAATTGCGCCTCTCGCAGGATGCCTCCCAGACGCAAGGTGGCACCATATCCAACTTGGTCTGCTTTGAGAGTGTCAAGTGGGTCCTGAAAACTGACACCCAGAACAGTGGCTTATGAGTTTTGTTTCCCAGGGAAAAAGCCTGTACAATGGTTCAGGGTCCTGCCGCCTTAAATTGCCGGGTGCCTCCTGGAATTGCGCCTCTCGCAGGATGCCTCCCAGACGCAAGGTGGCACCAGTGCCAACTTGGTCTCGGTTAAGAGTGCCAGGTGGCTCCTGCAAACTGACACCCAGAACAGTGGCTTGTGAGTTTTCTTTCCCAGGGAAAAAGCCTGTAAAATGGTTCAGCGTCCTGCGGCCTTAAATTGCCGGGTGCCTCCTGGAGATCCGCCTCTCACAGGATGCCTTCAAGGCGCAACAAGACACCAGTGCGAACTTGGTCTGGTTTGAGTGTGCCAAGTGTGTCCTGAAAACTGACACCCAGAACAGTGGCTTGTGAGTTTTGTTTGCCAGGGAAAAAGCCTGTACAATGGTTCAGGGTCCTGCGGCCTTAAATTGTGGGGTGCCTCCTGGAATTTTGCATCACGCCAGATGTTTCCAAGACGCTAAGAAACACCAGTTCCAACTTGGTCTGGTTTGAGAGTGCCAAGTGGGTCCTGAAAACTGACACCCAGAACAGTGGCTTGTGAGTTTTGTTTCCCAGGGAAAAAGCCTGTACAATGGTTCAGGGTCCTGCGGCCTTAAATTGCCGGGTGCCTCCTAGAATTCGGCCTCTCGCAGGATGCCTCCCAGACGCAAGGTGGCACCAGTTCCAACTTGGTCTAGTTTAAGAGTGCCAAGAGGGTCCTGAAAACTGACACCCAGAACAGTGGCTTGTGAGTTTTCTTTCCCAGGGAAAAAGCCTGTACAATGGTTCAGGGGCCTGAGGCCTTAAATTGCCGGGTGCCTCCTGGAATTGCGCCTCTCGCAGGATGCCTCCCAGACGCAAGGTGGCACCATATCCAACTTGGTCTTCTTTGAGAGTGTCAAGTGGGTCCTGAAAACTGACACCCAGAACAGTGGCTTGTGAGTTTTGTTTCCCAGGGAAAAAGCCTGTACAATGGTTCAGGGTCCTACGGACTTAAATTGCCGGCTGCCTCCTGGAGATCCGCCTCTCGCAGGGAGCCTCCCAGACGCAAAATGACACCATATCCAACTTGGTCTGGTTTGAGAGTGCCAAGTGGGTCCTGAAAACTGACACCCAGAACAGTGGCTTGTGAGTTTTGTTTCCCAGGGAAAAAGCCTGTACAATGGTTCAGGGTCCTGCGGCCTTAAATTGCGGGGTGCCTCCTGGAATTTTGCATCACGCCAGATGTTTCCAAGACGCTAAGAAACACCAGTTCCAACTTGGTCTGGTTTAAGAGTGCCAAGTGGGTCCTGAAAACTGACACCCAGAACAGTGGCTTATGAGTTTTGTTTCCCAGGGAAAAAGCCTGTACAATGGTTCAGGGTCCTGCCGCCTTAAATTGCCGGGTGCCTCCTGGAATTGCGCCTCTCGCAGGATGCCTCCCAGACGCAAGGTGGCACCAGTGCCAACTTGGTCTGGTTTGAGAGTGCCAGGTGGCTCCTGCAAACTGACACCGAAACAGTGGCTTGTGAGTTTTCTTTCCCAGGGAAAAAGCCTGTAAAATGGTTCAGCGTCCTGCGGCCTTAAATTGCCGGGTGCCTCCTGGAGATCCGCCTCTCACAGGATGCCTTCAAGGCGCAACAAGACACCAGTGCGAACTTGGTCTGGTT
Source organism: Fringilla coelebs (assembly GCF_963513975.1). Taxonomy (NCBI): domain Eukaryota; kingdom Metazoa; phylum Chordata; class Aves; order Passeriformes; family Fringillidae; genus Fringilla; species Fringilla coelebs. The sequence continues at coordinate 373,003 of NW_028167380.1, read as the reverse complement.
TGAGTGTGCCAAGTGGGTCCTGAAAACTGACACCCAGAACAGTGGCTTGTGAGTTTTGTTTCCCAGGGAAAAAGCCTGTACAATGGTTCAGGGGCCTGAGGCCTTAAATTGCCGGGTGCCTCCTGGAATTCGGCTACTCGCAGGATGCCTCTCAGACACAAGGTGGCACCAGTTCAAACCTAGTCTTGTTTAAGCGAGCCAAGTGGGTCCTGAAAACTTACACCCAGAACAGTGGCTTGTGAGTTTTGTTTCCCAGGGAAAAAGCCTGTACAGTGGTTCAGGGGCCTGAGGCCTTAAATTGCCGGGTGCCTCCTGGGGATCCGCCTCTCACAAGATGCCTCCCAGGCGCAACATGACACCAGTGCACACTTGGTCTGGTTTAAGAGTGCCAAGTGGATCCTGAAAACTGACACCCAGAACAGTGGCTTGTGAGTTTTGTTTCCCAGGGAAAAAGCCTGTAAAATGGTTCAGGGTCCTGCAGCCTTAAATTGCCGGGTGCCTCCTGGAATTCGGACTCTCGCAGGGAGCCTCCCAGACGCAAAATGACACCATATCCAACTTGGTCTGGTTTGAGAGTGCTAAGTGGGTCCTGAAAACTGACACCCAGAACAGTGGCTTGTGAGTTTTGTTTCCCAGGGAAAAAGCCTGTACAATGGTTCAGGGTCCTGCGGCCTTAAATTGCCGGGTGCCTCCTAGAATTCGGCCTCTCGCAGGATGCCTCCCAGACGCAAGGTGGCATCAGTTCCAACTTGGTCTGGTTTAAGAGTGCCAAGTGGGTCCTTAAAACTGACACCCAGAACAGTGGCTTGTGAGTTTTGTTTCCCAGGGAAAAAGCCTGTACAATGGTTCAGGGTCGTGCGGCCTTAAATTTCCGGGCGCCTCCTGGAGTTCCGCTACTCGCAGGATGCCTCCCAGACGAAAGGTGGCACCAGTCCCAACTTGGTCTGGTTTGAGAGTGCCAGGTGTCTCCTGCAAACTGACACCCAGAACAGTGGCTTGTGAGTTTTGTTTCCCAGGGAAAAAGCCTGTACAATGGTTCAGGGGCCTTAGGCCTTAAATTGCCGGGTGCCTCCTGGAATTCGGACTCTCGCAGGGAGCCTCCCAGACGCAAAATGACACCATATCCAACTTGGTCTGGTTTGAGAGTGCCAAGTGGGTCCTGAAAACTGACACCCAGAACAGTGGCTTGTGAGTTTTGTTTCCCAGGGAAAAAACCTGTACAATGGTTCAGGGTCCTGCGGCCTTAAATTTCCGGGTGCCTCCAAGAATTCGGCCTCTCGCAGGATGCCTCCCAGACGCAAGGTGGCACCAGTTCCAACTTGGTCTAGTTTAAGAGTGCCAAGAGGGTCCTGAAAACTGACACCCAGAACAGTGGCTTGTGAGTTTTCTTTCCCAGGGAAAAAGCCTGTAAAATGGTTCAGGGGCCTGAGGCCTTAAATTGCCGGGTGCCTCCTGGAATTGCGCCTCTCGCAGGATGCCTCCCAGACGCAAGGTGGCACCATATCCAACTTGGTCTGCTTTGAGAGTGTCAAGTGGGTCCTGAAAACTGACACCCAGAACAGTGGCTTGTGAGTTTTGTTTCCCAGGGAAAAAGCCTGTACAATGGTTCAGGGTCCTGCCGCCTTAAATTGCCGGGTGCCTCCTGGAATTCCGCCTCTCGCCAGATGTTTCCCAGACGCTAAGCAACACCAGTGCCAACTTGGTCTGGTTTAAGAGTGCCATGTGGGTCCGGGAAACTGGCACCCAGAACAGTGGCTTGTGAGTTTTCTTTCCCAGGGAAAAAGCCTGTAAAATGGTTCAGCGTCCTGCGGCCTAAAATTGCCGGGTGCCTCCTGGAATTCCGCCTCTCGCAGGATGCCTCCCAGACGCAAGGTGGCACCAGTGCGAACTTGGTCTGGTTTGAGTGTGCCAAGTGGGTCCTGAAAACTGACACCCAGAACAGTGGCTTGTGAGTTTTGTTTCCCAGGGAAAAAGCCTGTACAATGGTTCAGGGGCCTGAGCCCTTAAATTGCCGGGTGCCTCCTGGAATTTTGCATCACGCCAGATGTTTCCAAGACGCTAAGAAACACCAGTTCCAACTTGGTCTGGTTTGAGAGTGCCAAGTGGGTCCTGAAAACTGACACCCAGAACAGTGGCTTGTGAGTTTTGTTTCCCAGGGAAAAAGCCTGTAAAATGGTTCAGGGGCCTGAGGCCTTAAATTGCCGGGTGCCTCCTAGAATTCGGCCTCTCGCAGGATGCCTCCCAGACGCAAAGTGGCACCAGTTCCAACTTGGTCTAGTTTAAGAGTGCCAAGAGGGTCCTGAAAACTGACACCCAGAACAGTGGCTTGTGAGTTTTCTTTCCCAGGGAAAAAGCCTGTAAAATGGTTCAGGGGCCTGAGGCCTTATATTGCCGGGTGCCTCCTGGAATTGCACCTCTCGCAGGATGCCTCCCAGACGCAAGGTGGCACCATATCCAACTTGGTCTGCTTTGAGAGTGTCAAGTGGGTCCTGAAAACTGACACCCAGAACAGTGGCTTGTGAGTTTTGTTTCCCAGGGAAAAAGCCTGTACAATGGTTCAGGGTCCTACGGACTTAAATTGCCGGCTGCCTCCTGGAGATCCGCCTCTCGCAGGGAGCCTCCCAGACGCAAAATGACACCATATCCAACTTGGTCTGGTTTGAGAGTGCCAAGTGGGTCCTGAAAACTGACACCCAGAACAGTGGCTTGTGAGTTTTGTTTCCCAGGGAAAAAGCCAGTACAATGGTTCAGGGTCCTGCGGCCTTAAATTGCGGGGTGCCTCCTGGAATTTTGCATCACGCCAGATGTTTCCAAGACGCTAAGAAACACCAGTTCCAACTTGGTCTGGTTTAAGAGTGCCAAGTGGGTCCTGAAAACTGACACCCAGAACAGTGGCTTATGAGTTTTGTTTCCCAGGGAAAAAGCCTGTACAATGGTTCAGGGTCCTGCCGCCTTAAATTGCCGGGTGCCTCCTGGAATTGCGCCTCTCGCAGGATGCCTCCCAGACGCAAGGTGGCACCAGTGCCAACTTGGTCTCGGTTAAGAGTGCCAGGTGGCTCCTGCAAACTGACACCCAGAACAGTGGCTTGTGAGTTTTCTTTCCCAGGGAAAAAGCCTGTAAAATGGTTCAGCGTCCTGCGGCCCTAAATTGCCGGGTGCCTCCTGGAGATCCGCCTCTCACAGGATGCCTTCAAGGCGCAACAAGACACCAGTGCGAACTTGGTCTGGTTTGAGTGTGCCAAGTGGGTCCTGAAAACTGACACCCAGAACAGTGGCTTGTGAGTTTTGTTTCCCAGGGAAAAAGTCTGTACAATGGTTCAGGGGCCTGAGGCCTTAAATTGCCGGGTGCCTCCTGGAATTCGGCTACTCGCAGGATGCCTCTCAGACACAAGGTGGCACCAGTTCAAAACTAGTCTTGTTTAAGCGTGCCAAGTGGGTCCTGAAAACTTACACCCAGAACAGTGGCTTGTGAGTTTTGTTTCCCAGGGAAAAAGCCTGTACAGTGGTTCAGGGGCCTGAGGCCTTAAATTGCCGGGTGCCTCCTGGAGACCTGCCTCTCACAGGATGCCTCCCAGGCGCAACATGACACCAGTGCACACTTGGTCTGGTTTAAGAGTGCCAAGTGGATCCTGAAAACTGACACCCAGAACAGTGGCTTGTGAGTTTTGTTTGCCTGGGAAAAAGCCTGTACAATGGTTCAGGGTCCTGCGGCCTTAAATTGCCGGGTGCCTCCTGGAATTCGGACTCTCGCAGGGAGCCTCCCAGACGCAAAATGACACCATATCCAACTTGGTCTGGTTTGAGAGTGCCAAGTGGGTCCTGAAAACTGACACCCAGAACAGTGGCTTGTGAGTTTTGTTTCCCAGGGAAAAAGCCTGTACAATGGTTCAGGGTCCTGCGGCCTTAAATTTCCGGGTGCCTCCTAGAATTCGGCCTCTCGCAGGATGCCTCCCAGACGCAAGGTGGCATCAGTTCCAACTTGGTCTGGTTTAGGAGTGCCAAGTGGGTCCTTAAAACTGACACCCAGAAAAGTGGCTTGTGAGTTTTGTTTCCCAGGGAAAAAGCCTGTACAATGGTTCAGGGGCCTGAAGCCATAAATTGCCGGGTGCCTCCTTGAATTGCGCCTCTCGCAGGATGCCTCCCAGACGCAAGGTGGCACCAGTGCCAACTTGGTCTGGTTTGAGAGTGCCAGGTGTCTCCTGCAAACTGACACCCAGAACAGTGGCTTGTGAGTTTTGTTTCCCAGGGAAAAAGCCTGTACAATGGTTCAGGGGCCTTAGGCCTTAAATGGCCGGGTGCCTCCCTGAGATCCGCCTCTCGCAGGATGCCTCCCAGGCGCAACATGACACCAGTGCCAACTTGGTCTGGTTTGAGAGTGCCAAGTGGGTCCTGAAAACTGACACCCAGAACAGTGGCTTGTGAGTTTTGTTTCCCAGGGAAAAAACCTGTACAATGGTTCAGGGTCCTGCGGCCTTAAATTTCCGGGTGCCTCCAAGAATTCGGCCTCTCGCAGGATGCCTCCCAGACGCAAGGTGGCACCAGTTCCAACTTGGTCTAGTTTAAGAGTGCCAAGAGGGTCCTGAAAACTGACACCCAGAACAGTGGCTTGTGAGTTTTCTTTCCCAGGGAAAAAGTCTGTAAAATGGTTCAGGGGCCTGAGGCCTTAAATTGCCGGGTGCCTCCTGGAATTGCGCCTCTCGCAGGATGCCTCCCAGACGCAAGGTGGCACCAGTGCCAACTTGGTCTGCTTTGAGAGTCTCAAGTGGGTCCTGAAAACTGACACCCAGAACAGTGGCTTGTGAGTTTTGTTTGCCTGGAAAAAAGCCTGTACAATGGTTCAGGGTCCTACATACTTAAATTGCCGGCTGCCTCCTGGAGATCCGCCTCCCGCAGGATGCCTCCCAGACGCAAGGTGGCGCCAGTGCCAACTTGGTCTGCTTTGAGAGTTCCAAGTGGGTCCTGCAAACTGACACCCAGAACAGTGGCTTGTGAGTTTTGTTTCCCAGGGAAAAAGCCTGTACAATGGTTCAGGGTCCTGCGGCCTTAAATTGTGGGGTGCCTCCTGGAATTTTGCATCACGCCAGATGTTTCCAAGACGCTAAGAAACACCAGTTCCAACTTGGTCTGGTTTAAGAGTGCCAAGTGGGTCCTGAAAACTGACACCCAGAACAGTGGCTTGTGAGTTTTGTTTCCCAGGGAAAAAGCCTGTACAATGGTTCAGGGTCCTGCGGCCTTAAATTGCCGGGTGCCTCCTGGAATTGCGCCTCTCGCAGGATGCCTCCCAGACGCAAGGTGGCACCAGTGCCAACTTGGTCTGGTTTGAGAGTGCCAGGTGGGTCCTGCAAACTGACACCCAGAACAGTGGCTTGTGAGTTTTCTTTTCCAGGGAAAAAGCCTGTAAAATGGTTCAGCGTCCTGCGGCCTTAAATTGCTGGGTGCCTCCTGGAGATCCGCCTCTCACAGGATGCCTTCAAGGCGCAACAAGACACCAGTGCCAACTTGGTCTGGTTTGAGTGTGCCAAGTGGGTCCTGAAAACTGACACCCAGAACAGTGGCTTGTGAGTTTTGTTTCCCAGGGAAAAAGCCTGTACAATGGTTCAGGGTCCTGCAGCCTTAAATTGCCGGGTGCCTCCTGGAATTCGGCTACTCGCAGGATGCCTCCCAGACACAAGGTGGCACCAGTTCAAACTTGGTCTTGTTTAAGCGTGCCAAGTGGGTCCTGCAAACTGACACCCAGAACAGTGGCTTGTGAGTTTTGTTTCCCAGGGAAAAAGCCTGTACAGTGGTTCAGGGGCCTGAGGCCTTATATTGCCGGGTGCCTCCTGGAGATCCGCCTCTCACAGGATGCCTCCCAGGCGCAACATGACACCAGTGCACACTTGGTCTGGTTTAAGAGTGCCAAGTGGGTCCTGAAAACTGACACCCAGAACAGTGGCTTGTGAGTTTTGTTTCCCAGGGAAAAAGCCTGTACAATGGTTCAGGGTCCTGCAGCCTTAAATTGCCGGGTGTCTACTGAAATTGCGCCTCTCGCAGGATGCCTCCCAGACGCAAGGTCGCACCAGTGCCAACTTGGTCTGCTTTGAGAGTGTCAAGTGGGTCCTGAAAACTGACACCCAGAACAGTGGCTTGTGAGTTTTGTTTCCCAGGGAAAAAGCCTGTTCAATGGTTCAGGGGCTTGAGGCCTTAAATTGCCGAGTGCCTCCTGGAGATCCGCCTCTCACAAAATGCCTCCCAGGCGCAACATGACACCAGTACCAACTTGGTCTGGTTTGAGAGTGCCAAGTGGGTCCTGCAAACTGACACCCAGAACAGTGGCTTGTGAGTTTTGTTTCCCAGGGAAAAAGCCTGTACAATGGTTCAGGGTCCTGCGGCCTTAAATTCCCGGGTGCCTCTTGGAATTGCGCCTCTCGCAGGATGACTCCCAGATGCAAGGTGGCACCAGTGCAAACTTGGTCTGGTTTGAGAGTGCCATGTGGGTCCTGAAAACTGACACCCAGAACAGTGGCTTGTGAGTTTTCTTTCCCAGGGAAAAAGCCTGTAAAATGGTTCAGGGGCCTGAGGCCTTAAATTGCCGGGTGCCTCCTGGAATTCGGCGTCTTGCAGGATGCCTCCCAGACGCAAGGTGGCACCAGTGCCAACTTGGTCTGCTTTGAGAGTGTCAAGTGGGTCCTGAAAACTGACTCCCAGAACAGTGGCTGGTGAGTTTTGTTTCCCAGGGAAAAAGCCTGTACAATGGTTCAGGGTCCTGCGGCCTTAAATTGCCGGGTGCCTCCTGGAGATCCGCCTCCCGCAGGATGCCTCCCAGACGCAAGGTGGCACCAGTGCCAACTTGGTCTGGTTTGAGAGTGCCAAGTGGGTCCTGAAAACTGACACCCAGAACAGTGGCTTGTGAGTTTTGTTTGCCTGGGAAAAAGCCTGTACAATGGTTCAGGGTCCTGCGGCCTTAAATTGCGGGGTGCCTCCTGGAATTTTGCATCAAGCCAGACGTTTCCAAGACGCTAAGAAACACCACTTCCAACTTGGTCTGGTTTAAGAGTGCCAAGTGGGTCCTGAAAACTGACACCCAGAACAGTGGCTTGTGAGTTTTGTTTCCCAGGGAAAAAGCCTGTACAATGGTTCAGGGGCCTGAGCCCTTAAATTGCCGGGTGCCTCCTGGAATTGCGCCTCTCGCAGGATGCCTCTCAGACGCAAGGTGGCACCAGTTCCAACTTGGTCTGGTTTAAGAGTGCCAAGTGGGTCCTGAAAACTGACACCCAGAACAGTGGCTTGTGAGTTTTGTTTCCCAGGGAAAAAGCCTGTACAATGGTTCAGGGTCCTGCGGCCTTAAATTGCCGGGTGCCTCCTGGAATTGCACCTCTCGCAGGATGCCTCCCAGACGCAATGTGGTACCAGTTCCAACTTGGTCTGGTTTGAGAGTGCCAGGTGGCTCCTGCAAACTGACACCCTGAACAGTGGCTTGTGAGTTTTGTTTCCCAGGGAAAAAGCCTGTAAAATGGTTTAGGTAATGCCGCCTTTAATAGCCGGGTACCACCTGGAGATCCGCCTCTCGCAGGATGCCTCCCAGACGCAAGGTGGCACCAGTGCCAACTTGGTCTGCTTTGAGAGTGCCAGGTGGCTCCTGCAAACTGACACCCAGAACAGTGGCTTCTGAGTTTTGTTTCCACGGGAAAAAGCCTGTACAATGGTTCAGGGTCCTGCGACCTTAAATTGCCGGGTGACTCCTGGAATTCCGCATCTCACCAGATGTTTCCCAGACGCTAAGCAACACCAGTGCCAACTTGGTCTGGTTTAAGAGTGCCAAGTGGGTCCTGGAAACTGACACCCAGAACAGTGTCTTGTCAGTTTTGTTTCCCAGGGAAAAAGCCTGTACAATTGTTCAGGGGCCTGAGGCCTTAAATTGCCGGGGGCCTCCTGGAATTCCGCCTCTCACAGGATGCCTCCCAGACGCAAGGTGGCACCAGTGCCAACCTGGTCTGGTTTGAGAGTGCCAAGTGGGTCCTGCAAACTGACACCCAGAACAGTGGCTTCTGAATTTTTTTTCCCAGGGAAAAAGCCTGTAGAATGGTTTTGGGTCCTGCCTCCTTAAATTGCCGGGTGCCTCCTGGAATTCCGCCTCTCGCAGGATGCCTCCCAGACGCAAGGTGGCACCAGTGCCAACTTGGTCTTGTTTGAGAGTGCCAAGCTGGTCCTGAAAACTGACACCCAGAACAGTGGCTTGTGAATTTTGTTTCCCAGGGAAAAAGCCTGTACAATGGTTCAGGGGCCTGAGCCCTTAAATTGCCGGGTGCCTCCTGGAATTCGGACTCTCGCAGGGTGCCTCCCAGACGCATAATGACACCATTTCCAACTTGGTCTGGTTTGAGAGTGCCAAGTGGGTCCTGAAAACTGACACCCAGAACAGTGGCTTGTGAGTTTTGTTTCCCAGGGAAAAAGCCTGTACAATGGTTTAGGTAATGCCGCCTTTAATAGCCGGGAGCCACCTGGAGATCCGCCTCTCGCAGGATGCCTCCCAGACGCAAGGTGGCACCAGTGCCAACTTGGTCTTGTTTGAGAGTGCCAAGTGGGTCCTGAAAACTGACACCCAGAACAGTGGCTTGTGAGTTTTGTTTCCCAGGGAAAAAGCCTTTACAATGGTTCAGGGTCCTGCGGACCTAAATTGCCGGGTGCCTCCTGGAATTCCGCCTCTCGCAGGATGCCTCCCAGACGCAAGGTGGCACCAGTGCCAACTTGGTCTGGTTTGAGAGTGCCAAGTGGGTCCTGAAAACTGACACCCAGAACAGTGGCTTGTGAGTTTTGTTTCCCAGGGAAAAAGCCTGTACAATGGTTCAGGGTCCTGCGGCCTTAAATTGCCGGGTGACTCCTGGAATTCAGCATCTCGCCAGATGTTTCCCAGACGCTAAGCAACACCAGTGCCAACTTGGTCTGGTTTAAGAGTGCCATGTGGGTCCGGGAAACTGGCACCCAGAACAGTGGCTTGTGAGTTTTGTTTCCCAGGGAAAAAGCCTGTACAATGGTTCAGGGTCCTGCGGCCTTAAATTGCCGGGTGCCTCCTGGAATTCGGACTCTCGCAGGGAGCCTCCCAGACGCAAAATGACACCATATCCAACTTGGTCTGGTTTGAGAGTGCCAAGTGGGTCCTGAAAACTGACACCCAGAACAGTGGCTTGTGAGTTTTGTTTCCCAGGGAAAAAGCCTGTACAATGGTTCAGGGTCCTGCGGCCTTAAATTGCCGGGTGCCTCCTAGAATTCGGCCTCTCGCAGGATGCCTCCCAGACGCAAGGTGGCACCAGTTCCAACTTGGTCTAGTTTAAGAGTGCCAAGAGGGTCCTGAAAACTGACACCGAGAACAGTGGCTTGTGAGTTTTCTTTCCCAGGGAAAAAGCCTGTAAAATGGTTCAGGGGCCTGAGGCCTTAAATTGCCGGGTGCCTCCTGGAATTGCGCCTCTCGCAGGATGCCTCCCAGACGCAAGGTGGCACCATATCCAACTTGGTCTGCTTTGAGAGTGTCAAGTGGGTCCTGAAAACTGACACCCAGAACAGTGGCTTGTGAGTTTTGTTTCCCAGGGAAAAAGCCTGTACAATGGTTCAGGGTCCTACGGACTTAAATTGCCGGCTGCCTCCTGGAGATCCGCCTCTCGCAGGGAGCCGCCCAGACGCAAAATGACACCATATCCAACTTGGTCTGGTTTGAGAGTGCCAAGTGGGTCCTGAAAACTGACACCCAGAACAGTGGCTTGTGAGTTTTGTTTCCCAGGGAAAAAGCCTGTACAATGGTTCAGGGTCCTGCGGCCTTAAATTGCGGGGTGCCTCCTGGAATTTTGCATCACGCCGGATGTTTCCAAGACGCTAAGAAACACCAGTTCCAACTTGGTCTGGTTTAAGAGTGCCAAGTGGGTCCTGAAAACTGACACCCAGAACAGTGGCTTATGAGTTTTGTTTCCCCTGGAAAAAGCCTGTACAATGGTTCAGGGTCCTGCCGCCTTAAATTGCCGGGTGCCTCCTGGAATTGCGCCTCTCGCAGGATGCCTCCCAGACGCAAGGTGGCACCAGTGCCAACTTGGTCTCGGTTAAGAGTGCCAGGTGGCTCCTGCAAACTGACACCCAGAACAGTGGCTTGTGAGTTTTGTTTCCCAGGGAAAAAGCCTGTACAATGGTTCAGGGGCCTTAGGCCTTAAATGGCCGGGTGCCTCCCTGAGATCCACCTCTCGCAGGATGCCTCCCAGACGCAACATGACACCAGTGCCAACTTGGTCTGGTTTGAGAGTGCCAAGTGGGTCCTGAAAACTGACACCCAGAACAGTGGCTTGTGAGTTTTGTTTCCCAGGGAAAAAACCTGTACAATGGTTCAGGGTCCTGCGGCCTTAAATTTCCGGGTGCCTCCAAGAATTCGGCCTCTCGCAGGATGCCTCCCAGACGCAAGGTGGCACCAGTTCCAACTTGGTCTAGTTTAAGAGTGCCAAGAGGGTCCTGAAAACTGACACCCAGAACAGTGGCTTGTGAGTTTTCTTTCCCAGGGAAAAAGTCTGTAAAATGGTTCAGGGGCCTGAGGCCTTAAATTGCCGGGTGCCTCCTGGAATTGCGCCTCTCGCAGGATGCCTCCCAGACGCAAGGTGGCACCAGTGCAAACTTGGTCTGCTTTGAGAGTGTCAAGTGGGTCCTGAAAACTGACACCCAGAACAGTGGCTTGTGAGTTTTGTTTGCCTGGGAAAAAGCCTGTACAATGGTTCAGGGTCCTACATACTTAAATTGCCGGCTGCCTCCTGGAGATCCGCCTCCCGCAGGATGCCTCCCAGACGCAAGGTGGCACCAGTGCCAACTTGGTCTGCTTTGAGAGTTCCAAGTGGGTCCTGAAAACTGACACCCAGAACAGTGGCTTGTGAGTTTTGTTTGCCTGGGAAAAAGCCTGTACAATGGTTCAGGGTCCTGCGGCCTTAAATTGTGGGGTGCCTCCTGGAATTTTGCATCACGCCAGATGTTTCCAAGACGCTAAGAAACACCAGTTCCAACTTGGTCTGGTTTAAGAGTGCCAAGTGGGTCCTGAAAACTGACACCCAGAACAGTGGCTTGTGAGTTTTGTTTCCCAGGGAAAAAGCCTGTACAATGGTTCAGGGTCCTGCGGCCTTAAATTGCCGGGTGCCTCCTGGAATTGCGCCTCTCGCAGGATGCCTCCCAGACGCAAGGTGGCACCAGTGCCAACTTGGTCTGGTTTGAGAGTGCCAGGTGGGTCCTGCAAACTGACACGCAGAACAGTGGCTTGTGAGTTTTCTTTCCCAGGGAAAAAGCCTGTAAAATGGTTCAGCGTCCTGCGGCCTTAAATTGCTGGGTGCCTCCTGGAGATCCGCCTCTCACAGGATGCCTTCAAGGCGCAACAAGACACCAGTGCCAACTTGGTCTGTTTTGAGTGTGCCAAGTGGGTCCTGAAAACTGACACCCAGAACAGTGGCTTGTGAGTTTTGTTTCCCAGGGAAAAAGCCTGTACAATGGTTCAGGGTCCTGCAGCCTTAAATTGCCGGGTGCCTCCTGGAATTCGGCTACTCGCAGGATGCCTCCCAGACACAAGGTGGCACCAGTTCAAACTTGGTCTTGTTTAAGCGTGCCAAGTGGGTCCTGCAAACTGACACCCAGAACAGTGGCTTGTGAGTTTTGTTTCCCAGGGAAAAAGCCTGTACAGTGGTTCAGGGGCCTGAGGCCTTAAATTGCCGGGTGCCTCCTGGAGATCCGCCTCTCACAGGATGCCTCCCAGGCGCAACATGACACCAGTGCCAACTTGGTCTGGTTTAAGAGTGCCAAGTGGGTCCTGAAAACTGACACCCAGAACAGTGGCTTGTGAGTTTTGTTTCCCAGGGAAAAAGCCTGTACAATGGTTCAGGGTCCTGCAGCCTTAAATTGCCGGGTGCCTCCTGGAATTGCGCCTCTCGCAGGATGCCTCCCAGACGCAAGGTCGCACCAGTGCCAACTTGGTCTGCTTTGAGAGTGTCAAGTGGGTCCTGAAAACTGACACCCAGAACAGTGGCTTGTGAGTTTTGTTTCCCAGGGAAAAAGCCTGTACAATGGTTCAGGGGCTTGAGGCCTTAAATTGCCGAGTGCCTCCTGGAGATCCGCCTCTCACAAAATGCCTCCCAGGCGCAACATGACACCAGTACCAACTTGGTCTGGTTTGAGAGTGCCAAGTGGGTCCTGCAAACTGACACCCAGAACAGTGGCTTGTGAGTTTTGTTTCCCAGGGAAAAAGCCTGTACAATGGTTCAAGGTCCTGCGGCCTTAAATTGCCGGGTGCCTCCTAGAATTCGGCCTCTCGCAGGATGCCTCCCAGACGCAAGGTGGCACCAGTTCCAACTTGGTCTAGTTTAAGAGTGCCAAGAGGGTCCTGAAAACTGACACCCAGAACAGTGGCTTGTGAGTTTTGTTTCCCAGGGAAAAAGCCTGTAAAATGGTTCAGGGTACTACGGACTTAAATTGCCGGCTGCCTCCTGGAGATCCGCCTCCCGCAGGATGCCTCCCAGACGCAAGGTGGCACCAGTGCCAACTTGGTCTGGTTTGAGAGTGCCAAGTGGGTCCTGAAAACTGACACCCAGAACAGTGGCTTGTGAGTTTTGTTTGCCTGGGAAAAAGCCTGTACAATGGTTCAGGGTCCTGCGGCCTTAAATTGCGGGTTGCCTCCTGGAATTTTGCATCAAGCCAGACGTTTCCAAGACGCTAAGAAACACCAGTTCCAACTTGGTCTGGTTTAAGAGTGCCAAGTGGGTCCTGAAAACTGACACCCAGAACAGTGGCTTGTGAGTTTTGTTTCCCAGGGAAAAAGCCTGTACAATGGTTCAGGGTCCTGCCGCCTTAAATTGCCGGGTGCCTCCTGGAATTGCGCCTCTCGCAGGATGCCTCCCAGACGCAAGGTGGCACCAGTGCCAACTTGGTCTGGTTTGAGAGTGCCAGGTGGCTCCTGCAAACTGACACCCAGAACAGTGGCTTGTGAGTTTTCTTTCCCAGGGAAAAAGCCTGTACAATGGTTAAGCATCCTGCGGCCTTAAATTGCCGGGTGCCTCATGGAGATCCGCCTCTCACAGGATGCCTTCAAGGCGCAACAAGACACCAGTGCCAACGTGGTATGGTTTGAGTCTTCCATGTGGGTCCTGAAAACTGACATCCAGAACAGTGGCTTGTGAGTTTTGTTTCCCAGGGAAAAAGCCTGTACAATGGTTCAGGGGCCTGAAGCCTTAAATTGCCGGGTGCCTCCTGGAATTCGGCTACTCGCAGGATGCCTCCCAGACACAAGGTGGCACCAGTTCAAACTTGGTCTTGTTTAAGCGTGCCAAGAGGGTCCTGAAAACTGACACCCAGAACAGTGGCTTGTGAGTTTTGTTTCCCAGGGAAAAAGCCTGTACAGTGGTTCAGGGGCCTGAGGCCTTAAATTGCCGGGTGCCTCCTGGAGATCCGCCTCTCACAGGATGCCTCCCAGGCGCAACATGACACCAGTGCACACTTGGTCTGGTTTAAGAGTGCCAAGTGGGTCCTGAAAACTGACACCCAGAACAGTGGCTTGTGTGTTTTGTTTCCCAGGGAAAAAGCCTGTACAATGGTTCAGGGTCCTGCAGCCTTAAATTGCCGGGTGCCTCCTGGAATTCGGACTCTCGCAGGGAGCCTCCCAGACGCAAAATGACACCATATCCAACTTGGTCTGGTTTGAGAGTGCCAAGTGGGTCCTGAAAACTGACACCCAGAACAGTGGCTTGTGAGTTTTGTTTCCCAGGGAAAAAGCCTGTACAATGGTTCAGGGTCCTGCGGCCTTAAATTGCCGGGTGCCTCCTAGAATTCGGCCTCTCGCAGGATGCCTCCCAGACGCAAGGTGGCATCAGTTCCAACTTGGTCTGGTTTAGGAGTGCCAAGTGGGTCCTTAAAACTGACACCCAGAACAGTGGCTTGTGAGTTTTGTTTCCCAGGGAAAAAGCCTGTACAATGGTTCAGGGTCCTATGGACTTAAATTGCCGGCTGCCCCCTGGAGATCCGCCTCTCGCAGGATGCCTCCCAGACACAAGGTGGCAGCAGTGCAAACTTGGTCTGGTTTAAGAGTGCCAAGTGGGTCCTGAAAACTGACACCCAGAACAGTGGCTTGTGAGTTTTATTTGCCAGGGAAAAAGCCTGTACAATGGTTCAGGGTCCTGCGGACTTAAATTGCCGGGTGCCTCCTGGAATTGCGCCTCTCGCAGGATGCCTCCCAGACGCAAGGTGGCACCATTGCCAACTTGGTCTGCTTTGAGAGTGTCAAGTTGGTCCTGAAAACTGACACCCAGAACAGTGGCTTGTGAGTTTTGTTTCCCAGGGAAAAAGCCTGTACAATGGTTCAGGGTCCTGCAGCCTTAAATTGCCGGGTGCCTCCTGGAATTCCGCCTCTCGCAGGATGCCTCCCAGACGCAAGGTGGCACCAGTGCCAACTTGGTCTGGTTTGAGAGTGCCAGGTGGCTCCTGCAAACTGACACCCAGAACAGTGGCTTGTGAGTTTTCTTTCCCAGGGAAAAAGCCTGTAAAATGGTTTAGGTAATGCCGCCTTTAATAGCCGGGTGCCACCTGGAGATCCGCCTCTCGCAGGATGCCTCCCAGAAGCAAGGTGGCACCAGTGCCAACTTGGTCTGGTTTGAGAGTGCCAAGTGGGTCTTGAAAACTGACACCCAGAACAGTGGCTTGTGAGTTTTGTTTCCCAGGGAAAAAGCCTGTACAATGGTTCAGGGGCCTGCGGCCTTAAATTGCCGGGTGCCTCCTGGAATTGCGCCTCTCGCAGGATGCCTCCCAGACGCAAGGTGGCACCAGTTCCAACTTGGTCTGGTTTAAGAGTGCCAAGTGGGTCCTGAAAACTGACACCCAGAACAGTGGCTTGTGAGTTTTGTTTCCCAGGGAAAAAGCCTGTACAATGGTTCAGGGGCCTGCGGCCTTAAATTGCCGGGTGCCTCCTGGAATTGCGCCTCTCGCAGGATGCCTCCCAGACGCAATGTGGTACCAGTTCCAACTTGGTCTGGTTTGAGAGTGCCAGGTGGCTCCTGCAAACTGACACCCTGAACAGTGGCTTGTGAGTTTTGTTTCCCAGGGAAAAAGCCTGTAAAATGGTTTAGGTAATGCCGCCTTTAATAGCCGGGTACCACCTGGAGATCCGCCTCTCGCAGGATGCCTCCCAGACGCAAGGTGGCACCAGTGCCAACTTGGTCTCGTTTGAGAGTTCCAAGTGGGTTCTGAAAACTGACACCCAGAACAGTGGCTTGTGTATTTTGTTTTCCAGGGGAAAAGCCTGTAAAATGGTTAAGGGGCCTGAGGCCTTAAATTGCCGGGTGTCCCCTGGAATTCCGCCTCTCGCAGGATGCCTCCCAGACGCAAGGTGGCACCAGTGCCAACTTGGTCTGCTTTGAGAGTGCCAGGTGGCTCCTGCAAACGGACACCCAGAACAGTGGCTTGTGAGTTTTGTTTCCCAGGGAAAAAGCCTGTACAATGGTTCAGGGTCCTGCGACCTTAAATTGCCGGGTGACTCCTGGAATTCCGCATCTCACCAGATGTTTCCCAGACGCTAAGCAACACCAGTGCCAACTTGGTCTGGTTTAAGAGTGCCAAGTGGGTCCTGGAAACTGACACCCAGAACAGTGTCTTGTGAGTTTTGTTTCCCAGGGAAAAAGCCTGTACAATTGTTCAGGGGCCTGAGGCCTTAAATTGCCGGGGGCCTCCTGGAATTTGGCCTCTCGCAGGATGCCTCCCAGACGCAAGGTGGCACCAGTGCCAACCTGGTCTGGTTTGAGAGTGCCAAGTGGGTCCTGCAAACTGACACCCAGAACAGTGGCTTATGAATTTTTTTTTCCCAGGGAAAAAGCCTGTAGAATAGTTTTGGGTCCTGCCTCCTTAAATTGCCGGGTGCCTCCTGGAATTCCGCCTCTCGCAGGATGCCTCCCAGACGCAAGGTGGCACCAGTGCCAACTTGGTCTTGTTTGAGAGTGCCAAGTGGGTCCTGAAAACTGACACCCAGAACAGTGGTTTGTGAATTTTGTTTCCCAGGGAAAAAGCCTGTACAATGGTTCAGGGGCCTGAGCCCTTAAATTGCCGGATGCCTCCTGGAATTCGGACTCTCGCAGGGTGCCTCCCAGACGCATAATGACACCATTTCCAACTTGGTCTGGTTTGAGAGTGCCAAGTGGGTCCTGAAAACTGACACCCAGAACAGTGGCTTGTGAGTTTTGTTTCCCAGGGAAAAAGCCTGTAAAATGGTTTAGGTAATGCCGCCTTTAATAGCCGGGAGCCACCTGGAGATCCGTCTCTCGCAGGATGCCTCCCAGACGCAAGGTGGCACCAGTGCCAACTTGGTCTGGTTTGAGAGTGCCAAGTGGGTCCTGAAAACTGACACCCAGAACAGTGGCTTGTGAGTTTTGTTTCCCAGGGAAAAAGCCTGTACAATGGTTCAGGGTCCTGTGGACTTAAATTGCCGGGTGCCTCCTGGAATTCCGCCTCTCGCAGGATGCCTCCCAGACGCAAGGTGGCACCAGTGCCAACTTGGTCTGGTTTGAGAGTGCCAAGTGGGTCCTGAAAACTGACACCCAGAACAGTGGCTTGTGAGTTTTGTTTCCCAGGGAAAAAGCCTGTACAATGGTTCAGGGTCCTGCGGCCTTAAATTGCCGGGTGCCTCCTAGAATTCGGCCTCTCGCAGGATGCCTCCCAGACGCAAGGTGGCACCAGTTCCAACTTGGTCTAGTTTAAGAGTGCCAAGAGGGTCCTGAAAACTGACACCCAGAACAGTGGCTTGTGAGTTTTGTTTCCCAGGGAAAAAGCCTGTAAAATGGTTCAGGGGCCTGAGGCCTTAAATTGCCGGGTGCCTCCTGGAATTGCGCCTCTCGCAGGATGCCTCCCAGACGCAAGGTGGCACCATATCCAACTTGGTCTGCTTTGAGAGTGTCAAGTGGGTCCTGAAAACTGACACCCAGAACAGTGGCTTGTGAGTTTTGTTTCCCAGGGAAAAAGCCTGTACAATGGTTCAGGGTCCTACGGACTTAAATTGCCGGCTGCCTCCTGGAGATCCGCCTCTCGCAGGGAGCCTCCCAGACGCAAAATGACACCATATCCAACTTGGTCTGGTTTGAGAGTGCCAAGTGGGTCCTGAAAACTGACACCCAGAACAGTGGCTTGTGAGTTTTGTTTCCCAGGGAAAAAGCCTGTACAATGGTTCAGGGTCCTGCGGCCTTAAATTGCGGGGTGCCTCCTGGAATTTTGCATCACGCCGGATGTTTCCAAGACGCTAAGAAACACCAGTTCCAACTTGGTCTGGTTTAAGAGTGCCAAGTGGGTCCTGAAAACTGACACCCAGAACAGTGGCTTATGAGTTTTGTTTCCCAGGGAAAAAGCCTGTACAATGGTTCAGGGTCCTGCCGCCTTAAATTGCCGGGTGCCTCCTGGAATTGCGCCACTCGCAGGATGCCTCCCAGACGCAAGGTGGCACCAGTGCCAACTTGGTCTCGGTTAAGAGTGCCAGGTGGCTCCTGCAAACTGACACCCAGAACAGTGGCTTGTGAGTTTTCTTTCCCAGGGAAAAAGCCTGTAAAATGGTTCAGCGTCCTGCGGCCTTAAATTGCTGGGTGACTCCTGGAGATCCGCCTCTCACAGGATGCCTTCAAGGCGCAACAAGACACCAGTGCGAACTTGGTCTGGTTTGAGTGTGCCAAGTGGGTCCTGAAAACTGACAGCCAGAACAGTGGCTTGTGAGTTTTGTTTCCCAGGGAAAAAGCCTGTACAATGGTTCAGGGGCCTGAGGCCTTAAATTGCCGGGTGCCTCCTGGAATTCGGCTACTCGCAGGATGCCTCTCAGACACAAGGTGGCACCAGTTCAAACCTAGTCTTGTTTAAGCGTGCCAAGTGGGTCCTGAAAACTTACACCCGGAACAGTGGCTTGTGAGTTTTGTTTCCCAGGGAAAAAGCCTGTACAGTGGTTCAGGGGCCTGAGGCCTTAAATTGCCGGGTGCCTCCTGGAGATCCGCCTCTCACAGGATGCCTCCCAGGCGCAACATGACACCAGTGCACACTTGGTCTGGTTTAAGAGTGCCAAGTGGATCCTGAAAACTGACACCCAGAACAGTGGCTTGTGAGTTTTGTTTCCCAGGGAAAAAGCCTGTAAAATGGTTCAGGGTCCTGCAGCCTTAAATTGCCGGGTGCCTCCTGGAATTCGGACTCTCGCAGGGAGCCTCCCAGACGCAAGGTGGCACCAGTGCCAACTTGGTCTGGTTTGAGAGTGCCAAGTGGGTCCTGAAAACTGACACCCAGAACAGTGGCTTGTGAGTTTTGTTTCCCAGGGAAAAAGCCTGTACAATGGTTCAGGGTCCTGCGGCCTTAAATTGCCGGGTGCCTCCTAGAATTCGGCCTCTCGCAGGATGCCTCCCAGACGCAAGGTGGCATCAGTTCCAACTTGGTCTGGTTTAGGAGTGCCAAGTGGGTCCTTAAAACTGACACCCAGAAAAGTGGCTTGTGAGTTTTGTTTCCCAGGGAAAAAGCCTGTACAATGGTTCAGGGGCCTGAAGCCATAAATTGCCGGGTGCCTCCTTGAATTGCGCCTCTCGCAGGATGCCTCCCAGACGCAAGGTGGCACCAGTGCCAACTTGGTCTGGTTTGAGAGTGCCAGGTGTCTCCTGCAAACTTACACCCAGAACAGTGGCTTGTGAGTTTTGTTTCCCAGGGAAAAAGCCTGTACAATGGTTCAGGGGCCTTAGGCCTTAAATGGCCGGGTGCCTCCCTGAGATCCGCCTCTCGCAGGATGCCTCCCAGGCGCAACATGACACCAGTGCCAACTTGGTCTGGTTTGAGAGTGCCAAGTGGGTCCTTAAAACTAACACCTAGAACAGTGGCTTGTGAGTTTTGTTTCCCAGGGAAAAAGCCTGTACAATGGTTCAGGGTCCTGCGGCCTTAAATTGCCGGGTGCCTCCAAGAATTCGGCCTCTCGCAGGATGCCTCCCAGACGCAAGGTGGCACCAGTTCCAACTTGGTCTAGTTTAAGAGTGCCAAGAGGGTCCTGAAAACTGACACCCAGAACAGTGGCTTGTGAGTTTTCTTTCCCAGGGAAAAAGTCTGTAAAATGGTTCAGGGGCCTGAGGCCTTAAATTGCCGGGTGCCTCCTGGAATTGCGCCTCTCGCAGGATGCCTCCCAGACGCAAGGTGGCACCAGTGCCAACTTGGTCTGCTTTGAGAGTGTCAAGTGGGTCCTGAAAACTGACACCCAGAACAGTGGCTTGTGAGTTTTCTTTGCCTGGGAAAAAGCCTGTACAATGGTTCAGGGTCCTACATACTTAAATTGCCGGCTGCCTCCTGGAGATCCGCCTCCCGCAGGATGCCTCCCAGACGCAAGGTGGCACCAGTGCCAACTTGGTCTGCTTTGAGAGTTCCAAGTGGGTCCTGAAAACTGACACCCAGAACAGTGGCTTGTGAGTTTTGTTTGCCTGGGAAAAAGCCTGTACAATGGTTCAGGGTCCTGCGGCCTTAAATTGTGGGGTGCCTCCTGGAATTTTGCATCACGCCAGATGTTTCCAAGACGCTAAGAAACACCAGTTCCAACTTGGTCTGGTTTAAGAGTGCCAAGTGGGTCCTGAAAACTGACACCCAGAACAGTGGCTTGTGAGTTTTGTTTCCCAGGGAAAAAGCCTGTACAATGGTTCAGGGTCCTGCGGCCTTAAATTGCCGGGTGCCTCCTGGAATTGCGCCTCTCGCAGGATGCCTCCCAGACGCAAGGTGGCACCAGTGCCAACTTGTTCTGGTTTGAGAGTGCCAGGTGGGTCCTGCAAACTGACACCCAGAACAGTGGCTTGAGAGTTTTCTTTCCCAGGGAAAAAGCCTGAAAAATGGTTCAGCGTCCTGCGGCCTTAAATTGCTGGGTGCCTCCTGGAGATCCGCCTCTCACAGGATGCCTTCAAGGCGCAACAAGACACCAGTGCCAACTTGGTCTGGTTTGAGTGTGCCAAGTGGGTCCTGAAAACTGACACCCAGAACAGTGGCTTGTGAGTTTTGTTTCCCAGGGAAAAAGCCTGTACAATGGTTCAGGGTCCTGCGGCCTTAAATTGCCGGGTGCCTCCTGGAATTCGGCTACTCGCAGGATGCCTCCCAGACACAAGGTGGCCCCAGTTCAAACTTGGTCTTGTTTAAGCGTGCCAAGTGGGTCCTGCAAACTGACACCCAGAACAGTGGCTTGTGAGTTTTGTTTCCCAGGGAAAAAGCCTGTACAGTGGTTCAGGGGCCTGAGGCCTTAAATTGCCGGGTGCCTCCTGGAGATCCGCCTCTCACAGGATGCCTCCCAGGCGCAACATGACACCAGTGCACACTTGGTCTGGTTTAAGAGTGCCAAGTGGGTCCTGAAAACTGACACCCAGAACAGTGGCTTGTGAGTTTTGTTTCCCAGGGAAAAAGCCTGTACAATGGTTCAGGGTCCTGCAGCCTTAAATTGCCGGGTGTCTACTGAAATTGCGCCTCTCGCAGGATGCCTCCCAGACGCAAGGTGGCACCAGTGCCAACTTGGTCTGGTTTGAGAGTGCCAAGTGGGTCCTGAAAACTGACACCCAGAACAGTGGCTTGTGAGTTTTGTTTCCCAGGGAAAAAGCCTGTACAATGGTTCAGGGTCCTGCGGCCTTAAATTGCCGGGTGCCTCCTAGAATTCGGCCTCTCGCAGGATGCCTCCCAGACGCAAGGTGGCATCAGTTCCAACTTGGTCTGGTTTAGGAGTGCCAAGTGGGTCCTTAAAACTGACACCCAGAAAAGTGGCTTGTGAGTTTTGTTTCCCAGGGAAAAAGCCTGTACAATGGTTCAGGGGCCTGAAGCCATAAATTGCCGGGTGCCTCCTTGAATTGCGCCTCTCGCAGGATGCCTCCCAGACGCAAGGTGGCACCAGTGCCAACTTGGTCTGGTTTGAGAGTGCCAGGTGTCTCCTGCAAACTTACACCCAGAACAGTGGCTTGTGAGTTTTGTTTCCCAGGGAAAAAGCCTGTACAATGGTTCAGGGGCCTTAGGCCTTAAATGGCCGGGTGCCTCCCTGAGATCCGCCTCTCGCAGGATGCCTCCCAGGCGCAACATGACACCAGTGCCAACTTGGTCTGGTTTGAGAGTGCCAAGTGGGTCCTTAAAACTAACACCTAGAACAGTGGCTTGTGAGTTTTGTTTCCCAGGGAAAAAGCCTGTACAATGGTTCAGGGTCCTGCGGCCTTAAATTGCCGGGTGCCTCCAAGAATTCGGCCTCTCGCAGGATGCCTCCCAGACGCAAGGTGGCACCAGTTCCAACTTGGTCTAGTTTAAGAGTGCCAAGAGGGTCCTGAAAACTGACACCCAGAACAGTGGCTTGTGAGTTTTCTTTCCCAGGGAAAAAGCCTGTAAAATGGTTCAGGGGCCTGAGGCCTTAAATTGCCGGGTGCCTCCTGGAATTGCGCCTCTCGCAGGATGCCTCCCAGACGCAAGGTGGCACCAGTGCCAACTTGGTCTGCTTTGAGAGTGTCAAGTGGGTCCTGAAAACTGACACCCAGAACAGTGGCTTGTGAGTTTTCTTTGCCTGGGAAAAAGCCTGTACAATGGTTCAGGGTCCTACATACTTAAATTGCCGGCTGCCTCCTGGAGATCCGCCTCCCGCAGGATGCCTCCCAGACGCAAGGTGGCACCAGTGCCAACTTGGTCTGCTTTGAGAGTTCCAAGTGGGTCCTGAAAACTGACACCCAGAACAGTGGCTTGTGAGTTTTGTTTGCCTGGGAAAAAGCCTGTACAATGGTTCAGGGTCCTGCGGCCTTAAATTGTGGGGTGCCTCCTGGAATTTTGCATCACGCCAGATGTTTCCAAGACGCTAAGAAACACCAGTTCCAACTTGGTCTGGTTTAAGAGTGCCAAGTGGGTCCTGAAAACTGACACCCAGAACAGTGGCTTGTGAGTTTTGTTTCCCAGGGAAAAAGCCTGTACAATGGTTCAGGGTCCTGCGGCCTTAAATTGCCGGGTGCCTCCTGGAATTGCGCCTCTCGCAGGATGCCTCCCAGACGCAAGGTGGCACCAGTGCCAACTTGTTCTGGTTTGAGAGTGCCAGGTGGGTCCTGCAAACTGACACCCAGAACAGTGGCTTGAGAGTTTTCTTTCCCAGGGAAAAAGCCTGAAAAATGGTTCAGCGTCCTGCGGCCTTAAATTGCTGGGTGCCTCCTGGAGATCCGCCTCTCACAGGATGCCTTCAAGGCGCAACAAGACACCAGTGCCAACTTGGTCTGGTTTGAGTGTGCCAAGTGGGTCCTGAAAACTGACACCCAGAACAGTGGCTTGTGAGTTTTGTTTCCCAGGGAAAAAGCCTGTACAATGGTTCAGGGTCCTGCGGCCTTAAATTGCCGGGTGCCTCCTGGAATTCGGCTACTCGCAGGATGCCTCCCAGACACAAGGTGGCCCCAGTTCAAACTTGGTCTTGTTTAAGCGCGCCAAGTGGGTCCTGCAAACTGACACCCAGAACAGTGGCTTGTGAGTTTTGTTTCCCAGGGAAAAAGCCTGTACAGTGGTTCAGGGGCCTGAGGCCTTAAATTGCCGGGTGCCTCCTGGAGATCCGCCTCTCACAGGATGCCTCCCAGGCGCAACATGACACCAGTGCACACTTGGTCTGGTTTAAGAGTGCCAAGTGGGTCCTGAAAACTGACACCCAGAACAGTGGCTTGTGAGTTTTGTTTCCCAGGGAAAAAGCCTGTACAATGGTTCAGGGTCCTGCAGCCTTAAATTGCCGGGTGTCTACTGAAATTGCGCCTCTCGCAGGATGCCTCCCAGACGCAAGGTGGCACCAGTGCCAACTTGGTCTTGTTTGAGAGTGTCAAGTGGGTCCTGAAAACTGACAGCCAGAACAGTGGCTTGTGAGTTTTGTTTCCCAGGGAAAAAGCCTGTACAATGGTTCAGGGGCTTGAGGCCTTAAATTGCCGAGTGCCTCCTGGAGATCCGCCTCTCACAAAATGCCTCCCAGGCGCAACATGACACCAGTACCAACTTGGTCTGGTTTGAGAGTGCCAAGTGGGTCCTGCAAACTGACACCCAGAACAGTGGCTTGTGAGTTTTGTTTCCCAGGGAAAAAGCCTGTACAATGGTTCAGGGTCCTGCGGCCTTAAATTGCCGGGTGCCTCTTGGAATTGCGCCTCTCGCAGGATGACTCCCAGATGCAAGGTTGCACCAGTGCAAACTTGGTCTGGTTTGAGAGTGCCATGTGGGTCCTGAAAACTGACACCCAGAACAGTGGCTTGTGAGTTTTCTTTCCCAGAGAAAAAGCCTCTAAAATGGTTCAGGGGCCTGAGGCCTTAAATTGCCGGGTGCCTCCTGGAGTTCGGCGTCTTGCAGGATGCCTCCCAGACGCAAGGTGGCACCAGTGCCAACTTGGTCTGCTTTGAGAGTGTCAAGTGGGTCCTGAAAACTGACTCCCAGAACAGTGGCTGGTGAGTTTTGTTTCCCAGGGAAAAAGCCTGTAAAATGGTTCAGGGTACTACGGACTTAAATTGCCGGCTGCCTCCTGGAGATCCGCCTCCCGCAGGAAGCCTCCCAGACGCAAGGTGGCACCAGTGCCAACTTGGTCTTGTTTGAGAGTGTCAAGTGGGTCCTGAAAACTGACACCCAGAACAGTGGCTTGTGAGTTTTGTTTGCCTGGGAAAAAGCCTGTACAATGGTTCAGGGTCCTGCGGCCTTAAATTGCGGGGTGCCTCCTGGAATTTTGTATCAAGCCAGACGTTTCCAAGACGCTAAGAAACACCAGTTCCAACTTGGTCTGGTTTAAGAGTGCCAAGTGGGTCCTGAAAACTGACACCCAGAACAGTGGCTTGTGAGTTTTGTTTCCCAGGGAAAAAGCCTGTACAATGGTTCAGGGTCCTGCCGCCTTAAATTGCCGGGTGCCTCCTGGAATTGCGCCTCTCGCAGGATGCCTCCCAGACGCAAGGTGGCACCAGTGCCAACTTGGTCTGGTTTGAGAGTGCCAGGTGGCTCCTGCAAACTGACAGCCAGAACAGTGGCTTGTGAGTTTTCTTTCCCAGGGAAAAAGCCTGTACAATGGTTAAGCATCCTGCGGCCTTAAATTGCCGGGTGCCTCATGGAGATCCGCCTCTCACAGGATGCCTTCAAGGCGCAACAAGACACCAGTGCCAACTTGGTCTGGTTTGAGTGTGCCATGTGGGTCCTGAAAACTGACACCCAGAACAGTGGCTTGTGAGTTTTGTTTCCCAGGGAAAAAGCCTGTACAATGGTTCAGGGGCCTGAAGCCTTAAATTGCCGGGTGCCTTCTGGAATTCGGCTACTCGCAGGATGCCTCCCAGACACAAGGTGGCACCAGTTCAAACTTGGTCTTGTTTAAGCGTGCCAAGAGGGTCCTGAAAACTGACACCCAGAACAGTGGCTTGTGAGTTTTGTTTCCCAGGGAAAAAGCCTGTACAATGGTTCAGGGTCCTGCAGCCTTAAATTGCCGGGTGCCTCCTGGAATTCGGACTCTCGCAGGGAGCCTCCCAGACGCAAAATGACACCATATCCAACTTGGTCTGGTTTGAGAGTGCCAAGTGGGTCCTGAAAACTGACACCCAGAACAGTGGCTTGTGAGTTTTGTTTCCCAGGGAAAAAGCCTGTACAATGGTTCAGGGTCCTGCGGCCTTAAATTGCCGGGTGCCTCCTAGAATTCGGCCTCTCGCAGGATGCCTCCCAGACGCAAGGTGGCATCAGTTCCAACTTGGTCTGGTTTAGGAGTGCCAAGTGGGTCCTTAAAACTGACACCCAGAACAGTGGCTTGTGAGTTTTGTTTCCCAGGGAAAAAGCCTGTACAATGGTTCAGGGTCCTATGGACTTAAATTGCCGGCTGCCCCCTGGAGATCCGCCTCTCGCAGGATGCCTCCCAGACACAAGGTGGCACCAGTGCAAACTTGGTCTGGTTTAAGAGTGCCAAGTGGGTCCTGAAAACTGACACCCAGAACAGTGGCTTGTGAGTTTTGTTTGCGAGGGAAAAAGCCTGTACAATGGTTCAGGGTCCTGCGGACTTAAATTGCCGGGTGCCTCCTGGAATTGCGCCTCTCGCAGGATGCCTCCCAGACGCAAGGTGGCACCATTGCCAACTTGGTCTGCTTTGAGAGTGTCAAGTGGGTCCTGAAAACTGACACCCAGAACAGTGGCTTGTGAGTTTTCTTTCCCAGGGAAAAAGCCTGTACAATGGTTCAGGGTCCTGCAGCCTTAAATTGCCGGGTGCCTCCTGGAATTCCGCCTCTCGCAGGATGCCTCCCAGATGCAAGGTGGCACCAGTGCCAACTTGGTCTGGTTTGAGAGTGCCAGGTGGCTCCTGCAAACTGACACCCAGAACAGTGGCTTGTGAGTTTTCTTTCCCAGGGAAAAAGCCTGTACTGTGGTTCAGGGTCCTGCGGCCTTAAATTGCCGGGTGCCTCCTGGAATTTGGCCTCTCGCAGGATGCCTCCCAGACACAAGGTGGCACCAGTTCAAACTTGGTCTTGTTTAAGCGTGCCAAGTGGGTCCTGCAAACTGACACCCAGAACAGTGGCTTGTGAGTTTTGTTTCCCAGGGAAAAAGCCTGTACAATGGTTCAGGGGCCTGAGGCCTTAAATTGCCGGGTGCCTCCTGGAGATCCGCCTCTCACAGGATGCCTCCCAGGTGCAACATGACACCAGTGCACACTTGGTCTGGTTTAAGAGTGCCAAGTGGGTCCTGAAAACTGACACCCAGAACAGTGGCTTGTGAGTTTTGTTTCCCAGGGAAAAAGCCTGTACAATGGTTCAGGGTCCTGCAGCCTTAAATTGCCGGTGCCTCCTGGAATTCGGACTCTCGCAGGGAGCCTCCCAGACGCAAAATGACACCATATCCAACTTGGTCTGGTTTGAGAGTGCCAAGTGGGTCCTTAAAACTGACACCCAGAACAGTGGCTTGTGAGTTTTGTTTCCCAGGGAAAAAGCCTGTACAATGGTTCAGGGTCCTGCGGCCTTAAATTTCCGGGCGCCTCCTGGAGTTCCGCTACTCGCAGGATGCCTCCCAGATGAAAGGTAGCACCAGTGCCAACTTGGTCTTGTGTGAGAGTGCCAAGTGGGTCCTGAAAACTGACACCCAGAACAGTGGCTTGTGAGTTTTGTTTCCCAGGGAAAAAGCCTGTACAATGGTTCAGGGGCCTGAGGCCATAAATTGCCGGGTGCCTCCTTTAATTGAGCCTCTCGCAGGATGCCTCCCAGACGCAAGGTGGCACCAGTGCCAACTTGGTCTGGTTTGAGAGTGCCAGGTGTCTCTTGCAAACTTACACCCAGAACAGTGGCTTGTGAGTTTTGTTTCCCAGGGAAAAAGCCTGTACAATGGTTTAGGTTAATGCCGCCTTTAATAGCCGGGTGCCTCCCGGAGATCCGCCTCTCGCAGGATGCCTCCCAGGCGCAAAATGACACCATATCCAACTTGGTCTGGTTTGAGAGTGCCAAGTGGGTCCTGAAAACTGACACCCAGAACAGTGGCTTGTGAGTTTTGTTTCCCAGGGAAAAAGCCTGTACAATGGTTCAGGGTCCTGCGGCCTTAAATTTCCGGGCGCCTCCTGGAGTTCCGCTACTCGCAGGATGCCTCCCAGATGAAAGGTAGCACCAGTGCCAACTTGGTCTTGTTTGAGAGTGCCAAGTGGGTCCTGAAAACTGACACCCAGAACAGTGGCTTGTGAGTTTTGTTTCCCAGGGAAAAAGCCTGTACAATGGTTCAGGGGCCTGCGGCCTTAAATTGCCGGGTGCCTCCTGGAATTCCGCCTCTCGCAGGATGCCTCCCAGACGCAAGGTGGCACCAGTGCCAACTTGGTCTGGTTTGAGAGTGCCAGGTGTCTCCTGAAAACTTACACCCAGAACAGTGGCTTGTGAGTTTTGTTTCCCAGATAAAAAGCCTGTAAAATGGTTTAAGTTAATGCCGCCTTTAATAGCCGGGTGCCTCCCGGAGATCCGCCTCTCGCAGGATGCCTCCCAGGCGCAAAATGACACCATATCCAACTTGGTCTGCTTTGAGAGTGCCAAGTGGGTCCTGAAAACTGACACCCAGAACAGTGGCTTGTGAGTTTTCTTTCCCAGGGAAAAAGCCTGTAAAATGGTTCAGGGGCCTGAGGCCTTAAATTGCCGGGTGCCTCCTGGAATTGCGCCTCTCGCAGGATGCCTCCCAGACGCAAGGTGGCACCAGTGCCAACTTGGTCTGGTTTGAGAGTGTCAAGTGGGTCCTGAAAACTGACACCCAGAACAGTGGCTTGTGAGTTTTGTTTCCCAGGGAAAAAGCCTGTACAATGGTTCAGGGTCCTACAGACTACAATTGCCGGCTGCCTCCTGGAGATCCGCCGCCCGCAGGATGCCTCCCAGACGCAAGGTGGCACCAGTGCCAACTTGGTCTGGTTTGAGACTGTCAAGTGGGTCCTGAAAACTGACACCCAGAACAGTGGCTTGTGAGTTTTGTTTCCCAGGGAAAAAGCCTGTAAAATGGTTCAGGGGCCTGAGGCCTTTAATTGCCGGGTGCCTCCCGGAGATCCGCCTCTCGCAGGATGCCTCCCAGGCGCAACATGACACCAGTGCCAACTTGGTCTGGTTTGAGAGTGCCAAGTGGGTCCTGAAAACTGACACCCAGAACAGTGGCTTGTGAGTTTTGTTTCCCAGGGAAAAAGCCTGTACAATGGTTCAGGGTCCTGCGGCCTTAAATTTCCGGGTGCCTCCTAGAATTCGGCCTCTCGCAGGATGCCTCCCAGACGAAAGGCGGCACCAGTGCCAACTTGGTCTGGTTTAAGAGTGCCAAGTGGGTCCTGAAAACTGACACCCAGAACAGTGGCTTGTGAGTTTTGTTTCCCAGGGAAAAAGCCTGTAAAATGGTTCAGGGGCCTGAGGTCTTAAATTGCCGGGTGCCTCCTGGAATTGCGCCTCTCGCAGGATGCCTCCCAGACGCAAGGTGGCACCAGTGCCAACTTGGTCTTGTTTGAGAGTGTCAAGTGGGTCCTGAAAACTGACAGCCAGAACAGTGGCTTGTGAGTTTTGTTTCCCAGGGAAAAAGCCTGTACAATGGTTCAGGGTCCTATGGACTTAAATTGCCGGCTGCCTCCTGGAGATCCGCGTCTCACAGGATGCCTCCAAGGCGCAACCAGACACCTGTGCCAACTTGGTCTGGTTTGAGAGTGCCAAGTGGGTCCTGAAAACTGACACCCAGAACAGTGGCTTGTGAGTTTTGTTTCCCAGGGAAAAAGCCTGTACAATGGTTCAGGGGCCTGAAGCCTTAAATTGCCGGGTGCCTCCTGGAATTCGGCTACTCGCAGGATGCCTCCCAGACACAAGGTGGCACCAGTTCCAACTTGGTCTGGTTTAAGAGTGCCAAGTGGGTCCTGCAAACTGACACCCAGAACAGTGGCTTGTGAGTTTTGTTTTTCAGGGAAAAAGCCTGTACTGTGGTTCAGGGTCCTGCGGCCTTAAATTGCCGGGTGCCTCCTGGAATTTGGCCTCTCGCAGGATGCCTCCCAGACACAAGGTGGCACCAGTTCAAACTTGGTCTTGTTTAAGCGTGCCAAGTGGGTCCTGCAAACTGACACCCAGAACAGTGGCTTGTGAGTTTTGTTTCCCAGGGAAAAAGCCTGTACAGTGGTTCAGGGGCCTGAGGCCTTAAATTGCCGGGTGCCTCCTGGAGATCCGCCTCTCACAGGATGCCTCCCAGGCGCAACATGACACCAGTGCACACTTGGTCTGGTTTAAGAGTGCCAAGTGGGTCCTGAAAACTGACACCCAGAACAGTGGCTTGTGAGTTTTGTTTCCCAGGGAAAAAGCCTGTACAATGGTTCAGGGTCCTGCAGCCTTAAATTGCCGGGTGTCTACTGAAATTACGCCTCTCGCAGGATGCCTCCCAGACGCAAGGTGGCACCAGTGCCAACTTGGTCTGGTTTGAGAGTGCCACGTGGGTCCTGCAAACTGACACCCAGAACAGTGGCTTGTGAGTTTTGTTTCCCAGGGAAAAAGCCTGTACAATGGTTCAGGGTCCTGCGGCCTTAAATTGCCGGGTGCCTCCTAGAATTCGGCCTCTCGCCGGATGCCTCCCAGACGCAAGGTGGCACCAGTTCCAACTTGGTCGAGTTTAAGAGTGCCAAGTGGGTCCTGAAAACTGACACCCAGAACAGTGGCTTGTGAGTTTTGTCTCCCAGGGAAAAAGCCTGTACAATGGTTCAGGGTCCTACGGACTTAAATTGCCGGCTGCCTCCTGGAGATCCGCCGCCCGCAGGATGCCTCCCAGACGCAAGGTGGCACCAGTGCCAACTTGGTCTTGTTTGAGAGTGTCAAGTGGGTCCTGAAAACTGACACCCAGAACAGTGGCTTGTGAGTTTTGTTTCCCAGGGAAAAAGCCTGTACAATGGTTCAGGGTCCTGCGGCCTTAAATTGCCGGGTGCCTCTTGGAATTGCGCCGCTCGCAGGATGACTCCCAGATGCAAGGTGGCACCAGTGCCAACTTGGTCTGGTTTGAGAGTGCCAAGTGGGTCCTGAAAACTGACACCCAGAACAGTGGCTTGTGAGTTTTGTTTCCCAGGGAAAAAGCCTGTACAATGGTTCAGGGTCCTGCGGCCTTAAATTGCCGGGTGAATCCTGGAATTCCGCATCTCGCCAGATGTTTCCCAGACGCTAAGCAACACCTGTGCCAACTTGGTCTGGTTTAAGAGTGCCAAGTGGGTCCGGGAAACTGGCACCCAGAACAGTGGCTTGTGAGTTTTGTTTCCCAGGGAAAAAGCCTGTAAAATGGTTCAGGGGCCTGCGGCCTTAAATTGCCGGGAGCTACATGGACATCCGCCTCTCGCAGGATGCCTCCCAGACGCAAGGTGGCACCAGTGCCAACTTGGTCTGGTTTGAGAGTGTAAGGTGGGTCCTGAAAACTGACACCCAGAACAGTGGCTTGTGAGTTTTGTTTCCCAGGGAAAAAGCCTGTACAATAGTTCAGGGGACTGAGGCCTTAAATTGCCGGGTGCCTCCTGGAGATCCGCCTCTCACAGGATGCCTCCCAGGCGCAACATGACACCAGTGCCAACTTGGTCTAGTTTGAGAGTGCCAAGTGGGTCCTGAAAACTGACACCCAGAACAGTGGCTTGTGAGTTTGTTTCCCAGGGAAAAAGCCTGTACAATGGTTCAGGGTCCTGCGGCCTTAAATTGCCGGGTGCCTCCTGGAATTCGGCCTCTCGCAGGATGCCTCCCAGACGCAAGGTGGCACCAGTGCCAACTTGGTCTGGTTTAAGAGTGCCAAGTGGGTCCTGAAAACTGACACCCAGAACAGTGGCTTTTGAGTTTTCTTTCCCAGGGAAAAAGCCTGTAAAATGGTTCAGGGGCCTGAGGCCTTAAATTGCCGGGTGCCTCCCGGAGATCCGCCTCTCGCACGATGCCTCCCAGGCGCAACATGACACCAGTGCCAACTTGGTCTGGTTTGAGAGTGCCAAGTGGGTCCTGAAAACTGACACCCAGAACAGTGGCTTGTGAGTTTTGTTTCCCAGGGAAAAAGCCTGTACAATGGTTCAGGGTCCTGCGGCCTTAAATTTCCGGGTGCCTCATAGAATTCGGCCTCTCGCAGGATGCCGCCCAGACGAAAGGTGGCACCAGTTCCAACTTGGTCTGGTTTAAGAGTGCCAAGTGGGTCCTGAAAACTGACACCCAGAACAGTGGCTTGTGAGTTTTGTTTCCCAGGGAAAAAGCCTGTAAAATGGTTCAGGGGCCTGAGGCCTTAAATTGCCGGGTGCCTCCTGGAATTGCGCCTCTCGCAGGATGCCTCCAGGACGCAAGGTGGCACCAGTGCCAACTTGGTCTGGTTTGAGAGTGTCAAGTGGGTCCTGAAAACTGACAGCCAGAACAGTGGCTTTGTGAGTTTTGTTTCCCAGGGAAAAAGCCTGTACAATGGTTCAGGGTCCTACGGACTTAAATTGCCGGCTGCCTCCTGGAGATCCGCCTCTCGCAGGATGCCTCCCAGACGCAAGGTGGCACCAGTGCAAACTTGGTCTGGTTTAAGAGTGCCAAGTGGGTCCTGAAAACTGACAGCCAGAACAGTGGCTTGTGAGTTTTGTTTGCCAGGGAAAAAGCCTGTACAATGGTTCAGGGTCCTGCGGACTTAAATTGCCGGGTGCCTCCTGGAATTGCGCCTCTCGCAGGATGCCTCCCAGACTCAAGGTGGCACCATTGCCAACTTGGTCTGCTTTGAGAGTGTCAAGTTGGTCCTGAAAACTGACACCCAGAACAGTGGCTTGTGAGTTTTGTTTCCCAGGGAAAAAGCCTGTACAATGGTTCAGGGTCCTGCGGCCTTAAATTGCCGGGTGCCTCCTGGAATTTGGCCTCTCGCAGGATGCCTCCCAGACACAAGGTGGCACCAGTTCAAACTTGGTCTTGTTTAAGCGTGCCAAGTGGGTCCTGCAAACTGACACCCAGAACAGTGGCTTGTGAGTTTTGTTTCCCAGGGAAAAAGCCTGTACAGTGGTTCAGGGGCCTGAGGCCTTAAATTGCCGGGTGCCTCCTGGAGATCCGCCTCTCACAGGATGCCTCCCAGGCGCAACATGACACCAGTGCAAACTTGGTCTGGTTTGAGAGTGCCAAGTGGGTCCTGAAAACTGACACCCAGAACAGTGGCTTGTGAGTTTTGTTTCCGGGGGAAAAGCCTGTACAATGGTTCAGGGTCCTGCGGCCTTAAATTGCCGGGTGTCTACTGAAATTGCGCCTCTCGCAGGATGCCTCCCAGACGCAAGGTGGCACCAGTGCCAACTTGGTCTGCTTTGAGAGTGTCAAGTGGGTCCTGAAAACTGATACCCAGAACAGTGGCTTGTGAGTTTTGTTTCCCAGGGAAAAAGCCTGTACAATGGTTCAGGGGCTTGAGGCCTTAAATTGCCGAGTGCCTCCTGGAGATCCGCCTCTCACAAAATGCCTCCCAGGCGCAACATGACACCAGTGCCAACTTGGTCTGGTTTAAGAGTGCCAAGTGGGTCCGGGAAACTGACACCCAGAACAGAGCCTTGTGAGTTTTGTTTCCCAGGGAAAAAGACTGTACAATGGTTCAGGGGCCTGCGGCCTTAAATTGCCGGGTGCCTCCTGGAATTCGGCGTCTTGCAGGATGCCTCCCAGACGCAAGGTGGCACCAGTGCCAACTTGGTCTGGTTTGAGAGTGCCAAGTGGGTCCTGCAAACTGACACCCAGAACAGTGGCTTGTGAGTTTTGTTTCCCAGGGAAAAAGCCTGTACAATGGTTCAGGGTCCTGCGGCCTTAAATTGCCGGGTGCCTCTTGGAATTGTGCCTCTCGCAGGATGACTCCCAGATGCAAGGTGGCACCAGTGCCAACTTGGTCTGGTTTGAGAGTGCCAAGTGGGTCCTGAAAACTGACACCCAGAACAGTGGCTTGTGAGTTTTGTTTCCCAGGGAAAAAGCCTGTACAATGATTCAGGGTCCTGCGGCCTTAAATTGCCGGGTGAATCCTGGAATTCCGCATCTCGCCAGATGTTTCCGAGATGCTAAGCAACACCTGTGCCAACTTGGTCTGGTTTAAGAGTGCCAAGTGGGTCCGGGAAACTGGCACCCAGAACAGTGGCTTGTGAGTTTTGTTTCCCAGGGAAAAAGCCTGTAAAATGGTTCAGGGGCCTGCGGCCTTAAATTGCCGGGAGCCACATGGACATCCGCCTCTCGCAGGATGCCTCCCAGACGCAAGGTGGCACCAGTGCCAACTTGGTCTGGTTTGAGAGTGTCAAGTGGGTCCTGAAAACTGACACCCAGAACAGTGGCTTGTGAGTTTTGTTTCCCAGGGAAAAAGCCTGTACAATGGTTCAGGGTCCTGCGGCCTTAAATTGCCGGGTGAATCCTGGAATTCCGCATCTCGCCAGATGTTTCGCAGACGCTAAGCAACACCAGTGCCAACTTGGTCTGGTTTAAGAGTGCCAAGTGGGTCCGGGAAACTGGCACCCAGAACAGTGGCTTGTGAGTTTTGTTTCCCAGGGAAAAAGCCTGTAAAATGGTTCAGGGGCCTGCGGCCTTAAATTGCCGGGAGCCACATGGACATCCGCCTCTTGCAGGATGCCTCCCAGACGCAAGGTGGCACCAGTGCCAACTTGGTCTGGTTTGAGAGTGTCAAGTGGGTCCTGAAAACTGACACCCAGAACAGTGGCTTGTGAGTTTTGTTTCCCAGGGAAAAAGCCTGTAGAATGGTTTTGGGTGCTGCGGCCTTAAATTGCCAGGTGCCTCCTGGAATTCCGCCTCTCGCAGGATGCCTCCCAGATGCAAGGTGGCACCAGTGCCAACTTGGTCTGGTTTGAGAGTGTAAGGTGGGTCCTGAAAACTGACAGCCAGAACAGTGGCTTTGTGAGTTTTGTTTCCCAGGGAAAAAGCCTGTACAATAGTTCAGGGGACTGAGGCCTTAAATTGCCGGGTGCCTTCTGGAGATCCGCCTCTCACAGGATGCCTCCCAGGCGCAACATGACACCAGTGCCAACTTAGTCTAGTTTGAGAGTGCCAAGTGGGTCCTGAAAACTGACACCCAGAACAGTGGCTTGTGAGTTTTGTTTCCCAGGGAAAAAGCCTGTAAAATGGTTCAGGGTCCTGCGGCCTTAAATTGCCGGGTGCCTCCTGGAATTCGGCCTCTCGCAGGATGCCTCCCAGACGCAAGGTGGCACCAGTGCCAACTTGGTCTGGTTTAAGAGTGCCAAGTGGGTCCTGAAAACTGACACCCAGAACAGTGGCTTGTGAGTTTTCTTTCCCAGGGAAAAAGCCTGTAAAATGGTTCAGGGGCCTGAAGCCTTAAATTGCCGGGTGCCTCCCGGAGATCCGCCTCTCGCACGATGCCTCCCAGGCGCAACATGACACCAGTGCCAACTTGGTCTGGTTTGAGAGTGCCAAGTGGGTCCTGAAAACTGACACCCAGAACAGTGGCTTGTGAGTTTTGTTTCCCAGGGAAAAAGCCTGTACAATGGTTCAGGGTCCTACGGACTTAAATTGCCGGCTGCCTCCTGGAGATCCGCCTCTCGCAGGATGCCTCCCAGACGCAAGGTGGCACCAGTGCCAACTTGGTCTGCTTTGAGAGTGTCAAGTGGGTCCTGAAAACTGATACCCAGAACAGTGGCTTGTGAGTTTTGTTTCCCAGGGAAAAAGCCTGTACAATGGTTCAGGGGCTTGAGGCCTTAAATTGCCGAGTGCCTCCTGGAGATCCGCCTCTCACAAAATGCCTCCCAGGCGCAACATGACACCAGTGCCAACTTGGTCTGGTTTAAGAGTGCCAAGTGGGTCCGGGAAACTGACACCCAGAACAGAGCCTTGTGAGTTTTGTTTCCCAGGGAAAAAGACTGTACAATGGTTCAGGGGCCTGCGGCCTTAAATTGCCGGGTGCCTCCTGGAATTCGGCGTCTTGCAGGATGACTCCCAGATGCAAGGTGGCACCAGTGCCAACTTGGTCTGGTTTGAGAGTGCCAAGTGGGTCCTGAAAACTGACACCCAGAACAGTGGCTTGTGAGTTTTGTTTCCCAGGGAAAAAGCCTGTACAATGATTCAGGGTCCTGCGGCCTTAAATTGCCGGGTGAATCCTGGAATTCCGCATCTCGCCAGATGTTTCCGAGACGCTAAGCAACACCTGTGCCAACTTGGTCTGGTTTAAGAGTGCCAAGTGGGTCCGGGAAACTGGCACCCAGAACAGTGGCTTGTGAGTTTTGTTTCCCAGGGAAAAAGCCTGTAAAATGGTTCAGGGGCCTGCGGCCTTAAATTGCCGGGAGCCACATGGACATCCGCCTCTCGCAGGATGCCTCCCAGACGCAAGGTGGCACCAGTGCCAACTTGGTCTGGTTTGAGAGTGTCAAGTGGGTCCTGAAAACTGACACCCAGAACAGTGGCTTGTGAGTTTTGTTTCCCAGGGAAAAAGCCTGTACAATGGTTCAGGGTCCTGCGGCCTTAAATTGCCGGGTGAATCCTGGAATTCCGCATCTCGCCAGATGTTTCGCAGACGCTAAGCAACACCTGTGCCAACTTGGTCTGGTTTAAGAGTGCCAAGTGGGTCCGGGAAACTGGCACCCAGAACAGTGGCTTGTGAGTTTTGTTTCCCAGGGAAAAAGCCTGTAAAATGGTTCAGGGGCCTGCGGCCTTAAATTGCCGGGAGCCACATGGACATCCGCCTCTTGCAGGATGCCTCCCAGACGCAAGGTGGCACCAGTGCCAACTTGGTCTGGTTTGAGAGTGTCAAGTGGGTCCTGAAAACTGACACCCAGAACAGTGGCTTGTGAGTTTTGTTTCCCAGGGAAAAAGCCTGTAGAATGGTTTTGGGTGCTGCGGCCTTAAATTGCCAGGTGCCTCCTGGAATTCCGCCTCTCGCAGGATGCCTCCCAGATGCAAGGTGGCACCAGTGCCAACTTGGTCTGGTTTGAGAGTGTAAGGTGGGTCCTGAAAACTGACAGCCAGAACAGTGGCTTTGTGAGTTTTGTTTCCCAGGGAAAAAGCCTGTACAATAGTTCAGGGGCTTGAGGCCTTAAATTGCCGGGTGCCTCCTGGAGATCCGCCTCTCACAAAATGCCTCCCAGGCGCAACATGACACCAGTGCCAACTTGGTCTGGTTTAAGAGTGCCAAGTGGGTCCGGGAAACTGGCACCCAGAACAGTGGCTTGTGAGTTTTGTTTCCCAGGGAAAAAGCCTGTAAAATGGTTCAGGGGCCTGCGGCCTTAAATTGCCGGGAGCCACATGGACATCCGCCTCTTGCAGGATGCCTCCCAGACGCAAGGTGGCACCAGTGCCAACTTGGTCTGGTTTAAGAGTGCCAAGTGGGTCCTGAAAACTGACACCCAGAACAGTGGCTTGTGAGTTTTCTTTCCCAGGGAAAAAGCCTGTAAAATGGTTCAGGGGCCTGAAGCCTTAAATTGCCGGGTGCCTCCCGGAGATCCGCCTCTCGCACGATGCCTCCCCGGCGCAACATGACACCAGTGCCAACTTGGTCTGGTTTGAGAGTGCCAAGTGGGTCCTGAAAACTGACACCCAGAACAGTGGCTTGTGAGTTTTGTTTCCCAGGGAAAAAGCCTGTACAATGGTTCAGGGTCCTACGGACTTAAATTGCCGGCTGCCTCCTGGAGATCCGCCTCTCGCAGGATGCCTCCCAGACGCAAGGTGGCACCAGTGCAAACTTGGTCTGGTTTAAGAGTGCCAAGTGGGTCCTGAAAACTGACACCCAGAACAGTGGCTTGTGAGTTTTGTTTCCCAGGGAAAAAGCCTGTACAGTGGTTCAGGGGCCTGAGGCCTTAAATTGCCGGGTGCCTCCTGGAGATCCGCCTCTCACAGGATGCCTCCCAGGCGCAACATGACACCAGTGCACACTTGGTCTGGTTTAAGAGTGCCAAGTGGGTCCTGAAAACTGACACCCAGAACAGTGGCTTGTGAGTTTTGTTTCCCAGGGAAAAAGCCTGTACAATGGTTCAGGGTCCTGCAGCCTTAAATTGCCGGGTGTCTACTGAAATTGCGCCTCTCGCAGGATGCCTCCCAGACGCAAGGTGGCACCAGTGCCAACTTGGTCTGCTTTGAGAGTGTCAAGTGGGTCCTGAAAACTGATACCCAGAACAGTGGCTTGTGAGTTTTGTTTCCCAGGGAAAAAGCCTGTACAATGGTTCAGGGTCCTACGGACTTAAATTGCCGGCTGCCTCCTGGAGATCCGCCTCTCGCAGGATGCCTCCCAGACGCAAGGTGGCACCAGTGCCAACTTGGTCTGCTTTGAGAGTGTCAAGTGGGTCCTGAAAACTGATACCCAGAACAGTGGCTTGTGAGTTTTGTTTCCCAGGGAAAAAGCCTGTACAATGGTTCAGGGGCTTGAGGCCTTAAATTGCCGAGTGCCTCCTGGAGATCCGCCTCTCACAAAATGCCTCCCAGGCGCAACATGACACCAGTGCCAACTTGGTCTGGTTTAAGAGTGCCAAGTGGGTCCGGGAAACTGACACCCAGAACAGAGCCTTGTGAGTTTTGTTTCCCAGGGAAAAAGACTGTACAATGGTTCAGGGGCCTGCGGCCTTAAATTGCCGGGTGCCTCCTGGAATTCGGCGTCTTGCAGGATGACTCCCAGATGCAAGGTGGCACCAGTGCCAACTTGGTCTGGTTTGAGAGTGCCAAGTGGGTCCTGAAAACTGACACCCAGAACAGTGGCTTGTGAGTTTTGTTTCCCAGGGAAAAAGCCTGTACAATGATTCAGGGTCCTGCGGCCTTAAATTGCCGGGTGAATCCTGGAATTCCGCATCTCGCCAGATGTTTCCGAGACGCTAAGCAACACCTGTGCCAACTTGGTCTGGTTTAAGAGTGCCAAGTGGGTCCGGGAAACTGGCACCCAGAACAGTGGCTTGTGAGTTTTGTTTCCCAGGGAAAAAGCCTGTAAAATGGTTCAGGGGCCTGCGGCCTTAAATTGCCGGGAGCCACATGGACATCCGCCTCTCGCAGGATGCCTCCCAGACGCAAGGTGGCACCAGTGCCAACTTGGTCTGGTTTGAGAGTGTCAAGTGGGTCCTGAAAACTGACACCCAGAACAGTGGCTTGTGAGTTTTGTTTCCCAGGGAAAAAGCCTGTACAATGGTTCAGGGTCCTGCGGCCTTAAATTGCCGGGTGAATCCTGGAATTCCGCATCTCGCCAGATGTTTCGCAGACGCTAAGCAACACCTGTGCCAACTTGGTCTGGTTTAAGAGTGCCAAGTGGGTCCGGGAAACTGGCACCCAGAACAGTGGCTTGTGAGTTTTGTTTCCCAGGGAAAAAGCCTGTAAAATGGTTCAGGGGCCTGCGGCCTTAAATTGCCGGGAGCCACATGGACATCCGCCTCTTGCAGGATGCCTCCCAGACGCAAGGTGGCACCAGTGCCAACTTGGTCTGGTTTGAGAGTGTCAAGTGGGTCCTGAAAACTGACACCCAGAACAGTGGCTTGTGAGTTTTGTTTCCCAGGGAAAAAGCCTGTAGAATGGTTTTGGGTGCTGCGGCCTTAAATTGCCAGGTGCCTCCTGGAATTCCGCCTCTCGCAGGATGCCTCCCAGATGCAAGGTGGCACCAGTGCCAACTTGGTCTGGTTTGAGAGTGTAAGGTGGGTCCTGAAAACTGACAGCCAGAACAGTGGCTTTGTGAGTTTTGTTTCCCAGGGAAAAAGCCTGTACAATAGTTCAGGGGCTTGAGGCCTTAAATTGCCGGGTGCCTCCTGGAGATCCGCCTCTCACAAAATGCCTCCCAGGCGCAACATGACACCAGTGCCAACTTGGTCTGGTTTAAGAGTGCCAAGTGGGTCCGGGAAACTGGCACCCAGAACAGTGGCTTGTGAGTTTTGTTTCCCAGGGAAAAAGCCTGTAAAATGGTTCAGGGGCCTGCGGCCTTAAATTGCCGGGAGCCACATGGACATCCGCCTCTTGCAGGATGCCTCCCAGACGCAAGGTGGCACCAGTGCCAACTTGGTCTGGTTTAAGAGTGCCAAGTGGGTCCTGAAAACTGACACCCAGAACAGTGGCTTGTGAGTTTTCTTTCCCAGGGAAAAAGCCTGTACAATGGTTCAGGGTCCTGCGGCCTTAAATTGCCGGGTGCCTCCCGGAGATCCGCCTCTCGCACGATGCCTCCCAGGCGCAACATGACACCAGTGCCAACTTGGTCTGGTTTGAGAGTGCCAAGTGGGTCCTGAAAACTGACACCCAGAACAGTGGCTTGTGAGTTTTGTTTCCCAGGGAAAAAGCCTGTACAATGGTTCAGGGTCCTACGGACTTAAATTGCCGGCTGCCTCCTGGAGATCCGCCTCTCGCAGGATGCCTCCCAGACGCAAGGTGGCACCAGTGCAAACTTGGTCTGGTTTAAGAGTGCCAAGTGGGTCCTGAAAACTGACACCCAGAACAGTGGCTTGTGAGTTTTGTTTCCCAGGGAAAAAGCCTGTACAGTGGTTCAGGGGCCTGAGGCCTTAAATTGCCGGGTGCCTCCTGGAGATCCGCCTCTCACAGGATGCCTCCCAGGCGCAACATGACACCAGTGCACACTTGGTCTGGTTTAAGAGTGCCAAGTGGGTCCTGAAAACTGACACCCAGAACAGTGGCTTGTGAGTTTTGTTTCCCAGGGAAAAAGCCTGTACAATGGTTCAGGGTCCTGCAGCCTTAAATTGCCGGGTGTCTACTGAAATTGCGCCTCTCGCAGGATGCCTCCCAGACGCAAGGTGGCACCAGTGCCAACTTGGTCTGCTTTGAGAGTGTCAAGTGGGTCCTGAAAACTGATACCCAGAACAGTGGCTTGTGAGTTTTGTTTCCCAGGGAAAAAGCCTGTACAATGGTTCAGGGGCTTGAGGCCTTAAATTGCCGAGTGCCTCCTGGAGATCCGCCTCTCACAAAATGCCTCCCAGGCGCAACATGACACCAGTGCCAACTTGGTCTGGTTTAAGAGTGCCAAGTGGGTCCGGGAAACTGACACCCAGAACAGAGCCTTGTGAGTTTTGTTTCCCAGGGAAAAAGCCTGTACAATGGTTCAGGGTCCTGCGGCCTTAAATTGCCAGGTGCCTCCTGGAATTCGGCGTCTTGCAGGATGCCTCCCAGACGCAAGGTGGCACCATTGCCAACTTGGTCTGGTTTGAGAGTGCCAAGTGGGTCCTGCAAACTGACACCCAGAACAGTGGCTTGTGAGTTTTGTTTCCCAGGGAAAAAGCCTGTACAATGGTTCAGGGTCCTGCGGCCTTAAATTGCCGGGTGCCTCTTGGAATTGTGCCTCTCGCAGGATGACTCCCAGATGCAAGGTGGCACCAGTGCCAACTTGGTCTGGTTTGAGAGTGCCAAGTGGGTCCTGAAAACTGACACCCAGAACAGTGGCTTGTGAGTTTTGTTTCCCAGGGAAAAAGCCTGTACAATGATTCAGGGTCCTGCGGCCTTAAATTGCCGGGTGAATCCTGGAATTCCGCATCTCGCCAGATGTTTCCGAGACGCTAAGCAACACCTGTGCCAACTTGGTCTGGTTTAAGAGTGCCAAGTGGGTCCGGGAAACTGGCACCCAGAACAGTGGCTTGTGAGTTTTGTTTCCCAGGGAAAAAGCCTGTAAAATGGTTCAGGGGCCTGCGGCCTTAAATTGCCGGGAGCCACATGGACATCCGCCTCTCGCAGGATGCCTCCCAGACGCAAGGTGGCACCAGTGCCAACTTGGTCTGGTTTGAGAGTGTCAAGTGGGTCCTGAAAACTGACACCCAGAACAGTGGCTTGTGAGTTTTGTTTCCCAGGGAAAAAGCCTGTACAATGGTTCAGGGTCCTGCGGCCTTAAATTGCCGGGTGAATCCTGGAATTCCGCATCTCGCCAGATGTTTCGCAGACGCTAAGCAACACCTGTGCCAACTTGGTCTGGTTTAAGAGTGCCAAGTGGGTCCGGGAAACTGGCACCCAGAACAGTGGCTTGTGAGTTTTGTTTCCCAGGGAAAAAGCCTGTAAAATGGTTCAGGGGCCTGCGGCCTTAAATTGCCGGGAGCCACATGGACATCCGCCTCTTGCAGGATGCCTCCCAGACGCAAGGTGGCACCAGTGCCAACTTGGTCTGGTTTGAGAGTGTCAAGTGGGTCCTGAAAACTGACACCCAGAACAGTGGCTTGTGAGTTTTGTTTCCCAGGGAAAAAGCCTGTAGAATGGTTTTGGGTGCTGCGGCCTTAAATTGCCAGGTGCCTCCTGGAATTCCGCCTCTCGCAGGATGCCTCCCAGATGCAAGGTGGCACCAGTGCCAACTTGGTCTGGTTTGAGAGTGTAAGGTGGGTCCTGAAAACTGACAGCCAGAACAGTGGCTTTGTGAGTTTTGTTTCCCAGGGAAAAAGCCTGTACAATAGTTCAGGGGAATGA
Source organism: Fringilla coelebs (assembly GCF_963513975.1). Taxonomy (NCBI): domain Eukaryota; kingdom Metazoa; phylum Chordata; class Aves; order Passeriformes; family Fringillidae; genus Fringilla; species Fringilla coelebs. The sequence goes on along the minus strand of NW_028167380.1, from coordinate 332,246 downwards.
GGCCTTAAATTGCCGGGTGCCTCCTGGAGATCCGCCTCTCACAGGATGCCTCCCAGGCGCAACATGACACCAGTGCCAACTTAGTCTAGTTTGAGAGTGCCAAGTGGGTCCTGAAAACTGACACCCAGAACAGTGGCTTGTGAGTTTTGTTTCCCAGGGAAAAAGCCTGTAAAATGGTTCAGGGTCCTGCGGCCTTAAATTGCCGGGTGCCTCCTGGAATTCGGCCTCTCGCAGGATGCCTCCCAGACGCAAGGTGGCACCAGTGCCAACTTGGTCTGGTTTAAGAGTGCCAAGTGGGTCCTGAAAACTGACACCCAGAACAGTGGCTTGTGAGTTTTCTTTCCCAGGGAAAAAGCCTGTAAAATGGTTCAGGGGCCTGAGGCCTTAAATTGCCGGGTGCCTCCCGGAGATCCGCCTCTCGCACGATGCCTCCCAGGCGCAACATGACACCAGTGCCAACTTGGTCTGGTTTGAGAGTGCCAAGTGGGTCCTGAAAACTGACACCCAGAACAGTGGCTTGTGAGTTTTGTTTCCCAGGGAAAAAGCCTGTACAATGGTTCAGGGTCCTACGGACTTAAATTGCCGGGTGCCTCCTGGAATTGCGCCTCCCGCAGGATGCCTCCCAGACGCAAGGTGGCACCATTGCCAACTTGGTTTGCTTTGAGAGTGTCAAGTTGGTCCTGAAAACTGACACCCAGAACAGTGGCTTGTGAGTTTTGTTTCCCAGGGAAAAAGCCTGTACAATGGTTCAGGGTCCTGCGGCCTTAAATTGCCGGGTGAATCCTGGAATTTGGCCTCTCGCAGGATGCCTCCCAGACACAAGGTGGCACCAGTGCCAACTTGGTCTTGTTTAAGCGTGCCAAGTGGGTCCTGCAAACTGAATCCCAGAACAGTGGCTTGTGAGTTTTGTTTCCCAGGGAAAAAGCCTGTACAGTGGTTCAGGGGCCTGAGGCCTTAAATTGCCGGGTGCCTCCTGGAGATCCGCCTCTCACAGGATGCCTCCCAGGCGCAACATGACACCAGTGCACACTTGGTCTGGTTTAAGAGTGCCAAGTGGGTCCTGAAAACTGACACCCAGAACAGTGGCTTGTGAGTTTTGTTTCCCAGGGAAAAAGCCTGTACAATGGTTCAGGGTCCTGCGGCCTTAAATTGCCGGGTGTCTACTGAAATTGCGCCTCTCGCAGGATGCCTCCCAGACGCAAGGTGGCACCAGTGCCAACTTGGTCTGCTTTGAGAGTGTCAAGTGGGTCCTGAAAACTGATACCCAGAACAGTGGCTTGTGAGTTTTGTTTCCCAGGGAAAAAGCCTGTACAATGGTTCAGGGGCTTGAGGCCTTAAATTGCCGAGTGCCTCCTGGAGATCCGCCTCTCACAAAATGCCTCCCAGGCGCAACATGACACCAGTGCCAACTTGCTCTGGTTTAAGAGTGCCAAGTGGGTCCGGGAAACTGACACCCAGAACAGAGCCTTGTGAGTTTTGTTTCCCAGGGAAAAAGACTGTACAATGGTTCAGGGGCCTGCGGCCTTAAATTGCCGGGTGCCTCCTGGAATTCGGCGTCTTGCAGGATGCCTCCCAGACGCAAGGTGGCACCAGTGCCAACTTGGTCTGGTTTGAGAGTGCCAAGTGGGTCCTGCAAACTGACACCCAGATTAGTGGCTTGTGAGTTTTGTTTCCCAGGGAAAAAGCCTGTACAATGGTTCAGGGTCCTGCGGCCTTAAATTGCCGGGTGCCTCTTGGAATTGTGCCTCTCGCAGGATGACTCCCAGATGCAAGGTGGCACCAGTGCCAACTTGGTCTGGTTTGAGAGTGCCAAGTGGGTCCTGAAAACTGACACCCAGAACAGTGGCTTGTGAGTTTTGTTTCCCAGGGAAAATGCCTGTACAATGATTCAGGGTCCTGCGGCCTTAAATTGCCGGGTGAATCCTGGAATTCCGCATGTCGCCAGATGTTTCCGAGACGCTAAGCAACACCTGTGCCAACCTTGTCTGGTTTAAGAGTGCCAAGTGGGTCCGGGAAACTGGCACCCAGAACAGTGGCTTGTGAGTTTTGTTTCCCAGGGAAAAAGCCTGTAAAATGGTTCAGGGGCCTGCGGCCTTAAATTGCCGGGAGCCACATGGACATTTGCCTCTCGCAGGATGCCTCCCAGACGCAAGGTGGCACCAGTGCCAACTTGGTCTTGTTTGAGAGTGTCAAGTGGGTCCTGAAAACTGACACCCAGAACAGTGGCTTGTGAGTTTTGTTTCCCAGGGAAAAAGCCTGTACAATAGTTCAGGGGACTGAGGCCTTAAATTGCCGGGTGCCTCCTGGAGATCCGCCTCTCACAGGATGCCTCCCAGGCGCAACATGACACCAGTGCCAACTTGGTCTAGTTTGAGAGTGCCAAGTGGGTCCTGAAAACTGACACCCAGAACAGTGGCTTGTGAGTTTTGTTTCCCAGGGAAAAAGCCTGTACAATGGTTCAGGGTCCTGCGGCCTTAAATTGCCGGGTGCCTCCTGGAATTCCGCCTCTCGCAGGATGCCTCTCAGACGCAAGGTGGCACCAGTGCCAACTTGGTCTGGTTTAAGAGTGCCAAGTGGGTCCTGAAAACTGACACCCAGAACAGTGGCTTGTGAGTTTTGTTTCCCAGGGAAAAAGCCTGTACAATGGTTCAGGGTCCTATGGACTTAAATTGCCGGCTCCCTCCTGGAGATCCGCCTCTCGCAGGATGCCTCCCAGACGCAAGGTGGCACCAGTGCAAACTTGGTCTGGTTTAAGAGTGCCAAGTGGGTCCTGAAAACTGACACCCAGAACTGTGGCTTGTGAGTTTTGTTTGCCAGGGAAAAAGCCTGTACAATGGTTCAGGGTCCTGCGGCCTTAAATTGCCGGGTGCCTCCTGGAATTGCGCCTCTCGCAGGATGCCTCCCAGACGCAAGGTGGCACCATTGCCAACTTGGTCTGCTTTGAGAGTGTCAAGTTGGTCCTGCAAACTGACACCCAGAACAGTGGCTTGTGAGTTTTCTTTCCCAGGGAAAAAGCCTGTACAATGGTTCAGGGTCCTGCGGCCTTAAATTGCCGGGTGCCTCCTGGAATTGCGCCTCTCACAGGATGCCTCCCAGACGCAAGGTGGCACCAGTTCCAACTTGGTCTTGTTTAAGAGTGCCAAGTGGGTCCTGCAAACTGACACCCAGAACAGTGGCTTGTGAGTTTTGTTTCCCAGGGAAAAAGCCTGTAGAATGGTTTTGGGTGCTGCGGCCTTAAATTGCCAGGTGCCTCCTGGAATTCCGCATCTCACAGGATGCCTCCCAGGCGCGACATGACACCAGTGCACACTTGGTCTTGTTTAAGCGTGCCAAGTGGGTCCTGCAAACTGACACCCAGAACAGTGGCTTGTGAGTTTTGTTTCCCAGGGAAAAAGCCTGTACAGTGGTTCAGGGGCCTGAGGCCTTAAATTGCCGGGTGCCTCCTGGAGATCCGCCTCTCACAGGATGCCTCCCAGGCGCAACATGACACCAGTGCACACTTGGTCTGGTTTAAGAGTGCCAAGTGGGTCCTGAAAACTGACACCCAGAACAGTGGCTTGTGAGTTTTGTTTCCCAGGGAAAAAGCCTGTACAATGGTTCAGGGTCCTACAGACTTAAATTGCCGGCTGCCTCCTGGAGATCCGCCGCCCGCAGGATGCCTCCCAGACGCAAGGTGGCACCAGTGCCAACTTGGTCTGCTTTGAGACTGTCAAGTGGGTCCTGAAAACTGACACCCAGAACAGTGGCTTGTGAGTTTTGTTTCCCAGGGAAAAAGCCTGTACAATGGTTCAGGGTCCTGCGGCCTTAAATTGCCGGGTGAATCCTGGAATTTGGCCTCTCGCAGGATGCCTCCCAGACACAAGGTGGCACCAGTGCCAACTTGGTCTTGTTTAAGCGTGCCAAGTGGGTCCTGCAAACTGAATCCCAGAACAGTGGCTTGTGAGTTTTGTTTCCCAGGGAAAAAGCCTGTACAGTGGTTCAGGGGCCTGAGGCCTTAAATTGCCGGGTGCCTCCTGGAGATCCGCCTCTCACAGGATGCCTCCCAGGCGCAACATGACACCAGTGCACACTTGGTCTGGTTTAAGAGTGCCAAGTGGGTCCTGAAAACTGACACCCAGAACAGTGGCTTGTGAGTTTTGTTTCCCAGGGAAAAAGCCTGTACAATGGTTCAGGGTCCTGCGGCCTTAAATTGCCGGGTGTCTACTGAAATTGCGCCTCTCGCAGGATGCCTCCCAGACGCAAGGTGGCACCAGTGCCAACTTGGTCTGCTTTGAGAGTGTCAAGTGGGTCCTGAAAACTGATACCCAGAACAGTGGCTTGTGAGTTTTGTTTCCCAGGGAAAAAGCCTGTACAATGGTTCAGGGGCTTGAGGCCTTAAATTGCCGAGTGCCTCCTGGAGATCCGCCTCTCACAAAATGCCTCCCAGGCGCAACATGACACCAGTGCCAACTTGCTCTGGTTTAAGAGTGCCAAGTGGGTCCGGGAAACTGACACCCAGAACAGAGCCTTGTGAGTTTTGTTTCCCAGGGAAAAAGACTGTACAATGGTTCAGGGGCCTGCGGCCTTAAATTGCCGGGTGCCTCCTGGAATTCGGCGTCTTGCAGGATGCCTCCCAGACGCAAGGTGGCACCAGTGCCAACTTGGTCTGGTTTGAGAGTGCCAAGTGGGTCCTGCAAACTGACACCCAGATTAGTGGCTTGTGAGTTTTGTTTCCCAGGGAAAAAGCCTGTACAATGGTTCAGGGTCCTGCGGCCTTAAATTGCCGGGTGCCTCTTGGAATTGTGCCTCTCGCAGGATGACTCCCAGATGCAAGGTGGCACCAGTGCCAACTTGGTCTGGTTTGAGAGTGCCAAGTGGGTCCTGAAAACTGACACCCAGAACAGTGGCTTGTGAGTTTTGTTTCCCAGGGAAAATGCCTGTACAATGATTCAGGGTCCTGCGGCCTTAAATTGCCGGGTGAATCCTGGAATTCCGCATGTCGCCAGATGTTTCCGAGACGCTAAGCAACACCTGTGCCAACCTTGTCTGGTTTAAGAGTGCCAAGTGGGTCCGGGAAACTGGCACCCAGAACAGTGGCTTGTGAGTTTTGTTTCCCAGGGAAAAAGCCTGTAAAATGGTTCAGGGGCCTGCGGCCTTAAATTGCCGGGAGCCACATGGACATTTGCCTCTCGCAGGATGCCTCCCAGACGCAAGGTGGCACCAGTGCCAACTTGGTCTTGTTTGAGAGTGTCAAGTGGGTCCTGAAAACTGACACCCAGAACAGTGGCTTGTGAGTTTTGTTTCCCAGGGAAAAAGCCTGTACAATAGTTCAGGGGACTGAGGCCTTAAATTGCCGGGTGCCTCCTGGAGATCCGCCTCTCACAGGATGCCTCCCAGGCGCAACATGACACCAGTGCCAACTTGGTCTAGTTTGAGAGTGCCAAGTGGGTCCTGAAAACTGACACCCAGAACAGTGGCTTGTGAGTTTTGTTTCCCAGGGAAAAAGCCTGTACAATGGTTCAGGGTCCTGCGGCCTTAAATTGCCGGGTGCCTCCTAGAATTCGGCCTCTCGCAGGATGCCTCTCAGACGCAAGGTGGCACCAGTGCCAGCTTGGTCTGGTTTAAGAGTGCCAAGTGGGTCCTGAAAACTGACACCCAGAACAGTGGCTTGTGAGTTTTCTTTTCCAGGGAAAAAGCCTGTACAATGGTTCAGGGGCCTGAGGCCTTAAATTGCCGGGTGCCTCCTGGAATTGCGCCTCTCGCAGGATGCCTCCCAGACGCAAGGTGGCACCAGTGCCAACTTGGTCTTGTTTGAGAGTGTCAAGTGGGTCCTGAAAACTGACACCCAGAACAGTGGCTTGTGAGTTTTGTTTCCCAGGGAAAAAGCCTGTACAATGGTTCAGGGTCCTATGGACTTAAATTGCCGGCTCCCTCCTGGAGATCCGCCTCTCGCAGGATGCCTCCCAGACGCAAGGTGGCACCAGTGCAAACTTGGTCTGGTTTAAGAGTGCCAAGTGGGTCCTGAAAACTGACACCCAGAACTGTGGCTTGTGAGTTTTGTTTGCCAGGGGAAAAGCCTGTACAATGGTTCAGGGTCCTGCGGCCTTAAATTGCCGGGTGCCTCCTGGAATTGCGCCTCTCGCAGGATGCCTCCCAGACGCAAGGTGGCACCATTGCCAACTTGGTCTGCTTTGAGAGTGTCAAGTTGGTCCTGCAAACTGACACCCAGAACAGTGGCTTGTGAGTTTTCTTTCCCAGGGAAAAAGCCTGTACAATGGTTCAGGGTCCTGCGGCCTTAAATTGCCGGGTGCCTCCTGGAATTGCGCCTCTCACAGGATGCCTCCCAGACGCAAGGTGGCACCAGTTCCAACTTGGTCTTGTTTAAGAGTGCCAAGTGGGTCCTGCAAACTGACACCCAGAACAGTGGCTTGTGAGTTTTGTTTCCCAGGGAAAAAGCCTGTAGAATGGTTTTGGGTGCTGCGGCCTTAAATTGCCAGGTGCCTCCTGGAATTCCGCATCTCACAGGATGCCTCCCAGGCGCGACATGACACCAGTGCACACTTGGTCTTGTTTAAGCGTGCCAAGTGGGTCCTGCAAACTGACACCCAGAACAGTGGCTTGTGAGTTTTGTTTCCCAGGGAAAAAGCCTGTACAGTGGTTCAGGGGCCTGAGGCCTTAAATTGCCGGGTGCCTCCTGGAGATCCGCCTCTCACAGGATGCCTCCCAGGCGCAACATGACACCAGTGCACACTTGGTCTGGTTTAAGAGTGCCAAGTGGGTCCTGAAAACTGACACCCAGAACAGTGGCTTGTGAGTTTTGTTTCCCAGGGAAAAAGCCTGTACAATGGTTCAGGGTCCTACAGACTTAAATTGCCGGCTGCCTCCTGGAGATCCGCCGCCCGCAGGATGCCTCCCAGACGCAAGGTGGCACCAGTGCCAACTTGGTCTGCTTTGAGAGTGTCAAGTGGGTCCTGAAAACTGACACCCAGAACAGTGGCTTGTGAGTTTTGTTTCCCAGGGAAAAAGCCTGTACAATGGTTCAGGGGCTTGAGGCCTTAAATTGCCGAGTGCCTCCAGGAGATCCGCCTCTCACAAAATGCCTCCCAGACGCAAGGTGGCACCAGTGCCAACTTGGTCTGGTTTGAGAGTGTCAAGTGGGTCCTGCAAACTGACACCCAGAACAGTGGCTTGTGAGTTTTGTTTCCCAGGGAAAAAGCCTGTACAATGGTTCAGGGTCCTGCGGCCTTAAATTGCCGGGTGCCTCCTGGAATTCGGCGTCTTGCAGGATGCCTCCCAGACGCAAGGTGGCACCAGTGCCAACTTGGTCTGGTTTGAGAGTGCCAAGTGGGTCCTGCAAACTGACACCCAGAACAGTGGCTTGTGAGTTTTGTTTCCCAGGGAAAAAGCCTGTACAATAGTTCAGCATCCTGCGGCCTTAAATTGCCGGGTGCCTCTTGGAATTGCGCCTCTCGCAGGATGACTCCCAGATGCAAGGTGGCACCAGTGCCAACTTGGTCTGGTTTGAGAGTGCCAAGTGGGTCCTGAAAACTGACACCCAGAACAGTGGCCTGTGAGTTTTGTTTCCCAGGGAAAAAGCCTGTACAATGGTTCAGCGTCCTGCGGCCTTAAATTGCCGGGTGAATCCTGGAATTTTGCATCACGCCAGATGTTTCCAAGACGCTTAGAAACACCAGTTCCAACTTGGTCTGGTTTAAGAGTGCCATGTGGGTCCTGAAAACTGACACCCAGAACAGTGGCTTGTGAGTTTTGTTTCCCAGGGAAAAAGCCTGTACAATGGTTCAGGGTCCTGCCGCCTTAAATTGCCGGGTGCCTCCTGGAATTGCGCCTCTCGCAGGATGCCTCCCAGACGCAAGGTGGCACCAGTGCCAACTTGGTCTGGTTTGAGAGTGCCAGGTGGGTCCTGCAAACTGACACCCAGAACAGTGGCTTGTGAGTTTTCTTTCCCACGGAAAAAGCCTGTAAAATGGTTCAGCGTCCTGCGGCCTTAAATTGCCGGGTGCCAACTGGAGATCCGCCTCTCACAGGATGCCTTCAAGGCGCAACAAGACACCAGTGCCAACTTGGTCTGGTTTGAGTGTGCCAAGTGGGTCCTGAAATCTGACACCCAGAACAGTGGCTTGTGAGTTTTGTTTCCCAGGGAAAAAGCCTGTACAATGGTTCAGGGGCCTGAAGCCTTAAATTGGCGGGTGCCTCCTGGAATTCGGCTACTCGCAGGATGCCTCCCAGACACAAGGTGGCACCAGTTCAAACTTGGTCTTGTTTAAGCGTGCCAAGTGGGTCCTGCAAACTGACACCCAGAACAGTGGCTTGTGAGTTTTGTTTCCCAGGGAAAAAGCCTGTACAGTGGTTCAGGGGCCTGAGGCCTTAAATTGCCGGGTGCCTCCTGCAGATCCGCCTCTCACAGGATGCCTCCCAGGCGCAACATGACACCAGTGCACACTTGGTCTGGTTTAAGAGTGCCAAGTGGGTCCTGAAAACTGACACCCAGAACAGTGGCTTGTGAGTTTTGTTTCCCAGGGAAAAAGCCTGTACAATGGTTCAGGGGCTTGAGGCCTTAAATTGCCGAGTGCCTTCTGGAGATCCGCCTCTCACAAAATGCCTCCCAGGCGCAACATGACACCAGTGCCAACTTGGTCTGGTTTAAGAGTGCCAAGTGGGTCCGGGAAACTGACACCCAGAACAGAGCCTTGTGAGTTTTGTTTCCCAGGGAAAAAGACTGTACAATGGTTCAGGGGCCTGCTGCCTTAAATTGTAGGGTGCCTCCTGGAATTGCGCCTCTCGCAGGATGCCTCCCAGACGCAAGGTGGCACCAGTGCCAACTTGGTCTGGTTTGAGAGTGCCAAGTGTGTCCTGCAAACTGACACCCAGAACAGTGGCTTGTGAGTTTTGTTTCCCAGGGAAAAAGCCTGTACAATGGTTAAGGTTCCTGCGGCCTTAAATTGCCGGGTGAATCCTGGAATTCCGCATCTCGCCAGATGTTTCCCAGACGCTAAGCAACACCAGTGCCAACTTGGTCTGGTTAAAGAGTGCCAAGTGGGTCCGGGAAACTGGCACCCAGAACAGTGGCTTGTGAGTTTTGTTTCCCAGGGAAAAAGCCTGTAAAATGGTTCAGGGGCCTGAAGCCTTAAATTGCCGGGAGCCACATGGACATCCGCCTCTCTCAGGATGCCTCCCAGACGCAAGGTGGCACCAGTGCCAACTTGGTCTGGTTTGAGAGTGTCAAGTGGGTCCTGAAAACTGACACCCAGAACAGTGGCTTGTGAGTTTTGTTTCCCAGGGAAAAAGCCTGTAGAATGGTTTTGGGTGCTGCGGCCTTAAATTGCCAGGTGCCTCCTGGAATTCCGCCTCTCGCAGGATGCCTCCCAGATGCAAGTTGGCACCAGTGCCAACTTGGTCTGGGTTGAGAGTGTAACGTGGGTCCTGAAAACTGACACCCAGAACAGTGGCTTGTGAGTTTTGTTTCCCAGGGAAAAAGCCTGTACAATAGATGAGGGGACTGAGGCCTTAAATTGCCGGGTGCCTCCTGGAATTCCGCCTCTCGCAGGATGCCTCCCAGATGCAAGGTGGCACCAGTGCCAACTTGGTCTAGTTTGAGAGTGCCAAGTGGGTCCAGAAAACTGACACCCAGAACAGTGGTTTGTGAGTTTTGTTTCCCAGGGAAAAAGCCTGTACAATGGTTCAGGGTCCTGCGGCCTTAAATTGCCGGGTGCCTCCTAGAATTCGGCCTCTCGCAGGATGCCTCCCAGACGCAAGGTGGCACCAGTGCCAACTTGGTCTGGTTTAAGAGTGCCAAGTGGGTCCTGCAAACTGACACCCAGAACAGTGGCTTGTGAGTTTTGTTTCCCAGGGAAAAAGCCTGTAAAATGGTTCAGGGGCCTGAGGCCTTTAATTGCCGGGTGCCTCCCGGAAATCCGCCTCTCGCAGGATGCCTCCCAGGCGCAACATGACACCAGTGCCAACTTGGTCTGGTTTGAGAGTGCCAAGTGGGTCCTGAAAACTGACACCCAGAACAGTGGCTTGTGAGTTTTGTTTCCCAGGGAAAAAGCCTGTACAATGGTTCAGGGGCTTGAGGCCTTAAATTGCCGAGTGCCTTCTGGAGATCCGCCTCTCACAAAATGCCTCCCAGGCGCAACATGACACCAGTGCCAACTTGGTCTGGTTTAAGAGTGCCAAGTGGGTCCGGGAAACTGACACCCAGAACAGAGCCTTGTGAGTTTTGTTTCCCAGGGAAAAAGACTGTACAATGGTTCAGGGGCCTGCTGCCTTAAATTGTAGGGTGCCTCCTGGAATTCGGCGTCTTGCAGGATGCCTCCCAGACGCAAGGTGGCACCAGTGCCAACTTGGTCTGGTTTGAGAGTGCCAAGTGTGTCCTGCAAACTGACACCCAGAACAGTGGCTTGTGAGTTTTGTTTCCCAGGGAAAAAGCCTGTACAATGGTTAAGGTTCCTGCGGCCTTAAATTGCCGGGTGAATCCTGGAATTCCGCATCTCGCCAGATGTTTCCCAGACGCTAAGCAACACCAGTGCCAACTTGGTCTGGTTAAAGAGTGCCAAGTGGGTCCGGGAAACTGGCACCCAGAACAGTGGCTTGTGAGTTTTGTTTCCCAGGGAAAAAGCCTGTAAAATGGTTCAGGGGCCTGAAGCCTTAAATTGCCGGGAGCCACATGGACATCCGCCTCTCTCAGGATGCCTCCCAGACGCAAGGTGGCACCAGTGCCAACTTGGTCTGGTTTGAGAGTGTCAAGTGGGTCCTGAAAACTGACACCCAGAACAGTGGCTTGTGAGTTTTGTTTCCCAGGGAAAAAGCCTGTAGAATGGTTTTGGGTGCTGCGGCCTTAAATTGCCAGGTGCCTCCTGGAATTCCGCCTCTCGCATGATGCCTCCCAGATGAAAGTTGGCACCAGTGCCAACTTGGTCTGGTTTGAGAGTGTAACGTGGGTCCTGAAAACTGACACCCAGAACAGTGGCTTGTGAGTTTTGTTTCCCAGGGAAAAAGCATGTACAATAGTTGAGGGGACTGAGGCCTTAAATTGCCGGGTGCCTCCTGGAATTCCGCCTCTCGCAGGATGCCTCCCAGATGCAAGGTGGCACCAGTGCCAACTTGGTCTAGTTTGAGAGTGCCAAGTGGGTCCAGAAAACTGACACCCAGAACAGTGGTTTGTGAGTTTTGTTTCCCAGGGAAAAAGCCTGTACAATGGTTCAGGGTCCTGCGGCCTTAAATTGCCGGGTGCCTCCTAGAATTCGGCCTCTCGCAGGATGCCTCCCAGACGCAAGGTGGCACCAGTGCCAACTTGGTCTGGTTTAAGAGTGCCAAGTGGGTCCTGAAAACTGACACCCAGAACAGTGGCTTGTGAGTTTTGTTTCCCAGGGAAAAAGCCTGTAAAATGGTTCAGGGGCCTGAGGCCTTTAATTGCCGGGTGCCTCCCGGAGATCCGCCTCTCGCAGGATGCCTCCCAGGCGCAACATGACACCAGTGCCAACTTGGTCTGGTTTGAGAGTGCCAAGTGGGTCCTGAAAACTGACACCCAGAACAGTGGCTTGTGAGTTTTGTTTCCCAGGGAAAAAGCCTGTACAATGGTTCAGGGTCCTGCGGCCTTAAATTTCCGGGTGCCTCCTAGAATTCGGCCTCTCGCAGGATGCCTCCCAGACGAAAGGCGGCACCAGTGCCAACTTGGTCTGGTTTAAGAGTGCCAAGTGGGTCCTGAAAACTGACACCCAGAACAGTGGCTTGTGAGTTTTGTTTCCCAGGGAAAAAGCCTGTAAAATGGTTCAGGGGCCTGAGGTCTTAAATTGCCGGGTGCCTCCTGGAATTGCGCCTCTCGCAGGATGCCTCCCAGACGCAAGGTGGCACCAGTGCCAACTTGGTCTTGTTTGAGAGTGTCAAGTGGGTCCTGAAAACTGACAGCCAGAACAGTGGCTTGTGAGTTTTGTTTCCCAGGGAAAAAGCCTGTACAATGGTTCAGGGTCCTATGGACTTAAATTGCCGGCTGCCTCCTGGAGATCCGCGTCTCACAGGATGCCTCCAAGGCGCAACCAGACACCTGTGCCAACTTGGTCTGGTTTGAGAGTGCCAAGTGGGTCCTGAAAACTGACACCCAGAACAGTGGCTTGTGAGTTTTGTTTCCCAGGGAAAAAGCCTGTACAATGGTTCAGGGGCCTGAAGCCTTAAATTGCCGGGTGCCTCCTGGAATTCGGCTACTCGCAGGATGCCTCCCAGACACAAGGTGGCACCAGTTCCAACTTGGTCTGGTTTAAGAGTGCCAAGTGGGTCCTGAAATCTGACACCCAGAACAGTGGCTTGTGAGTTTTGTTTTTCAGGGAAAAAGCCTGTACTGTGGTTCAGGGTCCTGCGGCCTTAAATTGCCGGGTGCCTCCTGGAATTTGGCCTCTCGCAGGATGCCTCCCAGACACAAGGTGGCACCAGTTCAAACTTGGTCTTGTTTAAGCGTGCCAAGTGGGTCCTGCAAACTGACACCCAGAACAGTGGCTTGTGAGTTTTGTTTCCCAGGGAAAAAGCCTGTACAGTGGTTCAGGGGCCTGAGGCCTTAAATTGCCGGGTGCCTCCTGGAGATCCGCCTCTCACAGGATGCCTCCCAGGCGCAACATGACACCAGTGCACACTTGGTCTGGTTTAAGAGTGCCAAGTGGGTCCTGAAAACTGACACCCAGAACAGTGGCTTGTGAGTTTTGTTTCCCAGGGAAAAAGCCTGTACAATGGTTCAGGGTCCTGCAGCCTTAAATTGCCGGGTGTCTACTGAAATTACGCCTCTCGCAGGATGCCTCCCAGACGCAAGGTGGCACCAGTGCCAACTTGGTCTGGTTTGAGAGTGCCACGTGGGTCCTGCAAACTGACACCCAGAACAGTGGCTTGTGAGTTTTGTTTCCCAGGGAAAAAGCCTGTACAATGGTTCAGGGTCCTGCGGCCTTAAATTGCCGGGTGCCTCCTAGAATTCGGCCTCTCGCCGGATGCCTCCCAGACGCAAGGTGGCACCAGTTCCAACTTGGTCTAGTTTAAGAGTGCCAAGTGGGTCCTGAAAACTGACACCCAGAACAGTGGCTTGTGAGTTTTGTCTCCCAGGGAAAAAGCCTGTACAATGGTTCAGGGTCCTACGGACTTAAATTGCCGGCTGCCTCCTGGAGATCCGCCGCCCGCAGGATGCCTCCCAGACGCAAGGTGGCACCAGTGCCAACTTGGTCTTGTTTGAGAGTGTCAAGTGGGTCCTGAAAACTGACACCCAGAACAGTGGCTTGTGAGTTTTGTTTCCCAGGGAAAAAGCCTGTACAATGGTTCAGGGTCCTGCGGCCTTAAATTGCCGGGTGCCTCTTGGAATTGCGCCGCTCGCAGGATGACTCCCAGATGCAAGGTGGCACCAGTGCCAACTTGGTCTGGTTTGAGAGTGCCAAGTGGGTCCTGAAAACTGACACCCAGAACAGTGGCTTGTGAGTTTTGTTTCCCAGGGAAAAAGCCTGTACAATGGTTCAGGGTCCTGCGGCCTTAAATTGCCGGGTGAATCCTGGAATTCCGCATCTCGCCAGATGTTTCCCAGACGCTAAGCAACACCAGTGCCAACTTGGTCTGGTTTAAGAGTGCCAAGTGGGTCCGGGAAACTGGCACCCAGAACAGTGGCTTGTGAGTTTTGTTTCCCAGGGAAAAAGCCTGTAAAATGGTTCAGGGGCCTGCGGCCTTAAATTGCCGGGAGCTACATGGACATCCGCCTCTCGCAGGATGCCTCCCAGACGCAAGGTGGCACCAGTGCCAACTTGGTCTGGTTTGAGAGTGTCAAGTGGGTCCTGAAAACTGACACCCAGAACAGTGGCTTGTGAGTTTTGTTTCCCAGGGAAAAAGCCTGTAGAATGGTTTTGGGTGCTGTGGCCTTAAATTGCCAGGTGCCTCCTGGAATTCCGCCTCTCGCAGGATGCCTCCCAGATGCAAGGTGGCACCAGTGCCAACTTGGTCTGGTTTGAGAGTGTAAGGTGGGTCCTGAAAACTGACACCCAGAACAGTGGCTTGTGAGTTTTGTTTCCCAGGGAAAAAGCCTGTACAATAGTTCAGGGGACTGAGGCCTTAAATTGCCGGGTGCCTCCTGGAGATCCGCCTCTCACAGGATGCCTCCCAGGCGCAACATGACACCAGTGCCAACTTGGTCTAGTTTGAGAGTGCCAAGTGGGTCCTGAAAACTGACACCCAGAACAGTGGCTTGTGAGTTTGTTTCCCAGGGAAAAAGCCTGTACAATGGTTCAGGGTCCTGCGGCCTTAAATTGCCGGGTGCCTCCTGGAATTCGGCCTCTCGCAGGATGCCTCCCAGACGCAAGGTGGCACCAGTGCCAACTTGGTCTGGTTTAAGAGTGCCAAGTGGGTCCTGAAAACTGACACCCAGAACAGTGGCTTTTGAGTTTTCTTTCCCAGGGAAAAAGCCTGTAAAATGGTTCAGGGGCCTGAGGCCTTAAATTGCCGGGTGCCTCCCGGAGATCCGCCTCTCGCACGATGCCTCCCAGGCGCAACATGACACCAGTGCCAACTTGGTCTGGTTTGAGAGTGCCAAGTGGGTCCTGAAAACTGACACCCAGAACAGAGCCTTGTGAGTTTTGTTTCCCAGGGAAAAAGCCTTTACAATGGTTCAGGGTCCTGCGGACCTAAATTGCCGGGTGCCTCCTGGAATTCCGCCTCTCGCAGGATGCCTCCCAGACGCAAGGTGGCACCAGTGCCAACTTGGTCTGGTTTGAGAGTGCCAAGTGGGTCCTGAAAACTGACACCCAGAACAGTGGCTTGTGAGTTTTGTTTCCCAGGGAAAAAGCCTGTAAAATGGTTCAGGGGCCTGCGGCCTTAAATTGCCGGGTGCCTCCTGGAATTGCGCCTCTCGCAGGATGCCTCCCAGACGCAAGGTGGCACCAGTGCCAACTTGGTCTGGTTTGAGAGTGTCAAGTGGGTCCTGAAAACTGACAGCCAGAACAGTGGCTTTGTGAGTTTTGTTTCCCAGGGAAAAAGCCTGTACAATGGTTCAGGATCCTAAGGACTTAAATTGCCGGCTGCCTCCTGGAGATCCGCCTCTCGCAGGATGCCTCCCAGACGCAAGGTGGCACCAGTGCACACTTGGTCTGGTTTAAGAGTGCCAAGTGGGTCCTGAAAACTGACACCCAGAACAGTGGCTTGTGAGTTTTGTTTGCCAGGGAAAAAGCCTGTACAATGGTTCAGGGTCCTGCGGACTTAAATTGCCGGGTGCCTCCTGGAATTGCGCCTCTCGCAGGATGCCTCCAGTACGCAAGGTGGCACCATTGCCAACTTGGTCTGCTTTGAGAGTGTCAAGTTGGTCCTGAAAACTGACACCCAGGACAGTGGCTTGTGAGTTTTGTTTCCCAGGGAAAAAGCCTGTACAATGGTTCAGGGTCCTGCGGCCTTAAATTGCCGGGTGCCTCCTGGAATTCCGCCTCTCGCAGGATGCCTCCCAGACGCAAGGTGGCACCAGTGCCAACTTGGTCTGGTTTAAGAGTGCCAAGTGGGTCCTGAAAACTGACATCCAGAACAGTGGCTTGTGAGTTTTGTTTCCCAGGGAAAAAGCCTGTACAATGGTTCAGGGTCCTGCGGCCTTAAATTTCCGGGTGCCTCCTAGAATTCGGCCTCTCGCAGGATGCCTCCCAGACGCAAGGTGGCACCAGTTCCAACTTGGTCTGGTTTAAGAGTGCCAAGTGGGTCCTGAAAACTGACACCCAGAACAGTGGCTTGTGAGTTTTGTTTCCCAGGGAAAAAGCCTGTAAAATGGTTAAGGGGCCTGAAGCCTTAAATTGCCGAGTGCCTCCTGGAATTCGGACTCTCGCAGGGAGCTTCCCAGACACAAGGTGGCACCAGTTCCAACTTGGTCTTGTTTAAGAGTGCCAAGTGGGTCCTGCAAACTGACACCCAGAACAGTGGCTTGTGAGTTTTGTTTTCCAGGGAAAAAGCCTGTACTGTGGTTAAGGGTCCTGCGGCCTTAAATTGCCGGGTGCCTCCTGGAATTTGGCCTCTCGCAGGATGCCTCCCAGACGCAATATGGCACCAGTTCAAACTTGGTCTTGTTTAAGCGTGCCAAGTGGGTCCTGCAAACTGACACCCAGAACAGTGGCTTGTGAGTTTTGTTTCCCAGGGAAAAAGCCTGTACAGTGGTTCAGGGGCCTGAGGCCTTAAATTGCCGGGTGCCTCCTGGCGATCCGCCTCTCACAGGATGCCTCCCAGGCGCAACATGACACCAGTGCACACTTGGTCTGGTTTAAGAGTGCCAAGTGGGTCCTGAAAACTGACACCCAGAACAGTGGCTTGTGAGTTTTGTTTCCCAGGGAAAAAGCCTGTACAATGGTTCAGGGTCCTGCAGCCTTAAATTGCCGGGTGTCTACTGAAATTGCGCCTCTCGCAGGATGCCTCCCAGACGCAAGGTGGCACCAGTGCCAACTTGGTCTGCTTTGAGAGTGTCAAGTGGGTCCTGAAAACTGACACCCAGAACAGTGGCTTGTGAGTTTTCTTTCCCAGGGAAAAAGCCTGTACAATGGTTCAGGGGCTTGAGGCCTTAAATTGACGAGTGCCTTCTGGAGATCCGCCTCTCACAAAATGCCTCCCAGGCGCAACATGACACCAGTGCCAACTTGGTCTGGTTTAAGAGTGCCAAGTGGGTCCGGGAAACTGACACCCAGAACAGAGCCTTGTGAGTTTTGTTTCCCAGGGAAAAAGCCTGTACAATGGTTCAGGGGCCTGCAGCCTTAAATTGCCGGGTGCCTCCTGGAATTCGGCGTCTTGCAGGATGCCTCCCAGACGCAAGGTGGCACCAGTGCCAACTTGGTCTGGTTTGAGAGTGCCAAGTGGGTCCTGAAAACTGACACCCAGAACAGTGGCTTGTGAGTTTTGTTTCCCAGGGTAAAAAGCCTGTACAATGGTTCAGGGTCCTGCGGCCGTAAATTGCCGGGTGAATCCTGGAATTCCGCATCTCGCCAGATGTTTCCCAGACGCTAAGCAACACCAGTGCCAACTTGGTCTGGTTTGAGAGTGTCAAGTGGGTCCTGAAAACTGACACCCAGAACAGTGGCTTGTGAGTTTTGTTTCCCAGGGAAAAAGCCTGTAGAATGGTTTTGGGTGCTGCGGTCTTAAATTGCCAGGTGCCTCCTGGAATTCCGCCTCTCGCAGGATGCCTCCCAGATGCAAGGTGGCACCAGTGCCAACTTGGTCTGGTTTGAGAGTGTAAGGTGGGTCCTGAAAACTGACACCCAGAACAGTGGCTTGTGAGTTTTGTTTCCCAGGGAAAAAGCCTGTACAATAGTTCAGGGGACTGAGGCCTTAAATTGCCGGGTGCCTCCTGGAGATCCGCCTCTCACAGGATGCCTCCCAGGCGCAACATGACACCAGTGCCAACTTGGTCTGGTTTGAGAGTGCCAAGTGGGTCCTGAAAACTGACACCCAGAACAGTGGCTTGTGAGTTTTGTTTCCCAGGGAAAAAGCCTGTACCATGGTTCAGGGTCCTGCGGCCTTAAATTGCCGGGTGCGTCCTAGAATTCGGCCTCTCGCAGGATGCCTCCCAGACGCAAGGTGGCACCAGTGCCAACTTGGTCTGGTTTAAGAGTGCCAAGTGGGTCCTGAAAACTGACACCCAGAACAGTGGCTTGTGAGTTTTCTTTCCCAGGGAAAAAGCCTGTAAAATGGTTCAGGGGCCTTAGGCCTTAAATTGCCGGGTGCCTCCCGGAGATCCGCCTCTCGCAGGATGCCTCCCAGGCGCAACATGACACCAGTGCCAACTTGGTCTGGTTTGAGAGTGCCAAGTGGGTCCTGAAAACTGACACCCAGAACAGTGGCTTGTGAGTTTTGTTTCCCAGGGAAAAAGCCTGTACAATGGTTCAGGGTCCTGCGGCCTTAAATTGCCGGGTGCCTCCTAGAATTCGGCCTCTCGCAGGATGCCTCCCAGACGCAAGGTGGCACCAGTTCCAACTTGGTCTGGTTTTAGAGTGTCAAGTGGGTCCTGAAAACTGACAGCCAGAACAGTGGCTTTGTGAGTTTTGTTTCCCAGGGAAAAAGCCTGTACAATGGTTCAGGGTCCTACGGACTTAAATTGCCGGCTGCCTCCTGGAGATCCGCCTCTCGCAGGATGCCTCCCAGACGCAAGGTGGCACCAGTGCACACTTGGTCTGGTTTAAGAGTGCCAAGTGGGTCCTGAAAACTGACACCCAGAACAGTGGCTTGTGAGTTTTGTTTGCCAGGGAAAAAGCCTGTACAATGGTTCAGGGTCCTGCGGACTTAAATTGCCGGGTGCCTCCTGGAATTGCGCCTCTCGCAGGATGCCTCCCAGACGCAAGGTGGCACCATTGCCAACTTGGCCTGCTTTGAGAGTGTCAAGTTGGTCCTGAAAACTGACACCCAGAACAGTGGCTTGTAAGTTTTGTTTCCCAGGGAAAAAGCCTGTACAATGGTTCAGGGTCCTGCGGCCTTAAATTGCCGGGTGAATCCTGGAATTCCGCATCTCACAGGATGCCTCCCAGGCGCAACATGACACCAGTGCACACTTGGTCTGGTTTAAGAGTGCCAAGTGGGTCCTGAAAACTGACACCCAGAACAGTGGCTTGTGAGTTTTGTTTCCCAGGGAAAAAGCCTGTACAATGGTTCAGGGTCCTGCAGCCTTAAATTGCCGGGTGTCTACTGAAATTGCGCCTCTCGAAGGATGCCTCCCAGACGCAAGGTGGCACCAGTGCCAACTTGGTCTGCTTTGAGAGTGTCAAGTGGGTCCTGAAAACTGACACCCAGAACAGTGGCTTGTGAGTTTTGTTTCCCAGGGAAAAAGCCTGTACAATGGTTCAGGGGCTTGAGGCCTTAAATTGCCGAGTGCCTTCTGGAGATCCGCCTCTCACAAAATGCCTCCCAGGCGCAACATGACACCAGTGCCAACTTGGTCTGGTTTAAGAGTGCCAAGTGGGTCCGGGAAACTGACACCCAGAACAGAGCCTTGTGAGTTTTGTTTCCCAGGGAAAAAGCCTGTACAATGGTTCAGGGGCCTGCGGCCTTAAATTGCCGGGTGCCTCCTGGAATTCGGCGTCTTGCAGGATGCCTCCCAGACGCAAGGTGGCACCAGTGCCAACTTGGTCTGGTTTGAGAGTGCCAAGTGGGTCCTGAAAACTGACACCCAGAACAGTGGCTTGTGAGTTTTGTTTCCCAGGGAAAAAGCCTGTACCATGGTTCAGGGTCCTGCGGCCTTAAATTGCCGGGTGCGTCCTAGAATTCGGCCTCTCGCAGGATGCCTCCCAGACGCAAGGTGGCACCAGTGCCAACTTGGTCTGGTTTAAGAGTGCCAAGTGGGTCCTGAAAACTGACACCCAGAACAGAGGCTTGTGAGTTTTCTTTCCCAGGGAAAAAGCCTGTAAAATTGTTCAGGGGCCTGAGGCCTTAAATTGCCGGGTGCCTCCCGGAGATCCGCCTCTCGCAGGATGCCTCCCAGGCGCAACATGACACCAGTGCCATTTTGGTCTGGTTTGAGAGTGCCAAGTGGGTCCTGAAAACTGACACCCAGAACAGTGGCTTGTGAGTTTTGTTTCCCAGGGAAAAAGCCTGTACAATGGTTCAGGGTCCTGCGGCCTTAAATTTCCGGGTGCCTCCTGGAATTGCGCCTCTCGCAGGATGCCTCCCAGACGCAAGGTGGCACCATTGCCAACTTGGTCTGCTTTGAGAGTGTCAAGTTGGTCCTGAAAACTGACACCCAGAACAGTGGCTTGTGAGTTTTGTTTCCCAGGGAAAAAGCCTGTAAAATGGTTCAGGGGCCTGAGGCCTTAAATTGCCGGGTGCCTCCTGGAATTGCGCCTCTCGCAGGATGCCTCCCAGACGCAAGGTGGCACCAGTGCCAACTTGGTCTGGTTTGAGAGTGTCAAGTGGGTCCTGAAAACTGACAGCCAGAACAGTGGCTTTGTGAGTTTTGTTTCCCAGGGAAAAAGCCTGTACAATGGTTCAGGATCCTACGGACTTAAATTGCCGGCTGCCTCCTGGAGATCCGCCTCTCGCAGGATGCCTCCCAGACGCAAGGTGGCACCTGTGCCAACTTGGTCTGGTTTAAGAGTGCCAAGTGGGTCCTGAAAACTGACACCCAGAACAGTGGCTTGTGAGTTTTGTTTCCCAGGGAAAAAGCCTGTACAATGGTTCAGGGTCCTGCGGCCTTAAATTGCCGGGTGAATCCTGGAATTCCGCATCTCGCCAGATGTTTCCCAGACGCTAAGCAACACCAGTGCCAACTTGGTCTGGTTTAAGAGTGCCAAGTGGGTCCGGGAAACTGGCACCCAGAACAGTAGCTTGTGAGTTTTGTTTCCCAGGGAAAAAGCCTGTACAATGGTTCAGGGTCCTGCGGCCTTAAATTGCCGGGTGCCTCCTAGAATTCGGCCTCTCGCAGGATGCCTCCCAGACGCAAGGTGGCACCAGTGCCAACTTGGTCTGGTTTGAGAGTGTCAAGTGGGTCCTGAAAACTGACACCCAGAACAGTGGCTTGTGAGTTTTGTTTCCCAGGGAAAAAGCCTGTAGAATGGTTTTGGGTGCTGCGGCCTTAAATTGCCAGGTGCCTCCTGGAATTCCGCCTCTCGCAGGATGCCTCCCAGATGCAAGGTGGCACCAGTGCCAACTTGGTCTGGTTTGAGAGTGTAAGGTGGGTCCTGAAAACTGACACCCAGAACAGTGGCTTGTGAGTTTTGTTTCCCAGGGAAAAAGCCTGTAAAATGGTTCAGGGGCCTGAAGCCTTAAATTGCCGAGTGCCTCCTGGAATTCGGCTACTCGCAGGATGCCTCCCAGACACAAGGTGGCACCAGTTCCAACTTGGTCTTGTTTAAGAGTGCCAAGTGGGTCCTGCAAACTGACACCCAGAACAGTGGCTTGTGAGTTTTGTTTTCCAGGGAAAAAGCCTGTACTGTGGTTAAGGGTCCTGCGGCCTTAAATTGCCGGGTGCCTCCTGGAATTTGGCCTCTCGCAGGATGCCTCCCAGACACAAGGTGGCACCAGTTCAAACTTGGTCTTGTTTAAGCGTGCCAAGTGGGTCCTGCAAACTGACACCCAGAACAGTGGCTTGTGAGTTTTGTTTCCCAGGGAAAAAGCCTGTACAGTGGTTCAGGGGCCTGAGGCCTTAAATTGCCGGGTGCCTCCTGGCGATCCGCCTCTCACAGGATGCCTCCTAGGCGCAACATGACACCAGTGCACACTTGGTCTGGTTTAAGAGTGCCAAGTGGGTCCTGAAAACTGACACCCAGAACAGTGGCTTGTGAGTTTTGTTTCCCAGGGAAAAAGCCTGTACAATGGTTCAGGGTCCTGCAGCCTTAAATTGCCGGGTGTCTACTGAAATTGCGCCTCTCGCAGGATGCCTCCCAGACGCAAGGTGGCACCAGTGCCAACTTGGTCTGCTTTGAGAGTGTCAAGTGGGTCCTGAAAACTGACACCCAGAACAGTGGCTTGTGAGTTTTGTTTCCCAGGGAAAAAGCCTGTACAATGGTTCAGGGGCTTGAGGCCTTAAATTGACGAGTGCCTTCTGGAGATCCGCCTCTCACAAAATGCCTCCCAGGCGCAACATGAAACCAGTGCCAACTTGGTCTGGTTTAAGAGTGCCAAGTGGGTCCGGGAAACTGACACCCAGAACAGAGCCTTGTGAGTTTTGTTTCCCAGGGAAAAAGCCTGTACAATGGTTCAGGGGCCTGCAGCCTTAAATTGCCGGGTGCCTCCTGGAATTCGGCGTCTTGCAGGATGCCTCCCAGACGCAAGGTGGCACCAGTGCCAACTTGGTCTGGTTTGAGAGTGCCAAGTGGGTCCTGAAAACTGACACCCAGAACAGTGGCTTGTGAGTTTTGTTTCCCAGGGAAAAAGCCTGTACAATGGTTCAGGGTCCTGCGGCCGTAAATTGCCGGGTGAATCCTGGAATGCCGCATCTCGCCAGATGTTTCCCAGACGCTAAGCAACACCAGTGCCAACTTGGTCTGGTTTAAGAGTGCCAAGTGGGTCCGGGAAACTGGCACCCAGAACAGTGGCTTGTGAGTTTTGTTTCCCAGGGAAAAAGCCTGTACAATGGTTCAGGGTCCTGCGGCCTTAAATTGCCGGGTGCCTCCTAGAATTCGGCCTCTCGCAGGATGCCTCCCAGACGCAAGGTGGCACCAGTGCCAACTTGGTCTGGTTTGAGAGTGTCAAGTGGGTCCTGAAAACTGACACCCAGAACAGTGGCTTGTGAGTTTTGTTTCCCAGGGAAAAAGCCTGTAGAATGGTTTTGGGTTCTGCGGCCTTAAATTGCCAGGTGCCTCCTGGAATTCCGCCTCTCGCAGGATGCCTCCCAGATGCAAGGTGGCACCAGTGCCAACTTGGTCTGGTTTGAGAGTGTAAGGTGGGTCCTGAAAACTGACACCCAGAACAGTGGCTTGTGAGTTTTGTTTCTCAGGGAAAAAGCCTGTACAATAGTTCAGGGGACTGAGGCCTTAAATTGCCGGGTGCCTCCTGGAGATCCGCCTCTCACAGGATGCCTCCCAGGCGCAACATGACACCAGTGCCAACTTGGTCTGGTTTGAGAGTGCCAAGTGGGTCCTGAAAACTGACACCCAGAACAGTGGCTTGTGAGTTTTGTTTCCCAGGGAAAAAGCCTGTACAATGGTTCAGGGTCCTGCGGCCTTAAATTGCCGGGTGCCTCCTGGAATTCGGCCTCTCGCAGGATGCCTCCCAGACGCAAGGTGGCACCAGTGCCAACTTGGTCTGGTTTAAGAGTGCCAAGTGGGTCCTGAAAACTGACACCCAGAACAGAGGCTTGTGAGTTTTCTTTCCCAGGGAAAAAGCCTGTAAAATGGTTCAGGGGCCTGAGGCCTTAAATTGCCGGGTGCCTCCCGGAGATCCGCCTCTCGCAGGATGCCTCCCAGACGCAACATGACACCAGTGCCAACTTGGTCTGGTTTGAGAGTGCCAAGTGGGTCCTGAAAACTGACACCCAGAACAGTGGCTTGTGAGTTTTGTTTCCCAGGGAAAAAGCCTGTACAATGGTTCAGGGTCCTGCGGCCTTAAATTTCCGGGTGCCTCCTAGAATTCGGCCTCTCGCAGGATGCCTCCCAGACGCAAGGTGGCACCAGTTCCAACTTGGTCTGGTTTAAGAGTGCCAAGTGGGTCCTGAAAACTGACACCCAGAACAGTGGCTTGTGAGTTTTGTTTCCCAGGGAAAAAGCCTGTAAAATGGTTCAGGGGCCTGAGGCCTTAAATTGCCGGGTGCCTCCTGGAATTGCGCCTCTCGCAGGATGCCTCCCAGACGCAAGGTGGCACCAGTGCCAACTTGGTCTGGTTTGAGAGTGTCAAGTGGGTCCTGAAAACTGACACCCAGAACAGTGGCTTGTGAGTTTTGTTTGCCAGGGAAAAAGCCTGTACAATGGTTCAGGGTCCTGCGGCCTTAAATTGCCGGATGCCTCCTGGAATTCCGCCTCTCGCAGGATGCCTCCCAGACGCAAGGTGGCACCAGTGCCAACTTGGTCTGGTTTGAGAGTGCCAGGTGGCTCCTGCAAACTGACACCCAGAACAGTGGCTCGTGAGTTTTCTTTCCCAGGGAAAAAGCCTGTAAAATGGTTCAGCGTCCTGCGGCCTTAAATTGCCGGGTGCCTCCTGGAGATCCGCCTCTCACAGGATGCCTCCCAGACACAAGGTGGCACCAGTTCAAACTTGGTCTTGTTTAAGCGTGCCAAGTGGGTCCTGCAAACTGACACCCAGAACAGTGGCTTGTGAGTTTTGTTTCCCAGGGAAAAAGCTTGTACAGTGGTTCAGGGGCCTGAAGCCTTAAATTGCCGGGTGCCTCCTGGAATTCGGCTACTCGCTGGATGCCTCCCAGACACAAGGTGGCACCAGTTCCAACTTGGTCTTGTTTAAGAGTGCCAAGTGGGTCCTGAAAACTGACACCCAGAACAGTGGCTTGTGAGTTTTGTTTCCCAGTGAAAAAGCCTGTACAATGGTTCAGGGGCCTGAAGCCTTAAATTGCCGGGTGCCTCCTGGAATTTGGCCTCTCGCAGGATGCCTCCCAGACACAAGGTGGCACCAGTTCAAACTTGGTCTTGTTTAAGCGTGCCAAGTGGGTCCTGCAAACTGACACCCAGAACAGTGGCTTGTGAGTTTTGTTTCCCAGGGAAAAAGCCTGTACAGTGGTTCAGGGGCCTGAGGCCTTAAATTGCCGGGTGCCTCCTGGCGATCCGCCTCTCACAGGATGCCTCCTAGGCGCAACATGACACCAGTGCACACTTGGTCTGGTTTAAGAGTGCCAAGTGGGTCCTGAAAACTGACACCCAGAACAGTGGCTTGTGAGTTTTGTTTCCCAGGGAAAAAGCCTGTACAATGGTTCAGGGTCCTGCAGCCTTAAATTGCCGGGTGTCTACTGAAATTGCGCCTCTCGCAGGATGCCTCCCAGACGCAAGGTGGCACCAGTGCCAACTTGGTCTGCTTTGAGAGTGTCAAGTGGGTCCTGAAAACTGACACCCAGAACAGTGGCTTGTGAGTTTTGTTTCCCAGGGAAAAAGCCTGTACAATGGTTCAGGGGCTTGAGGCCTTAAATTGACGAGTGCCTTCTGGAGATCCGCCTCTCACAAAATGCCTCCCAGGCGCAACATGAAACCAGTGCCAACTTGGTCTGGTTTAAGAGTGCCAAGTGGGTCCGGGAAACTGACACCCAGAACAGAGCCTTGTGAGTTTTGTTTCCCAGGGAAAAAGCCTGTACAATGGTTCAGGGGCCTGCAGCCTTAAATTGCCGGGTGCCTCCTGGAATTCGGCGTCTTGCAGGATGCCTCCCAGACGCAAGGTGGCACCAGTGCCAACTTGGTCTGCTTTGAGAGTGCCAAGTGGGTCCTGAAAACTGACACCCAGAACAGTGGCTTGTGAGTTTTGTTTCCCAGGGAAAAAGCCTGTACAATGGTTCAGGGTCCTGCGGCCGTAAATTGCCGGGTGAATCCTGGAATGCCGCATCTCGCCAGATGTTTCCCAGACGCTAAGCAACACCAGTGCCAACTTGGTCTGGTTTAAGAGTGCCAAGTGGGTCCGGGAAACTGGCACCCAGAACAGTGGCTTGTGAGTTTTGTTTCCCAGGGAAAAAGCCTGTACAATGGTTCAGGGTCCTGCGGCCTTAAATTGCCGGGTGCCTCCTAGAATTCGGCCTCTCGCAGGATGCCTCCCAGACGCAAGGTGGCACCAGTGCCAACTTGGTCTGGTTTGAGAGTGTCAAGTGGGTCCTGAAAACTGACACCCAGAACAGTGGCTTGTGAGTTTTGTTTCCCAGGGAAAAAGCCTGTAGAATGGTTTTGGGTTCTGCGGCCTTAAATTGCCAGGTGCCTCCTGGAATTCCGCCTCTCGCAGGATGCCTCCCAGATGCAAGGTGGCACCAGTGCCAACTTGGTCTGGTTTGAGAGTGTAAGGTGGGTCCTGAAAACTGACACCCAGAACAGTGGCTTGTGAGTTTTGTTTCTCAGGGAAAAAGCCTGTACAATAGTTCAGGGGACTGAGGCCTTAAATTGCCGGGTGCCTCCTGGAGATCCGCCTCTCACAGGATGCCTCCCAGGCGCAACATGACACCAGTGCCAACTTGGTCTGGTTTGAGAGTGCCAAGTGGGTCCTGAAAACTGACACCCAGAACAGTGGCTTGTGAGTTTTGTTTCCCAGGGAAAAAGCCTGTACAATGGTTCAGGGTCCTGCGGCCTTAAATTGCCGGGTGCCTCCTGGAATTCGGCCTCTCGCAGGATGCCTCCCAGACGCAAGGTGGCACCAGTGCCAACTTGGTCTGGTTTAAGAGTGCCAAGTGGGTCCTGAAAACTGACACCCAGAACAGAGGCTTGTGAGTTTTCTTTCCCAGGGAAAAAGCCTGTAAAATGGTTCAGGGGCCTGAGGCCTTAAATTGCCGGGTGCCTCCCGGAGATCCGCCTCTCGCAGGATGCCTCCCAGACGCAACATGACACCAGTGCCAACTTGGTCTGGTTTGAGAGTGCCAAGTGGGTCCTGAAAACTGACACCCAGAACAGTGGCTTGTGAGTTTTGTTTCCCAGGGAAAAAGCCTGTACAATGGTTCAGGGTCCTGCGGCCTTAAATTGCCGGGTGCCTCCTAGAATTCGGCCTCTCGCAGGATGCCTCCCAGACGCAAGGTGGCACCAGTTCCAACTTGGTCTGGTTTAAGAGTGCCAAGTGGGTCCTGAAAACTGACACCCAGAACAGTGGCTTGTGAGTTTTGTTTCCCAGGGAAAAAGCCTGTAAAATGGTTCAGGGGCCTGAGGCCTTAAATTGCCGGGTGCCTCCTGGAATTGCGCCTCTCGCAGGATGCCTCCCAGACGCAAGGTGGCACCAGTGCCAACTTGGTCTGGTTTGAGAGTGTCAAGTGGGTCCTGAAAACTGACACCCAGAACAGTGGCTTGTGAGTTTTGTTTGCCAGGGAAAAAGCCTGTACAATGGTTCAGGGTCCTGCGGCCTTAAATTGCCGGATGCCTCCTGGAATTCCGCCTCTCGCAGGATGCCTCCCAGACGCAAGGTGGCACCAGTGCCAACTTGGTCTGGTTTGAGAGTGCCAGGTGGCTCCTGCAAACTGACACCCAGAACAGTGGCTCGTGAGTTTTCTTTCCCAGGGAAAAAGCCTGTAAAATGGTTCAGCGTCCTGCGGCCTTAAATTGCCGGGTGCCTCCTGGAGATCCGCCTCTCACAGGATGCCTCCCAGACACAAGGTGGCACCAGTTCAAACTTGGTCTTGTTTAAGCGTGCCAAGTGGGTCCTGCAAACTGACACCCAGAACAGTGGCTTGTGAGTTTTGTTTCCCAGGGAAAAAGCCTGTACAGTGGTTCAGGGGCCTGAAGCCTTAAATTGCCGGGTGCCTCCTGGAATTCGGCTACTCGCAGGATGCCTCCCAGACACAAGGTGGCACCAGTTCCAACTTGGTCTTGTTTAAGAGTGCCAAGTGGGTCCTGAAAACTGACACCCAGAACAGTGGCTTGTGAGTTTTGTTTCCCAGTGAAAAAGCCTGTACAATGGTTCAGGGGCCTGAAGCCTTAAATTGCCGGGTGCCTCCTGGAATTTGGCCTCTCGCAGGATGCCTCCCAGACACAAGGTGGCACCAGTTCAAACTTGGTCTTGTTTAAGCGTGCCAAGTGGGTCCTGCAAACTGACACCCAGAACAGTGGCTTGTGAGTTTTGTTTCCCAGGGAAAAAGCCTGTACAATGGTTCAGGGTCCTGCGGCCTTAAATTGCCGGGTGAATCCTGGAATTCCGCATCTCACAGGATGCCTCCCAGGCGCAACATGACACCAGTGCCAACTTGGTCTGGTTTGAGAGTGCCAAGTGGGTCCTGAAAACTGACACCCAGAACAGTGGCTTGTGAGTTTTGTTTCCCAGGGAAAAAGCCTGTACAATGGTTCAGGGTCCTGCAGCCTTAAATTGCCGGGTGTCTACTGAAATTGCGCCTCTCGCAGGATGCCTCCCAGACGCAAGGTGGCACCAGTGCCAACTTGGTCTGCTTTGAGAGTGTCAAGTGGGTCCTGAAAACTGACACCCAGAACAGTGGCTTGTGAGTTTTGTTTCCCAGGGAAAAAGCCTGTACAATGGTTCAGGGGCTTGAGGCCTTAAATTGCCGAGTGCCTTCTGGAGATCCGCCTCTCACAAAATGCCTCCCAGGCGCAACATGAAACCAGTGCCAACTTGGTCTGGTTTAAGAGTGCCAAGTGGGTCCGGGAAACTGACACCCAGAACAGAGCCTTGTGAGTTTTGTTTCCCAGGGAAAAAGCCTGTACAATGGTTCAGGGGCCTGCGGCCTTAAATTGCCGGGTGCCTCCTGGAATTCGGCGTCTTGCAGGATGCCTCCCAGACGCAAGGTGGCACCAGTGCCAACTTGGTCTGGTTTGAGAGTGCCAAGTGGGTCCTGCAAACTGACACCCAGAACAGTGGCTTGTGAGTTTTGTTTCCCAGGGAAAAAGCCTGTACAATGGTTCAGGGTCCTGCGGCCTTAAATTGCCGGGAGCCTCTTGGAATTGCGCCTCTCGCAGGATGCCTCCCAGACGCAAGGTGGCACCAGTTCCAACTTGGTCTGGTTTAGGAGTGCCAAGTGGGTCCTGAAAACTGACACCCAGAACAGTGGCTTGTGAGTTTTGTTTCCCAGGGAAAAAGCCTGTAAAATGGTTCAGGGGCCTGAGGCCTTAAATTGCCGGGAGCCTCTTGGAATTGCGCCTCTCGCAGGATGCCTCCCAGACGCAAGGTGGCACCAGTGCCAACTTGGTCTGGTTTGAGAGTGTCAAGTGGGTCCTGAAAACTGACACCCAGAACAGTGGCTTGTGAGTTTTGTTTGCCAGGGAAAAAGCCTGTACAATGGTTCAGGGTCCTGCGGACTTAAATTGCCGGGTGCCTCCTGGAATTGCGCCTCCCGCAGGATGCCTCCCAGACGCAAGGTGGCACCATTGCCAACTTGGTCTGCTTTGAGAGTGTCAAGTTGGTCCTGAAAACTGACACCCAGAACAGTGGCTTGTGAGTTTTGTTTCCCAGGGAAAAAGCCTGTACAATGGTTCAGGGTCCTGCGGCCTTAAATTGCCGGGTGCCTCCTGGAATTCCGCCTCTCGCAGGATGCCTCCCAGACGCAAGGTGGCACCAGTGCAAACTTGGTCTTGTTTAAGCGTGCCAAGTGGGTCCTGCAAACTGACACCCAGAACAGTGGCTTGTGAGTTTTGTTTCCCAGGGAAAAAGCCTGTACAATGGTTCAGGGTCCTGCGGCCTTAAATTGCCGGTTGAATCCTGGAATTCCGCATCTCACAGGATGCCTCCCAGGCGCAACATGACACCAGTGCCAACTTGGTCTAGTTTGAGAGTGCCAAGTGGGTCCTGAAAACTGACACCCAGAACAGTGGCTTGTGAGTTTTGTTTCCCAGGGAAAAAGCCTGTACAATGGTTCAGGGTCCTGCAGCCTTAAATTGCCGGGTGTCTACTGAAATTGCGCCTCTCGCAGGATGCCTCCCAGACGCAAGGTGGCACCAGTGCCAACTTGGTCTGCTTTGAGAGTGTCAAGTGGGTCCTGAAAACTGACACCCAGAACAGTGGCTTGTGAGTTTTGTTTCCCAGGGAAAAAGCCTGTACAATGGTTCAGGGGCTTGAGGCCTTAAATTGCCGAGTGCCTTCTGGAGATCCGCCTCTCACAAAATGCCTCCCAGGCGCAACATGACACCAGTGCCAACTTGGTCTGGTTTAAGAGTGCCAAGTGGGTCCGGGAAACTGACACCCAGAACAGAGCCTTGTGAGTTTTGTTTCCCAGGGAAAAAGCCTGTACAATGGTTCAGGGGCCTGCGGCCTTAAATTGCCGGGTGCCTCCTGGAATTCGGCGTCTTGCAGGATGCCTCCCAGACGCAAGGTGGCACCAGTGCCAACTTGGTCTGGTTTGAGAGTGCCAAGTGGGTCCTGCAAACTGACACCCAGAACAGTGGCTTGTGAGTTTTGTTTCCCAGGGAAAAAGCCTGTACAATGGTTCAGGGTCCTGCGGCCTTAAATTGCCGGGTGCCTCCTGGAATTCGGCCTCTCGCAGGATGCCTCCCAGACGCAAGGTGGCACCAGTTCCAACTTGGTCTGGTTTAGGAGTGCCAAGTGGGTCCTGAAAACTGACACCCAGAACAGTGGCTTGTGAGTTTTGTTTCCCAGGGAAAAAGCCTGTAAAATGGTTCAGGGGCCTGAGGCCTTAAATTGCCGGGAGCCTCTTGGAATTGCGCCTCTCGCAGGATGCCTCCCAGACGCAAGGTGGCACCAGTGCCAACTTGGTCTGGTTTGAGAGTGTCAAGTGGGTCCTGAAAACTGACACCCAGAACAGTGGCTTGTGAGTTTTGTTTGCCAGGGAAAAAGCCTGTACAATGGTTCAGGGTCCTGCGGACTTAAATTGCCGGGTGCCTCCTGGAATTGCGCCTCCCGCAGGATGCCTCCCAGACGCAAGGTGGCACCATTGCCAACTTGGTCTGCTTTGAGAGTGTCAAGTTGGTCCTGAAAACTGACACCCAGAACAGTGGCTTGTGAGTTTTGTTTCCCAGGGAAAAAGCCTGTACAATGGTTCAGGGTCCTGCGGCCTTAAATTGCCGGGTGCCTCCTGGAGATCCGCCTCTCACAGGATGCCTCCCAGACGCAACGTGGCACCAGTGCCAACTTGGTCTGGTTTGAGAGTGCCAGGTGGCTCCTGCAAACTGACACCCAGAACAGTGGCTTGTGAGTTTTCTTTCCCAGGGAAAAAGCCTGTAAAATGGTTCAGAGTCCTGCGGCCTTAAATTGCCGGGTGCCTCCTGGCGATCCGCCTCTCACAGGATGCCTCCCAGGCGCAACATGACACCAGTGCACACTTGGTCTGGTTTAAGAGTGCCAAGTGGGTCCTGAAAACTGACACCCAGAACAGTGGCTTGTGAGTTTTGTTTCCCAGGGAAAAAGCCTGTACAATGGTTCAGGGTCCTGCAGCCTTAAATTGCCGGGTGTCTACTGAAATTGCGCCTCTCGCAGGATGCCTCCCAGACGCAAGGTGGCACCAGTGCCAACTTGGTCTGCTTTGAGAGTGTCAAGTGGGTCCTGAAAACTGACACCCAGAACAGTGGCTTGTGAGTTTTGTTTCCCAGGGAAAAAGCCTGTACAATGGTTCAGGGGCTTGAGGCCTTAAATTGACGAGTGCCTTCTGGAGATCCGCCTCTCACAAAATGCCTCCCAGGCGCAACATGAAACCAGTGCCAACTTGGTCTGGTTTAAGAGTGCCAAGTGGGTCCGGGAAACTGACACCCAGAACAGAGCCTTGTGAGTTTTGTTTCCCAGGGAAAAAGCCTGTACAATGGTTCAGGGGCCTGCAGCCTTAAATTGCCGGGTGCCTCCTGGAATTCGGCGTCTTGCAGGATGCCTCCCAGACGCAAGGTGGCACCAGTGCCAACTTGGTCTGGTTTGAGAGTGCCAAGTGGGTCCTGAAAACTGACACCCAGAACAGTGGCTTGTGAGTTTTGTTTCCCAGGGAAAAAGCCTGTACAATGGTTCAGGGTCCTGCGGCCGTAAATTGCCGGGTGAATCCTGGAATGCCGCATCTCGCCAGATGTTTCCCAGACGCTAAGCAACACCAGTGCCAACTTGGTCTGGTTTGAGAGTGCCAGGTGGCTCCTGCAAACTGACACCCAGAACAGTGGCTTGTGAGTTTTGTTTCCCAGGGAAAAAGCCTGTACAATGGTTCAGGGTCCTGCGGCCTTAAATTGCCGGGTGCCTCCTAGAATTCGGCCTCTCGCAGGATGCCTCCCAGACGCAAGGTGGCACCAGTGCCAACTTGGTCTGGTTTGAGAGTGTCAAGTGGGTCCTGAAAACTGACACCCAGAACAGTGGCTTGTGAGTTTTGTTTCCCAGGGAAAAAGCCTGTAGAATGGTTTTGGGTTCTGCGGCCTTAAATTGCCAGGTGCCTCCTGGAATTCCGCCTCTCGCAGGATGCCTCCCAGATGCAAGGTGGCACCAGTGCCAACTTGGTCTGGTTTGAGAGTGTAAGGTGGGTCCTGAAAACTGACACCCAGAACAGTGGCTTGTGAGTTTTGTTTGCCAGGGAAAAAGCCTGTACAATAGTACAGGGGACTGAGGCCTTAAATTGCCGGGTGCCTCCTGGAGATCCGCCTCTCACAGGATGCCTCCCAGGCGCAACATGACACCAGTGCCAACTTGGTCTGGTTTGAGAGTGCCAAGTGGGTCCTGAAAACTGACACCCAGAACAGTGGCTTGTGAGTTTTGTTTCCCAGGGAAAAAGCCTGTACAATGGTTCAGGGTCCTGCGGCCTTAAATTGCCGGGTGCCTCCTGGAATTCGGCCTCTCGCAGGATGCCTCCCAGACGCAAGGTGGCACCAGTGCCAACTTGGTCTGGTTTAAGAGTGCCAAGTGGGTCCTGAAAACTGACACCCAGAACAGAGGCTTGTGAGTTTTCTTTCCCAGGGAAAAAGCCTGTAAAATGGTTCAGGGGCCTGAGGCCTTAAATTGCCGGGTGCCTCCCGGAGATCCGCCTCTCGCAGGATGCCTCCCAGGCGCAACATGACACCAGTGCCAACTTGGTCTGGTTTGAGAGTGCCAAGTGGGTCCTGAAAACTGACACCCAGAACAGTGGCTTGTGAGTTTTGTTTCCCAGGGAAAAAGCCTGTACAATGGTTCAGGGTCCTGCGGCCTTAAATTTCCGGGTGCCTCCTAGAATTCGGCCTCTCGCAGGATGCCTCCCAGACGCAAGGTGGCACCAGTTCCAACTTGGTCTGGTTTAAGAGTGCCAAGTGGGTCCTGAAAACTGACACCCAGAACAGTGGCTTGTGAGTTTTGTTTCCCAGGGAAAAAGCCTGTAAAATGGTTCAGGGGCCTGAGGCCTTAAATTGCCGGGTGCCTCCTGGAATTGCGCCTCTCGCAGGATGCCTCCCAGACGCAAGGTGGCACCAGTGCCAACTTGGTCTGGTTTGTGAGTGTCAAGTGGGTCCTGAAAACTGACACCCAGAACAGTGGCTTGTGAGTTTTGTTTGCCAGGGAAAAAGCCTGTACAATGGTTCAGGGTCCTGCGGCCTTAAATTGCCGGATGCCTCCTGGAATTCCGCCTCTCGCAGGATGCCTCCCAGACGCAAGGTGGCACCAGTGCCAACTTGGTCTGGTTTGAGAGTGCCAGGTGGCTCCTGCAAACTGACACCCAGAACAGTGGCTTGTGAGTTTTCTTTCCCAGGGAAAAAGCCTGTAAAATGGTTCAGCGTCCTGCGGCCTTAAATTGCCGGGTGCCTCCTGGAGATCCGCCTCTCACAGGATGCCTCCAAGGCGCAACCAGACACCTGTGCCAACTTGGTCTGGTTTGAGAGTGCCAAGTGGGTCCTGAAAACTGACACCCAGAACAGTGGCTTGTGAGTTTTGTTTCCCAGGGAAAAAGCCTGTACAATGGTTCAGGGGCCTGAAGCCTTAAATTGCCGGGTGCCTCCTGGAATTCGGCTACTCGCAGGATGCCTCCCAGACACAAGGTGGCACCAGTTCCAACTTGGTCTTGTTTAAGAGTGCCAAGTGGGTCCTGAAAACTGACACCCAGAACAGTGGCTTGTGAGTTTTGTTTCCCAGGGAAAAAGCCTGTACAATGGTTCAGGGGCCTGAAGCCTTAAATTGCCGGGTGCCTCCTGGAATTTGGCCTCTCGCAGGATGCCTCCCAGACACAAGGTGGCAC
Organism: Fringilla coelebs; assembly: GCF_963513975.1. Classification (NCBI taxonomy): domain Eukaryota; kingdom Metazoa; phylum Chordata; class Aves; order Passeriformes; family Fringillidae; genus Fringilla; species Fringilla coelebs. The sequence continues at coordinate 299,113 of NW_028167380.1, read as the reverse complement.
CAGTTCAAACTTGGTCTTGTTTAAGCGTGCCAAGTGGGTCCTGCAAACTGACACCCAGAACAGTGGCTTGTGAGTTTTGTTTCCCAGGGAAAAAGCCTGTACAATGGTTCAGGGTCCTGCGGCCTTAAATTGCCGGGTGAATCCTGGAATTCCGCATCTCACAGGATGCCTCCCAGGCGCAACATGACACCAGTGCCAACTTGGTCTAGTTTGAGAGTGCCAAGTGGGTCCTGAAAACTGACACCCAGAACAGTGGCTTGTGAGTTTTGTTTCCCAGGGAAAAAGCCTGTACAATGGTTCAGGGTCCTGCAGCCTTAAATTGCCGGGTGTCTACTGAAATTGCGCCTCTCGCAGGATGCCTCCCAGACGCAAGGTGGCACCAGTGCCAACTTGGTCTGCTTTGAGACTGTCAAGTGGGTCCTGAAAACTGACACCCAGAACAGTGGCTTGTGAGTTTTGTTTCCCAGGGAAAAAGCCTGTACAATGGTTCAGGGGCTTGAGGCCTTAAATTGCCGAGTGCCTTCTGGAGATCCGCCTCTCACAAAATGCCTCCCAGGCGCAACATGACACCAGTGCCAACTTGGTCTGGTTTAAGAGTGCCAAGTGGGTCCGGGAAACTGACACCCAGAACAGAGCCTTGTGAGTTTTGTTTCCCAGGGAAAAAGCCTGTACAATGGTTCAGGGGCCTGCGGCCTTAAATTGCCGGGTGCCTCCTGGAATTCGGCGTCTTGCAGGATGCCTCCCAGACGCAAGGTGGCACCAGTGCCAACTTGGTCTGGTTTGAGAGTGCCAAGTGGGTCCTGCAAACTGACACCCAGAACAGTGGCTTGTGAGTTTTGTTTCCCAGGGAAAAAGCCTGTACAATGGTTCAGGGTCCTGCGGCCTTAAATTGCCGGGTGCCTCCTGGAATTCGGCCTCTCGCAGGATGCCTCCCAGACGCAAGGTGGCACCAGTTCCAACTTGGTCTGGTTTAGGAGTGCCAAGTGGGTCCTGAAAACTGACACCCAGAACAGTGGCTTGTGAGTTTTGTTTCCCAGGGAAAAAGCCTGTAAAATGGTTCAGGGGCCTGAGGCCTTAAATTGCCGGGAGCCTCTTGGAATTGCGCCTCTCGCAGGATGCCTCCCAGACGCAAGGTGGCACCAGTGCCAACTTGGTCTGGTTTGAGAGTGTCAAGTGGGTCCTGAAAACTGACACCCAGAACAGTGGCTTGTGAGTTTTGTTTGCCAGGGAAAAAGCCTGTACAATGGTTCAGGGTCCTGCGGACTTAAATTGCCGGGTGCCTCCTGGAATTGCGCCTCCCGCAGGATGCCTCCCAGACGCAAGGTGGCACCATTGCCAACTTGGTCTGCTTTGAGAGTGTCAAGTTGGTCCTGAAAACTGACACCCAGAACAGTGGCTTGTGAGTTTTGTTTCCCAGGGAAAAAGCCTGTACAATGGTTCAGGGTCCTGCGGCCTTAAATTGCCGGGTGCCTCCTGGAATTCCGCCTCTCGCAGGATGCCTCCCAGACGCAAGGTGGCACCAGTGCAAACTTGGTCTTGTTTAAGCGTGCCAAGTGGGTCCTGCAAACTGACACCCAGAACAGTGGCTTGTGAGTTTTGTTTCCCAGGGAAAAAGCCTGTACAATGGTTCAGGGTCCTGCGGCCTTAAATTGCCGGGTGAATCCTGGAATTCCGCATCTCACAGGATGCCTCCCAGGCGCAACATGACACCAGTGCCAACTTGGTCTAGTTTGAGAGTGCCAAGTGGGTCCTGAAAACTGACACCCAGAACAGTGGCTTGTGAGTTTTGTTTCCCAGGGAAAAAGCCTGTACAATGGTTCAGGGTCCTGCAGCCTTAAATTGCCGGGTGTCTACTGAAATTGCGCCTCTCGCAGGATGCCTCCCAGACGCAAGGTGGCACCAGTGCCAACTTGGTCTGCTTTGAGAGTGTCAAGTGGGTCCTGAAAACTGACACCCAGAACAGTGGCTTGTGAGTTTTGTTTCCCAGGGAAAAAGCCTGTACAATGGTTCAGGGGCTTGAGGCCTTAAATTGCCGAGTGCCTTCTGGAGATCCGCCTCTCACAAAATGCCTCCCAGGCGCAACATGACACCAGTGCCAACTTGGTCTGGTTTAAGAGTGCCAAGTGGGTCCGGGAACCTGACACCCAGAACAGAGCCTTGTGAGTTTTGTTTCCCAGGGAAAAAGCCTGTACAATGGTTCAGGGGCCTGCGGCCTTAAATTGCCGGGTGCCTCCTGGAATTCGGCGTCTTGCAGGATGCCTCCCAGACGCAAGGTGGCACCAGTGCCAACTTGGTCTGGTTTGAGAGTGCCAAGTGGGTCCTGAAAACTGACACCCAGAACAGTGGCTTGTGAGTTTTGTTTCCCAGGGAAAAAGCCTGTACAATGGTTCAGGGTCCTGCGGACTTAAATTGCCGGGAGCCTCTTGGAATTGCGCCTCTCGCAGGATGCCTCCCAGACGCAAGGTGGCACCAGTGCCAACTTGGTCTGCTTTGAGAGTGTCAAGTGGGTCCTGAAAACTGACACCCAGAACAGTGGCTTGTGAGTTTTGTTTGCCAGGGAAAAAGCCTGTACAATGGTTCAGGGTCCTGCGGACTTAAATTGCCGGGTGCCTCCTGGAATTGCGCCTCCCGCAGGATGCCTCCCAGACGCAAGGTGGCACCAGTGCCAACTTGGTCTGGTTTCAGAGTGCCAGGTGGCTCCTGCAAACTGACACCCAGAACAGTGGCTTGTGAGTTTTCTTTCCCAGGGAAAAAGCCTGTAAAATGGTTCAGCGTCCTGCGGCCTTAAATTGCCGGGTGCCTCCTGGAGATCCGCCTCTCACAGGATGCCTCCAAGGCGCAACCAGACACCTGTGCCAACTTGGTCTGGTTTGAGATTGCCAAGTGGGTCCTGAAAACTGACACCCAGAACAGTGGCTTGTGAGTTTTGTTTCCCAGGGAAAAAGCCTGTACAATGGTTCAGGGTCCTGCGGACTTAAATTGCCGGGTGTCTACTGAAATTGCGCCTCTCGCAGGATGCCTCCCAGACGCAAGGTGGCAACAGTGCCAACTTGGTCTGCTTTGAGAGTGTCAAGTGGGTCCTGAAAACTGATACCCAGAACAGTGGCTTGTGAGTTTTGTTTCCCAGGGAAAAAGCCTGTACAATGGTTCAGGGTCCTGCGGCCTTAAATTGCCGGGTGCCTCCTGGAATTCGGCTACTCGCAGGATGCCTCCCAGACACAAGGTGGCACCAGTTCAAACTTGGTCTTGTTTAAGCGTGCCAAGTGGGTCCTGCAAACTGACACCCAGAACAGTGGCTTGTGAGTTTTGTTTCCCAGGGAAAAAGCCTGTACAGTGGTTCAGGGGCCTGAGGCCTTAAATTGCCGGGTGCCTCCTGGAGATCCGCCTCTCACAGGATGCCTCCCAGGCGCAACATGACACCAGTGCACACTTGGTCTGGTTTAAGAGTGCCAAGTGGGTCCTGAAAACTGACACCCAGAACAGTGGCTTGTGAGTTTTGTTTCCCAGGGAAAAAGCCTGTACAATGGTTCAGGGTCCTGCGGACTTAAATTTCCGGGTGTCTACTGAAATTGCGCCTCTCGCAGGATGCCTCCCAGACGCAAGGTGGCACCAGTGCCAACTTGGTCTGCTTTGAGAGTGTCAAGTGGGTCCTGAAAACTGATACCCAGAACAGTGGCTTGTGAGTTTTGTTTCCCAGGGAAAAAGCCTGTACAATGGTTCAGGGGCTTGAGGCCTTAAATTGCCGAGTGCCTCCTGGAGATCCGCCTCTCACAAAATGCCTCCCAGGCGCAACATGACACCAGTGCCAACTTGGTCTGGTTTAAGAGTGCCAAGTGGGTCCGGGAAACTGACACCCAGAACAGAGCCTTGTGAGTTTTGTTTCCCAGGGAAAAAGCCTGTACAATGGTTCAGGGTCCTGCGGCCTTAAATTGCCGGGTGCCTCCTGGAATTCGGCGTCTTGCAGGATGCCTCCCAGACGCAAGGTGGCACCAGTGCCAACTTGGTCTGGTTTGAGAGTGCCAAGTGGGTCCTGCAAACTGACACCCAGAACAGTGGCTTGTGAGTTTTGTTTCCCAGGGAAAAAGCCTGTACAATGGTTCAGGGTTCTGCGGCCTTAAATTGCCGGGTGCCTCTTGGAATTGCGCCTCTCGCAGGATGACTCCCAGATGCAAGGTGGCACCAGTGCCAACTTGGTCTGGTTTGAGAGTGCCAAGTGGGTCCTGAAAACTGACACCCAGAACAGTGGCTTGTGAGTTTTGTTTCCCAGGGAAAAAGCCTGTACAATGGTTCAGGGTCCTGCGGCCTTAAATTGCCGGGTGAATCCTGGAATTCCGCATCTCGCCAGATGTTTCCGAGACGCTAAGCAACACCTGTGCCAACTTGGTCTGGTTTAAGAGTGCCAAGTGGGTCCGGGAAACTGGCGCCCAGAACAGTGGCTTTTGAGTTTTGTTTCCCAGGGAAAAAGCCTGTAAAATGGTTCAGGGGCCTGCGGCCTTAAATTGCCGGGAGCCACATGGACATCCGCCTCTCGCAGGATGCCTCCCAGACGCAAGGTGGCACCAGTGCCAACTTGGTCTGGTTTGAGAGTGTCAAGTGGGTCCTGAAAACTGACACCCAGAACAGTGGCTTGTGAGTTTTGTTTCCCAGGGAAAAAGCCTGTAGAATGGTTTTGGGTTCTGCGGCCTTAAATTGCCAGGTGCCTCCTGGAATTCCGCCTCTCGCAGGATGCCTCCCAGACGCAAGGTGGCACCAGTGCCAACTTGGTCTGGTTTGAGAGTGTAAGGTGGGTCCTGAAAACTGACACCCAGAACAGTGGCTTGTGAGTTTTGTTTCCCAGGGAAAAAGCCTGTACAATAGTTCAGGGGACTGAGGCCTTAAATTGCCGGGTGCCTCCTGGAGATCCGCCTCTCACAGGATGCCTCCCAGGCGCAACATGACACCAGTGCCAACTTGGTCTAGTTTGAGAGTGCCAAGTGGGTCCTGAAAACTGACACCCAGAACAGTGGCTTGTGAGTTTTGTTTCCCAGGGAAAAAGCCTGTACAATGGTTCAGGGTCCTGCGGCCTTAAATTGCCGGGTGCCTCCTAGAATTCGGCCTCTCACAGGATGCCTCTCAGACGCAAGGTGGCACCAGTGCCAACTTGGTCCGGTTTAAGAGTGCCAAGTGGGTCCTGAAAACTGACACCCAGAACAGTGGCTTGTGAGTTTTCTTTTCCAGGGAAAAAGCCTGTAAAATGGTTCAGGGGCCTGAGGCCTTAAATTGCCGGGTGCCTCCCGGAGATCCGCCTCTCGCAGGGTGCCTCCCAGGCGCAACATGACACCAGTGCCATTTTGGTCTGGTTTGAGAGTGCCAAGTGGGTCCTGAAAACTGACACCCAGAACAGTGGCTTGTGAGTTTTGTTTCCCAGGGAAAAAGCCTGTACAATGGTTCAGGGTCCTGCGGCCTTAAATTTCCGGGTGCCTCCTAGAATTCGGCCTCTCGCAGGATGCCTCCCAGACGCAAGGTGGCACCAGTTCCAACTTTGTCTGGTTTAAGAGTGCCAAGTGGGTCCTGAAAACTGACACCCAGAACAGTGGCTTGTGAGTTTTGTTTCCCAGGGAAAAAGCCTGTAAAATGGTTCAGGGGCCTGAGGCCTTAAATTGCCGGGTGCCTCCTGGAATTGCGCCTCTCGCAGGATGCCTCCCAGACTCAAGGTGGCACCAGTGCCAACTTGGTCTTGTTTGAGAGTGTCAAGTGGGTCCTGAAAACTGACAGCCAGAACAGTGGCTTGTGAGTTTTGTTTCCCAGGGAAAAAGCCTGTACAATGGTTCAGGGTCCTATGGACTTAAATTGCCGGGTGCCTCCTGGAGATCCGCCTCTCGCAGGATGCCTCCCAGACGCAAGGTGGCACCAGTGCAAACTTGGTCTGGTTTAAGAGTGCCAAGTGGGTCCTGAAAACTGACACCCAGAACAGTGGCTTGTGAGTTTTGTTTCCCAGGGAAAAAGCCTGTACAATGTTTCAGGGTCCTGCAGCCTTAAATTGCCGGGTGTCTACTGAAATTGCACCTCTCGCAGGATGCCTCCCAGACGCAAGGTGGCACCAGTGCCAACTTGGTCTGCTTTGAGAGTGTCAAGTTGGTCCTGAAAACTGACACCCAGAACAGTGGCTTGTGAGTTTTCTTTCCCAGGGAAAAAGCCTGTACAATGGTTCAGGGTCCTGCGGCCTTAAATTGCCGGGTGCCTCCTGGAATTGCGCCTCTCACAGGATGCCTCCCAGACGCAAGGTGGCACCAGTGCCAACTTGGTCTGGTTTGAGAGTGCCAGGTGGCTCCTGCAAAATGACACCCAGAACAGTGGCTTGTGAGTTTTCTTTTCCAGGGAAAAAGCCTGTAAAATGGTTCAGCGTCCTGCGGCCTTAAATTGCCGGGTGCCTCCTGGAGATCCGCCTCTCACAGGATGCCTCCAAGGCGCAACCAGACACCTGTGCCAACTTGGTCTGGTTTGAGAGTGCCAAGTGGGTCCTGAAAACTGACACCCAGAACAGTGGCTTGTGAGTTTTGTTTCCCAGGGAAAAAGCCTGTACAGTGGTTCAGGGTCCTGCGGCCTTAAATTTCCGGGTGCCTCCTAGAATTCGGCCTCTCGCAGGATGCCTCCCAGACGCAAGGTGGCACCAGTTCCAACTTGGTCTGGTTTAAGAGTGCCAAGTGGGTCCTGAAAACTGACACCCAGAACAGTGGCTTGTGAGTTTTGTTTCCCAGGGAAAAAGCCTGTAAAATGGTTCAGGGGCCTGAGGCCTTAAATTGCCGGGTGCCTCCTGGAATTGCGCCTCTCGCAGGATGCCTCCCAGACGCAAGGTGGCACCAGTGCCAACTTGGTCTGGTTTGAGAGTGTCAAGTGGGTCCTGAAAACTGACACCCAGAACAGTGGCTTGTGAGTTTTGTTTGCCAGGGAAAAAGCCTGTACAATGGTTCAGGGTCCTGCGGCCTTAAATTGCCGGATGCCTCCTGGAATTCCGCCTCTCGCAGGATGCCTCCCAGACGCAAGGTGGCACCAGTGCCAACTTGGTCTGCTTTGAGAGTGTCAAGTTGGTCCTGAAAACTGACACCCAGAACAGTGGCTTGTGAGTTTTCTTTCCCAGGGAAAAAGCCTGTACAATGGTTCAGGGTCCTGCGGCCTTAAATTGCCGGGTGCCTCCTGGAATTGCGCCTCTCACAGGATGCCTCCCAGACGCAACATGTCACCAGTGCCAACTTGGTCTGGTTTAAGAGTGCCAAGTGGGTCCGGGAAACTGACACCCAGAACAGAGCCTTGTGAGTTTTGTTTCCCAGGGAAAAAGCCTGTACAATGGTTCAGGGGCCTGCGGCCTTAAATTGCCGGGTGCCTCCTGGAATTCGGCGTCTTGCAGGATGCCTCCCAGACGCAAGGTGGCACCAGTGCCAACTTGGTCTGGTTTGAGAGTGCCAAGTGGGTCCTGAAAACTGACACCCAGAACAGTGGCTTGTGAGTTTTGTTTCCCAGGGAAAAAGCCTGTAAAATGGTTCAGGGGCCTGAGGCCTTAAATTGCCGGGTGCCTCCTGGAATTGCGCCTCTCGCAGGATGCCTCCCAGACGCAAGGTGGCACCAGTGCCAACTTGGTCTTGTTTGAGAGTGTCAAGTGGGTCCTGAAAACTGACAGCCAGAACAGTGGCTTGTGAGTTTTGTTTCCCAGGGAAAAAGCCTGTACAATGGTTCAGGGTCCTATGGACTTAAATTGCCGGGTGCCTCCTGGAGATCCGCCTCTCGCAGGATGCCTCCCAGACGCAAGGTGGCACCAGTGCAAACTTGGTCTGGTTTAAGAGTGCCAAGTGGGTCCTGAAAACTGACACCCAGAACAGTGGCTTGTGAGTTTTGTTTCCCAGGGAAAAAGCCTGTACAATGGTTCAGGGTCCTGCAGCCTTAAATTGCCGGGTGTCTACTGAAATTGCGCCTCTCGCAGGATGCCTCCCAGACGCAAGGTGGCACCAGTGCCTACTTGGTCTGCTTTGAGAGTGTCAAGTTGGTCCTGAAAACTGACACCCAGAACAGTGGCTTGTGAGTTTTCTTTCCCAGGGAAAAAGCCTGTACAATGGTTCAGGGTCCTGCGGCCTTAAATTGCCGGGTGCCTCCTGGAATTGCGCCTCTCACAGGATGCCTCCCAGACGCAAGGTGGCACCAGTGCCAACTTGGTCTGGTTTGAGAGTGCCAGGTGGCTCCTGCAAACTGACACCCAGAACAGTGGCTTGTGAGTTTTCTTTCCCAGGGAAAAAGCCTGTAAAATGGTTCAGCGTCCTGCGGCCTTAAATTGCCGGGTGCCTCCTGGAGATCCGCCTCTCACAGGATGCCTCCAAGGCGCAACCAGACACCTGTGCCAACTTGGTCTGGTTTGAGAGTGCCAAGTGGGTCCTGAAAACTGACACCCAGAACAGTGGCTTGTGAGTTTTGTTTCCCAGGGAAAAAGCCTGTACAGTGGTTCAGGGTCCTGCGGCCTTAAATTTCCGGGTGCCTCCTAGAATTCGGCCTCTCGCAGGATGCCTCCCAGACGCAAGGTGGCACCAGTTCCAACTTGGTCTGGTTTAAGAGTGCCAAGTGGGTCCTGAAAACTGACACCCAGAACAGTGGCTTGTGAGTTTTGTTTCCCAGGGAAAAAGCCTGTAAAATGGTTCAGGGGCCTGAGGCCTTAAATTGCCGGGTGCCTCCTGGAATTGCGCCTCTCGCAGGATGCCTCCCAGACGCAAGGTGGCACCAGTGCCAACTTGGTCTGGTTTGAGAGTGTCAAGTGGGTCCTGAAAACTGACACCCAGAACAGTGGCTTGTGAGTTTTGTTTGCCAGGGAAAAAGCCTGTACAATGGTTCAGGGTCCTGCGGCCTTAAATTGCCGGATGCCTCCTGGAATTCCGCCTCTCGCAGGATGCCTCCCAGACGCAAGGTGGCACCAGTGCCAACTTGGTCTGCTTTGAGAGTGTCAAGTTGGTCCTGAAAACTGACACCCAGAACAGTGGCTTGTGAGTTTTCTTTCCCAGGGAAAAAGCCTGTACAATGGTTCAGGGTCCTGCGGCCTTAAATTGCCGGGTGCCTCCTGGAATTGCGCCTCTCACAGGATGCCTCCCAGACGCAACATGTCACCAGTGCCAACTTGGTCTGGTTTAAGAGTGCCAAGTGGGTCCGGGAAACTGACACCCAGAACAGAGCCTTGTGAGTTTTGTTTCCCAGGGAAAAAGCCTGTACAATGGTTCAGGGGCCTGCGGCCTTAAATTGCCGGGTGCCTCCTGGAATTCGGCGTCTTGCAGGATGCCTCCCAGACGCAAGGTGGCACCAGTGCAAACTTGGTCTGGTTTGAGAGTGCCAAGTGGGTCCTGAAAACTGACACCCAGAACAGTGGCTTGTGAGTTTTGTTTCCCAGGGAAAAAGCCTGTACAATGGTTCAGGGTCCTGCGGCCTTAAATTGCCGGGTGCCTCCTAGAATTCGGCCTCTCGCAGGATGCCTCCCAGACGCAAGGTGGCACCAGTTCCAACTTGGTCTGGTTTAAGAGTGCCAAGTGGGTCCTGAAAACTGACACCCAGAACAGTGGCTTGTGAGTTTTGTTTCCCAGGGAAAAAGCCTGTAAAATGGTTCAGGGGCCTGAGGCCTTAAATTGCCGGGTGCCTCCTGGAATTGCGCCTCTCGCAGGATGCCTCCCAGACGCAAGGTGGCACCAGTGCCAACTTGGTCTGGTTTGAGAGTGTCAAGTGGGTCCTGAAAACTGACACCCAGAACAGTGGCTTGTGAGTTTTGTTTCCCAGGGAAAAAGCCTGTACAATGGTTCAGGGTCCTGCGGCCTTAAATTGCCGGATGCCTCCTGGAATTCCGCCTCTCGCAGGATGCCTCCCAGACGCAAGGTGGCACCAGTGCCAACTTGGTCTGGTTTGAGAGTGCCAGGTGGCTCCTGCAAACTGACACCCAGAACAGTGGCTTGTGAGTTTTGTTTCCCAGGGAAAAAGCCTGTACAATGGTTCAGGGTCCTGCGGCCTTAAATTGCCGGGTGAATCCTGGAATTCCGCATCTCACAGGATGCCTCCCAGGCGCAACATGACACCAGTGCCAACTTGGTCTGGTTTGAGAGTGCCAAGTGGGTCCTGAAAACTGACACCCAGAACAGTGGCTTGTGAGTTTTGTTTCCCAGGGAAAAAGCCTGTACAATGGTTCAGGGTCCTGCAGCCTTAAATTGCCGGGTGTCTACTGAAATTGCGCCTCTCGCAGGATGCCTCCCAGACGCAAGGTGGCACCAGTGCCAACTTGGTCTGCTTTGAGAGTGTCAAGTGGGTCCTGAAAACTGACACCCAGAACAGTGGCTTGTGAGTTTTGTTTCCCAGGGAAAAAGCCTGTACAATGGTTCAGGGGCTTGAGGCCTTAAATTGCCGAGTGCCTTCTGGAGATCCGCCTCTCACAAAATGCCTCCCAGGCGCAACATGACACCAGTGCCAACTTGGTCTGGTTTAAGAGTGCCAAGTGGGTCCGGGAAACTGACACCCAGAACAGAGCCTTGTGAGTTTTGTTTCCCAGGGAAAAAGCCTGTAAAATGGTTGAGGGGCCTGCGGCCTTAAATTGCCGGGTGCCTCCTGGAATTCGGCGTCTTGCAGGATGCCTCCCAGACGCAAGGTGGCACCAGTGCCAACTTGGTCTGGTTTGAGAGTGCCAAGTGGGTCCTGCAAACTGACACCCAGAACAGTGGCTTGTGAGTTTTGTTTCCCAGGGAAAAAGCCTGTACAATGGTTCAGGGTCCTGCGGCCTTAAATTGCCGGGTGCCTCCTGGAATTCGGCCTCTCGCAGGATGCCTCCCAGACGCAAGGTGGCACCAGTTCCAACTTGGTCTGGTTTAGGAGTGCCAAGTGGGTCCTGCAAACTGACACCCAGAACAGTGGCTTGTGAGTTTTGTTTCCCAGGGAAAAAGCCTGTAAAATGGTTCAGGGGCCTGAGGCCTTAAATTGCCGGGAGCCTCTTGGAATTGCGCCTCTCGCAGGATGCCTCCCAGACGCAAGGTGGCACCAGTGCCAACTTGGTCTGGTTTGAGAGTGTCAAGTGGGTCCTGAAAACTGACACCCAGAACAGTGGCTTGTGAGTTTTGTTTGCCAGGGAAAAAGCCTGTACAATGGTTCAGGGTCCTGCGGACTTAAATTGCCGGGTGCCTCCTGGAATTGCGCCTCCCGCAGGATGCCTCCCAGACGCAAGGTGGCACCATTGCCAACTTGGTCTGCTTTGAGAGTGTCAAGTTGGTCCTGAAAACTGACACCCAGAACAGTGGCTTGTGAGTTTTGTTTCCCAGGGAAAAAGCCTGTACAATGGTTCAGGGTCCTGCGGCCTTAAATTGCCGGGTGCCTCCTGGAATTCCGCCTCTCGCAGGATGCCTCCCAGACGCAAGGTGGCACCAGTGCCAACTTGGTCTGGTTTGAGAGTGCCAGGTGGCTCCTGCAAACTGACACCCAGAACAGTGGCTTGTGAGTTTTCTTTCCCAGGGAAAAAGCCTGTAAAATGGTTCAGCGTCCTGCGGCCTTAAATTGCCGGGTGCCTCCTGGAGATCCGCCTCTCACAGGATGCCTCCAAGGCGCAACCAGACACCTGTGCCAACTTGGTCTGGTTTGAGATTGCCAAGTGGGTCCTGAAAACTGACACCCAGAACAGTGGCTTGTGAGTTTTGTTTCCCAGGGAAAAAGCCTGTACAATGGTTCAGGGTCCTGCGGACTTAAATTGCCGGGTGTCTACTGAAATTGCGCCTCTCGCAGGATGCCTCCCAGACGCAAGGTGGCAACAGTGCCAACTTGGTCTGCTTTGAGAGTGTCAAGTGGGTCCTGAAAACTGATACCCAGAACAGTGGCTTGTGAGTTTTGTTTCCCAGGGAAAAAGCCTGTACAATGGTTCAGGGTCCTGCGGCCTTAAATTGCCGGGTGCCTCCTGGAATTCGGCTACTCGCAGGATGCCTCCCAGACACAAGGTGGCACCAGTTCAAACTTGGTCTTGTTTAAGCGTGCCAAGTGGGTCCTGCAAACTGACACCCAGAACAGTGGCTTGTGAGTTTTGTTTCCCAGGGAAAAAGCCTGTACAATGGTTCAGGGGCCTGAGGCCTTAAATTGCCGGGTGCCTCCTGGAGATCCGCCTCTCACAGGATGCCTCCCAGGCGCAACATGACACCAGTGCACACTTGGTCTGGTTTAAGAGTGCCAAGTGGGTCCTGAAAACTGACACCCAGAACAGTGGCTTGTGAGTTTTGTTTCCCAGGGAAAAAGCCTGTACAATGGTTCAGGGTCCTGCGGACTTAAATTTCCGGGTGTCTACTGAAATTGCGCCTCTCGCAGGATGCCTCCCAGACGCAAGGTGGCACCAGTGCCAACTTGGTCTGCTTTGAGAGTGTCAAGTGGGTCCTGAAAACTGATACCCAGAACAGTGGCTTGTGAGTTTTGTTTCCCAGGGAAAAAGCCTGTACAATGGTTCAGGGGCTTGAGGCCTTAAATTGCCGAGTGCCTCCTGGAGATCCGCCTCTCACAAAATGCCTCCCAGGCGCAACATGACACCAGTGCCAACTTGGTCTGGTTTAAGAGTGCCAAGTGGGTCCGGGAAACTGACACCCAGAACAGAGCCTTGTGAGTTTTGTTTCCCAGGGAAAAAGCCTGTACAATGGTTCAGGGTCCTGCGGCCTTAAATTGCCGGGTGCCTCCTGGAATTCGGCGTCTTGCAGGATGCCTCCCAGACGCAAGGTGGCACCAGTGCCAACTTGGTCTGGTTTGAGAGTGCCAAGTGGGTCCTGCAAACTGACACCCAGAACAGTGGCTTGTGAGTTTTGTTTCCCAGGGAAAAAGCCTGTACAATGGTTCAGGGTCCTGCGGCCTTAAATTGCCGGGTGCCTCTTGGAATTGCGCCTCTCGCAGGATGACTCCCAGATGCAAGGTGGCACCAGTGCCAACTTGGTCTGGTTTGAGAGTGCCAAGTGGGTCCTGAAAACTGACACCCAGAACAGTGGCTTGTGAGTTTTGTTTCCCAGGGAAAAAGCCTGTACAATGGTTCAGGGTCCTGCGGCCTTAAATTGCCGGGTGAATCCTGGAATTCCGCATCTCGCCAGATGTTTCCGAGACGCTAAGCAACACCTGTGCCAACTTGGTCTGGTTTAAGAGTGCCAAGTGGGTCCGGGAAACTGGCAGCCAGAACAGTGGCTTGTGAGTTTTGTTTCCCAGGGAAAAAGCCTGTAAAATGGTTCAGGGGCCTGCGGCCTTAAATTGCCAAGAGCCACATGGACATCCGCCTCTCGCAGGATGCCTCCCAGACGCAAGGTGGCACCAGTGCCAACTTGGTCTGGTTTGAGAGTGTCAAGTGGGTCCTGAAAACTGACACCCAGAACAGTGGCTTGTGAGTTTTGTTTCCCAGGGAAAAAGCCTGTAGAATGGTTTTGGGTTCTGCGGCCTTAAATTGCCAGGTGCCTCCTGGAATTCCGCCTCTCGCAGGATGCCTCCCAGATGCAAGGTGGCACCAGTGCCAACTTGGTCTGGTTTGAGAGTGTAAGGTGGGTCCTGAAAACTGACACCCAGAACAGTGGCTTGTGAGTTTTGTTTCCCAGGGAAAAAGCCTGTACAATAGTTCAGGGGACTGAGGCCTTAAATTGCCGGGTGCCTCCTGGAGATCCGCCTCTCACAGGATGCCTCCCAGGCGCAACATGACACCAGTGCCAACTTGGTCTAGTTTGAGAGTGCCAAGTGGGTCCTGAAAACTGACACCCAGAACAGTGGCTTGTGAGTTTTGTTTCCCAGGGAAAAAGCCTGTACAATGGTTCAGGGTCCTGCGGCCTTAAATTGCCGGGTGCCTCCTAGAATTCGGCCTCTCACAGGATGCCTCTCAGACGCAAGGTGGCACCAGTGCCAACTTGGTCCGGTTTAAGAGTGCCAAGTGGGTCCTGAAAACTGACACCCAGAACAGTGGCTTGTAAGTTTTCTTTTCCAGGGAAAAAACCTGTAAAATGGTTCAGGGGCCTGAGGCCTTAAATTGCCGGGTGCCTCCCGGAGATCCGCCTCTCGCAGGATGCCTCCCAGGCGCAACATGACACCAGTGCCATTTTGGTCTGGTTTGAGAGTGCCAAGTGGGTCCTGAAAACTGACACCCAGAACAGTGGCTTGTGAGTTTTGTTTCCCAGGGAAAAAGCCTGTACAATGGTTCAGGGTCCTGCGGCCTTAAATTGCCGGGTGCCTCCTAGAATTCGGCCTCTCGCAGGATGCCTCCCAGACGCAAGGTGGCACCAGTTCCAACTTGGTCTGGTTTAAGAGTGCCAAGTGGGTCCTGAAAACTGACACCCAGAACAGTGGCTTGTGAGTTTTGTTTCCCAGGGAAAAAGCCTGTAAAATGGTTCAGGGGCCTGAGGCCTTAAATTGCCGGGTGCCTCCTGGAATTGCGCCTCTCGCAGGATGCCTCCCAGACGCAAGGTGGCACCAGTGCCAACTTGGTCTTGTTTGAGAGTGTCAAGTGGGTCCTGAAAACTGACAGCCAGAACAGTGGCTTGTGAGTTTTGTTTGCCAGGGAAAAAGCCTGTACAATGGTTCAGGGGCCTGAGGCCTTAAATTGCCGGGTGCCTCCTGGAATTGCGCCTCTCGCAGGATGCCTCCCAGACGCAAGGTGGCACCAGTGCAAACTTGGTCTCCTTTAAGAGTGCCAAGTGGGTCCTGAAAACTGACACCCAGAACAGTGGCTTGTGAGTTTTGTTTGCCAGGGAAAAAGCCTGTACAATGGTTCAGGGTCCTGCAGCCTTAAATTGCCGGGCGTCTACTGAAATTGCGCCTCTCGCAGGATGCCTCCCAGACGCAAGGTGGCACCAGTGCCAACTTGGTCTGCTTTGAGAGTGTCAAGTTGGTCCTGAAAACTGACACCCAGAACAGTGGCTTGTGAGTTTTCTTTCCCAGGGAAAAAGCCTGTACAATGGTTCAGGGTCCTGCGGCCTTAAATTGCCGGGTGCCTCCTGGAATTGCGCCTCTCACAGGATGCCTCCCAGACGCAAGGTGGCACCAGTGCCAACTTGGTCTGGTTTGAGAGTGCCAGGTGGCTCCTGCAAACTGACACCCAGAACAGTGGCTTGTGAGTTTTCTTTCCCAGGGAAAAAGCCTGTAAAATGGTTAAGCGTCCTGCAGCCTTAAATTGCCGGGTGTCTACTGAAATTGCGCCTCTCGCAGGATGCCTCCCAGACGCAAGGTGGCACCAGTGCCAACTTGGTCTGCTTTGAGAGTGTCAAGTGGGTCCTGAAAACTGACACCCAGAACAGTGGCTTGTGAGTTTTGTTTCCCAGGGAAAAAGCCTGTACAATGGTTCAGGGGCTTGAGGCCTTAAATTGCCGAGTGCCTTCTGGAGATCCGCCTCTCACAAAATGCCTCCCAGGCGCAACATGACACCAGTGCCAACTTGGTCTGGTTTAAGAGTGCCAAGTGGGTCCGGGAAACTGACACCCAGAACAGTGGCTTGTGAGTTTTGTTTCCCAGGGAAAAAGCCTGTACAATGGTTCAGGGGCCTGCGGCCTTAAATTGCCGGGTGCCTCCTGGAATTCGGCGTCTTGCAGGATGCCTCCCAGACGCAAGGTGGCACCAGTGCCAACTTGGTCTGGTTTGAGAGTGCCAGGTGGCTCCTGCAAACTGACACCCAGAACAGTGGCTTGTGAGTTTTGTTTCCCAGGGAAAAAGCCTGTACAATGGTTCAGGGTCCTGCGGCCTTAAATTGCCGGGTGCCTCCTGGAATTCGGCCTCTCGCAGGATGCCTCCCAGACGCAAGGTGGCACCAGTTCCAACTTGGTCTGGTTTAGGAGTGCCAAGTGGGTCCTGCAAACTGACACCCAGAACAGTGGCTTGTGAGTTTTGTTTCCCAGGGAAAAAGCCTGTACAGTGGTTCAGGGGCCTGAGGCCTTAAATTGCCGGGAGCCTCTTGGAATTGCGCCTCTCGCAGGATGCCTCCCAGACGCAAGGTGGCACCAGTGCCAACTTGGTCTGGTTTGAGAGTGTCAAGTGGGTCCTGAAAACTGACACCCAGAACAGTGGCTTGTGAGTTTTGTTTGCCAGGGAAAAAGCCTGTACAATGGTTCAGGGTCCTGCGGACTTAAATTGCCGGGTGCCTCCTGGAATTGCGCCTCCCGCAGGATGCCTCCCAGACGCAAGGTGGCACCATTGCCAACTTGGTCTGCTTTGAGAGTGTCAAGTTGGTCCTGAAAACTGACACCCAGAACAGTGGCTTGTGAGTTTTGTTTCCCAGGGAAAAAGCCTGTACAATGGTTCAGGGTCCTGCGGCCTTAAATTGCCGGGTGCCTCCTGGAATTCCGCCTCTCGCAGGATGCCTCCCAGACGCAAGGTGGCACCAGTGCCAACTTGGTCTGGTTTGAGAGTGCCAGGTGGCTCCTGCAAACTGACACCCAGAACAGTGGCTTGTGAGTTTTCTTTCCCAGGGAAAAAGCCTGTAAAATGGTTCAGCGTCCTGCGGCCTTAAATTGCCGGGTGCCTCCTGGAGATCCGCCTCTCACAGGATGCCTCCAAGGCGCAACCAGACACCTGTGCCAACTTGGTCTGGTTTGAGATTGCCAAGTGGGTCCTGAAAACTGACACCCAGAACAGTGGCTTGTGAGTTTTGTTTCCCAGGGAAAAAGCCTGTACAATGGTTCAGGGTCCTGCGGACTTAAATTGCCGGGTGTCTACTGAAATTGCGCCTCTCGCAGGATGCCTCCCAGACGCAAGGTGGCAACAGTGCCAACTTGGTCTGCTTTGAGAGTGTCAAGTGGGTCCTGAAAACTGATACCCAGAACAGTGGCTTGTGAGTTTTGTTTCCCAGGGAAAAAGCCTGTACAATGGTTCAGGGTCCTGCGGCCTTAAATTGCCGGGTGCCTCCTGGAATTCGGCTACTCGCAGGATGCCTCCCAGACACAAGGTGGCACCAGTTCAAACTTGGTCTTGTTTAAGCGTGCCAAGTGGGTCCTGCAAACTGACACCCAGAACAGTGGCTTGTGAGTTTTGTTTCCCTGGGAAAAAGCCTGTACAGTGGTTCAGGGGCCTGAGGCCTTAAATTGCCGGGTGCCTCCTGGAGATCCGCCTCTCACAGGATGCCTCCCAGGCGCAACATGACACCAGTGCACACTTGGTCTGGTTTAAGAGTGCCAAGTGGGTCCTGAAAACTGACACCCAGAACAGTGGCTTGTGAGTTTTGTTTCCCAGGGAAAAAGCCTGTACAATGGTTCAGGGTCCTGCGGACTTAAATTTCCGGGTGTCTACTGAAATTGCGCCTCTCGCAGGATGCCTCCCAGACGCAAGGTGGCACCAGTGCCAACTTGGTCTGCTTTGAGAGTGTCAAGTGGGTCCTGAAAACTGATACCCAGAACAGTGGCTTGTGAGTTTTGTTTCCCAGGGAAAAAGCCTGTACAATGGTTCAGGGGCTTGAGGCCTTAAATTGCCGAGTGCCTCCTGGAGATCCGCCTCTCACAAAATGCCTCCCAGGCGCAACATGACACCAGTGCCAACTTGGTCTGGTTTAAGAGTGCCAAGTGGGTCCGGGAAACTGACACCCAGAACAGAGCCTTGTGAGTTTTGTTTCCCAGGGAAAAAGCCTGTACAATGGTTCAGGGTCCTGCGGCCTTAAATTGCCGGGTGCCTCCTGGAATTCGGCGTCTTGCAGGATGCCTCCCAGACGCAAGGTGGCACCAGTGCCAACTTGGTCTGGTTTGAGAGTGCCAAGTGGGTCCTGCAAACTGACACCCAGAACAGTGGCTTGTGAGTTTTGTTTCCCAGGGAAAAAGCCTGTACAATGGTTCAGGGTCCTGCGGCCTTAAATTGCCGGGTGCCTCCTGGAATTCGGCGTCTTGCAGGATGCCTCCCAGACGCAAGGTGGCACCAGTGCCAACTTGGTCTGGTTTGAGAGTGCCAAGTGGGTCCTGCAAACTGACACCCAGAACAGTGGCTTGTGAGTTTTGTTTCCCAGGGAAAAAGCCTGTACAATGGTTCAGGGTCCTGCGGCCTTAAATTGCCGGGTGCCTCTTGGAATTGCGCCTCTCGCAGGATGACTCCCAGATGCAAGGTGGCACCAGTGCCAACTTGGTCTGGTTTGAGAGTGCCAAGTGGGTCCTGAAAACTGACACCCAGAACAGTGGCTTGTGAGTTTTGTTTCCCAGGGAAAAAGCCTGTACAATGGTTCAGGGTCCTGCGGCCTTAAATTGCCGGGTGAATCCTGGAATTCCGCATCTCGCCAGATGTTTCCGAGACGCTAAGAAACACCTGTGCCAACTTGGTCTGGTTTAAGAGTGCCAAGTGGGTCCGGGAAACTGGCACCCAGAACAGTGGCTTGTGAGTTTTGTTTCCCAGGGAAAAAGCCTGTAAAATGGTTCAGGGGCCTGCGGCCTTAAATTGCCAAGAGCCACATGGACATCCGCCTCTCGCAGGATGCCTCCCAGACGCAAGGTGGCACCAGTGCCAACTTGGTCTGGTTTGAGAGTGTCAAGTGGGTCCTGAAAACTGACACCCAGAACAGTGGCTTGTGAGTTTTGTTTCCCAGGGAAAAAGCCGGTAGAATGGTTTTGGGTTCTGCGGCCTTAAATTGCCAGGTGCCTCCTGGAATTCCGCCTCTCGCAGGATGCCTCCCAGATGCAAGGTGGCACCAGTGCCAACTTGGTCTGGTTTGAGAGTGTAAGGTGGGTCCTGAAAACTGACACCCAGAACAGTGGCTTGTGAGTTTTGTTTCCCAGGGAAAAAGCCTGTACAATAGTTCAGGGGACTGAGGCCTTAAATTGCCGGGTGCCTCCTGGAGATCCGCCTCTCACAGGATGCCTCCCAGGCGCAACATGACACCAGTGCCAACTTGGTCTAGTTTGAGAGTGCCAAGTGGGTCCTGAAAACTGACACCCAGAACAGTGGCTTGTGAGTTTTGTTTCCCAGGGAAAAGCCTGTAAAATGGTTCAGGGGCCTGAGGCCTTAAATTGCCGGGTGCCTCCCGGAGATCCGCCTCTCGCAGGATGCCTCCCAGGCGCAACATGACACCAGTGCCATTTTGGTCTGGTTTGAGAGTGCCAAGTGGGTCCTGAAAACTGACACCCAGAACAGTGGCTTGTGAGTTTTGTTTCCCAGGGAAAAAGCCTGTACAATGGTTCAGGGTCCTGCGGCCTTAAATTTCCGGGTGCCTCCTAGAATTCGGCCTCTCGCAGGATGCCTCCCAGACGCAAGGTGGCACCAGTTCCAACTTGGTCTGGTTTAAGAGTGCTAAGTGGGTCCTGAAAACTGACACCCAGAACAGTGGCTTGTGAGTTTTGTTTCCCAGGGAAAAAGCCTGTAAAATGGTTCAGGGGCCTGAGGCCTTAAATTGCCGGGTGCCTCCTGGAATTGCGCCTCTCGCAGGATGCCTCCCAGACGCAAGGTGGCACCAGTGCCAACTTGGTCTTGTTTGAGAGTGTCAAGTGGGTCCTGAAAACTGACAGCCAGAACAGTGGCTTGTGAGTTTTGTTTGCCAGGGAAAAAGCCTGTACAATGGTTCAGGGGCCTGAGGCCTTAAATTGCCGGGTGCCTCCTGGAATTGCGCCTCTCGCAGGATGCCTCCCAGACGCAAGGTGGCACCAGTGCAAACTTGGTCTGGTTTAAGAGTGCCAAGTGGGTCCTGAAAACTGACACCCAGAACAGTGGCTTGTGAGTTTTGTTTGCCAGGGAAAAAGCCTGTACAATGGTTCAGGGTCCTGCAGCCTTAAATTGCCGGGCGTCTACTGAAATTGCGCCTCTCGCAGGATGCCTCCCAGACGCAAGGTGGCACCAGTGCCAACTTGGTCTGCTTTGAGAGTGTCAAGTTGGTCCTGAAAACTGACACCCAGAACAGTGGCTTGTGAGTTTTCTTTCCCAGGGAAAAAGCCTGTACAATGGTTCAGGGTCCTGCGGCCTTAAATTGCCGGGTGCCTCCTGGAATTGCGCCTCTCACAGGATGCCTCCCAGACGCAAGGTGGCACCAGTGCCAACTTGGTCTGGTTTGAGAGTGCCAGGTGGCTCCTGCAAACTGACACCCAGAACAGTGGCTTGTGAGTTTTCTTTCCCAGGGAAAAAGCCTGTAAAATGGTTCAGCGTCCTGCGGCCTTAAATTGCCGGGTGCCTCCTGGAGATCCGCCTCTCACAGGATGCCTCCAAGGCGCAACCAGACACCTGTGCCAACTTGGTCTGGTTTGAGAGTGCCAAGTGGGTCCTGAAAACTGACACCCAGAACAGTGGCTTGTGAGTTTTGTTTCCCAGGGAAAAAGCCTGTACAATGGTTCAGGGGCCTGAAGCCTTAAATTGCCGGGTGCCTCCTGGAATTCGGCTACTCGCAGGATGCCTCCCAGACACAAGGTGGCACCAGTTCCAACTTGGTCTTGTTTAAGAGTGCCAAGTTGGTCCTGAAAACTGACACCCAGAACAGTGGCTTGTGAGTTTTGTTTTCCAGGGAAAAAGCCTGTACTGTGGTTCAGGGTCCTGCGGCCTTAAATTGCCGGGTGCCTCCTGGAATTTGGCCTCTCGCAGGATGCCTCCCAGACACAAGGTGGCACCAGTTCAAACTTGGTCTTGTTTAAGCGTGCCAAGTGGGTCCTGCAAACTGACACCCAGAACAGTGGCTTGTGAGTTTTGTTTCCCAGGGAAAAAGCCTGTACAATGGTTCAGGGTCCTGCGGCCTTAAATTGCCGGGTGAATCCTGGAATTCCGCATCTCACAGGATGCCTCCCAGGCGCAACATGACACCAGTGCCAACTTGGTCTAGTTTGAGAGTGCCAAGTGGGTCCTGAAAACTGACACCCAGAACAGTGGCTTGTGAGTTTTGTTTCCCAGGGAAAAAGCCTGTACAATGGTTCAGGGTCCTGCAGCCTTAAATTGCCGGGTGTCTACTGAAATTGCGCCTCTCGCAGGATGCCTCCCAGACGCAAGGTGGCACCAGTGCCAACTTGGTCTGGTTTGAGAGTGTCAAGTGGGTCCTGAAAACTGACACCCAGAACAGTGGCTTGTGAGTTTTGTTTCCCAGGGAAAAAGCCTGTACAATGGTTCAGGGGCTTGAGGCCTTAAATTGCCGAGTGCCTTCTGGAGATCCGCCTCTCACAAAATGCCTCCCAGGCGCAACATGACACCAGTGCCAACTTGGTCTGGTTTAAGAGTGCCAAGTGGGTCCGGGAAACTGACACCCAGAACAGAGCCTTGTGAGTTTTGTTTCCCAGGGAAAAAGCCTGTACAATGGTTCAGGGGCCTGCGGCCTTAAATTGCCGGGTGCCTCCTGGAATTCGGCGTCTTGCAGGATGCCTCCCAGACGCAAGGTGGCACCAGTGCCAACTTGGTCTGGTTTGAGAGTTCCAAGTGGGTCCTGAAAACTGACACCCAGAACAGTGGCTTGTGAGTTTTGTTTTCCAGGGAAAAAGCCTGTACAATGGTTCAGGGTCCTGCGGCCTTAAATTTCCGGGTGCCTCCTAGAATTCGGCCTCTCGCAGGATGCCTCCCAGACGCAAGGTGGCACCAGTTCCAACTTGGTCTGGTTTAAGAGTGCCAAGTGGGTCCTGAAAACTGACACCCAGAACAGTGGCTTGTGAGTTTTGTTTTCCAGGGAAAAAGCCTGTAAAATGGTTCAGGGGCCTGAGGCCTTAAATTGCGGGGTGCCTCCTGGAATTGCGCCTCTCGCAGGATGCCTCCCAGACGCAAGGTGGCACCATTGCCAACTTGGTCTGCTTTGAGAGTGTCAAGTTGGTCCTGAAAACTGACACCCAGAACAGTGGCTTGTGAGTTTTGTTTCCCAGGGAAAAAGCCTGTACAATGGTTCAGGGTCCTGCGGCCCTTAATTGCCGGGTGCCTCCTGGAATTCCGCCTCTCACAGGATGCCTCCCAGACGCAAGGTGGCACCAGTGCCAACTTGGTCTGGTTTGAGAGTGCCAGGTGGCTCCTGCAAACTGACACCCAGAACAGTGGCTTGTGAGTTTTGTTTCCCAGGGAAAAAGCCTGTAAAATGGTTCAGCGTCCTGCGGCCTTAAATTGCAAGGTGCCTCCTGGAGATCCGCCTCTCACAGGATGCCTCCAAGGCGCAACCAGACACCAGTGCCAACTTGGTCTGGTTTAAGAGTGCCAAGTGGGTCCTGAAAACTGACACCCAGAACAGTGGCTTGTGAGTTTTGTTTCCCAGGGAAAAAGCCTGTACAATGGTTCAGGGTCCTGCGGACTTAAATTGCCGGGTGCCTCCTGGAATTGCGCCTCTCGCAGGATGCCTCCCAGACGCAAGGTGGCACCATTGCCAACTTGGTCTGCTTTGAGAGTGTCAAGTTGGTCCTGAAAACTGACACCCAGAACAGTGGCTTGTGAGTTTTGTTTCCCAGGGAAAAAGCCTGTACAATGGTTCAGGGGCCTGAGGCCTTAAATTGCCGGGTGCCTCCTGGAATTCGGCTACTCGCAGGATGCCTCCCAGACAGAAGGTGGCACCAGTTCAAACTTGGTCTTGTTTAAGCGTGCCAAGTGGGTCCTGCAAACTGACACCCAGAACAGTGGCTTGTGAGTTTTGTTTCCCAGGGACAAAGCCTGTACAGTGGTTCAGGGGCCTGAGGCCTTAAATTGCCGGGTGCCTCCTGGAGATCCGCCTCTCACAGGATGCCTCCCAGGCGCAACATGACACCAGTGCCAACTTGGTCTGGTTTAAGAGTGCCAAGTGGGTCCTGAAAACTGACACCCAGAACAGTGGCTTGTGAGTTTTGTTTCCCAGGGAAAAAGCCTGTACAATGGTTCAGGGTCCTGCGGACTTAAATTGCCGGGTGTCTACTGAAATTGCGCCTCTCGCAGGATGCCTCCCAGACGCAAGGTGGCACCAGTGCCAACTTGGTCTGCTTTGAGAGTGTCAAGTGGGTCCTGAAAACTGATACCCAGAACAGTGGCTTGTGAGTTTTGTTTTCCAGGGAAAAAGCCTGTACAATGGTTCAGGGGCTTGAGGCCTTAAATTGCCGAGTGCCTCCTGGAGATCCGCCTCTCACAAAATGCCTCCCAGGCGCAACATGACACCAGTGCCAACTTGGTCTGGTTTAAGAGTGCCAAGTGGGTCCGGGAAACTGACACCCAGAACAGAGCCTTGTGAGTTTTGTTTCCCAGGGAAAAAGCCTGTACAATGGTTCAGGGTCCTGCGGCCTTAAATTGCCGGGTGCCTCCTGGAATTCGGCGTCTTGCAGGATGCCTCCCAGACGCAAGGTGGCACCAGTGCCAACTTGGTCTGGTTTGAGAGTGCCAAGTGGGTCCTGCAAACTGACACCCAGAACAGTGGCTTGTGAGTTTTGTTTCCCAGGGAAAAAGCCTGTACAATGGTTCAGGGTCCTGCGGCCTTAAATTGCCGGGTGCCTCTTGGAATTGCGCCTCTCGCAGGATGACTCCCAGATGCAAGGTGGCACCAGTGCCAACTTGGTCTGGTTTGAGAGTGCCAAGTGGGTCCTGAAAACTGACACCCAGAACAGTGGCTTGTGAGTTTTGTTTCCCAGGGAAAAAGCCTGTACAATGGTTCAGGGTCCTGCGGCCTTAAATTGCCGGGTGAATCCTGGAATTCCGCATCTCGCCAGATGTTTCCGAGACGCTAAGCAACACCTGTGCCAACTTGGTCTGATTTAAGAGTGCCAAGTGGGTCCGGGAAACTGACACCCAGAACAGTGGCTTGTGAGTTTTGTTTCCCAGGGAAAAAGCCTGTACAATGGTTCAGGGGCCTGTAGCCTTAAATTTCCAGGTGCCTCCTGGAATTCGGCTACTCGCAGGATGCCTCCCAGACACAAGGTGGCACCAGTTCCAACTTGGTCTTGTTTAAGAGTGCCAAGTGGGTCCTGCAAACTGACACCCAGAACAGTGGCTTGTGAGTTTTGTTTTCCAGGGAAAAAGCCTGTACTATGGTTCAGGGTCCTGCGGCCTTAAATTGCCGGGTGCCTCCTGGAATTTGGCCTCTCGCAGGATGCCTCCCAGACACAAGGTGGCACCAGTTCAAACTTGGTCTTGTTTAAGCGTGCCAAGTGGGTCCTGCAAACTGACACCCAGAACAGTGGCTTGTGAGTTTTGTTTCCCAGGGAAAAAGCCTGTACAATGGTTCAGGGTCCTGCGGCCTTAAATTGCCGGGTGAATCCTGGAATTCCGCATCTCACAGGATGCCTCCCAGGCGCAACATGACACCAGTGCACACTTGGTCTGGTTTAAGAGTGCCAAGTGGGTCCTGAAAACTGACACCCAGAACAGTGGCTTGTGAGTTTTGTTTCCCAGGGAAAAAGCCTGTACAATGGTTCAGGGTCCTGCAGCCTTAAATTGCCGGGTGTCTACTGAAATTGCGCCTCTCGCAGGATGCCTCCCAGACGCAAGGTGGCACCAGTGCCAACTTGGTCTGCTTTGAGAGTGTCAAGTGGGTCCTGAAAACTGACACCCAGAACAGTGGCTTGTGAGTTTTCTTTCCCAGGGAAAAAGCCTGTACCATGGTTCAGGATCCTGCGGCCTTAAATATCCGGGTGCCTTCTGGAGATCCGCCTCTCACAAAATGCCTCCCAGGCGCAACATGACACCAGTGCCAACTTGGTCTGGTTTAAGAGTGCCAAGTGAGTCCGGGAAACTGACACCCAGAACAGTGGCTTGTGAGTTTTGTTTCCCAGGGAAAAAGCCTGTACAATGGTTCAGGGGCCTGCGGCCTTAAATTGCCGGGTGCCTCCTGGAATTCGGCGTCTTGCAGGATGCCTCCCAGACGCAAGGTGGCACCAGTGCCAACTTGGTCTGGTTTGAGAGTGCCAAGTGGGTCCTGAAAACTGACACCCAGAACAGTGGCTTGTGAGTTTTCTTTCCCAGGGAAAAAGCCTGTACCATGGTTCAGGGTCCTGCGGCCTTAAATTGCCGGGTGCCTCCTGGAATTCGGCGTCTTGCAGGATGCCTCCCAGACACAAGGTGGCACCAGTGCCAACTTGGTCTGGTTTGAGAGTGCCAAGTGGGTCCTGCAAACTGACACCCAGAACAGTGGCTTGTGAGTTTTGTTTCCCAGGGAAAAAGCCTGTACAATGGTTCAGGGTCCTGCGAACTTAAATTGCCGAGTGCCTCTTGGAATTGCGCCTCTCGCAGGATGACTCCCAGATGCAAGGTGGCACCAGTGCCAACTTGGTCTGGTTTGTGAGTGCCAAGTGGGTCCTGAAAACTGACACCCAGAACAGTGGCTTGTGAGTTTTGTTTCCCAGGGAAAAAGCCTGTACAATGGTTCAGGGTCCTGCGGCCTTAAATTGCCAGGTGAATCCTGGAATTCCGCATCTCGCCAGATGTTTCCGAGACGCTAAGCAACACCTGTGCCAACTTGGTCTGGTTTAAGAGTGCCAAGTGGGTCCTGAAAACTGACACCCAGAACAGTGGCTTGTGAGTTTTGTTTCCCAGGGAAAAAGCCTGTACAATGGTTCAGGGGCCTGCGGCCTTAAATTGCCGGGAGCCACATGGACATCCGCCTCTCGCAGGATGCCTCCCAGACGCAAGGTGGCACCAGTGCCAACTTGGTCTGGTTTAAGAGTGTCAAGTGGGTCCTGAAAACTGACACCCAGAACAGTGGCTTGTGAGTTTTGTTTCCCAGGGAAAAAGCCTGTAGAATGGTTTTGGGTTCTGCGGCCTTAAATTGCCAGGTGCCTCCTGGAATTCCGCCTCTCGCAGGATGCCTCCCAGATGCAAGGTGGCACCAGTGCCAACTTGGTCTGGTTTGAGAGTGCCAAGTGGGTCCTGAAAACTGACACCCAGAACAGTGGCTTGTGAGTTTTGTTTCCCAGGGAAAAAGCCTGTACAATGGTTCAGGGTCCTGCGGCCTTAAATTGCCGGGTGCCTCCTAGAATTCGGCCTCTCGCAGGATGCCTCCCAGACGCAAGGTGGCACCAGTGCCAACTTGGTCTGGTTTGAGAGTGCCAGGTGGCTCCTGCAAACTGACACCCAGAACAGTGGCTTGTGAGTTTTGTTTCCCAGGGAAAAAGCCTGTAAAATGGTTCAGCGTAATGCGGCCTTAAATTGCAAGGTGCCTCCTGGAGATCCACCTCTCACAGGATGCCGCCAAGGCGCAACCAGACACCAGTGCCAACTTGGTCTGGTTTGAGATTGCCAAGTGGGTCCTGAAAACTGACACCCAGAACAGTGGCTTGTGAGTTTTGTTTCCCAGGGAAAAAGCCTGTACAATGGTTCAGGGTCCTGCAGACTTAAATTGACGGGTGCCTCCTGGAATTGCGCCTCTCGCAGGATGCCTCCCAGACGCAAGGTGGCACCATTGCCAACTTGGTCTGCTTTGAGAGTGTCAAGTTGGTCCTGAAAACTGACACCCAGAACAGTGGCTTGTGAGTTTTGTTTCCCAGGGAAAAAGCCTGTACAATGGTTCAGGGTCCTGCGGCCTTAAATTGCCGGGTGCCTCCTGGAATTCGGCTACTCGCAGGATGCCTCCCAGACACAAGGTGGCACCAGTTCAAACTTGGTCTTGTTTAAGCGTGCCAAGTGGGTCCTGCAAACTGACACCCAGAACAGTGGCTTGTGAGTTTTGTTTCCCTGGGAAAAAGCCTGTAAAATGGTTCAGGGGCCTGAGGCCTTAAATTGCCGGGTGCCTCCTGGAGATCCGCCTCTCACAGGATGCCTCCCAGGCGCAACATGACACCAGTGCCAACTTGGTCTGGTTTAAGAGTGCCAAGTGGGTCCTGAAAACTGACACCCAGAACAGTGGCTTGTGAGTTTTGTTTCCCAGGGAAAAAGCCTGTACAATGGTTCAGGGTCCTGCGGACTTAAATTGCCGGGTGTCTACTGAAATTGCGCCTCTCGCAGGATGCCTCCCAGACAGAAGGTGGCACCAGTGCCAACTTGGTCTGCTTTGAGAGTGTCAAGTGGGTCCTGAAAACTGATACCCAGAACAGTGGCTTGTGAGTTTTGTTTCCCAGGGAAAAAGCCTGTACAATGGTTCAGGGGCTTGAGGCCTTAAATTGCCGAGTGCCTCCTGGAGATCCGCCTCTCACAAAATGCCTCCCAGGCGCAACATGACACCAGTGCCAACTTGGTCTGGTTTAAGAGTGCCAAGTGGGTCCGGGAAACTGACACCCAGAACAGTGGCTTGTGAGTTTTGTTTCCCAGGGAAAAAGCCTGTACATTGGTTCAGGGTCCTGCGGCCTTAAATTGCCGGGTGCCTCCTGGAATTCGGCGTCTTGCAGGATGCCTCCCAGACGCAAGGTGGCACCAGTGCCAACTTGGTCTGGTTTGAGAGTGCCAAGTGGGTCCTGCAAACTGACACCCAGAACAGTGGCTTGTGAGTTTTGTTTCCCAGGGAAAAAGCCTGTACAATGGTTCAGGGTCCTGCGGCCTTAAATTGCCGGGTGCCTCTTGGAATTGCGCCTCTCGCAGGATGACTCCCAGATGCAAGGTGGCACCAGTGCCAACTTGGTCTGGTTTGAGAGTGCCAAGTGGGTCCTTAAAACTGACACCCAGAACAGTGGCTTGTGAGTTTTGTTTCCCAGGGAAAAAGCCTGTACAATGGTTCAGGGTCCTGCGGCCTTAAATTGCCAGGTGAATCCTGGAATTCCGCATCTCGCCAGATGTTTCCGAGACGCTAAGCAACACCTGTGCCAACTTGGTCTGGTTTAAGAGTGCCAAGTGGGTCCGGGAAACTGACACCCAGAACAGTGGCTTGTGAGTTTTGTTTCCCAGGGAAAAAGCCTGTACAATGGTTCAGGGGCCTGAAGCCTTAAATTTCCAGGTGCCTCCTGGAATTCGGCTACTCGCAGGATGCCTCCCAGACACAAGGTGGCACCAGTTCCAACTTGGTCTTGTTTAAGAGTGCCAAGTGGGTCCTGCAAACTGACACCCAGAACAGTGGCTTGTGAGTTTTGTTTTCCAGGGAAAAAGCCTGTACTATGGTTCAGGGTCCTGCGGCCTTAAATTGCCGGGTGCCTCCTGGAATTTGGCCTCTCGCAGGATGCCTCCCAGACACAAGGTGGCACCAGTTCAAACTTGGTCTTGTTTAAGCGTGCCAAGTGGGTCCTGCAAACTGACACCCAGAACAGTGGCTTGTGAGTTTTGTTTCCCAGGGAAAAAGCCTGTACAATGGTTCAGGGTCCTGCGGCCTTAAATTGCCGGGTGAATCCTGGAATTCCGCATCTCACAGGATGCCTCCCAGGCGCAACATGACACCAGTGCACACTTGGTCTGGTTTAAGAGTGCCAAGTGGGTCCTGAAAACTGACACCCAGAACAGTGGCTTGTGAGTTTTGTTTCCCAGGGAAAAAGCCTGTACAATGGTTCAGGGTCCTGCAGCCTTAAATTGCCGGGTGTCTACTGAAATTGCGCCTCTCGCAGGATGCCTCCCAGACGCAAGGTGGCACCAGTGCCAACTTGGTCTGCTTTGAGAGTGTCAAGTGGGTCCTGAAAACTGACACCCAGAACAGTGGCTTGTGAGTTTTCTTTCCCAGGGAAAAAGCCTGTACCATGGTTCAGGATCCTGCGGCCTTAAATATCCGGGTGCCTTCTGGAGATCCGCCTCTCACAAAATGCCTCCCAGGCGCAACATGACACCAGTGCCAACTTGGTCTGGTTTAAGAGTGCCAAGTGAGTCCGGGAAACTGACACCCAGAACAGAGCCTTGTGAGTTTTGTTTCCCAGGGAAAAAGCCTGTACAATGGTTCAGGGGCCTGCGGCCTTAAATTGCCGGGTGCCTCCTGGAATTCGGCGTCTTGCAGGATGCCTCCCAGACGCAAGGTGGCACCAGTGCCAACTTGGTCTGGTTTGAGAGTGCCAAGTGGGTCCTGAAAACTGACACCCAGAACAGTGGCTTGTGAGTTTTGTTTCCCAGGGAAAAAGCCTGTACCATGGTTCAGGGTCCTGCGGCCTTAAATTGCCGGGTGCCTCCTGGAATTCGGCGTCTTGCAGGATGCCTCCCAGACGCAAGGTGGCACCAGTGCCAACTTGGTCTGGTTTGAGAGTGCCAAGTGGGTCCTGCAAACTGACACCCAGAACAGTGGCTTGTGAGTTTTGTTTCCCAGGGAAAAAGCCTGTACAATGGTTCAGGGTCCTGCGAACTTAAATTGCCGAGTGCCTCTTGGAATTGCGCCTCTCGCAGGATGACTCCCAGATGCAAGGTGGCACCAGTGCCAACTTGGTCTGGTTTGTGAGTGCCAAGTGGGTCCTGAAAACTGACACCCAGAACAGTGGCTTGTGAGTTTTGTTTCCCAGGGAAAAAGCCTGTACAATGGTTCAGGGTCCTGCGGCCTTAAATTGCCAGGTGAATCCTGGAATTCCGCATCTCGCCAGATGTTTCCGAGACGCTAAGCAACACCTGTGCCAACTTGGTCTGGTTTAAGAGTGCCAAGTGGGTCCTGAAAACAGGCACCCAGAACAGTGGCTTGTGAGTTTTGTTTCCCAGGGAAAAAGCCTGTACAATGGTTCAGGGGCCTGCGGCCTTAAATTGCCGGGAGCCACATGGACATCCGCCTCTCGCAGGATGCCTCCCAGACGCAAGGTGGCACCAGTGCCAACTTGGTCTGGTTTAAGAGTGTCAAGTGGGTCCTGAAAACTGACACCCAGAACAGTGGCTTGTGAGTTTTGTTTCCCAGGGAAAAAGCCTGTAGAATGCTTTTGGGTTCTGCGGCCTTAAATTGCCAGGTGCCTCCTGGAATTCCGCCTCTCGCAGGATGCCTCCCAGATGCAAGGTGGCACCAGTGCCAACTTGGTCTGGTTTGAGAGTGCCAAGTGGGTCCTGAAAACTGACACCCAGAACAGTGGCTTGTGAGTTTTGTTTCCCAGGGAAAAAGCCTGTACAATGGTTCAGGGACCTGCGGCCTTAAATTGCCGGGTGCCTCCTAGAATTCGGCCTCTCGCAGGATGCCTCCCAGACGCAAGGTGGCACCAGTGCCAACTTGGTCTGGTTTGAGAGTGCCAGGTGGCTCCTGCAAACTGACACCCAGAACAGTGGCTTGTGAGTTTTGTTTCCCAGGGAAAAAGCCTGTAAAATGGTTCAGCGTCCTGCGGCCTTAAATTGCAAGGTGCCTCCTGGAGATCCACCTCTCACAGGATGCCGCCAAGGCGCAACCAGACACCAGTGCCAACTTGGTCTGGTTTGAGATTGCCAAGTGGGTCCTGAAAACTGACACCCAGAACAGTGGCTTGTGAGTTTTGTTTCCCAGGGAAAAAGCCTGTACAATGGTTCAGGGTCCTGCAGACTTAAATTGCCGGGTGCCTCCTGGAATTGCGCCTCTCGCAGGATGCCTCCCAGACGCAAGGTGGCACCATTGCCAACTTGGTCTGCTTTGAGAGTGTCAAGTTGGTCCTGAAAACTGACACCCAGAACAGTGGCTTGTGAGTTTTGTTTCCCAGGGAAAAAGCCTGTACAATGGTTCAGGGTCCTGCGGCCTTAAATTGCCGGGTGCCTCCTGGAATTCAGCTACTCGCAGGATGCCTCCCAGACACAAGGTGGCACCAGTTCAAACTTGGTCTTGTTTAAGAGTGCCAAGTGGGTCCTGCAAACTGACACCCAGAACAGTGGCTTGTGGGTTTTGTTTCCCTGGAAAAAAGCCTGTACAGTGGTTCAGGGGCCTGAGGCCTTAAATTGCCGGGTGCCTCCTGGAGATCCGCCTCTCACAGGATGCCTTCCAGGCGCAACATGACACCAGTGCCAACTTGGTCTGGTTTAAGAGTGCCAAGTGGGTCCTGAAAACTGACACCCAGAACAGTGGCTTGTGAGTTTTGTTTCCCAGGGAAAAAGCCTGTACAATGGTTCAGGGTCCTGCGGACTTAAATTGCCGGGTGTCTACTGAAATTGCGCCTCTCGCAGGATGCCTCCCAGACAGAAGGTGGCACCAGTGCCAACTTGGTCTGCTTTGAGAGTGTCAAGTGGGTCCTGAAAACTGATACCCAGAACAGTGGCTTGTGAGTTTTGTTTCCCAGGGAAAAAGCCTGTACAATGGTTCAGGGGCTTGAGGCCTTAAATTGCCGAGTGCCTCCTGGAGATCCGCCTCTCACAAAATGCCTCCCAGGCGCAACATGACACCAGTGCCAACTTGGTCTGGTTTAAGAGTGCCAAGTGGGTCCGGGAAACTGACACCCAGAACAGTGGCTTGTGAGTTTTGTTTCCCAGGGAAAAAGCCTGTACAATGGTTCAGGGTCCTGCGGCCTTAAATTGCCGGGTGCCTCCTGGAATTCGGCGTCTTGCAGGATGCCTCCCAGACGCAAGGTGGCACCAGTGCCAACTTGGTCTGGTTTGAGAGTGCCAAGTGGGTCCTGCAAACTGACACCCAGAACAGTGGCTTGTGAGTTTTGTTTCCCAGGGAAAAAGCCTGTACAATGGTTCAGGGTCCTGCGGCCTTAAATTGCCGGGTGCCTCTTGGAATTGCGCCTCTCGCAGGATGACTCCCAGATGCAAGGTGGCACCAGTGCCAACTTGGTCTGGTTTGAGAGTGCCAAGTGGGTCCTGAAAACTGACACCCAGAACAGTGGCTTGTGAGTTTTGTTTCCCAGGGAAAAAGCCTGTACAATGGTTCAGGGTCCTGCGGCCTTAAATTGCCAGGTGAATCCTGGAATTCCGCATCTCGCCAGATGTTTCCGAGACGCTAAGCAACACCTGTGCCAACTTGGTCTGGTTTAAGAGTGCCAAGTGGGTCCTGAAAACTGGCACCCAGAACAGTGGCTTGTGAGTTTTGTTTCCCAGGGAAAAAGCCTGTACAATGGTTCAGGGGCCTGCGGCCTTAAATTGCCGGGAGCCACATGGACATCCGCCTCTCGCAGGATGCCTCCCAGACGCAAGGTGGCACCAGTGCCAACTTGGTCTGGTTTAAGAGTGTCAAGTGGGTCCTGAAAACTGACACCCAGAACAGTGGCTTGTGAGTTTTGTTTCCCAGGGAAAAAGCCTGTAGAATGGTTTTGGGTTCTGCGGCCTTAAATTGCCAGGTGCCTCCTGGAATTCCGCCTCTCGCAGGATGCCTCCCAGATGCAAGGTGGCACCAGTGCCAACTTGGTCTGGTTTGAGAGTGTAAGGTGTGTCCTGCAAACTGACACCCAGAACAGTGGCTTGTGAGTTTTGTTTCCCAGGGAAAAAGCCTGTACAATGGTTCAGGGTCCTGCGGCCTTAAATTGCCGGGTGCCTCCTAGAATTCGGCCTCTCGCAGGATGCCTCTCAGACGCAAGGTGGCACCAGTGCCAACTTGGTCTGGTTTAAGAGTGCCAAGTGGGTCCTGAAAACTGACACCCAGAACAGTGGCTTGTGAGTTTTCTTTTCCAGGGAAAAAGCCTGTAAAATGGTTCAGGGGCCTGAGGCCTTAAATTGCCGGGTGCCTCCCGGAGATCCGCCTCTCGCAGGATGCCTCCCAGGCGCAACATGACCCCAGTGCCATTTTGGTCTGGTTTGAGAGTGCCAAGTGGGTCCTGAAAACTGACACCCAGAACAGTGGCTTGTGAGTTTTGTTTCCCAGGGAAAAAGCCTGTACAATGGTTCAGGGTCCTGCGGCCTTAAATTTCCGGGTGCCTCCTAGAATTCGGCCTCTCGCAGGATGCCTCCCAGACGCAAGGTGGCACCAGTTGCAACTTGGTCTGGTTTAAGAGTGCCAAGTGGGTCCTGAAAACTGACACCCAGAACAGTGGCTTGTGAGTTTTCTTTTCCAGGGAAAAAGCCTGTAAAATGGTTCAGGGGCCTGAGGCCTTAAATTGCCGGGTGCCTCCTGGAATTGCGCCTCTCGCAGGATGCCTCCCAGACGCAAGGTGGCACCAGTG
Organism: Fringilla coelebs; assembly: GCF_963513975.1. Taxonomy (NCBI): domain Eukaryota; kingdom Metazoa; phylum Chordata; class Aves; order Passeriformes; family Fringillidae; genus Fringilla; species Fringilla coelebs. Next base: position 266,429 of record NW_028167380.1, on the reverse strand, counting down.
CCAACTTGGTCTTGTTTGAGAGTGTCAAGTGGGTCCTGAAAACTGACAGCCAGAACAGTGGCTTGTGAGTTTTGTTTCCCAGGGAAAAAGCCTGTACAATGGTTCAGGGTCCTATGGACTTAAATTGCCGGCTGCCTCCTGGAGATCCGCCTCTCGCAGGATGCCTCCCAGACGCAAGGTGGCACCAGTGCAAACTTGGTCTGGTTTAAGAGTGCCAAGTGGGTCCTGAAAACTGACACCCAGAACAGTGGCTTGTGAGTTTTGTTTCCCAGGGTAAAAGCCTGTACAATGGTTCAGGGTCCTGCGGCCTTAAATTGCCGGGTGAATCCTGGAATTCCGCATCTCGCCAGATGTTTCCCAGACGCTAAGCAACACCAGTGCCAACTTGGTCTGGTTTAAGAGTGCCAAGTGGGTCCTGAAAACTGACACCCAGAACAGTGGCTTGTGAGTTTTGTTTCCCAGGGAAAAAGCCTGTACAATGGTTCAGGGTCCTGCGGCCCTAAATTGCCGGGTGCCTCCTAGAATTCGGCCTCTCGCAGGATGCCTCCCAGACGCAAGGTGGCACCAGTGCAAACTTGGTCTCGTTTAAGAGTGCCAAGTGGGTCCTGAAAACTGACACCCAGAACAGTGGCTTGTGAGTTTTGTTTCCCAGGGAAAAAGCCTGTAAAATGGTTCAGGGGCCTGAGGCCTTAAATTGCCGGGTGCCTCCCGGAGATCCGCCTCTCGCAGGATGCCTCCCAGGCGCAACATGACACCAGTGCCAACTAGGTCTGGTTTGAGAGTGCCAAGTGGGTCCTGAAAACTGACATCCAGAACAGTGGCTTGTGAGTTTTGTTTCCCAGGGAAAAAGCCTGTACAATGGTTCAGGGTCCTGCGGCCTTAAATTGCCGGGTGCCTCCTAGAATTCGGCCTCACGCAGGATGCCTCCCAGACGCAAGGTGGCACCAGTTCCAACTTGGTCTGGTTTAAGAGTGCCAAGTGGGTCCTGAAAACTGACACCCAGAACAGTGGCTTGTGAGTTTTGTTTCCCAGGGAAAAAGCCTGTAAAATGGTTCAGGGGCCTGAGGCCTTAAATTGCCGGGTGCCTCCCGGAGATCCGCCTCTCGCAGGATGCCTCCCAGACGCAAGGTGGCACCAGTGCCAACTTGGTCTGGTTTGAGAGTGTCAAGTGGGTCCTGAAAACTGACAGCCAGAACAGTGGCTTTGTGATTTTTGTTTCCCAGGGAAAAAGCCTGTACAATGGTTCAGGGTCCTACGGACTTAAATTGCCGGCTGCCCCCTGGACATCCGCCTCTCGCAGGATGCCTCCCAGACGCAAGGTGGCACCAGTGCAAACTTGGTCTGGTTTAAGAGTGCCAAGTGGGTCCTGAAAACTGACACCCAGAACAGTGGCTTGTGAGTTTTGTTTGCCAGGGAAAAAGCCTGTACAATGGTTCAGGGTCCTGCGGACTTAAATATCCGGGTGCCTCATGGAATTGCGCCTCTCGCAGGATGCCTCCCAGACGCAAGGTGGCACCATTGCCAACTTGGTCTGCTTTGAGAGTGTCAAGTTGGTCCTGAAAACTGACACCCAGAACAGTGGCTTGTGAGTTTTGTTTCCCAGGGAAAAAGCCTGTACAATGGTTCAGGGTCCTGCGGCCTTAAATTGCCGGGTGCCTCCTGGAATTCGGCTACTCGCAGGATGCCTCCCAGACACAAGGTGGCACCAGTTCCAACTTGATCTTGTTTAAGAGTGCCAAGTGGGTCCTGCAAACTGACACCCAGAACAGTGGCTTGTGAGTTTTGTTTTCCAGGGAAAAAGCCTGTACTATGGTTCAGGGTCCTGCGGCCTTAAATTGCCGGGTGCCTCCTGGAATTTGGCCTCTCGCAGGATGCCTCCCAGACACAAAATGGCACCAGTTCCAACTTGGTCTTGTTTAAGAGTGCCAAGTGGGTCCTGCAAACTGACACCCAGAACAGTGGCTTGTGAGTTTTGTTTCCCAGGGAAAAAGCCTGTACAATGGTTCAGGGTCCTGCGGCCTTAAATTGCCGGGTGAATCCTGGAATTCCGCATCTCGCCAGATGTTTCCCAGACGCTAAGCAACACCAGTGCCAACTTGGTCTGGTTTAAGAGTGCCAAGTGGGTCCTGAAAACTGACACCCAGAACAGTGGCTTGTGAGTTTTGTTTCCCAGGGAAAAAGCCTGTACAATGGTTCAGGGTCCTGCAGCCCTAAATTGCCGGGTGTCTACTGAAATTGCGCCTCTCGCAGGATGCCTCCCAGACGCAAGGTGGCACCAGTGCCAACTTGGTCTACTTTGAGAGTGTCAAGTGGGTCCTGAAAACTGACACCCAGAACAGTGGCTTGTGAGTTTTGTTTCCCAGGGAAAAAGCCTGTACCATGGTTCAGGGTCCTGCGGCCTTAAATTGCCGGGTGCCTTCTGGAGATCCGCCTCTCACAAAATGCCTCCCAGGCGCAACATGACACCAGTGCCAACTTGGTCTGGTTTAAGAGTGCCAAGTGGGTCCGGGAAACTGACACCCAGAACAGAGCCTTGTGAGTTTTGTTTCCCAGGGAAAAAGCCTGTACAATGGTTCAGGGGCCTGCGGCCTTAAATTGCCGGGTGCCTCCTGGAATTCGGCGTCTTGCAGGATGCCTCCCAGACGCAAGGTGGCACCAGTGCCAACTTGGTCTTGTTTGAGAGTGTCAAGTGGGTCCTGAAAACTGACAGCCAGAACAGTGGCTTGTGAGTTTTGTTTCCCAGGGAAAAAGCCTGTACAATGGTTCAGGGTCCTATGGACTTAAATTGCCGGCTGCCTCCTGGAGATCCGCCTCTCGCAGGATGCCTCCCAGACGCAACATGACACCAGTGCCAACTTGGTCTGGTTTAAGAGTGCCAAGTGGGTCCTGAAAACTGACACCCAGAACAGTGGCTTGTGAGTTTTGTTTCCCAGGGAAAAAGCCTGTACAATGGTTCAGGGTCCTGCGGACTTAAATTGCCGGGTGTCTACTGAAATTGCGCCTCTCGCAGGATGCCTCCCAGACGCAAGGTGGCACCAGTGCCAACTTGGTCTCGTTTAAGAGTGCCAAGTGGGTCCTGAAAACTGATACCCAGAACAGTGGCTTGTGAGTTTTGTTTCCCAGGGAAAAAGCCTGTACAATGGTTCAGGGGCTTGAGGCCTTAAATTGCCGAGTGCCTCCTGGAGATCCGCCTCTCACAAAATGCCTCCCAGGCGCAACATGACACCAGTGCCAACTTGGTCTGGTTTAAGAGTGCCAAGTGGGTCCGGGAAACTGACACCCAGAACAGTGGCTTGTGAGTTTTGTTTCCCAGGGAAAAAGCCTGTACAATGGTTCAGGGTCCTGCGGCCTTAAATTGCCGGGTGCCTCCTGGAATTCGGCGTCTTGCAGGATGCCTCCCAGACGCAAGGTGGCACCAGTGCCAACTTGGTCTGGTTTGAGAGTGCCAAGTGGGTCCTGCAAACTGACACCCAGAACAGTGGCTTGTGAGTTTTGTTTCCCAGGGAAAAAGCCTGTACAATGGTTCAGGGTCCTGCGGACTTAAATTGCCGGGTGCCTCTTGGAATTGCGCCTCTCGCAGGATGACTCCCAGATGCAAGGTGGCACCAGTGCCAACTTGGTCTGGTTTGAGAGTGCCAAGTGGGTCCTGAAAACTGACACCCAGAACAGTGGCTTGTGAGTTTTGTTTCCCAGGGAAAAAGCCTGTACAATGGTTCAGGGTCCTGCGGCCTTAAATTGCCAGGTGAATCCTGGAATTCCGCATCTCGCCAGATGTTTCCGAGACGCTAAGCAACACCTGTGCCAACTTGGTCTGGTTTAAGAGTGCCAAGTGGGTCCTGAAAACTGGCACCCAGAACAGTGGCTTGTGAGTTTTGTTTCCCAGGGAAAAAGCCTGTAAAATGGTTCAGGGGCCTGCGGCCTTAAATTGCCGGGAGCCTCCCGGAGATCCGCCTCTCGCAGGATGCCTCCCAGGCGCAACATGACACCAGTGCCAACTTGGTCTGGTTTAAGAGTGTCAAGTGGGTCCTGAAAACTGACACCCAGAACAGTGGCTTGTGAGTTTTGTTTCCCAGGGAAAAAGCCTGTAGAATGGTTTTGGGTTCTGCGGCCTTAAATTGCCAGGTGCCTCCTGGAATTCCGCCTCTCGCAGGATGCCTCCCAGATGCAAGGTGGCACCAGTGCCAACTTGGTCTGGTTTGAGAGTGTAAGGTGTGTCCTGCAAACTGACACCCAGAACAGTGGCTTGTGAGTTTTGTTTCCCAGGGAAAAAGCCTGTACAATGGTTCAGGGTCCTGCGGCCTTAAATTGCCGGGTGCCTCCTAGAATTCGGCCTCTCGCAGGATGCCTCTCAGACGCAAGGTGGCACCAGTGCCAACTTGGTCTGGTTTAAGAGTGCCAAGTGGGTCCTGAAAACTGACACCCAGAACAGTGGCTTGTGAGTTTTCTTTTCCAGGGAAAAAGCCTGTAAAATGGTTCAGGGGCCTGAGGCCTTAAATTGCCGGGTGCCTCCCGGAGATCCGCCTCTCGCAGGATGCCTCCCAGGCGCAACATGACACCAGTGCCATTTTGGTCTGGTTTGAGAGTGCCAAGTGGGTCCTGAAAACTGACACCCAGAACAGTGGCTTGTGAGTTTTGTTTCCCAGGGAAAAAGCCTGTACAATGGTTCAGGGTCCTGCGGCCTTAAATTTCCGGGTGCCTCCTAGAATTCGGCCTCTCGCAGGATGCCTCCCAGACGCAAGGTGGCACCAGTTCCAACTTGGTCTGGTTTAAGAGTGCCAAGTGGGTCCTGAAAACTGACACCCAGAACAGTGGCTTGTGAGTTTTGTTTCCCAGGGAAAAAGCCTGTAAAATGGTTCAGGGGCCTGAGGCCTTAAATTGCCGGGTGCCTCCTGGAATTGCGCCTCTCGCAGGATGCCTCCCAGACGCAAGGTGGCACCAGTGCCAACTTGGTCTTGTTTGAGAGTGTCAAGTGGGTCCTGAAAACTGACAGCCAGAACAGTGGCTTGTGAGTTTTGTTTCCCAGGGAAAAAGCCTGTACAATGGTTCAGGGTCCTATGGACTTAAATTGCCGGCTGCCTCCTGGAGATCCGCCTCTCGCAGGATGCCTCCCAGACGCAAGGTGGCACCAGTGCAAACTTGGTCTGGTTTAAGAGTGCCAAGTGGGTCCTGAAAACTGACACCCAGAACAGTGGCTTGTGAGTTTTGTTTCCCAGGGTAAAAGCCTGTACAATGGTTCAGGGTCCTGCGGCCTTAAATTGCCGGGTGAATCCTGGAATTCCGCATCTCGCCAGATGTTTCCCAGACGCTAAGCAACACCAGTGCCAACTTGGTCTGGTTTAAGAGTGCCAAGTGGGTCCTGAAAACTGACACCCAGAACAGTGGCTTGTGAGTTTTGTTTCCCAGGGAAAAAGCCTGTACAATGGTTCAGGGTCCTGCGGCCCTAAATTGCCGGGTGCCTCCTAGAATTCGGCCTCTCGCAGGATGCCTCCCAGACGCAAGGTGGCACCAGTGCAAACTTGGTCTCGTTTAAGAGTGCCAAGTGGGTCCTGAAAACTGACACCCAGAACAGTGGCTTGTGAGTTTTCTTTCCCAGGGAAAAAGCCTGTAAAATGGTTCAGGGGCCTGAGGCCTTAAATTGCCGGGTGCCTCCCGGAGATCCGCCTCTCGCAGGATGCCTCCCAGGCGCAACATGACACCAGTGCCAACTAGGTCTGGTTTGAGAGTGCCAAGTGGGTCCTGAAAACTGACATCCAGAACAGTGGCTTGTGAGTTTTGTTTCCCAGGGAAAAAGCCTGTACAATGGTTCAGGGTCCTGCGGCCTTAAATTGCCGGGTGCCTCCTAGAATTCGGCCTCTCGCAGGATGCCTCCCAGACGCAAGGTGGCACCAGTTCCAACTTGGTCTGGTTTAAGAGTGCCAAGTGGGTCCTGAAAACTGACACCCAGAACAGTGGCTTGTGAGTTTTGTTTCCCAGGGAAAAAGCCTGTAAAATGGTTCAGGGGCCTGAGGCCTTAAATTGCCGGGTGCCTCCCGGAGATCCGCCTCTCGCAGGATGCCTCCCAGACGCAAGGTGGCACCAGTGCCAACTTGGTCTGGTTTGAGAGTGTCAAGTGGGTCCTGAAAACTGACAGCCAGAACAGTGGCTTTGTGATTTTTGTTTCCCAGGGAAAAAGCCTGTACAATGGTTCAGGGTCCTACGGACTTAAATTGCCGGGTGCCCCCTGGACATCCGCCTCTCGCAGGATGCCTCCCAGACGCAAGGTGGCACCAGTGCAAACTTGGTCTGGTTTAAGAGTGCCAAGTGGGTCCTGAAAACTGACACCCAGAACAGTGGCTTGTGAGTTTTGTTTGCCAGGGAAAAAGCCTGTACAATGGTTCAGGGTCCTGCGGACTTAAATATCCGGGTGCCTCCTGGAATTGCGCCTCTCGCAGGATGCCTCCCAGACGCAAGGTGGCACCATTGCCAACTTGGTCTGCTTTGAGAGTGTCAAGTTGGTCCTGAAAACTGACACCCAGAACAGTGGCTTGTGAGTTTTCTTTCCCAGGGAAAAAGCCTGTACAATGGTTCAGGGTCCTGCGGCCTTAAATTGCCGGGTGCCTCCTGGAATTCGGCTACTCGCAGGATGCCTCCCAGACACAAGGTGGCACCAGTTCCAACTTGATCTTGTTTAAGAGTGCCAAGTGGGTCCTGCAAACTGACACCCAGAACAGTGGCTTGTGAGTTTTGTTTTCCAGGGAAAAAGCCTGTACTATGGTTCAGGGTCCTGCGGCCTTAAATTGCCGGGTGCCTCCTGGAATTTGGCCTCTCGCAGGATGCCTCCCAGACACAAAATGGCACCAGTTCCAACTTGGTCTTGTTTAAGAGTGCCAAGTGGGTCCTGCAAACTGACACCCAGAACAGTGGCTTGTGAGTTTTGTTTCCCAGGGAAAAAGCCTGTACAATGGTTCAGGGTCCTGCGGCCTTAAATTGCCGGGTGAATCCTGGAATTCCGCATCTCGCCAGATGTTTCCCAGACGCTAAGCAACACCAGTGCCAACTTGGTCTGGTTTAAGAGTGCCAAGTGGGTCCTGAAAACTGACACCCAGAACAGTGGCTTGTGAGTTTTGTTTCCCAGGGTAAAAGCCTGTACAATGGTTCAGGGTCCTGCAGCCCTAAATTTCCGGGTGTCTACTGAAATTGCGCCTCTCGCAGGATGCCTCCCAGACGCAAGGTGGCACCTGTGCCAACTTGGTCTACTTTGAGAGTGTCAAGTGGGTCCTGAAAACTGACACCCAGAACAGTGGCTTGTGAGTTTTGTTTCCCAGGGAAAAAGCCTGTACCATGGTTCAGGGTCCTGCGACCTTAAATTGCCGTGTGCCTTCTGGAGATCCGCCTCTCACAAAATGCCTCCCAGGCGCAACATGACACCAGTGCCAACTTGGTCTGGTTTAAGAGTGCCAAGTGGGTCCGGGAAACTGACACCCAGAACAGAGCCTTGTGAGTTTTGTTTCCCAGGGAAAAAGCCTGTACAATGGTTCAGGGGCCTGCGGCCTTAAATTGCCGGGTGCCTCCTGGAATTCGGCGTCTTGCAGGATGCCTCCCAGACGCAAGGTGGCACCAGTGCCAACTTGGTCTGGTTTGAGAGTGCCAAGTGGGTCCTGAAAACTGACACCCAGAACAGTGGCTTGTGAGTTTTGTTTCCCAGAGAAAAAGCCTGTACCATGGTTCAGGGTCCTGCGGCCTTAAATTGCCGGGTGCCTCCTAGAATTCGGCCTCTCGCAGGATGCCTCTCAGACGCAAGGTGGCACCAGTGCCAACTTGGTCTGGTTTAAGAGTGCCAAGTGGGTCCTGAAAACTGACACCCAGAACAGTGGCTTGTGAGTTTTGTTTCCCAGGGAAAAAGCCTGTACAATGGTTCAGGGTCCTGCGGACTTAAATTGCCGGGTGTCTACTGAAATTGCGCCTCTCGCAGGATGCCTCCCAGACGCAAGGTGGCACCAGTGCCAACTTGGTCTGCTTTGAGAGTGTCAAGTGGGTCCTGAAAACTGATACCCAGAACAGTGGCTTGTGAGTTTTGTTTCCCAGGGAAAAAGCCTGTACAATGGTTCAGGGGCTTGAGGCCTTAAATTGCCGAGTGCCTCCTGGAGATCCGCCTCTCACAAAATGCCTCCCAGGCGCAACATGACACCAGTGCCAACTTGGTCTGGTTTAAGAGTGCCAAGTGGGTCCGGGAAACTGACACCCAGAACAGTGGCTTGTGAGTTTTGTTTCCCAGGGAAAAAGCCTGTACAATGGTTCAGGGTCCTGCGGCCTTAAATTGCCGGGTGCCTCCTGGAATTCGGCGTCTTGCAGGATGCCTCCCAGACGCAAGGTGGCACCAGTGCCAACTTGGTCTGGTTTGAGAGTGCCAAGTGGGTCCTGCAAACTGACACCCAGAACAGTGGCTTGTGAGTTTTGTTTCCCAGGGAAAAAGCCTGTACAATGGTTCAGGGTCCTGCGGACTTAAATTGCCGGGTGCCTCTTGGAATTGCGCCTCTCGCAGGATGACTCCCAGATGCAAGGTGGCACCAGTGCCAACTTGGTCTGGTTTGAGAGTGCCAAGTGGGTCCTGAAAACTGACACCCAGAACAGTGGCTTGTGAGTTTTGTTTCCCAGGGAAAAAGCCTGTAGAATGGTTTTGGGTTCTGCGGCCTTAAATTGCCAGGTGCCTCCTGGAATTCCGCCTCTCGCAGGATGCCTCCCAGATGCAAGGTGGCACCAGTGCCAACTTGGTCTGGTTTGAGAGTGTAAGGTGTGTCCTGCAAACTGACACCCAGAACAGTGGCTTGTGAGTTTTGTTTCCCAGGGAAAAAGCCTGTACAATGGTTCAGGGTCCTGCGGCCTTAAATTGCCGGGTGCCTCCTAGAATTCGGCCTCTCGCAGGATGCCTCTCAGACGCAAGGTGGCACCAGTGCCAACTTGGTCTGGTTTAAGAGTGCCAAGTGGGTCCTGAAAACTGACACCCAGAACAGTGGCTTGTGAGTTTTCTTTTCCAGGGAAAAAGCCTGTAAAATGGTTCAGGGGCCTGAGGCCTTAAATTGCCGGGTGCCTCCCGGAGATCCGCCTCTCGCAGGATGCCTCCCAGGCGCAACATGACACCAGTGCCATTTTGGTCTGGTTTGAGAGTGCTAAGTGGGTCCTGAAAACTGACACCCAGAACAGTGGCTTGTGAGTTTTGTTTCCCAGGGAAAAAGCCTGTACAATGGTTCAGGGTCCTGCGGCCTTAAATTTCCGGGTGCCTCCTAGAATTCGGCCTCTCGCAGGATGCCTCCCAGACGCAAGGTGGCACCAGTTCCAACTTGGTCTGGTTTAAGAGTGCCAAGTGGGTCCTGAAAACTGACACCCAGAACAGTGGCTTGTGAGTTTTGTTTCCCAGGGAAAAAGCCTGTAAAATGGTTCAGGGGCCTGAGGCCTTAAATTGCCGGGTGCCTCCTGGAATTGCGCCTCTCGCAGGATGCCTCCCAGACGCAAGGTGGCACCAGTGCCAACTTGGTCTTGTTTGAGAGTGTCAAGTGGGTCCTGAAAACTGACAGCCAGAACAGTGGCTTGTGAGTTTTGTTTCCCAGGGAAAAAGCCTGTACAATGGTTCAGGGTCCTATGGACTTAAATTGCCGGCTGCCTCCTGGAGATCCGCCTCTCGCAGGATGCCTCCCAGACGCAAGGTGGCACCAGTGCAAACTTGGTCTGGTTTAAGAGTGCCAAGTGGGTCCTGAAAACTGACACCCAGAACAGTGGCTTGTGAGTTTTGTTTCCCAGGGTAAAAGCCTGTACAATGGTTCAGGGTCCTGCGGCCTTAAATTGCCGGGTGAATCCTGGAATTCCGCATCTCGCCAGATGTTTCCCAGACGCTAAGCAACACCAGTGCCAACTTGGTCTGGTTTAAGAGTGCCAAGTGGGTCCTGAAAACTGACACCCAGAACAGTGGCTTGTGAGTTTTGTTTCCCAGGGAAAAAGCCTGTACAATGGTTCAGGGTCCTGCGGCCCTAAATTGCCGGGTGCCTCCTAGAATTCGGCCTCTCGCAGGATGCCTCCCAGACGCAAGGTGGCACCAGTGCAAACTTGGTCTCGTTTAAGAGTGCCAAGTGGGTCCTGAAAACTGACACCCAGAACAGTGGCTTGTGAGTTTTCTTTCCCAGGGAAAAAGCCTGTAAAATGGTTCAGGGGCCTGAGGCCTTAAATTGCCGGGTGCCTCCCGGAGATCCGCCTCTCGCAGGATGCCTCCCAGGCGCAACATGACACCAGTGCGAACTAGGTCTGGTTTGAGAGTGCCAAGTGGGTCCTGAAAACTGACATCCAGAACAGTGGCTTGTGAGTTTTGTTTCCCAGGGAAAAAGCCTGTACAATGGTTCAGGGTCCTGCGGCCTTAAATTGCCGGGTGCCTCCTAGAATTCGGCCTCTCGCAGGATGCCTCCCAGACGCAAGGTGGCACCAGTTCCAACTTGGTCTGGTTTAAGAGTGCCAAGTGGGTCCTGAAAACTGACACCCAGAACAGTGGCTTGTGAGTTTTGTTTCCCAGGGAAAAAGCCTGTAAAATGGTTCAGGGGCCTGAGGCCTTAAATTGCCGGGTGCCTCCCGGAGATCCGCCTCTCGCAGGATGCCTCCCAGACGCAAGGTGGCACCAGTGCCAACTTGGTCTGGTTTGAGAGTGTCAAGTGGGTCCTGAAAACTGACAGCCAGAACAGTGGCTTTGTGAGTTTTGTTTCCCAGGGAAAAAGCCTGTACAATGGTTCAGGGTCCTACGGACTTAAATTGCCGGCTGCCCCCTGGACATCCGCCTCTCGCAGGATGCCTCCCAGACGCAAGGTGGCACCAGTGCAAACTTGGTCTGGTTTAAGAGTGCCAAGTGGGTCCTGAAAACTGACACCCAGAACAGTGGCTTGTGAGTTTTGTTTGCCAGGGAAAAAGCCTGTACAATGGTTCAGGGTCCTGCGGACTTAAATATCCGGGTGCCTCCTGGAATTGCGCCTCTCGCAGGATGCCTCCCAGACGCAAGGTGGCACCATTGCCAACTTGGTCTGCTTTGAGAGTGTCAAGTTGGTCCTGAAAACTGACACCCAGAACAGTGGCTTGTGAGTTTTCTTTCCCAGGGAAAAAGCCTGTACAATGGTTCAGGGTCCTGCGGCCTTAAATTGCCGGGTGCCTCCTGGAATTCGGCTACTCGCAGGATGCCTCCCAGACACAAGGTGGCACCATTGCCAACTTGGTCTGCTTTGAGAGTTTCAAGTTGGTCCTGAAAACTGACACCCAGAACAGTGGCTTGTGAGTTTTGTTTTCCAGGGAAAAAGCCTGTACTATGGTTCAGGGTCCTGCGGCCTTAAATTGCCGGGTGCCTCCTGGAATTTGGCCTCTCGCAGGATGCCTCCCAGACACAAAATGGCACCAGTTCCAACTTGGTCTTGTTTAAGAGTGCCAAGTGGGTCCTGCAAACTGACACCCAGAACAGTGGCTTGTGAGTTTTGTTTGCCAGGGAAAAAGCCTGTACAATGGTTCAGGGTCCTGCGGCCTTAAATTGCCGGGTGAATCCTGGAATTCCGCATCTCGCCAGATGTTTCCCAGACGCTAAGCAACACCAGTGCCAACTTGGTCTGGTTTAAGAGTGCCAAGTGGGTCCTGAAAACTGACACCCAGAACAGTGGCTTGTGAGTTTTGTTTCCCAGGGTAAAAGCCTGTACAATGGTTCAGGGTCCTGCAGCCCTAAATTTCCGGGTGTCTACTGAAATTGCGCCTCTCGCAGGATGCCTCCCAGACGCAAGGTGGCACCTGTGCCAACTTGGTCTACTTTGAGAGTGTCAAGTGGGTCCTGAAAACTGACACCCAGAACAGTGGCTTGTGAGTTTTGTTTCCCAGGGAAAAAGCCTGTACCATGGTTCAGGGTCCTGCGACCTTAAATTGCCGGGTGCCTTCTGGAGATCCGCCTCTCACAAAATGCCTCCCAGGCGCAACATGACACCAGTGCCAACTTGGTCTGGTTTAAGAGTGCCAAGTGGGTCCGGGAAACTGACACCCAGAACAGAGCCTTGTGAGTTTTGTTTCCCAGGGAAAAAGCCTGTACAATGGTTCAGGGGCCTGCGGCCTTAAATTGCCGGGTGCCTCCTGGAATTCGGCGTCTTGCAGGATGCCTCCCAGACGCAAGGTGGCACCAGTGCCAACTTGGTCTGGTTTGAGAGTGCCAAGTGGGTCCTGAAAACTGACACCCAGAACAGTGGCTTGTGAGTTTTGTTTCCCAGAGAAAAAGCCTGTACCATGGTTCAGGGTCCTGCGGCCTTAAATTGCCGGGTGCCTCCTAGAATTCGGCCTCTCGCAGGATGCCTCTCAGACGCAAGGTGGCACCAGTGCCAACTTGGTCTGGTTTAAGAGTGCCAAGTGGGTCCTGAAAACTGACACCCAGAACAGAGGCTTGTGAGTTTTCTTTCCCAGGGAAAAAGCCTGTAAAATGGTTCAGGGGCCTGAGGCCTTAAATTGCCGGATGCCTCCTGGAATTGCGCCTCTCGCAGGATGCCTCCCAGACGCAAGGTGGCACCAGTGCCAACTTGGTCTGGTTTGAGAGTGTCAAGTGGGTCCTGAAAACTGACACCCAGAACAGTGGCTTGTGAGTTTTGTTTCCCAGGGAAAAAGCCTGTACAATGGTTCAGGGTCCTGCGGACTTAAATTGCCGGGTGCCTCCTGGAATTGCGCCTCTCGCAGGATGCCTCCCAGACGCAAGGTGGCACCATTGCCAACTTGGTCTGCTTTGAGAGTTTCAAGTTGGTCCTGAAAACTGACACCCAGAACAGTGGCTTGTGAGTTTTGTTTCCCAGGGAAAAAGCCTGTACAATGGTTCAGGGTCCTGCGGCCTTAAATTGCCGGGTGCCTCCTGGAATTCCGCCTCTCGCAGGATGCCTCCCAGACGCAAGGTGGCACCAGTGCCAACTTGGTCTGGTTTGAGAGTGCCAGGTGGCTCCTGCAAACTGACACCCAGAACAGTGGCTTGTGAGTTTTCTTTCCCAGGGAAAAAGCCTGTAAAATGGTTCAGCGTCCTGCAGCCTTAAATTGCAAGGTGCCTCCTGGAGATCCGCCTCTCACAGGATGCCGCCAAGGCGCAACCAGACACCAGTGCCAACTTGGTCTGGTTTGAGATTGCCAAGTGGGTCCTGAAAACTGACACCCAGAACAGTGGCTTGTGAGTTTTGTTTCCCAGGGAAAAAGCCTGTACAATGGTTCAGGGTCCTGCGGACTTAAATTGCCGGGTGCCTCCTGGAATTGCGCCTCTCGCAGGATGCCTCCCAGACGCAAGGTGGCACCATTGCCAACTTGGTCTGCTTTGAGAGTGTCAAGTTGGTCCTGAAAACTGACACCCAGAACAGTGGCTTGTGAGTTTTGTTTCCCAGGGAAAAAGCCTGTACAATGGTTCAGGGTCCTGCGGCCTTAAATTGCCGGGTGCCTCCTGGAATTCGGCTACTCGCAGGATGCCTCCCAGACACAAGGTGGCACCAGTTCAAACTTGGTCTTGTTTAAGCGTGCCAAGTGGGTCCTGCAAACTGACACCCAGAACAGTGGCTTGTGAGTTTTGTTTCCCAGGGAAAAAGCCTGTACAATGGTTCAGGGTCCTATGGACTTAAATTGCCGGCTGCCTCCTGGAGATCCGCCTCTCGCAGGATGCCTCCCAGACGCAAGGTGGCACCAGTGCAAACTTGGTCTGGTTTAAGAGTGCCAAGTGGGTCCTGAAAACTGACACCCAGAACAGTGGCTTGTGAGTTTTGTTTGCCAGGGAAAAAGCCTGTACAATGGTTCAGGGTCCTGCGGCGTTAAATTGCCGGGTGCCTCCTGGAATTGCGCCTCTCGCAGGATGCCTCCCAGACGCAAGGTGGCACCATTGCCAACTTGGTCTGCTTTGAGAGTGTCAAGTTGGTCCTGAAAACTGACACCCAGAACAGTGGCTTGTGAGTTTTGTTTCCCAGGGAAAAAGCCTGTACAATGGTTCAGGGTCCTGCGGCCTTAAATTGCCGGGTGTCTACTGAAATTGCGCCTCTCACAGGATGCCTCCCAGACGCAAGGTGGCACCAGTGCCAACTTGGTCTGCTTTGAGAGTGCCAGGTGGCTCCTGCAAACTGACACCCAGAACAGTGGCTTGTGAGTTTTCTTTCCCAGGGAAAAAGCCTGTAAAATGGTTCAGCGTCCTGCGGCCTTAAATTGCCGGGTGCCTCCTGGAGATCCGCCTCTCACAGGATGCCTCCCAGGCGCAACATGACACCAGTGCCAACTTGGTCTGGTTTAAGAGTGCCAAGTGGGTCCGGGAAACTGACACCCAGAACAGTGGCTTGTGAGTTTTGTTTCCCAGGGTAAAAGCCTGTACAATGGTTCAGGGTCCTGCGGCCTTAAATTACCGGGTGAATCCTGGAATTCCGCATCTCGCCAGATGTTTCCCAGACGCTAAGCAACACCAGTGCCAACTTGGTCTGGTTTAAGAGTGCCAAGTGGGTCCTGAAAACTGACACCCAGAACAGTGGCTTGTGAGTTTTGTTTCCCAGGGAAAAAGCCTGTACAATGGTTCAGGGTCCTGCGGCCCTAAATTGCCGGGTGCCTCCTAGAATTCGGCCTCTCGCAGGATGCCTCCCAGACGCAAGGTGGCACCAGTGCAAACTTGGTCTCGTTTAAGAGTGCCAAGTGGGTCCTGAAAACTGACACCCATTACAGTGGCTTGTGAGTTTTCTTTCCCAGGGAAAAAGCCTGTAAAATGGTTCAGGGGCCTGAGGCCTTAAATTGCCGGGTGCCTCCCGCAGATCCGCCTCTCGCAGGATGCCTCCCAGGCGCAACATGACACCAGTGCCAACTAGGTCTGGTTTTAGAGTGCCAAGTGGGTCCTGAAAACTGACACCCAGAACAGTGGCTTGTGAGTTTTGTTTCCCAGGGAAAAAGCCTGTACAATGGTTCAGGGTCCTGCGGCCTTAAATTGCCGGGTGCTTCCTAGAATTCGGCCTCTCGCAGGATGCCTCCCAGACGCAAGGTGGCACCAGTTCCAACTTGGTCTGGTTTAAGTGTGCCAAGTGGGTCCTGAAAACTGACACCCAGAACAGTGGCTTGTGAGTTTTGTTTCCCAGGGAAAAAGCCTGTACAATGGTTCAGGGTCCTGCGGCCTTAAATTGCCGGGTGCCTCCGGGAATTGCGCCTCTCGCAGGATGCCTCCCAGACGCAAGGTGGCACCAGTGCCAACTTGGTCTGGTTTGAGAGTGTCAAGTGGGTCCTGAAAACTGACAGCCAGAACAGTGGCTTTGTGAGTTTTGTTTCCCAGGGAAAAAGCCTGTACAATGGTTCAGGGTCCTACGGACTTAAATTGCCGGCTGCCCCCTGGACATCCGCCTCTCGCAGGATGCCTCCCAGACGCAAGGTGGCACCAGTGCAAACTTGGTCTGGTTTAAGAGTGCCAAGTGGGTCCTGAAAACTGACACCCAGAACAGTGGCTTGTGAGTTTTGTTTGCCAGGGAAAAAGCCTGTACAATGGTTCAGGGTCCTGCGGACTTAAATATCCGGGTGCCTCCTGGAATTGCGCCTCTCGCAGGATGCCTCCCAGACGCAAGGTGGCACCATTGCCAACTTGGTCTGCTTTGAGAGTGTCAAGTTGGTCCTGAAAACTGACACCCAGAACAGTGGCTTGTGAGTTTTCTTTCCCAGGGAAAAAGCCTGTACAATGGTTCAGGGTCCTGCGGCCTTAAATTGCCGGGTGCCTCCTGGAATTCGGCTACTCGCAGGATGCCTCCCAGACACAAGGTGGCACCAGTTCCAACTTGATCTTGTTTAAGAGTGCCAAGTGGGTCCTGCAAACTGACACCCAGAACAGTGGCTTGTGAGTTTTGTTTTCCAGGGAAAAAGCCTGTACTATGGTTCAGGGTCCTGCGGCCTTAAATTGCCGGGTGCCTCCTGGAATTTGGCCTCTCGCAGGATGCCTCCCAGACACAAGGTGGCACCAGTTCCAACTTGGTCTTGTTTAAGAGTGCCAAGTGGGTCCTGCAAACTGACACCCAGAACAGTGGCTTGTGAGTTTTGTTTCCCAGGGAAAAAGCCTGTACAATGGTTCAGGGTCCTGCGGCCTTAAATTGCCGGGTGAATCCTGGAATTCCGCATCTCGCCAGATGTTTCCCAGACGCTAAGCAACACCAGTGCACTCTTGGTCTGGTTTAAGAGTGCCAAGTGGGTCCTGAAAACTGACACCCAGAACAGTGGCTTGTGAGTTTTGTTTCCCAGGGAAAAAGACTGTACAATGGTTCAGGGTCCTGCAGCCCTAAATTGCCGGGTGTCTACTGAAATTGCGCCTCTCGCAGGATGCCTCCCAGACGCAAGGTGGCACCAGTGCCAACTTGGTCTACTTTGAGAGTGTCAAGTGGGTCCTGAAAACTGACACCCAGAACAGTGGCTTGTGAGTTTTGTTTCCCAGGGAAAAAGCCTGTACCATGGTTCAGGGTCCTGCGGCCTTAAATTGCCGGGTGCCTTCTGGAGATCCGCCTCTCACAAAATGCCTCCCAGGCGCAACATGACACCAGTGCCAACTTGGTCTGGTTTAAGAGTGCCAAGTGGGTCCGGGAAACTGACACCCAGAACAGAGCCTTGTGAGTTTTGTTTCCCAGGGAAAAAGCCTGTACAATGGTTCAGGGGCCTGCGGCCTTAAATTGCCGGGTGCCTCCTAGAATTCGGCCTCTCGCAGGATGCCTCTCAGACGCAAGGTGGCACCAGTGCCAACTTGGTCTGGTTTGAGAGTGCCAGGTGGCTCCTGCAAACTGACACCCAGAACAGTGGCTTGTGAGTTTTCTTTCCCAGGGAAAAAGCCTGTAAAATGGTTCAGGGGCCTGAGGCCTTAAATTGCCGGGTGCCTCCCGGAGATCCGCCTCTCGCAGGATGCCTCCCAGGCGCAACATGACACCAGTGCCAACTAGGTCTGGTTTTAGAGTGCCAAGTGGGTCCTGAAAACTGACACCCAGAACAGTGGCTTGTGAGTTTTGTTTCCCAGGGAAAAAGCCTGTACAATGGTTCAGGGTCCTGCGGCCTTAAATTTCCGGGTGCCTCCTAGAATTCGGCCTCTCGCAGGATGCCTCCCAGACGCAAGGTGGCACCAGTGCCAACTTGGTCTGGTTTAAGAGTGCCAAGTGGGTCCTGAAAACTGACACCCAGAACAGTGGCTTGTGAGTTTTGTTTCCCAGGGAAAAAGCCTGTAAAATGGTTCAGGGGCCTGAGGCCTTAAATTGCCGGATGCCTCCTGGAATTGCGCCTCTCGCAGGATGCCTCCCAGACGCAAGGTGGCACCAGTGCCAACTTGGTCTGGTTTGAGAGTGTCAAGTGGGTCCTGAAAACTGACACCCAGAACAGTGGCTTGTGAGTTTTGTTTCCCAGGGAAAAAGCCTGTACAATGGTTCAGGGTCCTGCGGACTTAAATTGCCGGGTGCCTCCTGGAATTGCGCCTCTCGCAGGATGCCTCCCAGACGCAAGGTGGCACCATTGCCAACTTGGTCTGCTTTGAGAGTTTCAAGTTGGTCCTGAAAACTGACACCCAGAACAGTGGCTTGTGAGTTTTGTTTCCCAGGGAAAAAGCCTGTACAATGGTTCAGGGTCCTGCGGCCTTAAATTGCCGGGTGCCTCCTGGAATTCCGCCTCTCGCAGGATGCCTCCCAGACGCAAGGTGGCACCAGTGCCAACTTGGTCTGGTTTGAGAGTGCCAGGTGGCTCCTGCAAACTGACACCCAGAACAGTGGCTTGTGAGTTTTCTTTCCCAGGGAAAAAGCCTGTAAAATGGTTCAGCGTCCTGCGGCCTTAAATTGCAAGGTGCCTCCTGGAGATCCGCCTCTCACAGGACGCCGCCAAGGCGCAACCAGACACCAGTGCCAACTTGGTCTGGTTTGAGATTGCCAAGTGGGTCCTGAAAACTGACACCCAGAACAGTGGCTTGTGAGTTTTGTTTCCCAGGGAAAAAGCCTGTACAATGGTTCAGGGTCCTGCGGACTTAAATTGCCGGGTGCCTCCTGGAATTGCGCCTCTCGCAGGATGCCTCCCAGACGCAAGGTGGCACCATTGCCAACTTGGTCTGCTTTGAGAGTGTCAAGTTGGTCCTGAAAACTGACACCCAGAACAGTGGCTTGTGAGTTTTGTTTCCCAGGGAAAAAGCCTGTACAATGGTTCAGGGTCCTGCGGCCTTAAATTGCCGGGTGCCTCCTGGAATTCGGCTACTCGCAGGATGCCTCCCAGACACAAGGTGGCACCAGTGCCAACTTGGTCTTGTTTAAGCGTGCCAAGTGGGTCCTGCAAACTGACACCCAGAACAGTGGCTTGTGAGTTTTGTTTCCCAGGGAAAAAGCCTGTACAATGGTTCAGGGTCCTATGGACTTAAATTGCCGGCTGCCTCCTGGAGATCCGCCTCTCGCAGGATGCCTCCCAGACGCAAGGTGGCACCAGTGCAAACTTGGTCTGGTTTAAGAGTGCCAAGTGGGTCCTGAAAACTGACACCCAGAACAGTGGCTTGTGAGTTTTGTTTGCCAGGGAAAAAGCCTGTACAATGGTTCAGGGTCCTGCGGCCTTAAATTGCCGGGTGCCTCCTGGAATTGCGCCTCTCGCAGGATGCCTCCCAGACGCAAGGTGGCACCATTGCCAACTTGGTCTGCTTTGAGAGTGTCAAGTTGGTCCTGAAAACTGACACCCAGAACAGTGGCTTGTGAGTTTTGTTTCCCAGGGAAAAAGCCTGTACAATGGTTCAGGGTCCTGCGGCCTTAAATTGCCGGGTGTCTACTGAAATTGCGCCTCTCACAGGATGCCTCCCAGACGCAAGGTAGCACCAGTGCCAACTTGGTCTGCTTTGAGAGTGCCAGGTGGCTCCTGCAAACTGACACCCAGAACAGTGGCTTGTGAGTTTTCTTTCCCAGGGAAAAAGCCTGTAAAATGGTTCAGCGTCCTGCGGCCTTAAATTGCCGGGTGCCTCCAGGAGATCCGCCTCTCACAGGATGCCTCCCAGGCGCAACATGACACCAGTGCCAACTTGGTCTGGTTTAAGAGTGCCAAGTGGGTCCGGGAAACTGACACCCAGAACAGAGCCTTGTGAGTTTTGTTTCCCAGGGAAAAAGCCTGTACAATGGTTCAGGGTCCTGCGGCCCTAAATTGCCGGGTGCCTCCTAGAATTCGGCCTCTCGCAGGATGCCTCCCAGACGCAAGGTGGCACCAGTGCAAACTTGGTCTCGTTTAAGAGTGCCAAGTGGGTCCTGAAAACTGACACCCATTACAGTGGCTTGTGAGTTTTCTTTCCCAGGGAAAAAGCCTGTAAAATGGTTCAGGGGCCTGAGGCCTTAAATTGCCGGGTGCCTCCCGGAGATCCGCCTCTCGCAGGATGCCTCCCAGGCGCAACATGACACCAGTGCCAACTAGGTCTGGTTTGAGAGTGCCAAGTGGGTCCTGAAAACTGACATCCAGAACAGTGGCTTGTGAGTTTTGTTTCCCAGGGAAAAAGCCTGTACAATGGTTCAGGGTCCTGCGGCCTTAAATTGCCGGGTGCCTGCTGGAATTCGGCCACTCGCAGGATGCCTCCCAGACGCAAGGTGGCACCAGTTCCAACTTGGTCTGGTTTGAGAGTGCCAAGTGGGTCCTGAAAACTGACACGCAGAACAGTGGCTTGTGAGTTTTGTTTCCCAGGGTAAAAGCCTGTACAATGGTTCAGGGTCCTGCGGCCTTAAATTGCCGGGTGAATCCTGGAATTCCGCATCTCGCCGGATGTTTCCCAGACGCTAAGCAACACCAGTGCCAACTTGGTCTGGTTTAAGAGTGCCAAGTGGGTCCTGAAAACTGACACCCAGAACAGTGGCTTGTGAGTTTTGTTTCCCAGGGAAAAAGCCTGTACAATGGTTCAGGGTCCTGCGGCCCTAAATTGCCGGGTGCCTCCTAGAATTCGGCCTCTCGCAGGATGCCTCCCAGACGCAAGGTGGCACCAGTGCAAACTTGGTCTCGTTTAAGAGTGCCAAGTGGGTCCTGAAAACTGACACCCATTACAGTGGCTTGTGAGTTTTCTTTCCCAGGGAAAAAGCCTGTAAAATGGTTCAGGGGCCTGAGGCCTTAAATTGCCGGGTGCCTCCCGGAGATCCGCCTCTCGCAGGATGCCTCCCAGGCGCAACATGACACCAGTGCCAACTAGGTCTGGTTTGAGAGTGCCAAGTGGGTCCTGAAAACTGACATCCAGAACAGTGGCTTGTGAGTTTTGTTTCCCAGGGAAAAAGCCTGTACAATGGTTCAGGGTCCTGCGGCCTTAAATTGCCGGGTGCCTGCTGGAATTCGGCCACTCGCAGGATGCCTCCCAGACGCAAGGTGGCACCAGTTCCAACTTGGTCTGGTTTGAGAGTGCCAAGTGGGTCCTGAAAACTGACACGCAGAACAGTGGCTTGTGAGTTTTGTTTCCCAGGGAAAAAGCCTGTACAATGGTTCAGGGTCCTGCGGCCTTTAATTGCTGGGTGCCTCCGGGAATTGCGCCTCTCGCAGGATGCCTCCCAGACGCAAGGTGGCACCAGTGCCAACTTGGTCTGGTTTGAGAGTGTCAAGTGGGTCCTGAAAACTGACAGCCAGAACAGTGGCTTTGTGAGTTTTGTTTCCCAGGGAAAAAGCCTGTACAATGGTTCAGGGTCCTACGGACTTAAATTGCCGGCTGCCCCCTGGACATCCGCCTCTCGCAGGATGCCTCCTTGACGCAAGGTGGCACCAGTGCAAACTTGGTCTGGTTTAAGAGTGCCAAGTGGGTCCTGAAAACTGACACCCAGAACAGTGGCTTGTGAGTTTTGTTTGCCAGGGAAAAAGCCTGTACAATGGTTCAGGGTCCTGCGGACTTAAATATCCGGGTGCCTCCTGGAATTGCGCCTCTCGCAGGATGCCTCCCAGACGCAAGGTGGCACCATTGCCAACTTGGTCTTGTTTAAGCGTGCCAAGTGGGTCCTGAAAACTGACACCCAGAACAGTGGCTTTTGAGTTTTGTTTCCCAGGGAAAAAGCCTGTACAATGGTTCAGGGGCCTGAAGCCTTAAATTGCCGGGTGCCTCCTGGAATTCGGCTACTCGCAGGATGCCTCCCAGACACAAGGTGGCACCAGTTCCAACTTGGTCTTGTTTAAGAGTGCCAAGTGGGTCCTGCAAACTGACACCCAGAACAGTGGCTTGTGAGTTTTCTTTCCCAGGGAAAAAGCCTGTAAAATGGTTCAGCGTCCTGCGGCCTTAAATTGCCGGGTGAATCCTGGAATTCCGCATCTCGCCAGATGTTTCCCAGACGCTAAGCAACACCAGTGCACTCTTGGTCTGGTTTAAGAGTGCCAAGTGGGTCCTGAAAACTGACACCCAGAACAGTGGCTTGTGAGTTTTGTTTCCCAGGGAAAAAGACTGTACAATGGTTCAGGGTCCTGCAGCCCTAAATTGCCGGGTGTCTACTGAAATTGCGCCTCTCGCAGGATGCCTCCCAGACGCAAGGTGGCACCAGTGCCAACTTGGTCTACTTTGAGAGTGTCAAGTGGGTCCTGAAAACTGACACCCAGAACAGTGGCTTGTGAGTTTTGTTTCCCAGGGAAAAAGCCTGTACCATGGTTCAGGGTCCTGCGGCCTTAAATTGCCGGGTGCCTTCTGGAGATCCGCCTCTCACAAAATGCCTCCCAGGCGCAACATGACACCAGTGCCAACTTGGTCTGGTTTAAGAGTGCCAAGTGGGTCCGGGAAACTGACACCCAGAACAGAGCCTTGTGAGTTTTGTTTCCCAGGGAAAAAGCCTGTACAATGGTTCAGGGGCCTGCGGCCTTAAATTGCCGGGTGCCTCCTAGAATTCGGCCTCTCGCAGGATGCCTCTCAGACGCAAGGTGGCACCAGTGCCAACTTGGTCTGGTTTAAGAGTGCCAAGTGGGTCCTGAAAACTGACACCCAGAACAGAGGCTTGTGAGTTTTCTTTCCCAGGGAAAAAGCCTGTAAAATGGTTCAGGGGCCTGAGGCCTTAAATTACCGGCTGCCTCCCGGAGATCCGCCTCTCGCAGGATGCCTCCCAGGCGCAACATGACACCAGTGCCAACTTGGTCTGGTTTGAGAGTGCCAAGTGGGTCCTGAAAACTGACACCCAGAACAGTGGCTTGTGAGTTTTGTTTCCCAGGGAAAAAGCCTGTACAATGGTTCAGGGTCCTGCGGCCTTAAATTTCCGGGTGCCTCCTAGAATTCGGCCTCTCGCAGGATGCCTCCCAGACGCAAGGTGGCACCAGTGCCAACTTGGTCTGGTTTAAGAGTGCCAAGTGGGTCCTGAAAACTGACACCCAGAACAGTGGCTTGTGAGTTTTGTTTCCCAGGGAAAAAGCCTGTAAAATGGTTCAGGGGCCTGAGGCCTTAAATTGCCGGATGCCTCCTGGAATTGCGCCTCTCGCAGGATGCCTCCCAGACGCAAGGTGGCACCAGTGCCAACTTGGTCTGGTTTGAGAGTGTCAAGTGGGTCCTGAAAACTGACACCCAGAACAGTGGCTTGTGAGTTTTGTTTCCCAGGGAAAAAGCCTGTACAATGGTTCAGGGTCCTGCGGACTTAAATTGCCGGGTGCCTCCTGGAATTGCGCCTCTCGCAGGATGCCTCCCAGACGCAAGGTGGCACCATTGCCAACTTGGTCTGCTTTGAGAGTTTCAAGTTGGTCCTGAAAACTGACACCCAGAACAGTGGCTTGTGAGTTTTGTTTCCCAGGGAAAAAGCCTGTACAATGGTTCAGGGTCCTGCGGCCTTAAATTGCCGGGTGCCTCCTGGAATTCCGCCTCTCGCAGGATGCCTCCCAGACGCAAGGTGGCACCAGTGCCAACTTGGTCTGGTTTGAGAGTGCCAGGTGGCTCCTGCAAACTGACACCCAGAACAGTGGCTTGTGAGTTTTCTTTCCCAGGGAAAAAGCCTGTAAAATGGTTCAGCGTCCTGCGGCCTTAAATTGCAAGGTGCCTCCTGGAGATCCGCCTCTCACAGGACGCCGCCAAGGCGCAACCAGACACCAGTGCCAACTTGGTCTGGTTTGAGATTGCCAAGTGGGTCCTGAAAACTGACACCCAGAACAGTGGCTTGTGAGTTTTGTTTCCCAGGGAAAAAGCCTGTACAATGGTTCAGGGTCCTGCGGACTTAAATTGCCGGGTGCCTCCTGGAATTGCGCCTCTCGCAGGATGCCTCCCAGACGCAAGGTGGCACCATTGCCAACTTGGTCTGCTTTGAGAGTGTCAAGTTGGTCCTGAAAACTGACACCCAGAACAGTGGCTTGTGAGTTTTGTTTCCCAGGGAAAAAGCCTGTACAATGGTTCAGGGTCCTGCGGCCTTAAATTGCCGGGTGCCTCCTGGAATTCGGCTACTCGCAGGATGCCTCCCAGACACAAGGTGGCACCAGTGCCAACTTGGTCTTGTTTAAGCGTGCCAAGTGGGTCCTGCAAACTGACACCCAGAACAGTGGCTTGTGAGTTTTGTTTCCCAGGGAAAAAGCCTGTACAATGGTTCAGGGTCCTATGGACTTAAATTGCCGGCTGCCTCCTGGAGATCCGCCTCTCGCAGGATGCCTCCCAGACGCAAGGTGGCACCAGTGCAAACTTGGTCTGGTTTAAGAGTGCCAAGTGGGTCCTGAAAACTGACACCCAGAACAGTGGCTTGTGAGTTTTGTTTGCCAGGGAAAAAGCCTGTACAATGGTTCAGGGTCCTGCGGCCTTAAATTGCCGGGTGCCTCCTGGAATTGCGCCTCTCGCAGGATGCCTCCCAGACGCAAGGTGGCACCATTGCCAACTTGGTCTGCTTTGAGAGTGTCAAGTTGGTCCTGAAAACTGACACCCAGAACAGTGGCTTGTGAGTTTTGTTTCCCAGGGAAAAAGCCTGTACAATGGTTCAGGGTCCTGCGGCCTTAAATTGCCGGGTGTCTACTGAAATTGCGCCTCTCACAGGATGCCTCCCAGACGCAAGGTAGCACCAGTGCCAACTTGGTCTGCTTTGAGAGTGCCAGGTGGCTCCTGCAAACTGACACCCAGAACAGTGGCTTGTGAGTTTTCTTTCCCAGGGAAAAAGCCTGTAAAATGGTTCAGCGTCCTGCGGCCTTAAATTGCCGGGTGCCTCCAGGAGATCCGCCTCTCACAGGATGCCTCCCAGGCGCAACATGACACCAGTGCCAACTTGGTCTGGTTTAAGAGTGCCAAGTGGGTCCGGGAAACTGACACCCAGAACAGAGCCTTGTGAGTTTTGTTTCCCAGGGAAAAAGCCTGTACAATGGTTCAGGGGCCTGCGGCCTTAAATTGCCGGGTGCCTCCTGGAATTGCGCCTCTCACAGGATGCCTCCCAGACGCAAGGTGGCACCAGTGCCAACTTGGTCTGGTTTGAGAGTGCCAAGTGGGTCCTGAAAACTGACACCCAGAACAGTGGCTTGTGAGTTTTGTTTCCCAGGGTAAAAGTCTGTACAATGGTTCAGGGTCCTGCGGCCTTAAATTGCCGGGTGAATCCTGGAATTCCGCATCTCGCCAGATGTTTCCCAGACGCTAAGCAACACCAGTGCCAACTTGGTCTGGTTTAAGAGTGCCAAGTGGGTCCTGAAAACTGACACCCAGAACAGTGGCTTGTGAGTTTTGTTTCCCAGGGAAAAAGCCTGTACAATGGTTCAGGGTCCTGCGGCCCTAAATTGCCGGGTGCCTCCTAGAATTCGGCCTCTCGCAGGATGCCTCCCAGACGCAAGGTGGCACCAGTGCAAACTTGGTCTCGTTTAAGAGTGCCAAGTGGGTCCTGAAAACTGACACCCATTACAGTGGCTTGTGAGTTTTCTTTCCCAGGGAAAAAGCCTGTAAAATGGTTCAGGGGCCTGAGGCCTTAAATTGCCGGGTGCCTCCCGGAGATCCGCCTCTCGCAGGATGCCTCCCAGGCGCAACATGACACCAGTGCCAACTAGGTCTGGTTTGAGAGTGCCAAGTGGGTCCTGAAAACTGACATCCAGAACAGTGGCTTGTGAGTTTTGTTTCCCAGGGAAAAAGCCTGTACAATGGTTCAGGGTCCTGCAGCCTTAAATTGCCGGGTGCCTCCTAGAATTCGGCCTCTCGCAGGATGCCTCCCAGACGCAAGGTGGCACCAGTTCCAACTTGGTCTGGTTTGAGAGTGCCAAGTGGGTCCTGAAAACTGACACGCAGAACAGTGGCTTGTGAGTTTTGTTTCCCAGGGAAAAAGCCTGTACAATGGTTCAGGGTCCTGCGGCCTTTAATTGCTGGGTGCCTCCGGGAATTGCGCCTCTCGCAGGATGCCTCCCAGACGCAAGGTGGCACCAGTGCCAACTTGGTCTGGTTTGAGAGTGTCAAGTGGGTCCTGAAAACTGACAGCCAGAACAGTGGCTTTGTGAGTTTTGTTTCCCAGGGAAAAAGCCTGTACAATGGTTCAGGGTCCTACGGACTTAAATTGCCGGCTGCCCCCTGGACATCCGCCTCTCGCAGGATGCCTCCCAGACGCAAGGTGGCACCAGTGCAAACTTGGTCTGGTTTAAGAGTGCCAAGTGGGTCCTGAAAACTGACACCCAGAACAGTGGCTTGTGAGTTTTGTTTGCCAGGGAAAAAGCCTGTACAATGGTTCAGGGTCCTGCGGACTTAAATATCCGGGTGCCTCCTGGAATTGCGCCTCTCGCAGGATGCCTCCCAGACGCAAGGTGGCACCATTGCAAACTTGGTCTGCTTTGAGAGTGTCAAGTTGGTCCTGAAAACTGACACCCAGAACAGTGGCTTGTGAGTTTTCTTTCCCAGGGAAAAAGCCTGTACAATGGTTCAGGGTCCTGCGGCCTTAAATTGCCGGGTGCCTCCTGGAATTCGGCTACTCGCAGGATGCCTCCCAGACACAAGGTGGCACCAGTTCCAACTTGATCTTGTTTAAGAGTACCAAGTGGGTCCTGCAAACTGACACCCAGAACAGTGGCTTGTGAGTTTTGTTTTCCAGGGAAAAAGCCTGTACTATGGTTCAGGGTCCTGCGGCCTTAAATTGCCGGGTGCCTCCTGGAATTTGGCCTCTCGCAGGATGCCTCCCAGACACAAGGTGGCACCAGTTCCAACTTGGTCTTGTTTAAGCGTGCCAAGTGGGTCCTGAAAACTGACACCCAGAACAGTGGCTTTTGAGTTTTGTTTCCCAGGGAAAAAGCCTGTACAATGGTTCAGGGGCCTGAAGCCTTAAATTGCCGGGTGCCTCCTGGAATTCGGCTACTCGCAGGATGCCTCCCAGACACAAGGTGGCACCAGTTCCAACTTGGTCTTGTTTAAGAGTGCCAAGTGGGTCCTGCAAACTGACACCCAGAACAGTGGCTTGTGAGTTTTCTTTCCCAGGGAAAAAGCCTGTAAAATGGTTCAGCGTCCTGCGGCCTTAAATTGCAAGGTGCCTCCTGGAGATCCGCCTCTCACAGGATGCTTCCAAGGCGCAACCAGACACCAGTGCCAACTTGGTCTGGTTTGAGATTGCCAAGTGGGTCCTGAAAACTGACACCCAGAACAGTGGCTTGTGAGTTTTGTTTCCCAGGGAAAAAGCCTGTAGAATGGTTTTGGGTCCTGCGGCCTTAAATTGCCAGGTGCCTCCTGGAATTCGGCGTCTTGCAGGATGCCTCCCAGACGCAAGGTGGCACCAGTGCCAACTTGGTCTGGTTTGCGAGTGCCAAGTGGGTCCTGCAAACTGACACCCAGAACAGTGGCTTCTGAATTTTTTTTCCCAGGGAAAAAGCCTGTAGAATGGTTTTGGTTAATGCCGCCTTTACTAGGCGGGTGCCACGTGGAAATTCGCCTCTCGCAGGACGCCTCCCAGACGCAAGGTGGCACCAGTTCCAACTTGGTCTGGTTTAAGAGTGCCAAGTGGGTCCTGAAAACTGACACCCAGAACAGTGGCTTGTGAGTTTTGTTTCCAAGGGAAAAAGCCTGTACAATGGTTCAGGGGCCTGAGGCCTTAAATTGCCGGGTGGCTCCTAGAATTCGGCCTCTCGCAGGATGCCTCCCAGACGCAAGGTGGCACCAGTGCCAACTTGGTCTGGTTTAAGAGTGCCAAGTGGGTCCTGAAAACTGACACCCAGAACAGTGGCTTGTGAGTTTTGTTTCCCAGGGAAAAAGCCTGTACAATGGTTCAGGGTCCTGCGGCCTTAAATTGCCGGGTGCCTCCTGGAATTGCGCCTCTCGCAGGATGCCTCCCAGACGCAAGGTGGCACCAGTGCCAACATGGTCTGCGTTGAGAGTGTCAAATGTGTCCTGCAAACTGACACCCAGAACAGTGGCTTGTGAGTTTTGTTTCCCAGGGAAAAAGCCTGTACAATGGTTCAGGGTCCTGCGGCCTTAAATTGCTGGGTGCCTCCTGGAATTGCGCCTCTCGCAGGATGCCTCCCAGACGCAAGGTGGCACCAGTTCCAACTTGGTCTGGTTTAAGAGTGCCAAGTGGGTCCTGAAAACTGACACCCAGAGCAGTGGCTTGTGAGTTTTGTTTCCCAGGGAAAAAGCCTGTAAAATGGTTCAGGGTCCTGCGGCCTTAAATTGCGGGTTGCCTCCTAGAATTCCGCATCACGCCAGATGTTTCCCAGACGCTAAGCAACACCAGCACTAAATTGGTCTGGTTTAAGAGTGCCAAGTGGGTCCTGAAAACTGACACCCAGAACAGTGGCTTGTGAGGTTTGTTTCCCAGGGAAAAAGCCTGTACAATGGTTCAGGGTCCTGCGGCCTTAAATTGCCGGGTGTCTCCTAGAATTCCGCCTCTCGCAGGATGCCTCCCAGACGCAAGGTGGCACCAGTGCCAACTTGGTCTGGTTTGAGAGTGCCAGGTGGCTCCTGCAAACTGACACCCAGAACAGTGGCTTGTGAGTTTTCTTTCCCAGGGAAAAAGCCTGTAAAATGGTTTAGGTTAATGCCGCCTTTAAAAGCCGGATGCCACCAGGAGATTCGCCTCTCGCAGGATGCCTCCCAGACGCAAGGTGGCACCAGTGCCAACTTGGTCTGCTTTGAGAGTGTCAAGTGGGTCCTGAAAACTGACACCCAGAACAGTGGCTTGTGAGTTTTGTTTCCCAGGGAAAAAGCCTGTACAATGGTTCAGGGTCCTGCGGCCTTAAATTGCCGGCTGCCTCCTGGAACACAGCCACTCGCAGGATGCCTCCCAGACGCATGGTGGCACCAGTTCCAACTTGGTCTGGTTTAAGAATGCCAAGTGGGTCCTGAAAAATGACACCCAGAACAGTGGCTTGTGAGTTTTGTTTCCCAGGGAAAAAGCCTGTACAATGGTTCAGGGGCCTGAGGCCTTAAATTGCCGGGTGCCTCCTGGAATTCGGCCTCTCGCAGGATGCCTCCCAGACACAAGGTGGCACCAGTGCCAACTTGGTCTTGTTTAAGAGTGCCAAGTGGTTCCTGAAAACTGACACCCAGAACAGTGGCTTGTGAGTTTTCTTTCCCAGGGAAAAAGCCTGTACAGTGGTTCAGGGTCCTGCGGCCTTAAATTGCCGGGTGCCTCCTGGAATTGCGTCTCTCGCAGGATGCCTCCCAGACGCAATGTGGCACCAGTGCCAACTTGGTCTGCTTTGAGAGTGTCAAGTGGGTCCTGAAAACTGACACCCAGAACAGTGGCTTGTGAGTTTTGCTTCCCAGGGAAAAAGCCTGTACAATGGTTCAGGGTCCTGCGGCCTTAAATTGCCGGGTGCCTATTGGAATTGCGCCTCTCGCAGGATGCCTCCCAGTCGCAAGGTGGCACCAGTGCCAACTTGGTCTGGTTTAAGAGTGCCAAGTGGGTCCTGAAAACTGACACCCAGAACAGTGGCTTGTGAGTTTTGTTTCCCAGGGAAAAAGCCTGTAAAATGGTTCAGGGTCCTGCGGCCTTAAATTTCGGGGTGCCTCCTGGAATTCCGCATCACGCCAGATGTTTCCCAGACGCTAAGCAACACCAGTGCCAACTTGGTCTCGTTTAAGAGTGCCAAGTGGGTCCTGAAAACTGACACCCAGAACAGTGGCTTGTGAGTTTTGTTTCCCAGGGAAAAAGCCTGTACCATGGTTCAGGGTCCTGCGGCCTTAAATTGCCAGGTGTCTCCTGGAATTCCGCCTCTCGCAGGATGCCTCCCAGACGCAAGGTGGCACCAGTTCCAACTTGGTCTGGTTTGAGAGTGCCAGGTGGCTCCTGCAAACTGACACCCAGAACAGTGGCTTGTGAGTTTTGTTTCCCAGGGAAAAAGCCTGTAAAATGGTTTAGGTTAATGCCGCCTTTACTAGGCGGGTGCCACCTGGAGATTCGCCTCTCGCAGGATGCCTCCCAGACGCAAGGTGGCACCAGTGCCAACTTGGTCTGGTTTGAGAGTGCCAAGTGGGTCCTGAAAACTGACACCCAGAACAGTGGCTTGTGAGTTTTGTTTCCCAGGGAAAAAGCCTGTACAATGGTTCAGGGGCCTGAGGCCTTAAATTGCCGGGTGCCTCCTGGAATTCGGCCTCTCGCAGGATGCCTCCCAGACGCAAGGTGGCACCAGTTCCAACTTGGTCTGGTTTAAGAGTGCCAAGTGGGTCCTGAAAACTGACACCCAGAACAGTGGCTTGTGAGTTTTGTTTCCCAGGGAAAAAGCCTGTAGAATGGTTTTGGGTCCTGCGGCCTTAAATTGCCAGGTGCCTCCTGGAATTCGGCGTCTTGCAGGATGCCTCCCAGACGCAAGGTGGCACCAGTGCCAACTTGGTCTGGTTTGAGAGTGCCAAGTGGGTCCTGCAAACTGACACCCAGAACAGTGGCTTCTGAATTTTTTTTCCCAGGGAAAAAGCCTGTAGAATGGTTTTGGGTCCTGCGGCCTTAAATTGCCAGGTGCCTCCTGGAATTCGGCGTCTTGCAGGATGCCTCCCAGACGCAAGGTGGCACCAGTGCCAACTTGGTCTGGTTTGAGAGTGCCAGGTGGCTCCTGAAAACTGACACCCAGAACAGTGGCTTCTGAGTTTTGTTTCCCAGGGAAAAAGTCTGTACAATGGTTCAGGGGCCTGAGGCCTTAAATTGCCGGGTGCCTCCTGGAATTCGGCCACTCGCAGGATGCCTCCCAGACGCAAGGTGGCACCAGTTCCAACTTGGTCTGGATTAAGTGTGCCAAGTGGGTCCTGAAAACTGACACCCAGAACAGTGGCTTGTGAGTTTTGTTTCCCAGGGAAAAAGCCTGTACAATGGTTCAGGGTCCTGCAGCCTTTAATTGCTGGGTGCCTCCGGGAATTCCGCCTCTCGCAGGATGCCTCCCAGACACAAGGTGGCACCAGTGCCAACTTGGTCTTGTTTAAGAGTGCCAAGTGGGTCCTGAAAACTGACACCCAGAACAGTGGCTTGTGAGTTTTCTTTCCCAGGGAAAAAGCCTGTACAGTGGTTCAGGGTCCTGCGGCCTTAAATTGCCGGGTGCCTCCTGGAATTGCGTCTCTCGCAGGATGCCTCCCAGACGCAAGGTGGCACCAGTGCCAACTTGGTCTGGTTTGAGAGTGTCAAGTGGGTCCTGAAAACTGACACCCAGAACAGTGGCTTGTGAGTTTTCTTTCCCAGGGAAAAAGCCTGTACAATGGTTCAGGGTCCTGCGGCCTTAAATTGCCGGGTGTCTCCTGGAATTGCGCCTCTCGCAGGATGCCTCCCAGACACAAGGTGGCACCAGTGCCAACTTGGTCTGGTTTGAGAGTGCCAGGTGACTCCTGCAAACTGACACCCAGAACAGTGGCTTGTGAGTTTTGTTTCCCAGGGAAAAAGCCTGTACCATGGTTCAGGATCCTGCGGCCTTAAATTGCCAGGTGTCTCCTGGAATTCCGCCTCTCGCAGGATGCCTCCCAGACGCAAGGTGGCACCAGTTCCAACTTGGTCTGGTTTGAGAGTGCCAGGTGGCTCCTGCAAACTGACACCCAGAACAGTGGCTTGTGAGTTTTGTTTCCCAGGGAAAAAGCCTGTAAAATGGTTTAGGTTAATGCCGCCTTTACTAGGCGGGTGCCACCTGGAGATTCGCCTCTCGCAGGATGCCTCCCAGACGCAAGGTGGCACCAGTGCCAACTTGGTCTGGTTTGAGAGTGCCAAGTGGGTCCTGCAAACTGACACCCAGAACAGTGGCTTGTGAGTTTTGTTTCCCAGGGAAAAAGCCTGTACAATGGTTCAGGGGCCTGAGGCCTTAAATTGCCGGGTGCCTCCTGGAATTCGGCCTCTCGCAGGATGCCTCCCAGACGCAAGGTGGCACCAGTTCCAACTTGGTCTGGTTTAAGAGTGCCAAGTGGGTCCTGAAAACTGACACCCAGAACAGTGGCTTGTGAGTTTTGTTTCCCAGGGAAAAAGCCTGTAGAATGGTTTTGGGTCCTGCGGCCTTAAATTGCCAGGTGCCTCCTGGAATTCGGCGTCTTGCAGGATGCCTCCCAGACGCAAGGTGGCACCAGTGCCAACTTGGTCTGGTTTTAGAGTGCCAAGTGGGTCCTGCAAACTGACACCCAGAACAGTGGCTTCTGAATTTTTTTTCCCAGGGAAAAAGCCTGTAGAATGGTTCAGGGTCCTGCGGCCTTAAATTGCCGGGTGCCTCCTGGAATTGCGTCTCTCGCAGGATGCCTCCCAGACGCAAGGTGGCACCAGTGCCAACTTGGTCTGCTTTGAGAGTGTCAAGTGGGTCCTGAAAACTGACACCCAGAACAGTGGCTTGTGAGTTTTGCTTCCCAGGGAAAAAGCCTGTACAATGGTTCAGGGTCCTGCGGCCTTAAATTGCCGGGTGCCTATTGGAATTGCGCCTCTCGCAGGATGCCTCCCAGACGTAAGGTGGCACCAGTGCCAACTTGGTCTGGTTTAAGAGTGCCAAGTGGGTCCTGAAAACTGACACCCAGAACAGTGGCTTGTGAGTTTTGTTTCCCAGGGAAAAAGCCTGTAAAATGGTTCAGGGTCCTGCGGCCTTAAATTTCGGGGTGCCTCCTGGAATTCCGCATCACGCCAGATGTTTCCCAGACGCTAAGCAACACCAGTGCCAACTTGGTCTTGTTTAAGAGTGCCAAGTGGGTCCTGAAAACTGACACCCAGAACAGTGGCTTGTGAGTTTTGTTTCCCAGGGAAAAAGCCTGTACAATGGTTCAGGGGCCTGAGGCCTTAAATTGCCGGGTGCCTCCTGGAATTCGGCCTCTCACAGGATGCCTCCCAGGCGCAACATGACACCAGTGCCAACTTGGTCTGCTTTGAGAGTGCCAGGTGGCTCCTGCAAACTGACACCCAGAACAGTGGCTTGTGAGTTTTGTTTCCCAGGGAAAAAAACTGTAAAATGGTTTAGGTTAATGCCGCCTTTACTAGGCGGGTGCCACGTGGAAATTCGCCTCTCGCAGGATGCCTCCCAGACGCAAGGTGGCACCAGTGCCAACTTGGTCTGGTTTGAGAGTGTCAAGTGGGTCCTGAAAACTGACACCCAGAACAGTGGCTTGTGAGTTTTCTTTCCCAGGGAAAAAGCCTGTACAATGGTTCAGGGTCCTGCGGCCTTAAATTGCCGGGTGTCTCCTGGAATTGCGCCTCTCGCAGGATGCCTCCCAGACACAAGGTGGCACCAGTGCCAACTTGGTCTAGTTTGAGAGTGCCAGATGACTCCTGCAAACTGACACCCAGAACAGTGGCTTGTGAGTTTTGTTTCCCAGGGAAAAAGCCTGTACCATGGTTCAGGGTCCTGCGGCCTTAAATTGCCAGGTGTCTCCTGGAATTCCGCCTCTCGCAGGATGCCTCCCAGACGCAAGGTGGCACCAGTTCCAACTTGGTCTGGTTTGAGAGTGCCAGGTGTCTCCTGCAAACTGACACCCAGAACAGTGGCTTGTGAGTTTTGTTTCCCAGGGAAAAAGCCTGTAAAATGGTTTAGGTTAATGCCGCCTTTACTAGGCGGGTGCCACCTGGAGATTCGCCTCTCGCAGGATGCCTCCCAGACGCAAGGTGGCACCAGTGCCAACTTGGTCTGGTTTGAGAGTGCCAAGTGGGTCCTGAAAACTGACACCCAGAACAGTGGCTTGTGA
Organism: Fringilla coelebs; assembly: GCF_963513975.1. Taxonomy (NCBI): domain Eukaryota; kingdom Metazoa; phylum Chordata; class Aves; order Passeriformes; family Fringillidae; genus Fringilla; species Fringilla coelebs. The sequence goes on along the minus strand of NW_028167380.1, from coordinate 233,485 downwards.
GTTTTGTTTCCCAGGGAAAAAGCCTGTACAATGGTTCAGGGGCCTGAGGCCTTAAATTGCCGGGTGCCTCCTGGAATTCGGCCTCTCGCAGGATGCCTCCCAGACGCAAGGTGGCACCAGTTCCAACTTGGTCTGGTTTAAGAGTGCCAAGTGGGTCCTGAAAACTGACACCCAGAACAGTGGCTTGTGAGTTTTGTTTCCCAGGGAAAAAGCCTGTAGAATGGTTTTGGGTCCTGCGGCCTTAAATTGCCAGGTGCCTCCTGGAATTCGGCGTCTTGCAGGATGCCTCCCAGACGCAAGGTGGCACCAGTGCCAACTTGGTCTGGTTTGAGAGTGCCAAGTGGGTCCTGCAAACTGACACCCAGAACAGTGGCTTCTGAATTTTTTTTCCCAGGGAAAAAGCCTGTAGAATGGTTTTGGGTCCTGCGGCCTTAAATTGCCAGGTGCCTCCTGGAATTCGGCGTCTTGCAGGATGCCTCCCAGACGCAAGGTGGCACCAGTGCCAACTTGGTCTGGTTTGAGAGTGCCAGGTGGCTCCTGAAAACTGACACCCAGAACAGTGGCTTCTGAGTTTTGTTTCCCAGGGAAAAAGTCTGTACAATGGTTCAGGGTCCTGCGGCCTTAAATTGCCGGGTGCCTCCTGGAATTCGGCCACTCGCAGGATTCCTCCCAGACGCAAGGTGGCACCAGTTCCAACTTGGTCTGGATTAAGTGTGCCAAGTGGGTCCTGAAAACTGACACCCAGAACAGTGGCTTGTGAGTTTTGTTTCCCAGGGAAAAAGCCTGTACAATGGTTCAGGGTCCTGCAGCCTTTAATTGCTGGGTGCCTCCGGGAATTGCGCCTCTCGCAGGATGCCTCCCAGACACAAGGTGGCACCAGTGCCAACTTGGTCTGCTTTGAGAGTGTCAAGTGGGTCCTGAAAACTGACACCCAGAACAGTGGCTTGTGAGTTTTGTTTCCCAGGGAAAAAGCCTGTACAATGGTTCAGGGTCCTGCGGCCTTAAATTGCCGGGTGCCTCCTGGAATTGCGCCTCTCGCAGGATGCCTCCCAGACGCAAGGTGGCACCAGTGTCAACATGGTCTGCGTTGAGAGTGTCAAATGTGTCCTGCAAACTGACACCCAGAACAGTGGCTTGTGAGTTTTGTTTCCCAGGGAAAAAGCCTGTACAATGGTTCAGGGTCCTGCGGCCTTAAATTGCCGGGTGCCTCCTGGAATTGCGCCTCTCGCAGGATGCCTCCCAGACGCAAGGTGGCACCAGTTCCAACTTGGTCTGGTTTAAGAGTGCCAAGTGGGTCCTGAAAACTGACACCCAGAGCAGTGGCTTGTGAGTTTTGTTTCCCAGGGAAAAAGCCTGTAAAATGGTTCAGGGTCCTGCGGCCTTAAATTGCGGGTTGCCTCCTAGAATTCCGCATCACGCCAGATGTTTCCCAGACGCTAAGCAACACCAGCACTAAATTGGTCTGGTTTAAGAGTGCCAAGTGGGTCCTGAAAACTGACACCCAGAACAGTGGCTTGTGAGGTTTGTTTCCCAGGGAAAAAGCCTGTACAATGGTTCAGGGTCCTGCGGCCTTAAATTGCCGGGTGTCTCCTAGAATTCCGCCTCTCGCAGGATGCCTCCCAGACGCAAGGTGGCACCAGTGCCAACTTGGTCTGGTTTGAGAGTGCCAGGTGGCTCCTGCAAACTGACACCCAGAACAGTGGCTTGTGAGTTTTCTTTCCCAGGGAAAAAGCCTGTAAAATGGTTTAGGTTAATGCCGCCTTTAAAAGCCGGGTGCCTCCTGGAATTCGGCCTCTCGCAGGATGCCTCCCAGACGCAAGGTGGCACCAGTGCCAACTTGGTCTTCTTTGAGAGTGTCAAGTGGGTCCTGAAAACTGACACCCAGAACAGTGGCTTGTGAGTTTTGTTTCCCAGGGAAAAAGCCTGTACAATGGTTCAGGGTCCTGCGGCCTTAAATTGCCGGCTGCCTCCTGGAATACAGCCACTCGCAGGATGCCTCCCAGACGCATGGTGGCACCAGTTCCAACTTGGTCTGGTTTAAGAATGCCAAGTGGGTCCTGAAAAATGACACCCAGAACAGTGGCTTGTGAGTTTTGTTTCCCAGGGAAAAAGCCTGTACAATGGTTCAGGGGCCTGAGGCCTTAAATTGCCGGGTGCCTCCTGGAATTCGGCCTCTCGCAGGATGCCTCCCAGACACAAGGTGGCACCAGTGCCAACTTGGTCTTGTTTAAGAGTGCCAAGTGGGTCCTGAAAACTGACACCCAGAACAGTGGCTTGTGAGTTTTCTTTCCCAGGGAAAAAGCCTGTACAGTGGTTCAGGGTCCTGCGGCCTTAAATTGCCGGGTGCCTCCTGGAATTGCGCCTCTCGCAGGATGCCTCCCAGACGCAATGTGGCACCAGTGCCAACTTGGTCTGCTTTGAGAGTGTCAAGTGGGTCCTGAAAACTGACACCCAGAACAGTGGCTTGTGAGTTTTGCTTCCCAGGGAAAAAGCCTGTACAATGGTTCAGGGTCCTGCGGCCCCAAATTGCCGGGTGCCTATTGGAATTGCGCCTCTCGCAGGATGCCTCCCAGACGCAAGGTGGCACCAGTGCCAACTTGGTCTGGTTTAAGAGTGCCAAGTGGGTCCTGAAAACTGACATCCAGAACAGTGGCTTGTGAGTTTTGTTTCCCAGGGAAAAAGCCTGTAAAATGGTTCAGGGTCCTGCGGCCTTAAATTTCGGGGTGCCTCCTGGAATTCCGCATCACGCCAGATGTTTCCCAGACGCTAAGCAACACCAGTGCCAACTTGGTCTTGTTTAAGAGTGCCAAGTGGGTCCTGAAAACTGACACCCAGAACAGTGGCTTGTGAGTTTTGTTTCCCAGGGAAAAAGCCTGTACAATGGTTCAGGGGCCTGAGGCCTTAAATTGCCGGGTGCCTCCTGGAATTCGGCCTCTCGCAGGATGCCTCCCAGACGCAACATGACACCAGTGCCAACTTGGTCTGCTTTGAGAGTGCCAGGTGGCTCCTGCAAACTGACACCCAGAACAGTGGCTTGTGAGTTTTGTTTCCCAGGGAAAAAAACTGAAAAATGGTTTAGGTTAATGCCGCCTTTACTAGGCGGGTGCCACGTGGAAATTCGCCTCTCGCAGGATGCCTCCCAGACGCAAGGTGGCACCAGTGCCAACTTGGTCTGGTTTGAGAGTGTCAAGTGGGTCATGAAAACTGACACCCAGAACAGTGGCTTGTGAGTTTTGTTTCCCAGGGAAAAAGCCTGTACAATGGTTCAGGGTCCTGCGGCCTTAAATTGCCGGGTGTCTCCTGGAATTGCGCCTCTCGCAGGATGCCTCCCAGACACAAGGTGGCACCAGTGCCAACTTGGTCTGGTTTGAGAGTGCCAGGTGGCTCCTGAAAACTGACACCCAGAACAGTGGCTTGTGAGTTTTGTTTCCCAGGGAAAAAGTCTGTACAATGGTTCAGGGGCCTGAGGCCTTAAATTGCCGGGTGCCTGCTGGAATTCGGCCACTCGCAGGATGCCTCCCAGACGCAAGGTGGCACCAGTTCCAACTTGGTCTGGATTAAGTGTGCCAAGTGGGTCCTGAAAACTGACACCCAGAACAGTGGCTTGTGAGTTTTGTTTCCCAGGGAAAAAGCCTGTACAATGGTTCAGGGTCCTGCAGCCTTTAATTGCTGGGTGCCTCCGGGAATTGCGCCTCTCGCAGGATGCCTCCCAGACACAAGGTGGCACCAGTGCCAACTTGGTCTTGTTTAAGAGTGCCAAGTGGGTCCTGAAAACTGACACCCAGAACAGTGGCTTGTGAGTTTTCTTTCCCAGGGAAAAAGCCTGTACAGTGGTTCAGGGTCCTGCGGCCTTAAATTGCCGGGTGCCTCCTGGAATTGCGTCTCTCGCAGGATGCCTCCCAGACGCAAGGTGGCACCAGTGCCAACTTGGTCTGCTTTGAGAGTGTCAAGTGGGTCCTGAAAACTGACACCCAGAACAGTGGCTTGTGAGTTTTGCTTCCCAGGGAAAAAGCCTGTACAATGGTTCAGGGTCCTGCGGCCTTAAATTGCCGGGTGCCTATTGGAATTGCGCCTCTCGCAGGATGCCTCCCAGACGCAAGGTGGCACCAGTGCCAACTTGGTCTGGTTTAAGAGTGCCAAGTGGGTCCTGAAAACTGACACCCAGAACAGTGGCTTGTGAGTTTTGTTTCCCAGGGAAAAAGCCTGTAAAATGGTTCAGGGTCCTGCGGCCTTAAATTTCGGGGTGCCTCCTGGAATTCCGCATCACGCCAGATGTTTCCCAGACGCTAAGCAACACCAGTGCCAACTTGGTCTTGTTTAAGAGTGCCAAGTGGGTCCTGAAAACTGACACCCAGAACAGTGGCTTGTGAGTTTTGTTTCCCAGGGAAAAAGCCTGTACAATGGTTCAGGGGCCTGAGGCCTTAAATTGCCGGGTGCCTCCTGGAATTCGGCCTCTCACAGGATGCCTCCCAGGCGCAACATGACACCAGTGCCAACTTGGTCTGCTTTGAGAGTGCCAGGTGGCTCCTGCAAACTGACACCCAGAACAGTGGCTTGTGAGTTTTGTTTCCCAGGGAAAAAAACTGTAAAATGGTTTAGGTTAATGCCGCCTTTACTAGGCGGGTGCCACGTGGAAATTCGCCTCTCGCAGGATGCCTCCCAGACGCAAGGTGGCACCAGTGCCAACTTGGTCTGGTTTGAGAGTGTCAAGTGGGTCCTGAAAACTGACACCCAGAACAGTGGCTTGTGAGTTTTCTTTCCCAGGGAAAAAGCCTGTACAATGGTTCAGGGTCCTGCGGCCTTAAATTGCCGGGTGTCTCCTGGAATTGCGCCTCTCGCAGGATGCCTCCCAGACACAAGGTGGCACCAGTGCCAACTTGGTCATGTTTGAGAGTGCCAAGTGGGTCCTGAAAACTGACACCCAGAACAGTGGCTTGTGAGTTTTGTTTCCCAGGGAAAAAGCCTGTACAATGGTTCAGGGTCCTGCGGCCTTAAATTGCCGGGTGCCTCCTGGAATTCGGCCTCTCGCAGGATGCCTCCCAGACGCAAGGTGGCACCAGTTCCAACTTGGTCTGGTTTAAGAGTGCCAAGTGGGTCCTGAAAACTGACACCCAGAACAGTGGCTTGTGAGTTTTGTTTCCCAGGGAAAAAGCCTGTAGAATGGTTTTGGGTCCTGCGGCCTTAAATTGCCAGGTGCCTCCTGGAATTCGGCGTCTTGCAGGATGCCTCCCAGACGCAAGGTGGCACCAGTGCCAACTTGGTCTGGTTTGAGAGTGCCAAGTGGGTCCTGCAAACTGACACCCAGAACAGTGGCTTCTGAATTTTTTTTCCCAGGGAAAAAGCCTGTAGAATGGTTTTGGGTCCTGCGGCCTTAAATTGCCAGGTGCCTCCTAGAATTCGGCCTCTCGCAGGATGCCTCCCAGACGCAAGGTGGCACCAGTGCCAACTTGGTCTGGTTTGAGAGTGCCAGGTGGCTCCTGAAAACTGACACCCAGAACAGTGGCTTCTGAGTTTTGTTTCCCAGGGAAAAAGTCTGTACAATGGTTCAGGGTCCTGCGGCCTTAAATTGCCGGGTGCCTCCTGGAATTCGGCCACTCGCAGGATGCCTCCCAGACGCAAGGTGGCACCAGTTCCAACTTGGTCTGGATTAAGTGTGCCAAGTGGGTCCTGAAAACTGACACCCAGAACAGTGGCTTGTGAGTTTTGTTTCCCAGGGAAAAAGCCTGTACAATGGTTCAGGGTCCTGCAGCCTTTAATTGCTGGGTGCCTCCGGGAATTGCGCCTCTCGCAGGATGCCTCCCAGACACAAGGTGGCACCAGTGCCAACTTGGTCTGCTTTGAGAGTGTCAAGTGGGTCCTGAAAACTGACACCCAGAACAGTGGCTTGTGAGTTTTGTTTCCCAGGGAAAAAGCCTGTACAATGGTTCAGGGTCCTGCGGCCTTAAATTGCCGGGTGCCTCCTGGAATTGCGCCTCTCGCAGGATGCCTCCCAGACGCAAGGTGGCACCAGTGCCAACATGGTCTGCGTTGAGAGTGTCAAATGTGTCCTGCAAACTGACACCCAGAACAGTGGCTTGTGAGTTTTGTTTCCCAGGGAAAAAGCCTGTACAATGGTTCAGGGTCCTGCGGCCTTAAATTGCCGGGTGCCTCCTGGAATTGCGCCTCTCGCAGGATGCCTCCCAGACGCAAGGTGGCACCAGTTCCAACTTGGTCTGGTTTAAGAGTGCCAAGTGGGTCCTGAAAACTGACACCCAGAGCAGTGGCTTGTGAGTTTTGTTTCCCAGGGAAAAAGCCTGTAAAATGGTTCAGGGTCCTGCGGCCTTAAATTGCGGGTTGCCTCCTAGAATTCCGCATCACGCCAGATGTTTCCCAGACGCTAAGCAACACCAGCACTAAATTGGTCTGTTTTAAGAGTGCCAAGTGGGTCCTGAAAACTGACACCCAGAACAGTGGCTTGTGAGGTTTGTTTCCCAGGGAAAAAGCCTGTACAATGGTTCAGGGTCCTGCGGCCTTAAATTGCCGGGTGTCTCCTAGAATTCCGCCTCTCGCAGGATGCCTCCCAGACGCAAGGTGGCACCAGTGCCAACTTGGTCTGGTTTGAGAGTGCCAGGTGGCTCCTGCAAACTGACACCCAGAACAGTGGCTTGTGAGTTTTCTTTCCCAGGGAAAAAGCCTGTAAAATGGTTTAGGTTAATGCCGCCTTTAAAAGCCGGATGCCACCAGGAGATTCGCCTCTCGCAGGATGCCTCCCAGACGCAAGGTGGCACCAGTGCCAACTTGGTCTGCTTTGAGAGTGTCAAGTGGGTCCTGAAAACTGACACCCAGAACAGTGGCTTGTGAGTTTTGTTTCCCAGGGAAAAAGCCTGTACAATGGTTCAGGGTCCTGCGGCCTTAAATTGCCGGCTGCCTCCTGGAATACAGCCACTCGCAGGATGCCTCCCAGACGCATGGTGGCACCAGTTCCAACTTGGTCTGGTTTAAGAATGCCAAGTGGGTCCTGAAAAATGACACCCAGAACAGTGGCTTGTGAGTTTTGTTTCCCAGGGAAAAAGCCTGTACAATGGTTCAGGGGCCTGAGGCCTTAAATTGCCGGGTGCCTCCTGGAATTCGGCCTCTCGCAGGATGCCTCCCAGACACAAGGTGGCACCAGTGCCAACTTGGTCTTGTTTAAGAGTGCCAAGTGGGTCCTGAAAAATGACACCCAGAACAGTGGCTTGTGAGTTTTGCTTCCCAGGGAAAAAGCCTGTACAATGGTTCAGGGTCCTGCGGCCTTAAATTGCCGGGTGCCTATTGGAATTGCGCCTCTCGCAGGATGCCTCCCAGACGCAAGGTGGCACCAGTGCCAACTTGGTCTGGTTTAAGAGTGCCAAGTGGGTCCTGAAAACTGACACCCAGAACAGTGGCTTGTGAGTTTTGTTTCCCAGGGAAAAAGCCTGTAAAATGGTTCAGGGTCCTGCGGCCTTAAATTTCGGGGTGCCTCCTGGAATTCCGCATCACGCCAGATGTTTCCCAGACGCTAAGCAACACCAGTGCCAACTTGGTCTTGTTTAAGAGTGCCAAGTGGGTCCTGAAAACTGACACCCAGAACAGTGGCTTGTGAGTTTTGTTTCCCAGGGAAAAAGCCTGTACAATGGTTCAGGGGCCTGAGGCCTTAAATTGCCGGGTGCCTCCTGGAATTCGGCCTCTCGCAGGATGCCTCCCAGACGCAACATGACACCAGTGCCAACTTGGTCTGCTTTGAGAGTGCCAGGTGGCTCCTGCAAACTGACACCCAGAACAGTGGCTTGTGAGTTTTGTTTCCCAGGGAAAAAAACTGTAAAATGGTTTAGGTTAATGCCGCCTTTACTAGGCGGGTGCCACGTGGAAATTCGCCTCTCGCAGGATGCCTCCCAGACGCAAGGTGGCACCAGTGCCAACTTGGTCTGGTTTGAGAGTGTCAAGTGGGTCATGAAAACTGACACCCAGAACAGTGGCTTGTGAGTTTTGTTTCCCAGGGAAAAAGCCTGTACAATGGTTCAGGGTCCTGCGGCCTTAAATTGCCGGGTGTCTCCTGGAATTGCGCCTCTCGCAGGATGCCTCCCAGACACAAGGTGGCACCAGTGCCAACTTGGTCTGGTTTGAGAGTGCCAGGTGACTCCTGCAAACTGACACCCAGAACAGTGGCTTGTGAGTTTTGTTTCCCAGGGAAAAAGCCTGTACCATTGTTCAGCGTCCTGCGGCCTTAAATTGCCAGGTGTCTCCTGGAATTCCGCCTCTCGCAGGATGCCTCCCAGACGCAAGGTGGCACCAGTTCCAACTTGGTCTGGTTTGAGAGTGCCAGGTGGCTCCTGCAAACTGACACCCAGAACAGTGGCTTGTGAGTTTTGTTTCCCAGGGAAAAAGCCTGTAAAATGGTTTAGGTTAATGCCGCCTTTACTAGGCGGGTGCCACCTGGAGATTCGCCTCTCGCAGGATGCCTCCCAGACGCAAGGTGGCACCAGTGCCAACTTGGTCTGGTTTGAGAGTGCCAAGTGGGTCCTGCAAACTGACACCCAGAACAGTGGCTTGTGAGTTTTGTTTCCCAGGGAAAAAGCCTGTACAATGGTTCAGGGGCCTGAGGCCTTAAATTGCCGGGTGCCTCCTGGAATTCGGCCTCTCGCAGGATGCCTCCCAGACGCAAGGTGGCACCAGTTCCAACTTGGTCTGGTTTAAGAGTGCCAAGTGGGTCCTGAAAACTGACACCCAGAACAGTGTCTTGTGAGTTTTGTTTCCCAGGGAAAAAGCCTGTAGAATGGTTTTGGGTCCTGCGGCCTTAAATTGCCAGGTGCCTCCTGGAATTCGGCGTCTTGCAGGATGCCTCCCAGACGCAAGGTGGCACCAGTGCCAACTTGGTCTGGTTTGAGAGTGCCAAGTGGGTCCTGCAAACTGACACCCAGAACAGTGGCTTCTGAATTTTTTTTCCCAGGGAAAAAGCCTGTAGAATGGTTTTGGGTCCTGCGGCCTTAAATTGCCAGGTGCCTCCTGGAATTCGGCGTCTTGCAGGATGCCTCCCAGACGCAAGGTGGCACCAGTGCCAACTTGGTCTGGTTTGAGAGTGCCAGGTGGCTCCTGAAAACTGACACCCAGAACAGTGGCTTCTGAGTTTTGTTTCCCAGGGAAAAAGTCTGTACAATGGTTCAGGGGCCTGAGGCCTTAAATTGCCGGGTGCCTCCTGGAATTCGGCCACTCGCAGGATGCCTCCCAGACGCAAGGTGGCACCAGTTCTGTCGCTGTAGGACACGAAAGAACGCACACACGCACCGTTCTCCAGGTGAGAAGGAAAAGAGAGCGTTTATTCTCTGACTCCATAATTTATAGTTTTACAAAGGTAACAGTGGATTGGAGGATGACAGTGCCACCTCTCCACAGACACTGGTTTAACCAACAGTCCGTCAACCGTGTCCGTTTTTCACAAGAATGTAAATTATGAGTTGTTTACAGGAAAGTGTGTGGGAAAGTTCTTTACAAGAATGTCAATATCAGAAGGCTTTTCTAGAAATCTCAAAAACCCAGGGTGACATCTCACCCTTTTTTGTTTAAAAGAAAAAAAGAAAAGAAAAATGAACAATGCTCAGTGTTCGCTTGCGGAGGAATCATCGGAGTGACCGCTCTCATCATCTGCATCAGAGTCATCACTCAATGATTCACCCGCTTGCTGCCTTTCAGGTTGGTCACGGTTTCCATCTTGTTCATTGGCTGGATTCTGTCTCTGCGGTCGCAGGTCAGGGCGAACACATTTTGAAGGTACCCAGCGTACCCCAGTATCTGTGGATACACAAGCATACCCGCGCCCCGAAGCGATCAGGTCATAGGGACCTTCCCACTGTTTGGTGACTAAATTCCGCACCCGAACCTTCGCCCGAGGCTGATGTGCCTCGTCCGCAGCCTGCAACGAGAGATGGTGATTCAAAATGACAGGATTATTTGAGTTCTGCGGCACTGTGAGATGATTGATTGTGCACAAAGCTTTTGCCAACCGACTGTGCGGGGTTTCACCCTGCATTCCCCGTTTTTGTTTTTGTAGAACCTGCTTCAGAGTACCATGAGCGCGTTCTACAATAGCTTGACCAGTTGGAGAATGTGGGATACCAAACCTATGCGAGACCCCCCACAACTGCAGGAACTGCCGCACCTTTTGTGATGCATAAGCAGGACCATTGTCGGTTTTCACAGCAGAAGGTATGCCCAGAACAGCAAAGGCCTGCCTCCAGTGGGCAAGGACATCACGGGCCTTCTCCCCAGTGTGAGCTGAAGCCCACATCGCAGAGGAGAACGTGTCCACCGTGACATGCACATACTTGAGCCGGCCAAACTCGGCAATCTGGGTGACATCAGTCTGCCACAGCTCCAAGGCCCTAAGGCCTCTGGGGTTTACCCCTGCTGGCAAAGGCGGAGCAAGTGCATGGCAGTCATCACATGACTCAACAATGTCACGAGCCTCCGTCGGCGTCAGGTGAAACTGCTTCTGCAGAGTATGTGCGTTTTGGTGGAAAAACCCATGCGATGCCTTGGCCTGCGCGAGTGTGTCAGGCTGAGGCGCTACCCACGCCGGGTTAGCCAACTTGTCAGCCCTCGCGTTACCTTCCACTATAAAGCCTGGCAAATTGGTGTGACTCCTCACATGCAGAACATAGAATGGATGAACCCGAGCCTGAATGGCACACCACAGGGTCTTCAGTAAATGAAACAAGGCAGGATTACTGACCTCCTTCAAAACCGAATGACCCAGCCGTTGTGCAATATCTGCCACATAGGCGGAATCCGTGACCAAGTTGAAAGGTTCCTGGGAAAATTTCTCAAATGCCATGACAGCAGCCCTCAGTTCAACCAATTGGGCTGACCCTTCCTCATGGCCTACCAACACCTGCCACTCAGATCCGTCCCTCCAGGTAACGATGGCCTTTCCTGTCCTTCCTGAACCGTCAGTGAAGACGGTGGGTCCTTGCACGGGGTCCTGGCTATGTTTAGGCCGCAAAGAGATCTGTGTGCATTTTGCCATATGCAGTAGCCTATGGCTGGGCAGATGATAAGAAATCTGCCCTGAAAAATTTTCCAGAGCACTCTGCAGGGACACACTGTTTGCAAAGCTCCAGTCAAAATCCTCCCGTGACACCGGGAGTATGATCTTTGCAGGATCCGCACCCATCAATTGCAAACACCGTTGCCGGCATTTGAGTATCAAATGAGCAATCAGCTCAAACAACGCAGTTGCCGTCTTCCGCGGCTGATGGGGCAGGAAAACCCATTCCAGAACGTGCAAGGGATCAGACCATTCGTCACTCCATTGGCCAATAATGCCTGTGGGGTACGAATCTGGAGTGGTGACAAACACAGTGATATCAACGGAGGGATCAATGCGATAGACCTGGCAAGCCGAAACAGCCTGCTGAACCACCTCCAACGCCTTATGCGCCTCAGGGGTCAATGTGCGAGGTGACTTTAGATCAGAGTCTCCCTTCAACAAATCGTACAGAGGAGACAGCTGTGCATCGGTCAGTCCCAAGTACGGACGCAACCAAGTGATGACGCCTACTAGTTTCTGAGCATCATTCAGCGTCTTCACGGAATGCACAAATTGTACCTCCTGGTGACAGATCGTTCGTTCCAGAATCTTGACCCCCAAGTACTTCCAAGGTGGTTGTTGTTGAACCTTCTCTGGAGCTACCTGCAGTCCATGAGCATGCAAGGCATCGAGCAGCCGAGGCTGAATCCTCAGCAGCTCACCCTGGGTGGACGCGGCCACCAAAATGTCGTCCATATAATGATACAGACGTGCATCAGGGAACTGCTTGCGAACTCCAGACAAGGCACGAGCCACATACCACTGGCATATGGCCGGGCTGTTCCGCATGCCCTGAGGCAATGTCGTCCATTGATATCTCTGTGCGGGCTCAGCCTCATTAATTGCTGGCACCGAAAAAGCAAATTTCGGCCTGTCATTAGGATGCAAAGGAATTGAAAAGAAACAGTCCTTTAGGTCGACAATAAGGACCGGCCAGTCTGCGGGAAGCATGGTAGGTGACGGCATGCCTGTTTGCAACGTCCCCATGCTTTCCATCACGGCATTGACCTTTCGGAGATCTTGTAACAACCTCCATTTACCAGATTTCTTTTTTATACAAAAGACAGGAGTGTTCCAGGGACTGGTGGAAGGCTCCAGATGACCCTGGTCCAACTGCTCCTGCACCAGATTCCGAAGGGCGTCCAGTTTATCTCGAGGAAGGGGCCACTGCTTTTCCCAAATAGGTTTGTCCACCAGCCACCGTATAGGAGGCGTGGGACACCCTGCGCCCTTCACTGCAGTGGCCCCCATCAAAAATCCGTCCCGATGCGCACCCCCCAGACAGACAGAACATCCCTCCCCCAAAGGTTGGCAGGAGTAGAAGTAACATGAGGCCTAACCCAGGCCGTCTGTCCCTCCGGGTTCACGACAAGTACCGGCCGCTGGCTCACATAACATTGCGCCGTCCCTCCCAGGCCCGCGACAGATGTCCCCACCGGGTCCAAAGGCCACTCCGGGGGCCATGCAGCAAGGGAGAGAACCGTGACATCAGCACCGCTGTCAAGAAGCCCGCGGAGGTGGATTTCCGACGGTGTTGCGCCAGGAACAGACAGGGTACACAGCATCTCAGGACGGTCCTTGGTCAGAACAGCAGTCCAGTGAACTTGAGGCGGCCCAGTGGATCCAAAGCCACCAGCTCCACGTGACTGGTCAGCCGTCCTGCAAACAGAGGACTTAAAAGGTACAAGTTGAGCAATCCGTGTCCCCTTCGGGATCGTGACAGGGGGGGTGGGTGTGGAAACCATGGCACAAATCTGCCCTGTAAAATCCGCATCAATGAGCCCCAGGTGAACAATGATGCCCTGAAGGGTGGCACTAGACCTCCCCATAAGGAGAGCACTCATGCCCCCACCCAAAGGACCAAAGGCATCCAGGGGAACCTTGTGTATCTCAGAAGACTCTAAGACAACTGTTGCTGCGGTGCAGACATCCACGCCTGCGGATCCGCGGGTGCTGGCTGCAAGCCGGCAAAGGAGACCTCCATCGGCTCGAGGGTCTGGGGAGGAACTTGTGTCTGAGCGCGCCTCCCCTTCTGCGCGCTTTGCTGGGGGTTTAACGAGCCCGGTAAAGCCTGGCCGTTAACATGAACCGTCGCCTTACACACGTTGGACATGTGATTCGGCCTACCACACCGACCGCACAAGAACATGGGGAATTTGGCCTTCTGCGCTTTCTTCCCCTTCTTCTTCCCAGCCTGCGCAGTCCCCTGCTGTGGCTGCCTGCCTTGTGGCGATGCCCAAACCGGCTGCGCAGCAGCAGCCACGGCAGCCAGCTTCCGACTCGGAGGAACGACTCTAGCACAGGCCTCCGCCATCTCCCAAACGGTAGGATCACCAGGCATGGCTGCTATGACCTTCTTACAAGCCTCATTGCAATTGTACCTTACAAGGTTTGCAATCGTAGCAGTCCTTACCACAGGATCAGGCAACTGCCTCTCTATGGATGCAGTCAGCCTTGCCGCAAACGTCATGAAAGGCTCATCGTCCCCCTGGACAATGGTCGAAAACGGCTGCCTTGGAGCAGCCATTTCCATAGTTTGAACAATTGCCGCCATGCCCAGCGTGCGGCACTGATCCAGCACAAGGGGATCATATCCAACTTGCCCTTGAACATTGTCATACCGTCCTGTTCCCATCAGCATGTCAGCTTCAACTCTGTGCCTGGGGTCCTGTGGGCTCAGCGTTGCGTTCTGTGCCACTGCTTGAGCCGCCAACCGGCCCCACTTGGTCTCGAAAACACCAAACTGCACAGGGTCAAAGAGAGAATGTGCCACACAACGAAGATCATGAGGTGTCAACACATCTGAAACAATCCTGCGAAGAGTCTGCATAACTTCTGCAGATCCCAAGCCATGCTTAGCAACTGCCTCCCGGAGCTCCTTCTCCAGCTTATATGAAATGGGCTCATAGGTGTTCTGAGCAACACCCCTGAGCACAGGGAAAACCTGGGGAGCCCCTGGCAAAGCCATTGCACCTGTTGTGTCCCGGTCAGGGACAAGAGAGGACGAGCGGCCGAAAGCCAAGTCAACGTCTCTCATCCCCGCACCCCCTGCAGCACCGGCAGAGCCAAAAGGGTCCACTGGGTGACCCTGCCAATGCCGTGCAGAGGCAGGTTCGGTCATCTCATCGGCTTTTGTTTTTGTATCACGCCAAAAACGCTCGGGGTGCCTTGGACGAACTGTCACCTGACATTCAGGAAGGGTCCAAAGGTTCGACGAGGAAACACCCCGGCTCCTGGCCCCCACCGGTCTCCCACCAGCCGTGTCAGCAGTTGCACCAAAGGTAAACACCCCAGCGCCCTGCTGTGCCGCAGCCCCACTAGGAGTCGCTGCGCTGCACACGGGGGCCGGCACAGCCCTCACCTCTGTCTCTGACCAGGATGCACCCCGCGCGGGGCCCCCCTCCCCTGGCACGGGAGGGGGGCAGGGCGCCGAGAATGATGCAACCTGTGAGACATTTCCCTCGGGGGGTGGCACAAGGGAACCAGGCAGGCCGCCTATGAGCGTCCATTTCGGCCCACCGGAGTCCACAGTGGGTAATGCCCCCACCGTGCGGAGTGGGACGGGCCGCCCGCTCCCCGGAGCGGGGCCGGGCACAGCCCCGATCGGCGTCCCGCCCCCTGCTGGGAGAGGGGCAGGCCGCCCGCCCCCTGCTGGGAGAGGGGCCGAGCCGGGCGGAGCGGCGACTGACACTCCGCCCCCCGCCGGGAGAGGGGGAGCCTGCCCGCCCACAGGGGCCGAGCCGGGCGGAGCGCCGACTGACACCCCGCCCCCGGCCGGGAGGGAGGGGAACAGCCCGCCCATCTGGGCCGGGCCCGGCGAGGCGCCTTCCGGCACTCCGCCCCCGTCCATCTCCACCGACTGCGCATGCCCAGCCGGCTCAGAGACGGGGGGAACCTCCCCCTGCTCCGAAGGGTCCGATCCGGGGGCGGGAGAGCCCGTCCCCATCACACTCGGGGAAAACCTCACAGAGACACCGCAGTTAGGGCATAGAGCCGTCACCGTTCCCGATCCAGGCGGGGGTGAGTCTTGGCTCTCGAGAGCCGGGAAGGCATAGAGAGAGGGCGTCCCGCCCCCCTCCCCGCCGCCCGCGCAGGGCGGGGTGGGGCGAGGACAGACCGCCAACTCCCCAGAAGCCCCCAAACCCGAGACCAGCTGGCCAGGAGCCCAGTCCACCCCGGGGGAGCAACCACCACCCCCGAGGACACCGTCCCGCGGCAGGGAGGGAGGGGGGGCCACCTCAGGCAAAAACTCAAACTCCTCGTCATCCACATCTGAGACAGAGGGGGACCCCTGCAGTCTACAAGGACTACAAGAACCAGAACCGAGCCAAACAGTTTGGCATATTTTCCACTATATTAAAAGCGGCGCCACATCGGTGGTACAATCATCGAGGAGAGCCTCCATAAGGCGATCCCCCAGGAAAGACCACTCCTGCCTGGAAAACGCCTTCGTAGGGACCGAAAAAAACCCTTGTTCCCGGGCCCATAAAAACAACCTCACAAGACTATCCCAGGAAACAGAAATCTGTTTCCATTCCAGGAGAGACTTCCATAGGTCTAAAACGAGGAAGTCTTCCTTAGAAGGCACAGAGGTCGCCATCACCCCAAAAAACAGTAAGCTAACACCGAAAGGGAAGACACAACCTCACCACAGTATCTTATCCCAGCCCGGGCTGCAGTACACTCGGCGGTCACCAGATGTCGCTGTAGGACACGAAAGAACGCACACACGCACCGTTCTCCAGGTGAGAAGGAAAAGAGAGCGTTTATTCTCTGACTCCATAATTTATAGTTTTACAAAGGTAACAGTGGATTGGAGGATGACAGTGCCACCTCTCCACAGACACTGGTTTAACCAACAGTCCGTCAACCGTGTCCGTTTTTCACAAGAATGTAAATTATGAGTTGTTTACAGGAAAGTGTGTGGGAAAGTTCTTTACAAGAATGTCAATATCAGAAGGCTTTTCTAGAAATCTCAAAAACCCAGGGTGACACAGTTCCAACTTGGTCTGGATTAAGTGTGCCAAGTGGGTCCTGAAAACTGACACCCAGAACAGTGGCTTGTGAGTTTTGTTTCCCAGGGAAAAAGCCTGTACAATGGTTCAGGGTCCTGGAGCCTTTAATTGCTGGGTGCCTCCGGGAATTGCGCCTCTCGCAGGATGCCTCCCAGACACAAGGTGGCACCAGTGCCAACTTGGTCTGCTTTGAGAGTGTCAAGTGGGTCCTGAAAACTGACACCCAGAACAGTGGCTTGTGAGTTTTGTTTCCCAGGGAAAAAGCCTGTACAATGGTTCAGGATCCTGCGGCCTTAAATTGCCGGGTGCCTCCTGGAATTCCGCCTCTCGCAGGATGCCTCCCAGACGCAAGGTGGCACCAGTTCCAACTTGGTCTGGTTTGAGAGTGCCAAGCGGGTCCTGAAAACTGACACCCAGAACAGTGGCTTGTGAGTTTTGTTTCCCAGGGAAAAAGCCTGTACAATGGTTCAGGGGCCTGAGGCCTTAAATGGCCGGGTGCCTCCTGGAATTCCGCCTCTCGCAGGATGCCTCCCAGACGCAAGGTGGCACCAGTGCCAACTTGGTCTGGTTTGAGAGTGCCAAGTGGGTCCTGCAAACTGACACCCATAACAGTGGCTTGTGAGTTTTGTTTCCCAGGGAAAAAGCCTGTACAATGGTTCAGGGTCCTGCGGCCTCAAATTGCCGGGTGCCTCCTGGAATTGCGCCTCTCGCAGGATGCCTCCCAGACGCAAGGTGGCACCAGTTCCAACTTGGTCTCCTTTGAGAGTGCCAAGTGGGTCCTGAAAACTGACACCCAGAACAGTGGCTTGTGAGTTTTGTTTCCCAGGGAAAAAGCCTGTAAAATGGTTTAGGTAATGCCGCCTTTAATAGCCGGGTGCCACCTGGAGATCTGCCTCTTGCAGGATGCCTCCCAGACGCAAGGTGGCACCAGTGCCTACTTGGTCTGCTTTGAGAGTGTCAAGTGTGTCCTGCAAACTGACACCCAGAACAGTAGCTTGTGAGCTTTCTTTCCCAGGGAAAAACCTGTAAAATGGTTTAGGTTAATGCCGCCTTTAATAGCCGGGTGCCACCTGGAGATTCGCCTCTCGCAGGATGCCTCCCAGACGCAAGGTGGCACCAGTGCCAACTTGGTCTGCTTTGAGAGTGTCAAGTGGGTCCTGAAAACTGACACCCAGAACAGTGGCTTGTGAGTTTTGTTTCCCAGGGAAAAAGCCTGTACAATGGTTCAGAGGCCTAAGGGTTTAAATTGCCGGGTGCCTACTGGAGATCGGCCTCTCGCAGGATGCCTCCCAGACGCATGGTGGCACCTGTGCCAACTTGGTCTGGTTTAAGAGTGCCAAGTGTGTCCTGCAAACTGACACCCAGAACAGTGGCTTGTGAGTTTTGTTTCCCAGGGAAAAAGCCTGTACAATGGTTCAGGGTCCTGCGGCCTTAAATTTCGGGGTGCCTCCTGGAATTCCGCATCACGCCAGATGTTTCCCAGACGCTAAGCAACACCAGCGCTAAATTGGTCTGTTTTAAGAGTGCCAAGTGGGTCCTGAAAACTGACACCCAGAACAGTGGCTTGTGAGTTTTGTTTCCCAGGGAAAAAGCCTGTAAAATGGTTTAGGTTAATGCCGCCTTTACTAGCCGGATGCCACCTGGAGATTCGCCTCTCGCAGGATGCCTCCCAGACACAAGGTGGCACCAGTGCCAACTTGGTCTGGTTTGAGAGGGTCAAGTGGGTCCTGAAAACTGACACCCAGAACAGTGGCTTGTGAGTTTTGTTTCCCAGGGAAAAAGTCTGTACAATGGTTCAGGGGCCTGAGGCCTTAAATTGCCGGGTGCCTCCTGGAATTCTGCCACTCGCAGGATGCCTCCCAGACGCAAGGTGGCACCAGTTCCAACTTGGTCTGGTTTGAGAGTGCCAAGTGGGTCCTGAAAACTGACACCCAGAACAGTGGCTTGTGAGTTTTGTTTCCTAGGGAAAAAGCCTGTACAATGGTTCAGGGGCCTGAGGCCTTAAATTGCCGGGTGCCTCCTGGAATTCGGCCTCTCACAGGATGCCTCCCAGGCGCAACATGACACCAGTGCCAACTTGGTCTGCATTGAGAGTGCATGGTGGCTCCTGCAAACTGACACCCAGAACAGTGGCTTGTGAGTTTTGTTTCCCAGGGAAAAAAACTGTAAAATGGTTTAGGTTAATGCCGCCTTTACTAGGCGGGTGCCACGTGGAAATTCGCCTCTCGCAGGATGCCTCCCAGACGCAAGGTGGCACCAGTTCCAACTTGGTCTGGTTTAAGAGTGCCAAGTGGGTCCTGAAAACTGACACCCAGAACAGTGGCTTGTGAGTTTTGTTTCCTAGGGAAAAAGCCTGTACAATGGTTCAGGGGCCTGAGGCCTTAAATTGCCGGGTGCCTCCTGGAATTCGGCCACTCGCAGGATGCCTCCCAGACGCAAGGTGGCACCAGTGCCAACTTGGTCTCCTTTGAGAGTGTCAAGTGCGTCCTGAAAACTGACACCCAGAACAGTGGCTTGTGAGTTTTGCTTCCCAGGGAAAAAGCCTGTACAATGGTTCAGGGTCCTGCGGCCTCAAATTGCCGGGTGCCTCCTGGAATTGCGCCTCTCGCAGGATGCCTCCCAGACGCAAGGTGGCACCAGTGCCAACTTGGTCTCCTTTGAGAGTGCCAAGTGGGTCCTGCAAACTGACACCCATAACAGTGGCTTGTGAGTTTTGTTTCCCAGGGAAAAAGCCTGTAAAATGGTTTAGGTAATGCCGCCTTTAATAGCCGGGTGCCACCTGGAGATCTGCCTCTCGCAGGATGCCTCCCAGACGCAAGGTGGCACCAGTGCCTACTTGGTCTGCTTTGAGAGTGTCAAGTGTGTCCTGCAAACTGACACCCAGAACAGTGGCTTGTGAGCTTTCTTTCCCAGGGAAAAACCTGTAAAATGGTTTAGGTTAATGCCGCCTTTAATAGCCGGGTGCCACCTGGAGATTCGCCTCTCGCAGGATGCCTCCCAGACGCAAGGTGGCACCAGTGCCAACTTGGTCTGCTTTGAGAGTGTCAAGTGGGTCCTGAAAACTGACACCCAGAACAGTGGCTTGTGAGTTTTGTTTCCCAGGGAAAAAGCCTGTACAATGGTTCAGGGGCCTAAGGGTTTAAATTGCCGGGTGCCTACTGGAGATCGGCCTCTCGCAGGATGCCTCCCAGACGCATGGTGGCACCTGTGCCAACTTGGTCTGGTTTAAGAGTGCCAAGTGTGTCCTGCAAACTGACACCCAGAACAGTGGCTTGTGAGTTTTGTTTCCCAGGGAAAAAGCCTGTACAATGGTTCAGGGTCCTGCGGCCTTAAATTTCGGGGTGCCTCCTGGAATTCCGCATCACGCCAGATGTTTCCCAGACGCTAAGCAACACCCGCGCTAAATTGGTCTGTTTTAAGAGTGCCAAGTGGGTCCTGAAAACTGACACCCAGAACAGTGGCTTGTGAGTTTTGTTTCCCAGGGAAAAAGCCTGTAAAATGGTTTAGGTTAATGCCGCCTTTACTAGCCGGATGCCACCTAGAGATTCGCCTCTCGCAGGATGCCTCCCAGACACAAGGTGGCACCAGTGCCAACTTGGTCTGGTTTGAGAGGGTCAAGTGGGTCCTGAAAACTGACACCCAGAACAGTGGCTTGTGAGTTTTGTTTCCCAGGGAAAAAGTCTGTACAATGGTTCAGGGGCCTGAGGCCTTAAATTGCCGGGTGCCTCCTGGAATTCTGCCTCTCGCAGGATGCCTCCCAGACGCAAGGTGGCACCAGTTCCAACTTGGTCTGGTTTGAGAGTGCCAAGTGGGTCCTGAAAACTGACACCCAGAACAGTGGCTTGTGAGTTTTGTTTCCTAGGGAAAAAGCCTGTACAATGGTTCAGGGGCCTGAGGCCTTAAATTGCCGGGTGCCTCCTGGAATTCGGCCTCTCACAGGATGCCTCCCAGGCGCAACATGACACCAGTGCCAACTTGGTCTGCTTTGAGAGTGCATGGTGGCTCCTGCAAACTGACACCCAGAACAGTGGCTTGTGAGTTTTGTTTCCCAGGGAAAAAAACTGTAAAATGGTTTAGGTTAATGCCGCCTTTACTAGGCGGGTGCCACGTGGAAATTCGCCTCTCGCAGGATGCCTCCCAGACGCAAGGTGTCACCAGTTCCAACTTGGTCTGGTTTAAGAGTGCCAAGTGGGTCCTGAAAACTGACACCCAGAACAGTGGCTTGTGAGTTTTGTTTCCTAGGGAAAAAGCCTGTACAATGGTTCAGGGGCCTGCCGCCTTAAATTGCCAGGTGCCTCCTGGAATTCGGCCTCTCACAGGATGCCTCCCAGGCGCAACATGACACCAGTGCCAACTTGGTCTCCTTTGAGAGTGTCAAGTGGGTCCTGAAAACTGACACCCAGAACAGTGGCTTGTGAGTTTTGCTTCCCAGGGAAAAAGCCTGTACAATGGTTCAGGGTCCTGCGGCCTTAAATTGCCGGGTGCCTCCTGGAATTGCGCCTCTCGCAGGATGCCTCCCAGACGCAAGGTGGCACCAGTGCCAACTTGGTCTGGTTTAAGAGTGCCAAGTGGGTCCTGAAAACTGACACCCAGAACAGTGGCTTGTGAGTTTTGTTTCCCAGGGAAAAAGCCTGTAAAATGGTTCAGGGTCCTGCGGCCTTAAATTTCGGGGTGCCTCCTGGAATTCCGCATCACGCCAGATGTTTCCCAGATGCTAAGCAACACCAGTGCCAACTTGGTCTTGTTTAAGAGTGCCAAGTGGGTCCTGAAAACTGACACCCAGAACAGTGGCTTGTGAGTTTTGTTTCCCAGGGAAAAAGCCTGTACCATGGTTCAGGGTCCTGCAGCCTTAAATTGCCGGATGTCTCCTGGAATTCCTCCTCTCGCAGGATGCCTCCCAGACGCAAGGTGGCACCAGTTCCAACTTGGTCTGGTTTGAGAGTGCCAGGTGGCTCCTGTAAAACTGACACCCAGAACAGTGGCTTGTGAGTTTTGTTTCCCAGGGAAAAAGCCTGTACAATGGTTTAGGTTAATGCCGCCTTTAATAGCCGGGTGCCACCTGGAGATCTGCCTCTCGCAGGATGCCTCCCAGACGCAAGGTGGCACCAGTGCCTACTTGGTCTGCTTTGAGAGTGTCAAGTGGGTCCTGAAAACTGACACCCAGAACAGTAGCTTGTGAGCTTTCTTTCCCAGGGAAAAACCTGTAAAATGGTTTAGGTTAGTGCCGCCTTTAATAGCCGGGTGCCACCTGGAGATTCGCCTCTCGCAGGATGCCTCCCAGACGCAAGGTGGCACCAGTGCCAACTTGGTCTTCTTTGAGAGTGTCAAGTGGGTCCTGAAAACTGACACCCAGAACAGTGGCTTGTGAGTTTTGTTTCCCAGGGAAAAAGCCTGTACAATGGTTCAGGGGCCTAAGGGTTTAAATTGCCGGGTGCCTACTGGAGATCGGCCTCTCGCAGGATGCCTCCCAGACGCATGGTGGCACCTGTGCCAACTTGGTCTGGTTTAAGAGTGCCAAGTGTGTCCTGCAAACTGACACCCAGAACAGTGGCTTGTGAGTTTTGTTTCCCAGGGAAAAAGCCTGTACAATGGTTCAGGGTCCTGCGGCCTTAAATTTCGGGGTGCCTCCTGGAATTCCGCATCACGCCAGATGTTTCCCAGACGCTAAGCAACACCCGCGCTAAATTGGTCTGTTTTAAGAGTGCCAAGTGGGTCCTGAAAACTGACACCCAGAACAGTGGCTTGTGAGTTTTCTTTCCCAGGGAAAAAGCCTGTAAAATGGTTTAGGTTAATGCCGCCTTTACTAGCCGGATGCCACCTGGAGATTCGCCTCTCGCAGGATGCCTCCCAGACACAAGGTGGCACCAGTGCCAACTTGGTCTGGTTTGAGAGGGTCAAGTGGGTCCTGAAAACTGACACCCAGAACAGTGGCTTGTGAGTTTTGTTTCCCAGGGAAAAAGTCTGTACAATGGTTCAGGGGCCTGAGGCCTTAAATTGCCGGGCGCCTCCTGGAATTCTTCCACTCGCAGGATGCCTCCCAGACGCAAGGTGGCACCAGTTCCAACTTGGTCTGGTTTGAGAGTGCCAAGTGGGTCCTGAAAACTGACACCCAGAACAGTGGCTTGTGAGTTTTGTTTCCTAGGGAAAAAGCCTGTACAATGGTTCAGGGGCCTGAGGCCTTAAATTGCCGGGTGCCTCCTGGAATTCGGCCTCTCACAGGATGCCTCCCAGGCGCAACATGACACCAGTGCCAACTTGGTCTGCTTTGAGAGTGCATGGTGGCTCCTTCAAACTGACACCCAGAACAGTGGCTTGTGAGTTTTGTTTCCCAGGGAAAAAAACTGTAAAATGGTTTAGGTTAATGCCGCCTTTACTAGGCGGGTGCCACGTGGAAATTCGCCTCTCGCAGGATGCCTCCCAGACGCAAGGTGGCACCAGTTCCAACTTGGTCTGGTTTAAGAGTGCCAAGTGGGTCCTGAAAACTGACACCCAGAACAGTGGCTTGTGAGTTTTGCTTCCCAGGGAAAAAGCCTGTACAATGGTTCAGGGGCCTGAGGCCTTAAATTGCCGGGTGCCTCCTGGAATTGCGCCTCTCGCAGGATGCCTCCCAGACGCAAGGTGGCACCAGTGCCAACTTGGTCTGGTTTAAGAGTGCCAAGTGGGTCCTGAAAACTGACACCCAGAACAGTGGCTTGTGAGTTTTGTTTCCCAGGGAAAAAGCCTGTAAAATGGTTCAGGGTCCTGCGGCCTTAAATTTCGGGGTGCCTCCTGGAATTCCGCATCACGCCAGATGTTTCCCAGACGCTAAGCAACACCAGTGCCAACTTGGTCTTGTTTAAGAGTGCCAAGTGGGTCCTGAAAACTGACACCCAGAACAGTGGCTTGTGAGTTTTGTTTCCCAGGGAAAAAAACTGTAAAATGGTTTAGGTTAATGCTGCCTTTACTAGGCGGGTGCCACGTGGAAATTCGCCTCTCGCAGGATGCCTCCCAGACGCAAGGTGGCACCTGTTCCAACTTGGTCTGGTTTGAGAGTGCCAGGTGACTCCTGCAAACTGACACCCAGAACAGTGGCTTGTGAGTTTTGTTTCCCAGGGAAAAAGCCTGTACAATGGTTCAGGGGCCTGAGGCCTTAAATTGCCGGGTGCCTCCTTGAATTCGGCCTCTCGCAGGATGCGTCCAAGACACAAGGTGGCACCAGTGCCAACTTGGTCTGGTTTAAGAGTGCCAAGTGGGTCCTGAAAACTGACACCCAGAACAGTGGCTTGTGAGTTTTGTTTCCCAGGGAAAAAGCCTGTACAATGGTTCAGGGGCCTGAGGCCTTAAATTGCCGGGTGCCTCCTGGAATTCGGCCTCTCGCAGAATGCCTCCCAGACGCAAGGTGGCACCAGTGCCAACTTGGTCTGCTTTGAGAGTGTCAAGTGCGTCCTGAAAACTGACACCCAGAACAGTGGCTTGTGAGTTTTGTTTCCCAGGGAAAAAGCCTGTACAATGGTTCAGGGTCCTGCGGCCTTAAATTGCCGGGTGCCTCCTGAAATTGCGCCTCTCGCAGGATGCCTCACAGACGCAAGGTGGCACCAGTGCCAACATGGTCTGCGTTGAGAGTGTCAAATGGGTCCTGAAAACTGACACCCAGAACAGTGGCTTGTGAGTTTTGTTTCCCAGGGAAAAAGCCTGTAAAATGGTTCAGGGTCCTGCGGCCTTAAATTTCGGGGTGCCTCCTGGAATTCCGCATCACGCCAGATGTTTCCCAGACGCTAAGCAACACCAGTCCCAACTTGGTCTTGTTTAAGAGTGCCAAGTGGGTCCTGAAAACTGACACCCAGAACAGTGGCTTGTGAGTTTTGTTTCCCAGGGAAAAAGCCTGTACAATGGTTCAGGGGCCTGAGGCCTTAAATTGCCGGGTGCCTCCTGGAATTCGGCCTTTCACAGGATGCCTCCCAGGCGCAACATGACACCAGTGCCAACTTGGTCTGCTTTGAGAGTGCATGGTGGCTCCTGCAAACTGACACCCAGAACAGTGGCTTCTGAGTTTTGTTTCCCAGGGAAAAAAACTGTAAAATGGTTTAGGTTAATGCCGCCTTTACTAGGCGGGTGCCACGTGGAAATTCGCCTCTCGCAGGATGCCTCCCAGACGCAAGGTGGCACCAGTTCCAACTTGGTCTGGTTTAAGAGTGCCTAGTGGGTCCTGAAAACTGACACCCAGAACAGTGGCTTGTGAGTTTTCTTTCCCAGGGAAAAAGCCTGTACAATAGTTCAGGGGCCTGAGGCCTTTAATTGCCGGGTGCCTCCTTGAATTCGGCCTCTCGCAGGATGCGTCCAAGACACAAGGTGGCACCAGTGCCAACTTGGTCTGGTTTAAGAGTGCCAAGTGGGTCCTGAAAACTGACACCCAGAACAGTGGCTTGTGAGTTTTGTTTCCCAGGGAAAAAGCCTGTACAATGGTTCAGGGGCCTGAGGCCTTAAATTGCCGGGTGCCTCCTGGAATTCGGCCTCTCGCAGGATGCCTCCCAGACACAAGGTGGCACCAGTGCCAACTTAGTCTGGTTTAAGAGTGCCAAGTGGGTCCTGAAAACTGACACCCAGAACAGTGGCTTGTGAGTTTTGTTTCCCAGGGAAAAAGCCTGTACAATAGTTCAGGCGCCTGAGGACTTAAATTGCCGGGTGCCTCCTGGAATTCGGCCTCTCGCAGAATGCCTCCCAGACGCAAGGTGGCACCAGTGCCAACTTGGTCTGGTTTGAGAGTGTCAAGTGCGTCCTGAAAACTGACACCCAGAACAGTGGCTTGTGAGTTTTGTTTCCCAGGGAAAAAGCCTGTACAATGGTTCAGGGTCCTGCGGCCTTAAATTGCCGGGTGCCTCCTGGAATTGCGCCTCTCGCAGGATGCCTCCCAGACGCAAGGTGGCACCAGTGCCAACATGGTCTGCGTTGAGAGTGTAAAATGGGTCCTGAAAACTGACACCCAGAACAGTGGCTTGTGAGTTTTGTTTCCCAGGGAAAAAGCCTGTACAATGGTTCAGGGTCCTGCGGCCTTAAATTGCCGGGTGTCTCCTGGAATTCCGCCTCTCGCAGGATGCCTCCCAGACGCAAGGTGGCACCAGTTCCAACTTGGTCTGGTTTGAGAGTGCCAGGTGGCTCCTGCAAACTGACACCCAGAACAGTGGCTTGTGAGTTTTCTTTCCCAGGGAAAAAGCCTGTAAAATGGTTTAGGTTAATGCCGCCTTTAATAGCCGGGTGCCACCTGGAGATTCGCCTCTCGCAGGATGCCTCCCAGACGCATGGTGGCACCAGTGCCAACTTGGTCTGGTTTGAGAGTGCCAAGTGTGTCCTGCAAACTGACACCCAGAACAGTGGCTTGTGAGTTTTCTTTCCCAGGGAAAAAGCCTGTAAAATGGTTCAGGGGCCTGAGGCCTTAAATTGCCGGGTGCCTCCTGGAATTCGGCCTCTCGCAGGATGCCTCCCAGACGCAAGGTGGCACCAGTGCCAACTTGGTCTGGTTTAAGAGTGTCAAGTGGGTCCTGAAAACTGACACCCAGAACAGTGGCTTGTGAGTTTTGTTTCCCAGGGAAAAAGCCTGTACAATGGTTCAGGGTCCTGCGGCCTTAAATTGCGGGTTGCCTCCTGGAATTCCGCTGCACGCCAGATGTTTCCCAGACGCTAAGCAACACCAGCGCTAAATTGGTCTGTTTTAAGAGTGCCAAGTGGGTCCTGAAAACTGACACCCAGAACAGTGGCTTGTGAGGTTTGTTTCCCAGGGAAAAAGCCTGTACAATGGTTCAGGGCCCTGCGGCCTTAAATTGACGGGTGTATCCTGGAATTGCGCCTCTCGCAGGATGCCTCCCAGACGCAAGGTGGCACCAGTGTCAACTTGGTCTGCTTTGAGAGTGCCAGGTGGCTCCTGCAAACTGACACCCAGAACAGTGGCTTGTGAGTTTTCTTTCCCAGGGAAAAAGCCTGTAAAATGGTTTAGGTTAATGCCGCCTTTAAAAGCCGGATGCCACCAGGAGATTCGCCTCTCGCAGGATGCCTCCAAGACGCAAGGTGGCACCAGTGCCAACTTGGTCTGCTTTGAGAGTGTCAAGTGGGTCCTGCAAACTGACACCCAGAACAGTGGCTTGTGAGTTTTGTTTCCCAGGGAAAAAGCCTGTACAATGGTTCAGGGTCCTGCGGCCTTAAATTGCCGGGTGCCTCCTGGAATTGCGCCTCTCGCAGGATGCCTCCCAGACGCAATGTGGCACCAGTGCCAACTTGGACTGCTTTGAGAGTTTCAAGTGCGTCCTGAAAACTGACACCCAGAACAGTGGCTTGTGAGTTTTGTTTCCCAGGGAAAAAGCCTGTACAATGGTTCAGGGTCCTGAGGCCTTAAATTGCCGCGTGCCTCCTGGAATTGCGCCTCTCGCAGGATGCCTCCCAGACGCAAGGTGGCACCAGTTCCAACTTGGTCTGGTTTGAGAGTGCCAAGTGGGTCCTGCAAACTGACACCCAGAACAGTGGCTTGTGAGTTTTGTTTCCCAGGGAAAAAGCCTGTAAAATGTTTCAGGGTCCTGCGGCCTTAAATTTCGGGGTGCCTCATGGAATTCCGCATCACGCCAGATGTTTCCCAGACGCTAAGCAAAACCAGTGCCAACTTGGTCTTGTTTAAGAGAGCCAAGTGGGTCCTGAAAACTGACACCCAGAACAATGGCTTGTGAGTTTTGTTTCCCAGGGAAAAAGCCTGTACAATGGTTCAGGGGCCTGAGGCGTTAAATTGCCAAGTGCCTCCTGGAATTCGGCCTCTCACAGGATGCCTCCCAGGCGCAACATGACACCAGTGCCAACTTGGTCTGCTTTGAGAGTGCATGGTGGCTCCTGCAAACTGACACCCAGAACAGTGGCTTGTGAGTTTTGTTTCCCAGGGAAAAAAACTGTAAAATGGTTTAGGTTAATGCCGCCTTTACTAGGCGGGTGCCACGTGGAAATTCACCTCTCGCAGGATGCCTCCCAGACGCAAGGTGGCACCAGTTCCAACTTGGTCTGGTTTAAGAGTGCCTAGTGGGTCCTGCAAACTGACACCCAGAACAGTGGCTTGTGAGTTTTGTTTCCCAGGGAAAAAGCCTGTACAATGGTTCAGGGTCCTGCGGCCTTAAATTGCCGGCTGCCTCCTGGAACACAGCCACTCGCAGGATGCGTCCAAGACACAAGGTGGCACCAGTGCCAACTTGGTCTGGTTTAAGAGTGCCAAGTGGGTCCTGAAAACTGACACCCAGAACAGTGGCTTGTGAGTTTTGTTTCCCAGGGAAAAAGCCTGTACAATGGTTCAGGGGCCTGAGGCCTTAAATTGCCGGGTGCCTCCTGGAATTCGGCCTCTCGCAGGATGCCTCCCAGACACAAGGTGGCACCAGTGCCAACTTAGTCTGGTTTAAGAGTGCCAAGTGGGTCCTGAAAACTGACACCCAGAACAGTGGCTTGTGAGTTTTGTTTCCCAGGGAAAAAGCCTGTACAATGGTTCAGGGGCCTGAGGCCTTAAATTGCCGGGTGCCTCCTGGAATTCGGCCTCTCGCAGGATGCCTCCCAGACGCAAGGTGGCACCAGTGCCAACTTGGTCTGGTTTAAGAGTGCCAAGTGGGTCCTGAAAACTGACACCCAGAACAGTGGCTTGTGAGTTTTCTTTCCCAGGGAAAAAGCCTGTACAATGGTTCAGGGTCCTGCGGACTTAAATTGCCGGGTGCCTCCTGGAATTGCGCCTCTCACAGGATGCCTCCCAGGCGCAAGGTGGCACCAGTGCCAACATGGTCTGCGTTGAGAGTGTCAAATGGGTCCTGCAAACTGACACCCAGAACTGTGGCTTGTGAGTTTTGTTTCCCAGGGAAAAAGCCTGTACAATGGTTCAGGGGCCTGCGGCCTTAAATTGCCGGGTGTCTCCTGGAATTGCGCCTCTCGCAGGATGCCTCCCAGACGCAAGGTGGCACCAGTTCCAACTTGGTCTGGTTTGAGAGTGCCAGGTGGCTCCTGCAAACTGACACCCAGAACAGTGGCTTGTGAGTTTTCTTTCCCAGGGAAAAAGCCTGTAAAATGGTTTAGGTTAATGCCGCTTTTAATAGCCGGGTGCCACCTGGAGATTCGCCTCTCGCAGGATGCCTCCCAGACGCAAGGTGGCACCAGTGCCAACTTGGTCTGGTTTGAGAGTGTCAAGCGGGTCCTGAAAACTGACACCCAGAACAGTGGCTTCTGAGTTTTGTTTCCCAGGGAAAAAGCCTGTACAATGGTTCAGGGGCCTGAGGCCTTAAATTGCTGATTGCCTACAGGAGATCCGCCTCTCGCAGGATGCCTCCCAGACGCAAGGTGGCACCAGTGCCAACTTGGTCTGGTTTGAGAGTGCCAAGTGTGTCCTGAAAACTGACACCCAGAACAGTGGCTTGTGAGTTTTCTTTCCCAGGGAAAAAGCCTGTAAAATGGTTCAGGGGCCTGAGGCCTTAAATTGCCGGGTGCCTCCTTGAATTCAGCCTGTCGCAGGATGTTTCCCAGACGCAAGGTGGCACCAGTGCCAACTTGGTCTGGTTTGAGAGTGCCAAGTGGGTCCTGAAAACTGACACCCAGAACAGTGGCTTGTGAGTTTTGTTTCCCAGGGAAAAAGCCTGTACAATGGTTCAGGGTCCTGCGGCCTTAAATTGCGGGTTGCCTCCTAGAATTCCGCATCACGCCAGATGTTTCCCAGACACTAAGCAACACAAGCGCTAAATTGGTCTGTTTTAAGAGTGCCAAGTGGGTCCTGAAAACTGACACCCAGAACAGTGGCTTGTGAGGTTTGTTTCCCAGGGAAAAAGCCTGTACAATGGTTCAGGGGCCTGAGGCCTTAAATTGCCGGGTGTCTCCTGGAATTGCGCCTCTCGCAGGATGCCTCCCAGACGCAAGGTGGCACCAGTGCCAACTTGGTCTGCTTTGAGAGTGCCAGGTGGCTCCTGCAAACTGACACCCAGAACAGTGGCTTGTGAGTTTTCTTTCCCAGGGAAAAAGCCTGTAAAATGGTTTAGGTTAATGCCGCCTTTAAAAGCCGGATGCCACCAGGAGATTCGCCTCTCGCAGGATGCCTCCCAGACGCAAGGTGGCACCAGTGCCAACTTGGTCTGCTTTGAGAGTGTCAAGTGGGTCCTGCAAACTGACACCCAGAACAGTGGCTTGTGAGTTTTGTTTCCCAGGGAAAAAGCCTGTACAATGGTTCAGGGTCCTGCGGCCTTAAATATCCGGGTGCCTCCTGGAATTGCGCCTCTCGCAGGATGCCTCCCAGACGCAAGGTGGCACCAGTTCCAACTTGGTCTGGTTTGAGAGTGCCAAGTGGGTCCTGAAAACTGACACCCAGAACAGTGGCTTGTGAGTTTTGTTTCCCAGGGAAAAAGCCTGTACAATGGTTCAGGGTCCTGCGGCCTTAAATTTCCGGGTGCCTCATGGAATTCCGCATCACGCCAGATGTTTCCCAGACGCTTAGCAAAACCAGTGCCAACTTGGTCTTGTTTAAGAGTGCCAAGTGGGTCCTGAAAACTGACACCCAGAACAATGGCTTGTGAGTTTTGTTTCCCAGGGAAAAAGCCTGTACAATGGTTCAGGGGCCTGAGGCGTTAAATTGCCGGGTTTCTCCTGGAATTCCGCCTCTCGCAGGATGCCTCCCAGACGCAAGGTGGCACCAGTTCCAACTTGGTCTGGTTTGAGAGTGCCAGGTGGCTCCTGCAAACTGACACCCAGAACAGTGGCTTGTGAGTTTTCTTTCCCAGGGAAAAAGCCTGTAAAATGGTTTAGGTTAATGCCGCCTTTAATAGCCTGGTGCCACCTGGAGATTCGCCTCTCGCAGGATGCCTCCCAGACGCAAGGTGGCACCAGTGCCAACTTGGTCTGGTTTGAGAGTGTCAAGTGGGTCCTGAAAACTGACACCCAGAACAGTGGCTTGTGAATTTTGTTTCCCAGGGAAAAAGCCTGTACAATGGTTCAGGGTCCTGCGGCCTTAAATTGCCGGGTGCCTCCTGGAATTGCGCCTCTCGCAGGATGCCTCCCAGACGCAATGTGGCACCAGTGCCAACTTGGACTGCTTTGAGAGTTTCAAGTGCGTCCTGAAAACTGACACCCAGAACAGTGGCTTGTGAGTTTTGTTTCCCAGGGAAAAAGCCTGTACAATGGTTCAGGGTCCTGCGGCCTTAAATTTCGGGGTGCCTCATGGAATTCCGCATCACGCCAGATGTTTTCCAGACGCTAAGCAAAACCAGTGCCAACTTGGTCTTGTTTAAGAGAGCCAAGTGGGTCCTGAAAACTGACACCCAGAACAATGGCTTGTGAGTTTTGTTTCCCAGGGAAAAAGCCTGTACAATGGTTCAGGGGCCTGAGGCGTTAAATTGCCGGGTGCCTCCTGGAATTCGGCCTCTCACAGGATGCCTCCCAGGCGCAACATGACACCAGTGCCAACTTGGTCTGCTTTGAGAGTGCATGGTGGCTCCTGCAAACTGACACCCAGAACAGTGGCTTGTGAGTTTTGTTTCCCAGGGAAAAAAACTGTAAAATGGTTTAGGTTAATGCCGCCTTTACTAGGCGGGTGCCACGTGGAAATTCGCCTCTCGCAGGATGCCTCCCAGACGCAAGGTGGCACCAGTTCCAACTTGGTCTGGTTTAAGAGTGCCTAGTGGGTCCTGAAAACTGACACCCAGAACAGTGGCTTGTGAGTTTTGTTTCCCAGGGAAAAAGCCTGTACAATGGTTCAGGGGCCTGAGGCCTTTAATTGCCGGGTGCCTCCTTGAATTCGGCCTCTCGCAGGATGCGTCCAAGACACAAGGTGGCACCAGTGCCAACTTGGTCTGGTTTAAGAGTACCAAGTGGGTCCGGGAAACTGACACCCAGAACAGTGGCTTGTGAGTTTTGTTTCCCAGGGAAAAAGCCTGTACAATGGTTCAGGGGCCTGAGGCCTTAAATTGCCGGGTGCCTCCTGGAATTCCGCCTCTCGCAGGATGCCTCCCAGACACAAGGTGGCACCAGTGCCAACTTAGTCTGGTTTAAGAGTGCCAAGTGGGTCCTGAAAACTGACACCCAGAACAGTGGCTTGTGAGTTTTGTTTCCCAGGGAAAAAGCCTGTACAATGGTTCAGGGGCCTGAGGCCTTAAATTGCCGGGTGCCTCCTGGAATTCGGCCTCTCGCAGGATGCCTCCCAGACGCAAGGTGGCACCAGTGCCAACTTGGTCTGCGTTGAGAGTGTCAAATGGGTCCTGCAAACTGACACCCAGAACAGTGGCTTGTGAGTTTTCTTTCCCAGGGAAAAAGCCTGTAAAATGGTTCAGGGGCCTGCGGCCTTAAATTGCCGGGTGTCTCCTGGAATTGCGCCTCTCGCAGGATGCCTCCCAGACGCAAGGTGGCACCAGTTCCAACTTGGTCTGGTTTGAGAGTGCCAGGTGGCTCCTGCAAACTGACACCCAGAACAGTGGCTTGTGAGTTTTCTTTCCCAGGGAAAAAGCCTGTAAAATGGTTTAGGTTAATGCCGCTTTTAATAGCCGGGTGCCACCTGGAGATTCGCCTCTCGCAGGATGCCTCCCAGACGCAAGGTGGCACCAGTGCCAACTTGGTCTGGTTTGAGAGTGTCAAGCGGGTCCTGAAAATTGACACCCAGAACAGTGGCTTGTGAGTTTTGTTTCCCAGGGAAAAAGCCTGTACAATGGTTCAGGGGCCTGAGGCCTTAAATTGCTGATTGCCTACAGGAGATCCGCCTCTCGCAGGATGCCTCCCAGACGCAAGGTGGCACCAGTGCCAACTTGGTCTGGTTTGAGAGTGCCAAGTGTGTCCTGAAAACTGACACCCAGAACAGTGGCTTGTGAGTTTTCTTTCCCAGGGAAAAAGCCTGTAAAATGGTTCAGGGGCCTGAGGCCTTAAATTGCCGGGTGCCTCCTTGAATTCAGCCTGTCGCAGGATGTTTCCCAGACGCAAGGTGGCACCAGTGCCAACTTGGTCTGGTTTGAGAGTGCCAAGTGGGTCCTGAAAACTGACACCCAGAACAGTGGCTTGTGAGTTTTGTTTCCCAGGGAAAAAGCCTGTACAATGGTTCAGGGTCCTGCGGCCTTAAATTGCGGGTTGCCTCCTAGAATTCCGCATCACGCTAGATGTTTCCCAGACGCTAAGCAACACAAGCGCTAAATTGGTCTGTTTTAAGAGTGCCAAGTGGGTCCTGAAAACTGACACCCAGAACAGTGGCTTGTGAGGTTTGTTTCCCAGGGAAAAAGCCTGTACAATGGTTCAGGGTCCTGCGGCCTTAAATTGCCGGGTGTCTCCTGGAATTGCGCCTCTCGCAGGATGCCTCCCAGACGCAAGGTGGCACCAGTGCCAACTTGGTCTGCTTTGAGAGTGCCAGGTGGCTCCTGCAAACTGACACCCAGAACAGTGGCTTGTGAGTTTTCTTTCCCAGGGAAAAAGCCTGTAAAATGGTTTAGGTTAATGCCGCCTTTAAAAGCCGGATGCCACCAGGAGATTCGCCTCTCGCAGGATGCCTCCCAGACGCAAGGTGGCACCAGTGCCAACTTGGTCTGCTTTGAGAGTGTCAAGTGGGTCCTGCAAACTGACACCCAGAACAGTGGCTTGTGAGTTTTGTTTCCCAGGGAAAAAGCCTGTACAATGGTTCAGGGTCCTGCGGCCTTAAATATCCGGGTGCCTCCTGGAATTGCGCCTCTCGCAGGATGCCTCCCAGACGCAAGGTGGCACCAGTTCCAACTTGGTCTGGTTTGAGAGTGCCAAGTGGGTCCTGAAAACTGACACCCAGAACAGTGGCTTGTGAGTTTTGTTTCCCAGGGAAAAAGCCTGTACAATGGTTCAGGGTCCTGCGGCCTTAAATTTCCGGGTGCCTCATGGAATTCCGCATCACGCCAGATGTTTCCCAGACGCTTAGCAAAACCAGTGCCAACTTGGTCTTGTTTAAGAGTGCCAAGTGGGTCCTGAAAACTGACACCCAGAACAATGGCTTGTGAGTTTTGTTTCCCAGGGAAAAAGCCTGTACAATGGTTCAGGGGCCTGAGGCGTTAAATTGCCGGGTTTCTCCTGGAATTCCGCCTCTCGCAGGATGCCTCCCAGACGCAAGGTGGCACCAGTTCCAACTTGGTCTGGTTTGAGAGTGCCAGGTGGCTCCTGCAAACTGACACCCAGAACAGTGGCTTGTGAGTTTTCTTTCCCAGGGAAAAAGCCTGTAAAATGGTTTAGGTTAATGCCGCCTTTAATAGCCGGGTGCCACCTGGAGATTCGCCTCTCGCAGGATGCCTCCCAGACGCAAGGTGGCACCAGTGCCAACTTGGTCTGGTTTGAGAGTGTCAAGTGGGTCCTGAAAACTGACACCCAGAACAGTGGCTTGTGAGTTTTGTTTCCCAGGGAAAAAGCCTGTACAATGGTTCAGGGGCCTGAGGCCTTAAATTGCTGATTGCCTACAGGAGATCCGCCTCTCGCAGGATGCCTCCCAGACGCATGGTGGCACCAGTGCCAACTTGGTCTGGTTTGAGAGTGCCAAGTGTGTCCTGCAAACTGACACCCAGAACAGTGGCTTGTGAGTTTTCTTTCCCAGGGAAAAAGCCAGTACAATGGTTCAGGGGCCTGAGGCCTTAAATTGCCGGGTGCCTCCTGGAATTCGGCCTCTCGCAGGATGCCTCCCAGACGCAAGGTGGCACCAGTGCCAACTTGGTCTGGTTTAAGAGTGCCAAGTGGGTCCTGAAAACTGACACCCAGAACAGTGGCTTGTGAGTTTTCTTTCCCAGGGAAAAAGCCTGTACAATGGTTCAGGGTCCTGCGGCCTTAAATTGCCGGGTGCCTCCTGGAATTGCGCCTCTCACAGGATGCCTCCCAGGCGCAAGGTGGCACCAGTGCCAACATGGTCTGCGTTGAGAGTGTCAAATGTGTCCTGCAAACTGACACCCAGAACAGTGGCTTGTGAGTTTTGTTTCCCAGGGAAAAAGCCTGTACAATGGTTCAGGGGCCTGCGGCCTTAAATTGCCGGTTGTCTCCTGGAATTGCGCCTCTCGCAGGATGCCTCCCAGACGCAAGGTGGCACCAGTTCCAACTTGGTCTGGTTTGAGAGTGCCAGGTGGCTCCTGCAAACTGACACCCAGAACAGTGGCTTGTGAGTTTTCTTTCCCAGGGAAAAAGCCTGTAAAATGGTTTAGGTTAATGCCGCTTTTAATAGCCGGGTGCCACCTGGAGATTCGCCTCTCGCAGGATGCCTCCCAGACGCAAGGTGGCACCAGTGCCAACTTGGTCTGGTTTGAGAGTGTCAAGCGGGTCCTGAAAACTGACACCCAGAACAGTGGCTTGTGAGTTTTGTTTCCCAGGGAAAAAGCCTGTACAATGGTTCAGGGGCCTGAGGCCTGAAATTGCTGATTGCCTACAGGAGATCCGCCTCTCGCAGGATGCCTCCCAGACGCATGGTGGCACCAGTGCCAACTTGGTCTGGTTTGAGAGTGCCAAGTGTGTCCTGCAAACTGAGACCCAGAACAGTGGCTTGTGAGTTTTCTTTCACAGGGAAAAAGCCTGTAAAATGGTTCAGGGGCCTGAGGCCTTAAATTGCCGGGTGCCTCCTGGAATTCAGCCTGTCGCAGGATGCCTCCCAGACGCAAGGTGGCACCAGTGCCAACTTGGTCTGGTTTGAGAGTGCCAAGTGGGTCCTGAAAACTGACACCCAGAACAGTGGCTTGTGAGTTTTGTTTCCCAGGGAAAAAGCCTGTACAATGGTTCAGGGTCCTGCGGCCTTAAATTGCGGGTTGCCTCCTAGAATTCCGCATCACGCCAGATGTTTCCCAGACGCTAAGCAACACAAGCGCTAAATTGGTCTGTTTTAAGAGTGCCAAGTGGGTCCTGAAAACTGACACCCAGAACAGTGGCTTGTGAGGTTTGTTTCCCAGGGAAAAAGCCTGTACAATGGTTCAGGGACCTGCGGCCTTAAATTGCCGGGTGTCTCCTGGAATTGCGCCTCTCGCAGGATGCCTCCCAGACGCAAGGTGGCACCAGTGCCAACTTGGTCTGCTTTGAGAGTGCCAGGTGGCTCCTGCAAACTGACACCCAGAACAGTGGCTTGTGAGTTTTCTTTCCCAGGGAAAAAGCCTGTAAAATGGTTTAGGTTAATGCCGCCTTTAAAAGCCGGATGCCACCAGGAGATTCGCCTCTCGCAGGATGCCTCCCAGACGCAAGGTGGCACCAGTTCCAACTTGGTCTGGTTTAAGAGTGCCAAGTGGGTCCTGAAAACTGACACCCAGAACAGTGGCTTGTGAGTTTTGTTTCCCAGGGAAAAAGCCTGTAAAATGGTTCAGGGTCCTGCGGCCTTAAATTTCCGGGTGCCTCATGGAATTCCGCATCACGCCAGATGTTTCCCAGACGCTTAGCAAAACCAGTGCCAACTTGGTCTTGTTTAAGAGTGCCAAGTGGGTCCTGAAGACTGACACCCAGAACAGTGGCTTGTGAGTTTTCTTTCCCAGGGAAAAAGCCTGTACAATGGTTCAGGGGCCTGAGGCGTTAAATTGCCGGGTGCCTCCTGGAATTCCGCCTCTCACAGGATGCCTCCCAGGCGCAACATGACACCAGTGCCAACTTGGTCTGCTTTAAGAGTGCATGGTGGCTCCTGCAAACTGACAGCCAGAACAGTGGCTTGTGA
This sequence comes from Fringilla coelebs, assembly GCF_963513975.1. Classification (NCBI taxonomy): domain Eukaryota; kingdom Metazoa; phylum Chordata; class Aves; order Passeriformes; family Fringillidae; genus Fringilla; species Fringilla coelebs. Next base: position 197,772 of record NW_028167380.1, on the reverse strand, counting down.
GTTTTGTTTCCCAGGGAAAAAAACTGTAAAATGGTTTAGGGTAATGCCGCCTTTACTAGGCGGGTGCCACGTGGAAATTCGCCTCTCGCAGGATGCCTCCCAGACGCTAAGCAAAACCAGTGCCAACTTGGTCTTGTTTAAGAGTGCCAAGTGGGTCCTGAAAACTGACACCCAGAACAGTGGCTTGTGAGTTTTGTTTCCCAGGGAAAAAGCCTGTACAATGGTTCAGGGGCCTGAGGCCTTAAATTGCCGGGTGCCTCCTGGAATTCGGCCTCTCGCGAGATGCCTCCAAGACACAAGGTGGCACCAGTGCCAACTTGGTCTGGTTTAAGAGTGCCAAGTGGGTCCTGAAAACTGACACCCAGAACAGTGGCTTGTGAGTTTTGTTTCCCAGGGAAAAAGCCTGTACAATGGTTCAGGGGCCTGAGGCCTTAAATTGCCGGGTGCCTCCTGGAATTCCGCCTCTCGCAGGATGCCTCCCAGACACAAGGTGGCACCAGTGCAAACTTAGTCTGGTTTGAGAGTGCCAAGTGGGTCCTGAAAACTGACACCCAGAACAGTGGCTTGTGAATTTTGTTTCCCAGGGAAAAAGCCTGTACAATGGTTCAGGGGCCTGAGGCCTTAAATTGCCGGGTGCCTCCTGGAATTTGGCCTCTCGCAGGATGCCTCCCAAACGCAAGGTGGCACCAGTGCCAACTTGGTCTGGTTTAAGAGTGCCAAGTGGGTCCTGAAAACTGACACCCAGAACAGTGGCTTGTGAGTTTTGTTTCCCAGGGAAAAAGCCTGTACAATGGTTCAGGGTCCTGCGGCCTTAAATTGCCGGGTGCCTCCTGGAATTGCGCCTCTCGCAGGATGCCTCCCAGACACAAGGTGGTACCAGTGCCCACTTGGTCTGCGTTGAGAGTGTCAAATGGGTCCTGCAAACTGACACCCAGAACAGTGGCTTGTGAGTTTTGTTTCCCAGGGAAAAAGCCTGTACAATGGTTCAGGGTCGTGCGGCCTTAAATTGCCGGGTGACTCCTGGAATTGCGCCTCTCGCAGGATGCCTCCCAGACGCAAGGTGGCACCAGTGCCAACTTGGTCTGGTTTGAGACTGTCAAGTGGGTCCGGGAAACTGGCACCCAGAACAGTGGCTTGTGAGTTTTGTTTCCCAGGGAAAAAGCCTGTACAATGGTTCAGGGGCCTGAGGCGTTAAATTGCTGATTGCCTACAGGAGATCCGCCTCTCGCAGGATGCCTCCCAGACGCAAGGTGGCACCAGTGCCAACTTGGTCTGGTTTAAGAGTGCCAAGTGGGTCCTGGAAACTGACACTCAGAACAGTGGCTTGTGAGTTTTGTTTCCCAGGGAAAAAGCCTGTAGAATGGTTTTGGGTCCTGCGGCCTTAAATTTCCAGGTGCCTCCTGGAATTCGGCGTCTTGCAGGATGCCTCCCAGACGCAAGGTGGCACCAGTGCCAACTTGGTCTGGTTTGAGAGTGCCAAGTTGGTCCTGCAAACTGACACCCAGAAGAGTGGCTTCTGAATTTTTTTTCCCAGGGAAAAAGCCTGTAGAATGGTTTTGGGTCCTGCGGCCTTAAATTGCCAGGTGCCTCCTGGAATTCCGCCTCTCGCAGGATGCCTCCCAGACGCAAGGTGGAACCAGTGCCAACTTGGTCTGGTTTGAGAGTGCCAGGTGGCTCCTGAAAACTGACACCCAGAACAGTGGCTTGTGAGTTTTGTTTCCCAGGGAAAAAGCCTGTACAATGGTTCAGGGGCCTGAGGCCTTAAATTGCCGGGTGCCTCCTGGAATTCGGCCTCTCGCAGGATGCCTCCAAGACACAAGGTGGCACCAGTGCCAACTTGGTCTGGTTTAAGAGTGCCAAGTGGGTCCTGAAAACTGACACCCAGAACAGTGGCTTGTGAGTTTTGTTTCCCAGGGAAAAAGCCTGTACAATGGTTCAGGGGCCTGAGGCCTTAAATTGCCGGGTGCCTCCTGGAATTCCGCCTCTCGCAGGATGCCTCCCAGACACAAGGTGGCACCAGTGCCAACTTAGTCTGGTTTAAGAGTGCCAAGTGGGTCCTGAAAACTGACACCCAGAACAGTGGCTTGTGAGTTTTGTTTCCCAGGGAAAAAGCCTGTACAATGGTTCAGGGGCCTGAGGCCTTAAATAACCGGGTGCCTCCTGGAATTCGGCCTCTCGCAGGATGCCTCCCAGACGCAAGGTGGCACCAGTGCCAACTTGGTCTGGTTTAAGAGTGCCAAGTGGGTCCTGAAAACTGACACCCAGAACAGTGGCTTGTGAGTTTTGTTTCCCAGGGAAAAAGCCTGTACAATGGTTCAGGGTCCTGCGGCCTTAAATTGCCGGGTGCCTCCTGGAATTGCGCCTCTCACAGGATGCCTCCCAGGCGCAAGGTGGCACCAGTGCCAACATGGTCTGCGTTGAGAGTGTCAAATGGGTCCTGCAAACTGACACCCAGAACAGTGGCTTGTGAGTTTTGTTTCCCAGGGAAAAAGCCTGTACAATGGTTCAGGGGCCTGCGGCCTTAATTGCCGGCTGCCTCCTGGAATTGCGCCTCTCGCAGGATGCCTCCCAGACGCAAGGTGGCACCAGTTCCAACTTGGTCTGGTTTGAGAGTGCCAGGTGGCTCCTGCAAACTGACACCCAGAACAGTGGCTTGTGAGTTTTCTTTCCCAGGGAAAAAGCCTGTAAAATGGTTTAGGTTAATGCCGCTTTTAATAGCCGGGTGCCACCTGGAGATTCGCCTCTCGCAGGATGCCTCCCAGACGCAAGGTGGCACCAGTGCCAACTTGGTCTGGTTTGAGAGTGTCAAGCGGGTCCTGAAAACTGACAGCCAGAACAGTGGCTTGTGAGTTTTGTTTCCCAGGGAAAAAGCCTGTACAATGGTTCAGGGGCCTGAGGCCTTAAATTGCTGATTGCCTACAGGAGATCCGCCTCTCGCAGGATGCCTCCCAGACGCTAAGCAACACCAGTGCCAACTTGGTCTGGTTTGAGAGTGCCAAGTGTGTCCTGCAAACTGAGACCCAGAACAGTGGCTTGTGAGTTTTCTTTCCCAGGGAAAAAGCCTGTAAAATGGTTCAGGGGCCTGAGGCCTTAAATTGCCGGGTGCCTCCTGGAATTCAGCCTGTCGCAGGATGTTTCCCAGACGCAAGGTGGCACCAGTGCACTCTTGGTCTGGTTTGAGAGTGCCAAGTGGGTCCTGAAAACTGACACCCAGAACAGTGGCTTGTGAGTTTTGTTTCCCAGGGAAAAAGCCTGTACAATGGTTCAGGGTCCTGCGGCCTTAAATTGCGGGTTGCCTCCTAGAATTCCGCATCACGCCAGATGTTTCCCAGACGCTAAGCAACACAAGCGCTAAATTGGTCTGTTTTAAGAGTTCCAAGTGGGTCCTGAAAACTGACACCCAGAACAGTGGCTTGTGAGTTTTCTTTCCCAGGGAAAAAGCCTGTACAATGGTTCAGGGTCCTGCGGCCTTAAATTGCCGGGTGTCTCCTGGAATTGCGCCTCTCGCAGGATGCCTCCCAGACGCAAGGTGGCACCAGTGCCAACTTGGTCTGCTTTGAGAGTGCCAGGTGGCTCCTGCAAACTGACACCCAGAACAGTGGCTTGTGAGTTTTCTTTCCCAGGGAAAAAGCCTGTAAAATGGTTTAGGTTAATGCCGCCTTTAAAAGCCGGATGCCACCAGGAGATTCGCCTCTCGCAGGATGCCTCCCAGACGCAAGGTGGCACCAGTGCAAACTTGGTCTGCTTTGAGAGTGTCAAGTGGGTCCTGCAAACTGACACCCAGAACAGTGGCTTGTGAGTTTTGTTTCCCAGGGAAAAAGCCTGTACAATGGTTCAGGGTCCTGCGGCCTTAAATTGCCGGGTGCCTCCTGGAATTGCGCCTCTCGCAGGATGCCTCCCAGACGCAAGGTGGCACCAGTTCCAACTTGGTCTGGTTTAAGAGTGCCAAGTGGGTCCTGAAAACTGACACCCAGAACAGTGGCTTGTGAGTTTTGTTTCCCAGGGAAAAAGCCTGTAAAATGGTTCAGGGTCCTGCGGCCTTAAATTTCCGGGTGCCTCATGGAATTCCGCATCACGCCAGATGTTTCCCAGACGCTTTGCAAAACCAGTGCCAACTTGGTCTTGTTTAAGAGTGCCAAGTGGGTCCTGAAAACTGACACCCAGAACAATGGCTTGTGAGTTTTGTTTCCCAGGGAAAAAGCCTGTACAATGGTTCAGGGGCCTGAGGCGTTAAATTGCCGGGTGCCTCCTGGAATTCGGCCTCTCACAGGATGCCTCCCAGGCGCAACATGACACCAGTGCCAACTTGGTCTGCTTTGAGAGTGCATGGTGGCTCCTGCAAACTGACAGCCAGAACAGTGGCTTGTGAGTTTTGTTTCCCAGGGAAAAAAACTGTAAAATGGTTTAGGGTAATGCCGCCTTTACTAGGCGGGTGCCACGTGGAAATTCGCCTCTCGCAGGATGCCTCCCAGACGCTAAGCAACACCAGTGCCAACTTTGTCTGGTTTGAGAGTGCCAGGTGGCTCCTGAAAACTGACACCCAGAACAGTGGCTTGTGAGTTTTCTTTCCCAGGGAAAAAGCCTGTACAATGGTTCAGGGTCCTGCGGCCTTAAATTGACGGGTGCCTCCTGGAATTGCGCCTCTCGCAGGATGCCTCCCAGACGCAAGGTGGAACCAGTTCCAAGTTGGTCTGGTTTGAGAGTGCCAAGTGGGTCCTGAAAACTGACACCCAGAACAGTGGCTTGTGAGTTTTCTTTCCCAGGGAAAAAGCCTGTACAATGGTTCAGGGGCCTGAGGCCTTAAATTGCCGGGTGCCTCCTGAAATTCGGACTCTCGCAGGATGTCTCCCAGACACAAGGTGGCACCAGTTCCAACTTGGTCTGGTTTGAGAGTGCCAAGTGGGTCCTGAAAACTGACACCCAGAACAGTGGCTTGTGAGTTTTGTTACCCAGGGAAAAAGCCTGTACAGTGGTTCAGGGTCCTGCGGCCTTAAATTGCCGGGTGCCTCCTGGAATTGCACCTCTCGCAGGATGCCTCCCAGACGCATGGTGGCACCAGTGCCAACTAGGTCTGCTTTGAGAGTGTCAAGTGCGTTCTGAAAACTGACACCCAGAACAGTGGCTTGTGAGTTTTCTTTCCCAGGGAAAAAGCCTGTAAAATGGTTCAGGGGCCTGAGGTCTTAAATTGCTGATTGCCTATTGGAGATCCGCCTCTCGCAGGATGCCTCCAGACGCATGGTGGCACCAGTGCCAACTTTGTCTGGTTTAAGAGTGCCAAGTGTGTCCTGCAAACTGACACCCAGAACAGTGGCTTGTGAGTATTGTTTCCCAGGCAAAAAGCCTGTACAATGGTTCAGGGTCCTGCGGCCTTAAATTTCGGGGTGCCTCCTGGAATTCCGCATCACGCCAGATGTTTCCCAGACGCTAAGCAACACCAGCGCTAAATTGGTCTGGTTTAAGAGTGCCAAGTGTGTCCTGAAAACTGACACCCAGAACAGTGGCTTGTGAGTTTTGTTTCCCAGGGAAAAAGCCTGTAAAATGGTTTAGGTTAATGCCGCCTTTAATAGCCGGATGCCACCTGGAGATTCGCCTCTCGCAGGATGCCTCCCAGACGCAAGGTGGCACCAGTGCCAACTTGGTCTGGTTTGAGAGTGCCAAGTGGGTCCTGCAAACTGACACCCAGAACAGTGGCTTCTGAATTTTTTTTCCCAGGGAAAAAGCCTGTAGAATGGTTTTGGGTCCTGCGGCCTTAAATTGCCGGGTGGCTCCTGGAATTCCGCCTCTCGCAGGATGCCTCCCAGACGCAAGGTGGCACCAGTGCCAACTTGGTCTGGTTTAAGAGTGCCAAGTGGGTCCTGAAAACTGACACCCAGAACAGTGCCTTGTGAGTTTTGTTTCCCAGGGAAAAAGCCTGTACAATGGTTCAGGGTCGTGCGGCCTTAAATTGCCGGGTGACTCCTGGAATTCGGCCTCTAGCAGGATGCCTCCCAGACGCAAGGTGGCACCAGTGCCAACATGGTCTGCTTTGAGAGTGCCAAGTGGGTCCTGAAAACTGACACCAAGAACAGTGGCTTGTGAGTTTTCTTTCCCAGGGAAAAAGCCTGTAAAATGGTTTAGGTTAATGCCGCCTTAAATTGCCGGGTGCCTCCTGGAATTGCGTATCTCGCAGGTTGCCTCCCAGACGCAAGGTGGCACCAGTTCCAACTTGGTCTGCTTTGAGCGTGTCAAGTGGGTCCTGAAAACTGACACCCAGAACAGTGGCTTGTGAGTTTTGTTTCCCAGGGAAAAAGCCTGTACAGTGGTTCAGGGGCCTGCGGCCGTAAATTGCCGGGTGACTCCTGGAATTCCGCATCTCACCAGATGTTTCCCAGACGCTAAGAGACAACAGTGCCAACTTGGTCTTGTTTAAGAGTGCCAAGTCGGTCCTGGAAACTGACACCCAGAACAGTGGCTTGTGAGTTTTCTTTCCCAGGGAAAAAGCCTGTACAATGGTTTAGGTTAATGCCGCTTTTATTAGCCGGAGCCCATCTGGAGATTCGCCTCTTGCAGGATGCCTCCCAATCGCAAGGTGGCACCAGTGCCAACTTGGTCTGGTTTAAGAGTGCCAAGTGGGTCCTGAAAACTGACACTCAGAACAGTGGCTTGTGAGTTTTGTTTCCAGGGAAAAAGCCTGTACAATGATTCTGGGTCCTGCGGCCTTAAATTGCCGGGTGCCTCCTTGAATTGCGCCTCTCGCAGGATGCCTCCCAGACGCAAGGTGGCACCAGTGCCAACTTGGTCTGGTTTGAGAGTGCCAAGTGGGTCCAGAAAACTGACACCCAGAACAGTGGCTTGTGAGTTTTGTTTCCCAGGGAAAAAGCCTGTACAATGGTTCAGGGTCCTGCGGCCTTAAATTGCCGGGTGCCTCCTGGAATTGCGCCTCTCGCAGGATGCCTCCCAGACGCAAGGTAGCACCAGTTCCAACTTGGTCTGGTTTAAGAGTGCCAAGTGGGTCCTGAAAACTGACACCCATAACAGTGGCTTGTGAGTTTTGTTTCCCAGGGAAAAAGCCTGTAAAATGGTTTAGGTAATGCCGCCTTTAATAGCCGGGTGCCACCTTGAGATCCGCCTCTCGCAGGATGCCTCCCGGACGCAAGGTGGCACCAGTGCCAACTTGGTCTGCTTTGAGAGTGCCAAGTGGGTCCGGGAAACTGGCACCCAGAACAGTGGCTTGTGAGTTTTGTTTCCCAGGGAAAAAGCCTGTACAATGGTTCTGGGGCCTGAGGCCTTAAATTGCCGGGTGCCTCCTGGAATTCGGACTCTCGCAGGGAGCCTCCCAGACGCAAAATGACACCATTTCCAACTTGGTCTGGTTTAAGAGTGCCAAGTGGGTCCTGAAAACTGACACCCAGAACAGTGGCTTGTGAGTTTTGTTTCCCAGGGAAAAAGCCTGTAAAATGGTTCAGGGTCCTGCGGCCTTAAGTTGCCGAGTGACTCCTGGAATTCCGCATCTCACCAGATGTTTCCCAGACGCTAAGAGACAACAGTGCCAACTTGGTCTGGTTTAAGAGTGCCAAGTGGGTCCTGGAAACTGACACCCAGAAAAGTGGCTTGTGAGTTTTGTTTCCCAGGGAAAAAGCCTGTAGAATGGTTTTGGGTCCTGCGGCCTTAAATTGCCAGGTGCCTCCTGGAATTCGGCGTCTTGCAGGATGCCTCCCAGACGCAAGGTGGCACCAGTGCCAACTTGGTCTGGTTTTAGAGTGCCAGGTGGCTCCTGAAAACTGACACCCAGAACAGTGGCTTGTGAGTTTTCTTTCCCAGGGAAAAAGCCTGTACAATGGTTCAGGGTCCTGCGGCCTTAAATTGCCGGGGGCCTCCTGGAATTGCGCCTCTCGCAGGATGCCTCCCAGACGCAAGGTGGAACCAGTTCCAAGTTGGTCTGGTTTGAGAGTGCCAAGTGGGTCCTGAAAACTGACACCCAGAACAGTGGCTTGTGAGTTTTGTTTCCCAGGGAAAAAGCCTGTACAATGGTTCAGGGGCCTGAGGCCTTAAATTGCCGGGTGCCTCCTGGAATTCGGACTCTCGCAGGATGTCTCCCAGACACAAGGTGGCACCAGTTCCAACTTGGTCTGGTTTGAGAGTGCCAAGTGGGTCCTGAAAACTGACACCCAGAACAGTGGCTTGTGAGTTTTGTTTCCCAGGGAAAAAGCCTGTACAGTGGTTCAGGGTCCTGCGGCCTTAAATTGCCGGGTGCCTCCTGGAATTGCACCTCTCGCAGGATGCCTCCCAGACGCATGGTGGCACCAGTGCCAACTAGGTCTGCTTTGAGAGTGTCAAGTGCGTCCTGAAAACTGACACCCAGAACAGTAGCTTGTGAGTTTTGTTTCCCAGGGAAAAAGCCTGTACAATGGTTCAGGGTCCTGAGGCCTTAAATTGCCGGGTGACTCCTGGAATTGCGCCTCTCGCATAATGCCTCCCAGACACAAGGTGGCACCAGTGCCAATTTGGTCTTCTTTAAGATTACCAAGTGGGTCCTGAAAACTGACACCCAGAACAGTGGCTTGTGAGTTTTGTTTCCCAGGGAAAAAGCCTGTACAATGGTTGAGGTAATGCCGCCTTTAATAGCCGGGTGCCACCTGGAGATCCGCCTCTCCCAGGATGCCTCCCAGACGCAAGGTGGCACCAGTGCCAACTTGGTCTGGTTTAAGAGTGCCAAGTGTGTCCTGCAAACTGACACCCAGAACAGTGGCTTCTGAATTTTTTTTCCCAGGGAAAAATCCTGTAGAATGGTTTTGGGTCCTGCCTCCTTAAATTGCCGGGTGCCTCCTGGAATTCCGCATCTCACCAGATGTTTCCCAGACGCTAAGCAACACCAGTGCCAACTTGGTCTGGTTTAAGAGTGCCAAGTGGGTCCTGGAAACTGACACCCAGAACAGTTTATTGTGAGTTTTGTTTCCCAGGGAAAAAGCCTGTATAATTGTTCAGGGGCCTGAGGCCTTAAATTGCCGGGTGCCTCCTGGAATTCCGCCTCTCGCAGGATGCCTCCCAGACGCAAAATGGCACCAGTGCCAACCTGGTCTGGTTTGAGAGTGCCAAGTGGGTCCTGCAAACTGACACCCAGAACAGTGGCTTGTGAGTTTTGTTTCCCAGGGAAAAAGCCTGTAAAATGGTTTAGGTAATGCCGCCTTTAATAGCCGGGAGCCACCTGGAGATCCGCCTCTCGCAGGATGCCTCCCAGACGCAAGGTGGCACAAGTGCCAACTTGGTCTGGTTTGAGAGTGCCAAGTGGGTCCTGAAAACTGACACCCAGAACAGTGGCTTGTGAGTTTTGTTTCCCAGGGAAAAAGCCTGTACAATGGTTCAGGGTCCTGCGGACTTAAATTGCCGGGTGTCTACTGAAATTGCGCCTCTCGCAGGATGCCTCCCAGACGCAAGGTGGCACCAGTGCCAACTTGGTCTGGTTTGAGAGTGCCAAGTGGGTCCTGAAAACTGACACCCAGAACAGTGGCTTGTGAGTTTTGTTTCCCAGGGAAAAAGCCTGTACAATGGTTCAGGGTCCTGCGGCCTTAAATATCCGGGTGACTCCTGGAATTCCGCATCTCGCCAGATGTTTCCCAGACGCTAAGCAACACCAGTGCCAACTTGGTCTGGTTTAAGAGTGCCAAGTGGGTCCGGGAAACTGGCACCCAGAACAGTGGCTTGTGAGTTTTGTTTCCCAGGGAAAAAGCCTGTACAATGGTTCAGGGGCCTGAGGCCTTAAATTGCCGGGTGCCTCCTGGAATTCGGACTCTCGCAGGGAGCCTCCCAGACGCAAAATGACACCATATCCAACTTGGTCTGGTTTGAGAGTGCCAAGTGGGTCCTGAAAACTGACACCCAGAACAGTGGCTTGTGAGTTTTGTTTCCCAGGGAAAAAGCCTGTAAAATGGTTTAGGTAATGCCGCCTTTAATAGCCGGGAGCCACATGGAGATCCGCCTCTCGCAGGATGCCTCCCAGACGCAAGGTGGCACCAGTGCCAACTTGGTCTGGTTTGAGAGTGCCAAGTGGGTCCTGAAAACTGACACCCAGAACAGTGGCTTGTGAGTTTTGTTTCCCAGGGAAAAAGCCTGTACAATGGTTCAGGGTCCTGCGGCCTTAAATTGCCGGGTGCCTCCTGGAATTCGGCCTCTCGCAGGATGCCTCCCAGACGCAAGGTGGCACCAGTGCCAACTTGGTCTGGTTTGAGAGTGCCAAGTGGGTCCTGAAAACTGACACCCAGAACAGTGGCTTGTGAGTTTTGTTTCCCAGGGAAAAAGCCTGTACAATGGTTCAGGGTCCTGCGGCCTTAAATTGCTGGGAGACTCCTGGAATTCCGCATCTCGCCAGATGTTTGCCAGACGCTAAGCAACACCAGTGCCAACTTGGTCTGGTTTAAGAGTGCCAAGTTGGTCCGGGAAACTGGCACCCAGAACAGTGGCTTGTGAGTTTTGTTTCCCAGGGAAAAAGCCTGTACAATGGTTCAGGGGCCTGCGGCCTTAAATTGCCGGGAGCCACCTGGAGATCCGCCTCTCGCAGGATGCCTCCCAGACGCAAGGTGGCACCAGTGCCAACTTGGTCTGGTTTGAGAGTGTCAAGTGCGTCCTGAAAACTGACACCCAGAACAGTGGCTTGTGAGTTTTGTTTCCCAGGGAAAAAGCCTGTACAATGGTTCAGGGGACTGAGGCCTTAAATTGCCGGGTGCCTCCTGGAATTCCGCCTCTCGCAGGATGCCTCCCAGACGCAAGGTGGCACCAGTGCCAACTTGGCCTGTTTTGAGAGTGCCAAGTGGGTCCTGCAAACTGACACCCAGAACAGTGGCTTGTGAGTTTTGTTTCCCAGGGAAAAAGCCTGTACAATGGTTCAGGGGCCTGAGGCCTTAAATTGCCGGGTGCCTCCTGGAATTCGGACTCTCGCAGGGAGCCTCCCAGACGCAAAATGACACCATATCCAACTTGGTCTGGTTTGAGAGTGCCAAGTGGGTCCTGCAAACTGACACCCAGAACAGTGGCTTGTGAGTTTTCTTTCCAAGGGAAAAAGCCTGTAAAATGGTTCAGCGTCCTGCGGCCTTAAAATGCCGGGTGCCTCCTGGAGATCCGCCTCTCACAGGATGCCTTCAAGGCGCAACAAGACACCAGTGCCAACTTGGTCTGGTTTGAGTGTGCCAAGTGGGTCCTGAAAACTGACACCCAGAACAGTGGCTTGTGAGTTTTGTTTCCCAGGGAAAAAGCCTGTAAAATGGTTTAGGTTACTGCCGCCTTTAATAGCCGGGTGCCACCTGGAGATCCGCCTCTCGCAGGATGCCTCCCAGACGCATGGTGGCACCAGTGCCAACTTGGTCTGGTTTGAGAGTGCCAAGTGTGTCCTGCAAACTGACACCCAGAACAGTGGCTTGTGAGTTTTGTTTCCCAGGGAAAAAGCCTGTACAATGGTTCAGGGGCCTTAGGCCTTAAATTGCCGGGTGCCTCCTTGAATTTCGCCTCTCGCAGGATGCCTCCCAGACGCAAGGTGGCACCAGTGCCAACTTGGTCTGGTTTGAGAGTGCCAGGTGTCTCCTGCAAACTGACACCCATAACAGTGGCTTGTGAGTTTTGTTTCCCAGGGAAAAAGCCTGTAAAACGGTTTAGGTTACTGCCGCCTTTAATAGCCGGGTGCCACCTGGAGATCCGCCTCTCGCAGGATGCCTCCCAGACGCAAGGTGGCACCAGTGCCAACTTGGTCTGGTTTGAGAGTGCCAAGTGTGTCCTGCAAACTGACACCCAGAACAGTGGCTTGTGAGTTTTGTTTCCCAGGGAAAAAGCCTGTACAATGGTTCAGGGGCCTTAGGCCTTAAATTGCCGGGTGCCTCCCGGAGATCCGCGTCTCGCAGGATGCCTCCCAGGCCCAACATGACACCAGTGCCAACTTGGTCTGGTTTGAGAGTGCCAAGTGGGTCCTGAAAACTGACACCCAGAACAGTGGCTTGTGAGTTTTCTTTCCCAGGGAAAAAGCCTGTACAATGGTTCAGGGTCCTGCGGCCTTAAATTTCCGGGTGCCTCCTAGAATTCGGCCTCTCGCAGGATGCCTCCCGGACGCAAGGTGGCACCAGTTCCAACTTGGTCTAGTTTAAGAGTGCCACGTGGGTCCTGAAAACTGACACCCAGAACAGTGGCTTGTGAGTTTTGTTTCCCAGGGAAAAAGCCTGTACAATGGTTCAGGGTCCTGCGGCCTTAAATTGCCGGGTGCCTCCTGGAATTGCGCCTCTCGCAGGATGCCTCCCAGACGCAAGGTGGCACCAGTGCCAACTTGAACTGGTTTGAGAGTGCCAGGTGGCTCCTGCAAACTGACACCCAGAACAGTGGCTTGTGAGTTTTCTTTCCCAGGGAAAAAGCCTGTAAAATGGTTCAGCGTCCTGCAGCCTTAAATTGCCGGGTGCCTCCTGGAGATCCGCCTCTCACAGGATGCCTTCAAGACGCAACAAGACACCAGTGCCAACTTGGTCTGGTTTGAGTGTGCCAAGTGGGTCCTGAAAACTGACACCCAGAACAGTGGCTTGTGAGTTTTGTTTCCCAGGGAAAAAGCCTGTACAATGGTTCAGGGTCCTGCGGCCTTACATTGCCGGGTGCCTCCTGGAATTGCGCCTCTCGCAGGATGCCTCCCAGACGCAATGTGGCACCAGTGCCAACTTGGTCTGGTTTGAGAGTGCCAGGTGGCTCCTGCAAACTGACACCCTGAACAGTGGCTTGTGAGTTTTGTTTCCCAGGGAAAAAGCCTGTAAAATGGTTTAGGTAATGCCGCCTTTAATAGCCGGGTACCACCTGGAGATCCGCCTCTCGCAGGATGCCTCCCAGACACAAGGTGGCACCAGTTCCAACTTGGTCTGGTTTAAGAGTGCCAAGTGGGTCCTGAAAACTGACACCCAGAACAGTGGCTTGTGAGTTTTGTTTCCCAGGGAAAAAGCCTGTACAATGGTTCAGGGGCCTGCGACCTTAAATTGCCGGGTGACTCCTGGAATTCCGCATCTCACCAGATGTTTCCCAGACGCTAAGCAAAACCCGTGCCAACTTGGTCTGGTTTAAGAGTGCCAAGTGGGTCCTGGAAACTGACACCCAGAACAGTGTCTTCTGAGTTTTGTTTCCCAGGGAAAAAGCCTGTACAATGGTTTTGGGTCCTGCCTCCTTAAATTGCCGGGTGCCTCCTAGAATTCGGCGTCTTGCAGGATGCCTCCCAGACGCAAGGTGGCACCAGTGCCAACTTGGTCTTGTTTGAGAGTGCCAAGTGGGTCCTGAAAACTGACACCCAGAACAGTGGCTTGTGAGTTTTGTTTCCCAGGGAAAAAGCCTGTACAATGGTTCAGGGGCCTGAGCCCTTAAATTGCCGGGTGCGTCCTGGAATTCGGACTCTCGCAGGGTGCCTCCCAGACGCATAATGACACCATTTCCAACTTGGTCTGGTTTGAGAGTGCCAAGTGGGTCCTGAAAACTGACACCCAGAACAGTGGCTTGTGAGTTTTGTTTCCCTGGGAAAAAGCCTGTAAAATGGTTTAGGTAATGCCGCCTTTAATAGCCGGGAGCCACCTGGAGATCCGCCTCTCGCAGGATGCCTCCCAGACGCAAGGTGGCACCAGTGCCAACTTGGTCTGGTTTGAGAGTGCCAAGTGTGTCCTGCAAACTGACACCCAGAACAGTGGCTTGTGAGTTTTGTTTCCCAGGGAAAAAGCCTGTACAATGGTTCAGGGGCCTGCGGCCTTAAATTGCCGGGTGCCTCCTGGAATTGCGCCTCTCGCAGGATGCCTCCCAGACGCAAGGTGGCACCAGTTCCAACTTGGTCTGGTTTGAGAGTGCCAAGTGGGTCCTGAAAACTGACACCCAGAACAGTGGCTTGTGAGTTTTCTTTCCCAGGGAAAAAGCCTGTACAATGGTTCAGGGGCCTGCGGCCTTAAATTGCCGGGTGTCTCCTGGAATTCGGCCTCTTGCAGGATGCCTCCCAGACGCAAGGTGGCACCAGTTCCAACTTGGTCTGGTTTGAGAGTGCCAAGTGTGTCCTGCAAACTGACACCCAGAACAGTGGCTTCTGAATTTTTTTTCCCAGGGAAAAAGCCTGTAGAATGGTTTTGGGTCCTGCCTCCTTAAATTGCCGGGTGCCTCCTGGAATTCCGCATCTCACCAGATGTTTCCCAGACGCTAAGCAACACCAGTGCCAACTTGGTCTGGTTTAAGAGTGCCAAGTGGGTCCTGGAAACTGACACCCAGAACAGTGGCTTGTGAGTTTTCTTTCCCAGGGAAAAAGCCTGTATAATTGTTCAGGGGCCTGAGGCCTTAAATTGCCGGGGGCCTCCTGGAATTCCGCCTCTCGCAGGATGCCTCTCAGAAGCAAGGTGGCACCAGTGCCAACCTGGTCTGGTTTGAGAGTGCCAAGTGGGTCCTGAAAACTGACACCCAGAACAGTGGCTTGTGAGTTTTGTTTCCCAGGGAAAAAGCCTGTAAAATGGTTTAGGTAATGCCGCCTTTAATAGCCGGGAGCCACATGGAGATCCGCCTCTCGCAGGATGCCTCCCAGACGCAAGGTGGCACCAGTGCCAACTTGGTCTGGTTTGAGAGTGCCAAGTGGGTCCTGAAAACTGACACCCAGAACAGTGGCTTGTGAGTTTTGTTTCCCAGGGAAAAAGCCTGTACAATGGTTCAGGGTCCTGCGGCCTTAAATTGCCGGGTGCCTCCTGGAATTCGGCCTCTCGCAGGATGCCTCCCAGACGCAAGGTGGCACCAGTGCCAACTTGGTCTGGTTTGAGAGTGCCAAGTGGGTCCTGAAAACTGACACCCAGAACAGTGGCTTGTGAGTTTTGTTTCCCAGGGAAAAAGCCTGTACAATGGTTCAGGGTCCTGCGGCCTTAAATTGCTGGGAGACTCCTGGAATTCCGCATCTCGCCAGATGTTTGCCAGACGCTAAGCAACACCAGTGCCAACTTGGTCTGGTTTAAGAGTGCCAAGTTGGTCCGGGAAACTGGCACCCAGAACAGTGGCTTGTGAGTTTTGTTTCCCAGGGAAAAAGCCTGTACAATGGTTCAGGGGCCTGCGGCCTTAAATTGCCGGGAGCCACCTGGAGATCCGCCTCTCGCAGGATGCCTCCCAGACGCAAGGTGGCACCAGTGCCAACTTGGTCTGGTTTGAGAGTGTCAAGTGCGTCCTGAAAACTGACACCCAGAACAGTGGCTTGTGAGTTTTGTTTCCCAGGGAAAAAGCCTGTACAATGGTTCAGGGGACTGAGGCCTTAAATTGCCGGGTGCCTCCTGGAATTCCGCCTCTCGCAGGATGCCTCCCAGACGCAAGGTGGCACCAGTGCCAACTTGGCCTGTTTTGAGAGTGCCAAGTGGGTCCTGCAAACTGACACCCAGAACAGTGGCTTGTGAGTTTTGTTTCCCAGGGAAAAAGCCTGTACAATGGTTCAGGGGCCTGAGGCCTTAAATTGCCGGGTGCCTCCTGGAATTCGGACTCTCGCAGGGAGCCTCCCAGACGCAAAATGACACCATATCCAACTTGGTCTGGTTTGAGAGTGCCAAGTGGGTCCTGCAAACTGACACCCAGAACAGTGGCTTGTGAGTTTTCTTTCCAAGGGAAAAAGCCTGTAAAATGGTTCAGCGTCCTGCGGCCTTAAAATGCCGGGTGCCTCCTGGAGATCCGCCTCTCACAGGATGCCTTCAAGGCGCAACAAGACACCAGTGCCAACTTGGTCTGGTTTGAGTGTGCCAAGTGGGTCCTGAAAACTGACACCCAGAACAGTGGCTTGTGAGTTTTGTTTCCCAGGGAAAAAGCCTGTAAAATGGTTTAGGTTACTGCCGCCTTTAATAGCCGGGTGCCACCTGGAGATCCGCCTCTCGCAGGATGCCTCCCAGACGCATGGTGGCACCAGTGCCAACTTGGTCTGGTTTGAGAGTGCCAAGTGTGTCCTGCAAACTGACACCCAGAACAGTGGCTTGTGAGTTTTGTTTCCCAGGGAAAAAGCCTGTACAATGGTTCAGGGGCCTTAGGCCTTAAATTGCCGGGTGCCTCCTTGAATTTCGCCTCTCGCAGGATGCCTCCCAGACGCAAGGTGGCACCAGTGCCAACTTGGTCTGGTTTGAGAGTGCCAGGTGTCTCCTGCAAACTGACACCCATAACAGTGGCTTGTGAGTTTTGTTTCCCAGGGAAAAAGCCTGTAAAACGGTTTAGGTTACTGCCGCCTTTAATAGCCGGGTGCCACCTGGAGATCCGCCTCTCGCAGGATGCCTCCCAGACGCAAGGTGGCACCAGTGCCAACTTGGTCTGGTTTGAGAGTGCCAAGTGTGTCCTGCAAACTGACACCCAGAACAGTGGCTTGTGAGTTTTGTTTCCCAGGGAAAAAGCCTGTACAATGGTTCAGGGGCCTTAGGCCTTAAATTGCCGGGTGCCTCCCGGAGATCCGCGTCTCGCAGGATGCCTCCCAGGCCCAACATGACACCAGTGCCAACTTGGTCTGGTTTGAGAGTGCCAAGTGGGTCCTGAAAACTGACACCCAGAACAGTGGCTTGTGAGTTTTCTTTCCCAGGGAAAAAGCCTGTACAATGGTTCAGGGTCCTGCGGCCTTAAATTTCCGGGTGCCTCCTAGAATTCGGCCTCTCGCAGGATGCCTCCCGGACGCAAGGTGGCACCAGTTCCAACTTGGTCTAGTTTAAGAGTGCCACGTGGGTCCTGAAAACTGACACCCAGAACAGTGGCTTGTGAGTTTTGTTTCCCAGGGAAAAAGCCTGTACAATGGTTCAGGGTCCTGCGGCCTTAAATTGCCGGGTGCCTCCTGGAATTGCGCCTCTCGCAGGATGCCTCCCAGACGCAAGGTGGCACCAGTGCCAACTTGAACTGGTTTGAGAGTGCCAGGTGGCTCCTGCAAACTGACACCCAGAACAGTGGCTTGTGAGTTTTCTTTCCCAGGGAAAAAGCCTGTAAAATGGTTCAGCGTCCTGCAGCCTTAAATTGCCGGGTGCCTCCTGGAGATCCGCCTCTCACAGGATGCCTTCAAGACGCAACAAGACACCAGTGCCAACTTGGTCTGGTTTGAGTGTGCCAAGTGGGTCCTGAAAACTGACACCCAGAACAGTGGCTTGTGAGTTTTGTTTCCCAGGGAAAAAGCCTGTACAATGGTTCAGGGTCCTGCGGCCTTACATTGCCGGGTGCCTCCTGGAATTGCGCCTCTCGCAGGATGCCTCCCAGACGCAATGTGGCACCAGTGCCAACTTGGTCTGGTTTGAGAGTGCCAGGTGGCTCCTGCAAACTGACACCCTGAACAGTGGCTTGTGAGTTTTGTTTCCCAGGGAAAAAGCCTGTAAAATGGTTTAGGTAATGCCGCCTTTAATAGCCGGGTACCACCTGGAGATCCGCCTCTCGCAGGATGCCTCCCAGACACAAGGTGGCACCAGTTCCAACTTGGTCTGGTTTAAGAGTGCCAAGTGGGTCCTGAAAACTGACACCCAGAACAGTGGCTTGTGAGTTTTGTTTCCCAGGGAAAAAGCCTGTACAATGGTTCAGGGGCCTGCGACCTTAAATTGCCGGGTGACTCCTGGAATTCCGCATCTCACCAGATGTTTCCCAGACGCTAAGCAAAACCCGTGCCAACTTGGTCTGGTTTAAGAGTGCCAAGTGGGTCCTGGAAACTGACACCCAGAACAGTGTCTTCTGAGTTTTGTTTCCCAGGGAAAAAGCCTGTACAATGGTTTTGGGTCCTGCCTCCTTAAATTGCCGGGTGCCTCCTAGAATTCGGCGTCTTGCAGGATGCCTCCCAGACGCAAGGTGGCACCAGTGCCAACTTGGTCTTGTTTGAGAGTGCCAAGTGGGTCCTGAAAACTGACACCCAGAACAGTGGCTTGTGAGTTTTGTTTCCCAGGGAAAAAGCCTGTACAATGGTTCAGGGGCCTGAGCCCTTAAATTGCCGGGTGCGTCCTGGAATTCGGACTCTCGCAGGGTGCCTCCCAGACGCATAATGACACCATTTCCAACTTGGTCTGGTTTGAGAGTGCCAAGTGGGTCCTGAAAACTGACACCCAGAACAGTGGCTTGTGAGTTTTGTTTCCCTGGGAAAAAGCCTGTAAAATGGTTTAGGTAATGCCGCCTTTAATAGCCGGGAGCCACCTGGAGATCCGCCTCTCGCAGGATGCCTCCCAGACGCAAGGTGGCACCAGTGCCAACTTGGTCTGGTTTGAGAGTGCCAAGTGTGTCCTGCAAACTGACACCCAGAACAGTGGCTTGTGAGTTTTGTTTCCCAGGGAAAAAGCCTGTACAATGGTTCAGGGGCCTGCGGCCTTAAATTGCCGGGTGCCTCCTGGAATTGCGCCTCTCGCAGGATGCCTCCCAGACGCAAGGTGGCACCAGTTCCAACTTGGTCTGGTTTGAGAGTGCCAAGTGGGTCCTGAAAACTGACACCCAGAACAGTGGCTTGTGAGTTTTCTTTCCCAGGGAAAAAGCCTGTACAATGGTTCAGGGGCCTGCGGCCTTAAATTGCCGGGTGTCTCCTGGAATTCGGCCTCTTGCAGGATGCCTCCCAGACGCAAGGTGGCACCAGTTCCAACTTGGTCTGGTTTGAGAGTGCCAAGTGTGTCCTGCAAACTGACACCCAGAACAGTGGCTTCTGAATTTTTTTTCCCAGGGAAAAAGCCTGTAGAATGGTTTTGGGTCCTGCCTCCTTAAATTGCCGGGTGCCTCCTGGAATTCCGCATCTCACCAGATGTTTCCCAGACGCTAAGCAACACCAGTGCCAACTTGGTCTGGTTTAAGAGTGCCAAGTGGGTCCTGGAAACTGACACCCAGAACAGTGGCTTGTGAGTTTTCTTTCCCAGGGAAAAAGCCTGTATAATTGTTCAGGGGCCTGAGGCCTTAAATTGCCGGGGGCCTCCTGGAATTCCGCCTCTCGCAGGATGCCTCTCAGAAGCAAGGTGGCACCAGTGCCAACCTGGTCTGGTTTGAGAGTGCCAAGTGGGTCCTGAAAACTGACACCCAGAACAGTGGCTTGTGAGTTTTGTTTCCCAGGGAAAAAGCCTGTAAAATGGTTTAGGTAATGCCGCCTTTAATAGCCGGGAGCCACATGGAGATCCGCCTCTCGCAGGATGCCTCCCAGACGCAAGGTGGCACCAGTGCCAACTTGGTCTGGTTTGAGAGTGCCAAGTGGGTCCTGAAAACTGACACCCAGAACAGTGGCTTGTGAGTTTTGTTTCCCAGGGAAAAAGCCTGTACAATGGTTCAGGGTCCTGCGGCCTTAAATTGCCGGGTGCCTCCTGGAATTCGGCCTCTCGCAGGATGCCTCCCAGACGCAAGGTGGCACCAGTGCCAACTTGGTCTGGTTTGAGAGTGCCAAGTGGGTCCTGAAAACTGACACCCAGAACAGTGGCTTGTGAGTTTTGTTTCCCAGGGAAAAAGCCTGTACAATGGTTCAGGGTCCTGCGGCCTTAAATTGCTGGGAGACTCCTGGAATTCCGCATCTCGCCAGATGTTTGCCAGACGCTAAGCAACACCAGTGCCAACTTGGTCTGGTTTAAGAGTGCCAAGTTGGTCCGGGAAACTGGCACCCAGAACAGTGGCTTGTGAGTTTTGTTTCCCAGGGAAAAAGCCTGTACAATGGTTCAGGGGCCTGCGGCCTTAAATTGCCGGGAGCCACCTGGAGATCCGCCTCTCGCAGGATGCCTCCCAGACGCAAGGTGGCACCAGTGCCAACTTGGTCTGGTTTGAGAGTGTCAAGTGCGTCCTGAAAACTGACACCCAGAACAGTGGCTTGTGAGTTTTGTTTCCCAGGGAAAAAGCCTGTACAATGGTTCAGGGGACTGAGGCCTTAAATTGCCGGGTGCCTCCTGGAATTCCGCCTCTCGCAGGATGCCTCCCAGACGCAAGGTGGCACCAGTGCCAACTTGGCCTGTTTTGAGAGTGCCAAGTGGGTCCTGCAAACTGACACCCAGAACAGTGGCTTGTGAGTTTTGTTTCCCAGGGAAAAAGCCTGTACAATGGTTCAGGGGCCTGAGGCCTTAAATTGCCGGGTGCCTCCTGGAATTCGGACTCTCGCAGGGAGCCTCCCAGACGCAAAATGACACCATATCCAACTTGGTCTGGTTTGAGAGTGCCAAGTGGGTCCTGCAAACTGACACCCAGAACAGTGGC
Organism: Fringilla coelebs; assembly: GCF_963513975.1. Lineage (NCBI taxonomy): Eukaryota > Metazoa > Chordata > Aves > Passeriformes > Fringillidae > Fringilla > Fringilla coelebs. The sequence goes on along the minus strand of NW_028167380.1, from coordinate 177,651 downwards.
TTGTGAGTTTTCTTTCCAAGGGAAAAAGCCTGTAAAATGGTTCAGCGTCCTGCGGCCTTAAAATGCCGGGTGCCTCCTGGAGATCCGCCTCTCACAGGATGCCTTCAAGGCGCAACAAGACACCAGTGCCAACTTGGTCTGGTTTGAGTGTGCCAAGTGGGTCCTGAAAACTGACACCCAGAACAGTGGCTTGTGAGTTTTGTTTCCCAGGGAAAAAGCCTGTAAAATGGTTTAGGTTACTGCCGCCTTTAATAGCCGGGTGCCACCTGGAGATCCGCCTCTCGCAGGATGCCTCCCAGACGCATGGTGGCACCAGTGCCAACTTGGTCTGGTTTGAGAGTGCCAAGTGTGTCCTGCAAACTGACACCCAGAACAGTGGCTTGTGAGTTTTGTTTCCCAGGGAAAAAGCCTGTACAATGGTTCAGGGGCCTTAGGCCTTAAATTGCCGGGTGCCTCCTTGAATTTCGCCTCTCGCAGGATGCCTCCCAGACGCAAGGTGGCACCAGTGCCAACTTGGTCTGGTTTGAGAGTGCCAGGTGTCTCCTGCAAACTGACACCCATAACAGTGGCTTGTGAGTTTTGTTTCCCAGGGAAAAAGCCTGTAAAACGGTTTAGGTTACTGCCGCCTTTAATAGCCGGGTGCCACCTGGAGATCCGCCTCTCGCAGGATGCCTCCCAGACGCAAGGTGGCACCAGTGCCAACTTGGTCTGGTTTGAGAGTGCCAAGTGTGTCCTGCAAACTGACACCCAGAACAGTGGCTTGTGAGTTTTGTTTCCCAGGGAAAAAGCCTGTACAATGGTTCAGGGGCCTTAGGCCTTAAATTGCCGGGTGCCTCCCGGAGATCCGCGTCTCGCAGGATGCCTCCCAGGCCCAACATGACACCAGTGCCAACTTGGTCTGGTTTGAGAGTGCCAAGTGGGTCCTGAAAACTGACACCCAGAACAGTGGCTTGTGAGTTTTCTTTCCCAGGGAAAAAGCCTGTACAATGGTTCAGGGTCCTGCGGCCTTAAATTTCCGGGTGCCTCCTAGAATTCGGCCTCTCGCAGGATGCCTCCCGGACGCAAGGTGGCACCAGTTCCAACTTGGTCTAGTTTAAGAGTGCCACGTGGGTCCTGAAAACTGACACCCAGAACAGTGGCTTGTGAGTTTTGTTTCCCAGGGAAAAAGCCTGTACAATGGTTCAGGGTCCTGCGGCCTTAAATTGCCGGGTGCCTCCTGGAATTGCGCCTCTCGCAGGATGCCTCCCAGACGCAAGGTGGCACCAGTGCCAACTTGAACTGGTTTGAGAGTGCCAGGTGGCTCCTGCAAACTGACACCCAGAACAGTGGCTTGTGAGTTTTCTTTCCCAGGGAAAAAGCCTGTAAAATGGTTCAGCGTCCTGCAGCCTTAAATTGCCGGGTGCCTCCTGGAGATCCGCCTCTCACAGGATGCCTTCAAGACGCAACAAGACACCAGTGCCAACTTGGTCTGGTTTGAGTGTGCCAAGTGGGTCCTGAAAACTGACACCCAGAACAGTGGCTTGTGAGTTTTGTTTCCCAGGGAAAAAGCCTGTACAATGGTTCAGGGTCCTGCGGCCTTACATTGCCGGGTGCCTCCTGGAATTGCGCCTCTCGCAGGATGCCTCCCAGACGCAATGTGGCACCAGTGCCAACTTGGTCTGGTTTGAGAGTGCCACGTGGCTCCTGCAAACTGACACCCTGAACAGTGGCTTGTGAGTTTTGTTTCCCAGGGAAAAAGCCTGTAAAATGGTTTAGGTAATGCCGCCTTTAATAGCCGGGTACCACCTGGAGATCCGCCTCTCGCAGGATGCCTCCCAGACACAAGGTGGCACCAGTTCCAACTTGGTCTGGTTTAAGAGTGCCAAGTGGGTCCTGAAAACTGACACCCAGAACAGTGGCTTGTGAGTTTTGTTTCCCAGGGAAAAAGCCTGTACAATGGTTCAGGGGCCTGCGACCTTAAATTGCCGGGTGACTCCTGGAATTCCGCATCTCACCAGATGTTTCCCAGACGCTAAGCAAAACCCGTGCCAACTTGGTCTGGTTTAAGAGTGCCAAGTGGGTCCTGGAAACTGACACCCAGAACAGTGTCTTCTGAGTTTTGTTTCCCAGGGAAAAAGCCTGTACAATGGTTTTGGGTCCTGCCTCCTTAAATTGCCGGGTGCCTCCTAGAATTCGGCGTCTTGCAGGATGCCTCCCAGACGCAAGGTGGCACCAGTGCCAACTTGGTCTTGTTTGAGAGTGCCAAGTGGGTCCTGAAAACTGACACCCAGAACAGTGGCTTGTGAGTTTTGTTTCCCAGGGAAAAAGCCTGTACAATGGTTCAGGGGCCTGAGCCCTTAAATTGCCGGGTGCGTCCTGGAATTCGGACTCTCGCAGGGTGCCTCCCAGACGCATAATGACACCATTTCCAACTTGGTCTGGTTTGAGAGTGCCAAGTGGGTCCTGAAAACTGACACCCAGAACAGTGGCTTGTGAGTTTTGTTTCCCTGGGAAAAAGCCTGTAAAATGGTTTAGGTAATGCCGCCTTTAATAGCCGGGAGCCACCTGGAGATCCGCCTCTCGCAGGATGCCTCCCAGACGCAAGGTGGCACCAGTGCCAACTTGGTCTGGTTTGAGAGTGCCAAGTGTGTCCTGCAAACTGACACCCAGAACAGTGGCTTGTGAGTTTTGTTTCCCAGGGAAAAAGCCTGTACAATGGTTCAGGGGCCTGCGGCCTTAAATTGCCGGGTGCCTCCTGGAATTGCGCCTCTCGCAGGATGCCTCCCAGACGCAAGGTGGCACCAGTTCCAACTTGGTCTGGTTTGAGAGTGCCAAGTGGGTCCTGAAAACTGACACCCAGAACAGTGGCTTGTGAGTTTTCTTTCCCAGGGAAAAAGCCTGTACAATGGTTCAGGGGCCTGCGGCCTTAAATTGCCGGGTGTCTCCTGGAATTCGGCCTCTTGCAGGATGCCTCCCAGACGCAAGGTGGCACCAGTTCCAACTTGGTCTGGTTTGAGAGTGCCAAGTGTGTCCTGCAAACTGACACCCAGAACAGTGGCTTCTGAATTTTTTTTCCCAGGGAAAAAGCCTGTAGAATGGTTTTGGGTCCTGCCTCCTTAAATTGCCGGGTGCCTCCTGGAATTCCGCATCTCACCAGATGTTTCCCAGACGCTAAGCAACACCAGTGCCAACTTGGTCTGGTTTAAGAGTGCCAAGTGGGTCCTGGAAACTGACACCCAGAACAGTGGCTTGTGAGTTTTCTTTCCCAGGGAAAAAGCCTGTATAATTGTTCAGGGGCCTGAGGCCTTAAATTGCCGGGGGCCTCCTGGAATTCCGCCTCTCGCAGGATGCCTCTCAGAAGCAAGGTGGCACCAGTGCCAACCTGGTCTGGTTTAAGAGTGCCAAGTGGGTCCTGCAAACTGACACCCAGAACAGTGGCTTGTGAGTTTTGTTTCCCAGGGAAAAAGCCTGTAAAATGGTTTAGGTAATGCCGCCTTTAATAGCCGGGAGCCACATGGAGATCCGCCTCTCGCAGGATGCCTCCCAGACGCAAGGTGGCACCAGTGCCAACTTGGTCTGGTTTGAGAGTGCCAAGTGGGTCCTGAAAACTGACACCCAGAACAGTGGCTTGTGAGTTTTGTTTCCCAGGGAAAAAGCCTGTACAATGGTTCAGGGTCCTGCGGCCTTAAATTGCCGGGTGCCTCCTGGAATTCCGCCTCTCGCAGGATGCCTCCCACACGCAAGGTGGCACCAGTGCCAACTTGGTCTGGTTTGAGAGTGCCAAGTGGGTCCTGAAAACTGACACCCAGAACAGTGGCTTGTGAGTTTTGTTTCCCAGGGAAAAAGCCTGTACAATGGTTCAGGGTCCTGCGGCCTTAAATTTCCGGGCGCCTCCTGGAGTTCCGCTACTCGCAGGATGCCTACCAGACGAAAGGTGGCACCAGTGCCAACTTGGTCTTGTTTGAGAGTGCCAGGTGTCTCCTGCAAACTTACACCCAGAACAGTGGCTTGTGAGTTTTGTTTCCCAGGGAAAAAGCCTGTAAAATGGTTTAGGTTAATGCCGCCTTTAATAGCCGGGTGCCACCTGGAGATCCGCCTCTCGCAGGATGCCTCCCAGACGCAAGGTGGCACCAGTGCCAACTTGGTCTGGTTTGAGAGTGCCAGGTGGCTCCTGAAAACTGACACCCAGAACAGTGGCTAGTGAGTTTTGTTTCCCAGCGAAAAAGCCTGTACAATGGTTCAGGGGCCTTAGGCCTTAAAAAACCGGGTGCCTCCCGGAGATCCGCCTCTCGCAGGATGCCTCCCAGGCGCAACATGACACCAGTGCCTACTTTGTCTGGTTTGAGAGTGCCAAGTGGGTCCTGAAAACTGACACCCAGAACAGTGGCTTGTGAGTTTTGTTTCCCAGGGAAAAAGCCTGTACAATGGTTCAGGGTCCTACGGACTTAAATTGCCGGCTGCCTCCTGGAGATCCGCCTCCCGCAGGATGCCTCCCAGACGCAAGGTGGCACCAGTGCCAACTTGGTCTGGTTTAAGAGTGCCAAGTGGGTCCTGGAAACTGACACCCAGAACAGTGTCTTGTGAGTTTTGTTTCCCAGGGAAAAAGCCTGTACAATGGTTTAGGTAATGCCGCCTTTAATAACCGGGCGCCACCTGGAGATCCGCCTCTCGCAGGATGCCTCCCAGACGCAAGGTGGCACCAGTTCCAACTTGGTCTGGTTTGAGAGTGCCAAGTGGGTCCTGAAAACTGACACCCAGAACAGTGGCTTGTGGGTTTTGTTTCCCAGGGAAAAAGCCTGTACAATGGTTCAGGGTCCTGCGGCCTTAAATTGCCGGGTGCCTCCTGGAATTGCGCCTCTCGCAGGATGCCTCCCAGACGCAAGGTGGCACCAGTTCCAACTTGGTCTGGTTTAAGAGTGCCAAGTGGGTCCTGAAAACTGACACCCAGAACAGTGGCTTGTGAGTTTTGTTTCCCAGGGAAAAAGCCTGTACAATGGTTCAGGGTCCTGCGGCCTTAAATTGCCGGGTGCCTCCTGGAATTGCACCTCTCGCAGGATGCCTCCCAGACGCAATGTGGTACCAGTGCCAACTTGGTCTGGTTTGAGAGTGCCAGGTGGCTCCTGCAAACTGACACCCTGAACAGTGGCTTGTGAGTTTTGTTTCCCAGGGAAAAAGCCTGTAAAATGGTTTAGGTAATGCCGCCTTTAATAGCCGGGTACCACCTGGAGATCCGCCTCTCGCAGGATGCCTCCCAGACGCAAGGTGGCACCAGTGCCAACTTGGTCTGGTTTGAGAGTTCCAAGTGGGTTCTTAAAACTGACACCCAGAACAGTGGCTTGTGTATTTTGTTTTTCAGGGGAAAAGCCTGTACAATGGTTCAGGGGCCTGAGCCCTTAAATTGCCGGGTGCCTCCTGGAATTCGGACTCTCGCAGGGTGCCTCCCAGACGCATAATGACACCATTTCCAACTTGGTCTGGTTTGAGAGTGCCAAGTGGGTCCTGAAAACTGACACCCAGAACAGTGGCTTGTGAGTTTTGTTTCCCAGGGAAAAAGCTTGTAAAATGGTTTAGGTAATGCCGCCTTTAATAGCCGGGAGCCACCTGGAGATCCGCCTCTCGCAGGATGCCTCCCACACGCAAGGTGGCACCAGTGCCAACTTGGTCTGGTTTAAGAGTGCCAAGTGGGTCCTGAAAACTGACACCCAGAACAATGGCTTGTGAGTTTTGTTTCCCAGGGAAAAAGCCTGTACAATGGTTCAGGGTCCTGCGGACTTAAATTGCCGGGTGCCTCCTGGAATTCCGCCTCTCGCAGGATGCCTCCCAGACGCAAGGTGGCACCAGTGCCAACTTGGTCTGGTTTGAGAGTGCCAAGTGGGTCCTGAAAACTGACAGCCAGAACAGTGGCTTGTGAGTTTTGTTTCCCAGGGAAAAAGCCTGTACAATGGTTCAGGGACCTGCGGCCTTAAATTGCCGGGTGACTCCTGGAATTCCGCATCTCGCCAGATGTTTCCCAGAAGCTAAGCAACACCAGTGCCAACTTGGTCTGGTTTAAGAGTGCCAAGTGGGTCCGGGAAACTGGCACCCAGAACAGTGGCTTGTGAGTTTTGTTTCCCAGGGAAAAAGCCTGTACAATGGTTCAGGGGCCTGAGGCCTTAAATTGCCGGGTGCCTCCTGGAATTCGGACTCTCGCAGGGAGCCTCCCAGACGCAAAATGACACCATATCCAACTTGGTCTGGTTTGAGAGTGCCAAGTGGGTCCTGAAAACTGACAGCCAGAACAGTGGCTTGTGAGTTTTGTTTCCCAGGGAAAAAGCCTGTACAATGGTTCAGGGGCCTGAGGCCTTAAATTGCCGGGTGGCTCCTAGAATTCGGCCTCTCGCAGGATGCCTCCCAGACGCAAGGTGGCACCAGTTCCAACTTGGTCTAGTTTAAGAGTGCCAAGAGGGTCCTGAAAACTGACACCCAGAACAGTGGCTTGTGAGTTTTGTTTCCCAGGGAAAAAGCCTGTACAATGGTTCAGGGTCCTGCCGCCTTAAATTGCCGGGTGCCTCCTGGAATTGCGCCTCTCGCAGGATGCCTCCCAGACGCAAGGTGGCACCAGTGCCAACTTGGTCTCAGTTAAGAGTGCCAGGTGGCTCCTGCAAACTGACACCCAGAACAGTGGCTTGTGAGTTTTGTTTCCCAGGGAAAAAGCCTGTACAATGGTTCAGGGTCCTGCGGCCTTAAATTGCCGGGTGCCTCCTGGAATTGCACCTCTCGCAGGATGCCTCCCAGACGCAAAGTGGTACCAGTGCCAACTTGGTCTGGTTTGAGAGTGCCAAGTGGGTCCTGGAAACTGACACCCAGAACAGTTTCTTGTGAGTTTTGTTTCCCAGGGAAAAAGCCTGTAAAATGGTTTAGGTAATGCCGCCTTTAATAGCCGGGTACCACCTGGAGATCCGCCTCTCGCAGGATGCCTCCCAGACGCAAGGTGGCACCAGTGCCAACATGGTCTGGTTTGAGAGTTCCAAGTGGGTTCTGAAAACTGACACCCAGAACAGTGGCTTGTGTATTTTGTTTCCCAGGGGAAAAGCCTGTAAAATGGTTCAGGGGCCTGAGGCCTTAAATTGCCGGGTGTCCCCTGGAATTCGGCCTCTCGCAGGATGCCTCCCAGACGCAAGGTGGCACCAGTGCCAACCTGGTCTGGTTTGAGAGTGCCAGGTGGCTCCTGAAAACTGACACCCAGAACAGTGGCTTGTGAGTTTTGTTTCCCAGGGAAAAAGCCTGTACAATGGTTCAGGGTCCTGCGACCTTAAATTGCCGGGTGACTCCTGGAATTCCGCATCTCACCAGATGTTTCCCAGACGCTAAGCAACACCAGTGCCAACTTGGTCTGGTTTAAGAGTGCCAAGTGGGTCATGGAAACTGACACCCAGAACAGTGTCTTGTGAGTTTTGTTTCCCAGGGAAAAAGCCTGTACAATTGTTCAGGGGCCTGAGGCCTTAAATTGCCGGGGGCCTCCTGGAATTCCGCCTCTCGCAGGATGCCTCCCAGACGCAAGGTGGCACCAGTGCCAACCTGGTCTGGTTTGAGAGTGCCAAGTGGGTCCTGCAAACTGACACCCAGAACAGTGGCTTCTGAATTTTTTTTCCCAGGGAAAAAGCCTGTAGAATGGTTTTGGGTCCTGCCTCCTTAAATTGCCGGGTGCCTCCTGGAATTCCGCCTCTCGCAGGATGCCTCCCAGACGCAAGGTGGCACCAGTGCCAACTTGGTCTTGTTTGAGAGTGCCAAGTGGGTCCTGAAAACTGACACCCAGAACAGTGGCTTGTGAATTTTGTTTCCCAGGGAAAAAGCCTGTACAATAGTTCAGGGGCCTGAGCCCTTAAATTGCCGGGTGCCTCCTGGAATTCGGACTCTCGCAGGGTGCCTCCCAGACGCATAATGACACCATTTCCAACTTGGTCTGGTTTGAGAGTGCCAAGTGGGTCCTGAAAACTGACACCCAGAACAGTGGCTTGTGAGTTTTGTTTCCCAGGGAAAAAGCCTGTAAAATGGTTTAGGTAATGCCGCCTTTAATAGCCGGGAGCCACCTGGAGATCCGCCTCTCGCAGGATGCCTCCCAGACGCAAGGTGGCACCAGTGCCAACTTGGTCTGGTTTGAGAGTGCCAAGTGGGTTCTGAAAACTGACACCCAGAACAGTTGCTTGTGTATTTTGTTTTTCAGGGGAAAAGCCTGTACAATGGTTCAGGGGCCTGAGCCCTTAAATTGCCGGGTGCCTCCTGGAATTCGGACTCTCGCAGGGTGCCTCCCAGACGCATAATGACACCATTTCCAACTTGGTCTGGTTTGAGAGTGCCAAGTGGGTCCTGAAAACTGACAGCCAGAACAGTGGCTTGTGAGTTTTGTTTCCCAGGGAAAAAGCCTGTAAAATGGTTTAGGTAATGCCGCCTTTATTAGCCGGGAGCCACCTGGAGATCCGCCTCTCGCAGGATGCCTCCCACACGCAAGGTGGCACCAGTGCCAACTTGGTCTGGTTTAAGAGTGCCAAGTGGGTCCTGAAAACTGACACCCAGAACAGTGGCTTGTGAGTTTTGTTTCCCAGGGAAAAAGCCTGTAAAATGGTTTAGGTAATGCCGCCTTTAATAGCCGGGAGCCACCTGGAGATCCGCCTCTCGCAGGATGCCTCCCAGACGCAAGGTGGCACCAGTGCCAACTTGGTCTGGTTTGAGAGTGCCAAGTGGGTCCTGAAAACTGACACCCAGAACAGTGGCTTGTGAGTTTTGTTTCCCAGGGAAAAAGCCTGTACAATGGTTCAGGGTCCTGCGGACTTAAATTGCCGGGTGCCTCCTGGAATTCCGCCTCTCGCAGGATGCCTCCCAGACGCAAGGTGGCACCAGTGCCAACTTGGTCTGCTTTGAGAGTGCCAAGTGGGTCCTGAAAACTGACACCCAGAACAGTGGCTTGTGAGTTTTCTTTCCCAGGGAAAAAGCCTGTACAATGGTTCAGGGTCCTGCGGCCTTAAATTGCCGGGTGACTCCTGGAATTCCGCATCTCGCCAGATGTTTCCCAGACGCTAAGCAACACCAGTGCCAACTTGGTCTGGTTTAAGAGTGCCATGTGGGTCCGGGAAACTGGCACCCAGAACAGTGGCTTGTGAGTTTTCTTTCCCAGGGAAAAAGCCTGTAAAATGGTTCAGGGGCCTGCGGCCTTGAATTGCCGGGAGCCACCTGGAGATCCGCCTCTCGCAGGATGCCTCCCAGACGCAAGGTGGCACCAGTGCCAACTTGGTCTGGTTTGAGAGTGTCAAGTGGGTCCTGAAAACTGACACCCAGAACAGTGGCTTGTGAGTTTTGTTTCCCAGGGAAAAAGCCTGTACAATGGTTCAGGGGCCTGAGGCCTTAAATTGACGGGTGCCTCCTGGAATTCGGCCTCTCGCAGGATGCCTCCCAGATGCAAGGTGGCACCAGTGCCAACTTGGTCTGCTTTGAGAGTGCCAAGTGGGTCCTGCAAACTGACACCCAGAACAGTGGCTTGTGAGTTTTGTTTCCCAGGGAAAAAGCCTGTACAATGGTTCAGGGGCCTGAGGCCTTAAATTGCCGGGTGCCTCCTGGAATTCGGACTCTCGCAGGGAGCCTCCCAGACGCAAAATGACACCATATCCAACTTGGTCTGGTTTGAGAGTGCCAAGTGGGTCCTGAAAACTGACACCCAGAACAGTGGCTTGTGAGTTTTGTTTCCCAGGGAAAAAGCCTGTACAATGGTTCAGGGTCCTGCGGCCTTAAATTGCCGGGTGCCTCCTAGAATTCGGCGTCTCGCAGGATGCCTCCCAGACGCAAGGTGGCACCAGTACCAACTTGGTCTGGTTTAAGAGTGCCAAGAGGGTCCTGAAAACTGACACCCAGAACAGTGGCTTGTGAGTTTTCTTTCCCAGGGAAAAAGCATGTAAAATGGTTTAGGTAATGCCGCCTTTAATAGCCGGGTGCCACCTGGAGATCCGCCTCTCGCAGGATGCCTCCCAGAAGCAAGGTGGCACCAGTGCCAACTTGGTCTGGTTTGAGAGTGCCAAGTGGGTCCTGAAAACTGACACCCAGAACAGTGGCTTGTGAGTTTTGTTTCCCAGGGAAAAAGCCTGTACAATGGTTCAGGGGCCTGCGGCCTTAAATTGCCGGGTGCCTCCTGGAATTGCGCCTCTCGCAGGATGCCTCCCAGACGCAATGTGGTACCAGTTCCAACTTGGTCTGGTTTGAGAGTGCCAGGTGGCTCCTGCAAACTGACACCCTGAACAGTGGCTTGTGAGTTTTGTTTCCCAGGGAAAAAGCCTGTAAAATGGTTTAGGTAATGCCGCCTTTAATAGCCGGGTACCACCTGGAGATCCGCCTCTCGCAGGATGCCTCCCAGACGCAAGGTGGCACCAGTGCCAACTTGGTCTGGTTTGAGAGTTCCAAGTGGGTTCTGAAAACTGACACCCAGAACAGTGGCTTGTGTATTTTGTTTCCCAGGGGAAAAGCCTGTAAAATGGTTCAGGGGCCTGAGGCCTTAAATTGCCGGGTGTCCCCTGGAATTCGGCCTCTCGCAGGATGCCTCCCAGACGCAAGGTGGCACCAGTGCCAACTTGGTCTGCTTTGAGAGTGCCAGGTGGCTCCTGCAAACTGACACCCAGAACAGTGGCTTGTGAGTTTTGTTTCCCAGGGAAAAAGCCTGTACAATGGTTCAGGGTCCTGCGACCTTAAATTGCCGGGTGACTCCTGGAATTCCGCATCTCACCAGATGTTTCCGAGACGCTAAGCAACACCAGTGCCAACTTGGTCTGGTTTAAGAGTGCCAAGTGGGTCCTGGAAACTGACACCCAGAACAGTGTCTTGTGAGTTTTGTTTCCCAGGGAAAAAGCCTGTACAATTGTTCAGGGGCCTGAGGCCTTAAATTGCCGGGGGCCTCCTGGAATTCCGCCTCTCGCAGGATGCCTCCCAGACGCAAGGTGGCACCAGTGCCAACCTGGTCTGGTTTGAGAGTGCCAAGTGGGTCCTGCAAACTGACACCCAGAACAGTGGCTTCTGAATTTTTTTTCCCAGGGAAAAAGCCTGTAGAATGGTTTTGGGTCCTGCCTCCTTAAATTGCCGGGTGCCTCCTGGAATTCCGCCTCTCGCAGGATGCCTCCCAGACGCAAGGTGGCACCAGTGCCAACTTGGTCTTGTTTGAGAGTGCCAAGTGGGTCCTGAAAACTGACACCCAGAACAGTGGCTTGTGAATTTTGTTTCCCAGGGAAAAAGCCTGTACAATGGTTCAGGGGCCTGAGCCCTTAAATTGCCGGGTGCCTCCTGGAATTCGGACTCTCGCAGGGTGCCTCCCAGACGCATAATGACACCATTTCCAACTTGGTCTGGTTTGAGAGTGCCAAGTGGGTCCTGAAAACTGACACCCAGAACAGTGGCTTGTGAGTTTTGTTTCCCAGGGAAAAAGCCTGTACAATGGTTTAGGTAATGCCGCCTTTAATAGCCGGGAGCCACCTGGAGATCCGCCTCTCGCAGGATGCCTCCCAGACGCAAGGTGGCACCAGTGCCAACTTGGTCTGGTTTGAGAGTGCCAAGTGGGTCCTGAAAACTGACACCCAGAACAGTGGCTTGTGAGTTTTGTTTCCCAGGGAAAAAGCCTGTACAATGGTTCAGGGTCCTGCAAACTTAAATTGCCGGGTGCCTCCTGGAATTCCGCCTCTCGCAGGATGCCTCCCAGACGCAAGGTGGCACCAGTGCCAACTTGGTCTGGTTTGAGAGTGCCAAGTGGGTCCTGAAAACTGACACCCAGAACAGTGGCTTGTGAGTTTTGTTTCCCAGGGAAAAAGCCTGTACAATGGTTCAGGGTCCTGCGGCCTTAAATTGCCGGGTGACTCCTGGAATTCCGCATCTCGCCAGATGTTTCCCAGACGCTAAGCAACACCAGTGCCAACTTGGTCTGGTTTAAGAGTGCCATGTGGGTCCGGGAAACTGGCACCCAGAACAGTGGCTTGTGAGTTTTGTTTCCCAGGGAAAAAGCCTGTAAAATGATTCAGGGGCCTGAGGCCTTAAATTGCCGGGTGCCTCCTGGAATTCGGACTCTCGCAGGGAGCCTCCCAGACGCAAAATGACACCATATCCAACTTGGTCTGGTTTGAGAGTGCCAAGTGGGTCCTGAAAACTGACACCCAGAACAGTGGCTTGTGAGTTTTGTTTCCCAGGGAAAAAGCCTGTACAATGGTTCAGGGTCCTGCGGCCTTAAATTGCCGGGTGCCTCCTAGAATTCGGCCTCTCGCAGGATGCCTCCCAGACGCAAGGTGGCACCAGTTCCAACTTGGTCTAGTTTAAGAGTGCCAAGAGGGTCCTGAAAACTGACACCCAGAACAGTGGCTTGTGAGTTTTCTTTCCCAGGGAAAAAGCCTGTAAAATGGTTCAGGGGCCTGAGGCCTTAAATTGCCGGGTGCCTCCTGGAATTGCGCCTCTCGCAGGATGCCTCCCAGACGCAAGGTGGCACCATATCCAACTTGGTCTGCTTTGAGAGTGTCAAGTGGGTCCTGAAAACTGACACCCAGAACAGTGGCTTGTGAGTTTTGTTTCCCAGGGAAAAAGCCTGTACAATGGTTCAGGGGCCTACGGACTTAAATTGCCGGCTGCCTCCTGGAGATCCGCCTCTCGCAGGGTGCCTCCCAGACGCAAAATGACACCATATCCAACTTGGTCTGGTTTGAGAGTGCCAAGTGGGTCCTGAAAACTGACACCCAGAACAGTGGCTTGTGAGTTTTGTTTCCCAGGGAAAAAGCCTGTACAATGGTTCAGGGTCCTGCGGCCTTAAATTACGGGGTGCCTCCTGGAATTTTGCATCACGCCAGATGTTTCCAAGACGCTAAGAAACACCAGTTCCAACTTGGTCTGGTTTAAGAGTGCCAAGTGGGTCCTGAAAACTGACACCCAGAACAGTGGCTTATGAGTTTTGTTTCCCAGGGAAAAAGCCTGTGCAATGGTTCAGGGTCCTGCCGCCTTAAATTGCTGGGTGCCTCCTGGAATTGCGCCTCTCGCAGGATGCCTCCCAGACGCAAGGTGGCACCAGTGCCAACTTGGTCTCGGTTAAGAGTGCCAGGTGGCTCCTGCAAACTGACACCCAGAACAGTGGCTTGTGAGTTTTCTTTCCCAGGGAAAAAGCCTATAAAATGGTTCAGCGTCCTGCGGCCTTAAATTGCCGTGTGCCTCCTGGAGATCCGCCTCTCACAGGATGCCTTCAAGGCGCAACAAGACACCAGTGCGAACTTGGTCTGGTTTGAGTGTGCCAAGTGGGTCCTGAATACTGACACCCAGAACAGTGGCTTGTGAGTTTTGTTTCCCAGGGAAAAAGCCTGTACAATGGTTCAGGGGCCTGAGGCCTTAAATTGCCGGGTGCCTCCTGGAATTCGGCTACTCGCAGGATGCCTCTCAGACACAAGGTGGCACCAGTTCAAACCTAGTCTTGTTTAAGCAGGCCAAGTGGGTCCTGCAAACTTACACCCAGAACAGTGGCTTGTGAGTTTTGTTTCCCAGGGAAAAAGCCTGTACAATGGTTCAGGGTCCTGCGGCCTTAAATTGCCGGGTGCCTCCTGGAGATCCGCCTCTCACAGGATGCCTCCCAGGCGCAAGGTGGCACCAGTGCCAACCTGGTCTGGTTTGAGAGTGCCAAGTGGGTCCTGCAAACTGACACCCAGAACAGTGGCTTCTGAATTTTTTTTCCCAGGGAAAAAGCCTGTAGAATGGTTTTGGGTCCTGCCTCCTTAAATTGCCGGGTGCCTCCTGGAATTCCGCCTCTCGCAGGATGCCTCCCAGACGCAAGGTGGCACCAGTGCCAACTTGGTCTTGTTTGAGAGTGCCAAGTGGGTCCTGAAAACTGACACCCAGAACAGTGGCTTGTGAATTTTGTTTCCCAGGGAAAAAGCCTGTACAATGGTTCAGGGGCCTGAGCCCTTAAATTGCCGGGTGCCTCCTGGAATTCGGACTCTCGCAGGGTGCCTCCCAGACGCATAATGACACCATTTCCAACTTGTCTGGTTTGAGAGTGCCAAGTGGGTCCTGAAAACTGACACCCAGAACAGTGGCTTGTGAGTTTTCTTTCCCAGGGAAAAAGCCTGTAAAATGGTTTAGGTAATGCCGCCTTTAATAGCCGGGAGCCACCTGGAGATCCGCCTCTCGCAGGATGCCTCCCAGACGCAAGGTGGCACCAGTGCCAACTTGGTCTGGTTTGAGAGTGCCAAGTGGGTCCTGAAAACTGACACCCAGAACAGTGGCTTGTGAGTTTTGTTTCCCAGGGAAAAAGCCTGTACAATGGTTCAGGGTCCTGCGGACTTAAATTGCCGGGTGCCTCCTGGAATTCCGCCTCTCGCAGGATGCCTCCCAGACGCAAGGTGGCACCAGTGCCAACTTGGTCTGGTTTGAGAGTGCCAAGTGGGTCCTGAAAACTGACACCCAGAACAGTGGCTTGTGAGTTTTGTTTCCCAGGGAAAAAGCCTGTACAATGGTTCAGGGTCCTGCGGCCTTAAATTGCCGGGTGACTCCTGGAATTCCGCATCTCGCCAGATGTTTCCCAGACGCTAAGCAACACCAGTGCCAACTTGGTCTGGTTTAAGAGTGCCAAGTGGGTCCTGAAAACTGACACCCAGAACAGTGGCTTATGAGTTTTGTTTCCCAGGGAAAAAGCCTGTGCAATGGTTCAGGGTCCTGCCGCCTTAAATTGCTGGGTGCCTCCTGGAATTGCGCCTCTCGCAGGATGCCTCCCAGACGCAAGGTGGCACCAGTGCCAACTTGGTCTCGGTTAAGAGTGCCAGGTGGCTCCTGCAAACTGACACCCAGAACAGTGGCTTGTGAGTTTTCTTTCCCAGGGAAAAAGCCTGTAAAATGGTTCAGCGTCCTGCGGCCTTAAATTGCCGTGTGCCTCCTGGAGATCCGCCTCTCACAGGATGCCTTCAAGGCGCAACAAGACACCAGTGCGAACTTGGTCTGGTTTGAGTGTGCCAAGTGGGTCCTAAAAACTGACACCCAGAACAGTGGCTTGTGAGTTTTGTTTCCCAGGGAAAAAGCCTGTACAATGGTTCAGGGGCCTGAGGCCTTAAATTGCCGGGTGCCTCCTGGAATTCGGCTACTCGCAGGATGCCTCTCAGACACAAGGTGGCACCAGTTCAAACCTAGTCTTGTTTAAGCGTGCCAAGTGGGTCCTGAAAACTTACACCCAGAACAGTGGCTTGTGAGTTTTGTTTCCCAGGGAAAAAGCCTGTACAATGGTTCAGGGGCCTGAGGCCTTAAATTGACGGGTGCCTCCTGGAATTCCGCCTCTCGCAGGATGCCTCCCAGATGCAAGGTGGCACCAGTGCCAACTTGGTCTCCTTTGAGAGTGCCAAGTGGGTCCTGCAAACTGACACCCAGAACAGTGGCTTGTGAGTTTTGTTTCCCAGGGAAAAAGCCTGTACAATGGTTCAGGGGCCTGAGGCCTTAAATTGCCGGGTGCCTCCTGGAATTCGGACTCTCGCAGGGAGCCTCCCAGACGCAAAATGACACCATATCCAACTTGGTCTGGTTTGAGAGTGCCAAGTGGGTCCTGAAAACTGACACCCAGAACAGTGGCTTGTGAGTTTTGTTTCCCAGGGAAAAAGCCTGTACAATGGTTCAGGGTCCTGCGGCCTTAAATTGCCGGGTGCCTCCTAGAATTCGGCGTCTCGCAGGATGCCTCCCAGACGCAAGGTGGCACCAGTACCAACTTGGTCTAGTTTAAGAGAGCCAAGAGGGTCCTGAAAACTGACACCCAGAACAGTGGCTTGTGAGTTTTCTTTCCCAGGGAAAAAGCATGTAAAATGGTTTAGGTAATGCCGCCTTTAATAGCCGGGTGCCACCTGGAGATCCGCCTCTCGCAGGATGCCTCCCAGAAGCAAGGTGGCACCAGTGCCAACTTGGTCTGGTTTGAGAGTGCCAAGTGGGTCCTGAAAACTGACACCCAGAACAGTGGCTTGTGAGTTTTGTTTCCCAGGGAAAAAGCCTGTACAATGGTTCAGGGGCCTGCGGCTTTAAATTGCCGGGTGCCTCCTGGAATTGCGCCTCTCGCAGGATGCCTCCCAGACGCAATGTGGTACCAGTTCCAACTTGGTCTGGTTTGAGAGTGCCAGGTGGCTCCTGCAAACTGACACCCTGAACAGTGGCTTGTGAGTTTTGTTTCCCAGGGAAAAAGCCTGTAAAATGGTTTAGGTAATGCCGCCTTTAATAGCCGGGTACCACCTGGAGATCCGCCTCTCGCAGGATGCCTCCCAGACGCAAGGTGGCACCAGTGCCAACTTGGTCTGCTTTGAGAGTGCCAGGTGGCTCCTGCAAACTGACACCCAGAACAGTGGCTTGTGAGTTTTGTTTCCCAGGGAAAAAGCCTGTACAATGGTTCAGGGTCCTGCGACCTTAAATTGCCGGGTGACTCCTGGAATTCCGCATCTCACCAGATGTTTCCCAGACGCTAAGCAACACCAGTGCCAACTTGGTCTGGTTTAAGAGTGCCAAGTGGGTCCTGGAAACTGACACCCAGAACAGTGTCTTGTGAGTTTTGTTTCCCAGGGAAAAAGCCTGTACAATTGTTCAGGGGCCTGAGGCCTTAAATTGCCGGGGGCCTCCTGGAATTCCGCCTCTCGCAGGATGCCTCCCAGACGCAAGGTGGCACCAGTGCCAACCTGGTCTGGTTTGAGAGTGCCAAGTGGGTCCTGCAAACTGACACCCAGAACAGTGGCTTCTGAATTTTTTTTCCCAGGGAAAAAGCCTGTAGAATGGTTTTGGGTCCTGCCTCCTTAAATTGCCGGGTGCCTCCTGGAATTCCGCCTCTCGCAAGATGCCTCCCAGACGCAAGGTGGCACCAGTGCCAACTTGGTCTTGTTTGAGAGTGCCAAGTGGGTCCTGAAAACTGACACCCAGAACAGTGGCTTGTGAATTTTGTTTCCCAGGGAAAAAGCCTGTACAATGGTTCAGGGGCCTGAGCCCTTAAATTGCCGGGTGCCTCCTGGAATTCGGACTCTCGCAGGGTGCCTCCCAGACGCATAATGACACCATTTCCAACTTGGTCTGGTTTGAGAGTGCCAAGTGGGTCCTGAAAACTGACACCCAGAACAGTGGCTTGTGAGTTTTGTTTCCCAGGGAAAAAGCCTGTACAATGGTTTAGGTAATGCCGCCTTTAATAGCCGGGAGCCACCTGGAGATCCGCCTCTCGCAGGATGCCTCCCAGACGCAAGGTGGCACCAGTGCCAACTTGGTCTGGTTTGAGAGTGCCAAGTGGGTCCTGAAAACTGACACCCAGAACAGTGGCTTGTGAGTTTTGTTTCCCAGGGAAAAAGCCTGTACAATGGTTCAGGGGCCTGAGGCCTTAAATTGCCGGGTGCCTCCTGGAATTCGGCTACTCGCAGGATGCCTCTCAGACACAAGGTGGCACCAGTTCAAACCTAGTCTTGTTTAAGCGTGCCAAGTGGGTCCTGAAAACTTACACCCAGAACAGTGGCTTGTGAGTTTTGTTTCCCAGGGAAAAAGCCTGTACAATGGTTCAGGGGCCTGAGGCCTTAAATTGACGGGTGCCTCCTGGAATTCCGCCTCTCGCAGGATGCCTCCCAGATGCAAGGTGGCACCAGTGCCAACTTGGTCTGCTTTGAGAGTGCCAAGTGGGTCCTGAAAACTGACACCCAGAACAGTGGCTTGTGAGTTTTGTTTCCCAGGGAAAAAGCCTGTACAATGGTTCAGGGTCCTGCGGCCTTAAATTGCCGGGTGACTCCTGGAATTCCGCATCTCGCCAGATGTTTCCCAGACGCTAAGCAACACCAGTGCCAACTTGGTCTGGTTTAAGAGTGCCATGTGGGTCCGGGAAACTGGCACCCAGAACAGTGGCTTGTGAGTTTTGTTTCCCAGGGAAAAAGCCTGTAAAATGATTCAGGGGCCTGAGGCCTTAAATTGCCGGGTGCCTCCTGGAATTCGGACTCTCGCAGGGAGCCTCCCAGACGCAAAATGACACCATATCCAACTTGGTCTGGTTTGAGAGTGCCAAGTGGGTCCTGAAAACTGACACCCAGAACAGTGGCTTGTGAGTTTTGTTTCCCAGGGAAAAAGCCTGTACAATGGTTCAGGGTCCTGCGGCCTTAAATTGCCGGGTGCCTCCTAGAATTCGGCCTCTCGCAGGATGCCTCCCAGACGCAAGGTGGCACCAGTTCCAACTTGGTCTAGTTTAAGAGTGCCAAGAGGGTCCTGAAAACTGACACCCAGAACAGTGGCTTGTGAGTTTTCTTTCCCAGGGAAAAAGCCTGTAAAATGGTTCAGGGGCCTGAGGCCTTAAATTGCCGGGTGCCTCCTGGAATTGCGCCTCTCGCAGGATGCCTCCCAGACGCAAGGTGGCACCATATCCAACTTGGTCTGCTTTGAGAGTGTCAAGTGGGTCCTGAAAACTGACACCCAGAACAGTGGCTTGTGAGTTTTGTTTCCCAGGGAAAAAGCCTGTACAATGGTTCAGGGGCCTACGGACTTAAATTGCCGGCTGCCTCCTGGAGATCCGCCTCTCGCAGGGAGCCTCCCAGACGCAAAATTACACCATATCCAACTTGGTCTGGTTTGAGAGTGCCAAGTGGGTCCTGAAAACTGACACCCAGAACAGTGGCTTGTGAGTTTTGTTTCCCAGGGAAAAAGCCTGTACAATGGTTCAGGGTCCTGCGGCCTTAAATTGCGGGGTGCCTCCTGGAATTTTGCATCACGCCAGATGTTTCCAAGACGCTAAGAAACACCAGTTCCAACTTGGTCTGGTTTAAGAGTGCCAAGTGGGTCCTGAAAACTGACACCCAGAACAGTGGCTTATGAGTTTTGTTTCCCAGGGAAAAAGCCTGTGCAATGGTTCAGGGTCCTGCCGCCTTAAATTGCTGGGTGCCTCCTGGAATTGCGCCTCTCGCAGGATGCCTCCCAGACGCAAGGTGGCACCAGTGCCAACTTGGTCTCGGTTAAGAGTGCCAGGTGGCTCCTGCAAACTGACACCCAGAACAGTGGCTTGTGAGTTTTCTTTCCCAGGGAAAAAGCCTGTAAAATGGTTCAGCGTCCTGCGGCCTTAAATTGCCGTGTGCCTCCTGGAGATCCGCCTCTCACAGGATGCCTTCAAGGCGCAACAAGACACCAGTGCGAACTTGGTCTGGTTTGAGTGTGCCAAGTGGGTCCTGAATACTGACACCCAGAACAGTGGCTTGTGAGTTTTGTTTCCCAGGGAAAAAGCCTGTACAATGGTTCAGGGGCCTGAGGCCTTAAATTGCCGGGTGCCTCCTGGAATTCGGCTACTCGCAGGATGCCTCTCAGACACAAGGTGGCACCAGTTCAAACCTAGTCTTGTTTAAGCGTGCCAAGTGGGTCCTGAAAACTTACACCCAGAACAGTGGCTTGTGAGTTTTGTTTCCCAGGGAAAAAGCCTGTAAAATGGTTCAGGGGCCTGAGGCCTTAAATTACCGGGTGCCTCCTGGAGATCCGCCTCTCACAGGATGCCTCCCAGGCGCAAGGTGGCACCAGTGCCAACCTGGTCTGGTTTGAGAGTGCCAAGTGGGTCCTGCAAACTGACACCCAGAACAGTGGCTTCTGAATTTTTTTTCCCAGGGAAAAAGCCTGTAGAATGGTTTTGGGTCCTGCCTCCTTAAATTGCCGGGTGCCTCCTGGAATTCCGCCTCTCGCAGGATGCCTCCCAGACGCAAGGTGGCACCAGTGCCAACTTGGTCTGCTTTGAGAGTGCCAAGTGGGTCCTGAAAACTGACACCCAGAACAGTGGCTTGTGAATTTTGTTTCCCAGGGAAAAAGCCTGTACAATGGTTCAGGGGCCTGAGCCCTTAAATTGCCGGGTGCCTCCTGGAATTCGGACTCTCGCAGGGTGCCTCCCAGACGCATAATGACACCATTTCCAACTTGTCTGGTTTGAGAGTGCCAAGTGGGTCCTGAAAACTGACACCCAGAACAGTGGCTTGTGAGTTTTCTTTCCCAGGGAAAAAGCCTGTAAAATGGTTTAGGTAATGCCGCCTTTAATAGCCGGGAGCCACCTGGAGATCCGCCTCTCGCAGGATGCCTCCCAGACGCAAGGTGGCACCAGTGCCAACTTGGTCTGGTTTGAGAGTGCCAAGTGGGTCCTGAAAACTGACACCCAGAACAGTGGCTTGTGAGTTTTGTTTCCCAGGGAAAAAGCCTGTACAATGGTTCAGGGTCCTGCGGACTTAAATTGCCGGGTGCCTCCTGGAATTCCGCCTCTCGCAGGATGCCTCCCAGACGCAAGGTGGCACCAGTGCCAACTTGGTCTGGTTTGAGAGTGCCAAGTGGGTCCTGAAAACTGACACCCAGAACAGTGGCTTGTGAGTTTTGTTTCCCAGGGAAAAAGCCTGTACAATGGTTCAGGGTCCTGCGGCCTTAAATTGCCGGGTGACTCCTGGAATTCCGCATCTCGCCAGATGTTTCCCAGACGCTAAGCAACACCAGTGCCAACTTGGTCTGGTTTAAGAGTGCCAAGTGGGTCCTGAAAACTGACACCCAGAACAGTGGCTTATGAGTTTTGTTTCCCAGGGAAAAAGCCTGTGCAATGGTTCAGGGTCCTGCCGCCTTAAATTGCTGGGTGCCTCCTGGAATTGCGCCTCTCGCAGGATGCCTCCCAGACGCAAGGTGGCACCAGTGCCAACTTGGTCTCGGTTAAGAGTGCCAGGTGGCTCCTGCAAACTGACACCCAGAACAGTGGCTTGTGAGTTTTCTTTCCCAGGGAAAAAGCCTGTAAAATGGTTCAGCGTCTTGCGGCCTTAAATTGCCGTGTGCCTCCTGGAGATCCGCCTCTCACAGGATGCCTTCAAGGCGCAACAAGACACCAGTGCGAACTTGGTCTGGTTTGAGTGTGCCAAGTGGGTCCTGAAAACTGACACCCAGAACAGTGGCTTGTGAGTTTTGTTTCCCAGGGAAAAAGCCTGTACAATGGTTCAGGGGCCTGAGGCCTTAAATTGCCGGGTGCCTCCTGGAATTCGGCTACTCGCAGGATGCCTCTCAGACACAAGGTGGCACCAGTTCAAACCTAGTCTTGTTTAAGCGTGCCAAGTGGGTCCTGAAAACTTACACCCAGAACAGTGGCTTGTGAGTTTTGTTTCCCAGGGAAAAAAACCTGTACAGTGGTTCAGGGGCCTGAGGCCTTAAATTACCGAGTGCCTCCTGGAGATCCGCCTCTCACAGGATGCCTCCCAGGCGCAAGGTGGCACCAGTGCCAACCTGGTCTGGTTTGAGAGTGCCAAGTGGCTCCTGCAAACTGACACCCAGAACAGTGTCTTCTGAATTTTTTTTCCCAGGGAAAAAGCCTGTAGAATGGTTTTGGGTCCTGCCTCCTTAAATTGCCGGGTGCCTCCTGGAATTCCGCCTCTCGCAGGATGCCTCCCAGACGCAAGGTGGCACCAGTGCCAACTTGGTCTTGTTTGAGAGTGCCAAGTGGGTCCTGAAAACTGACACCCAGAACAGTGGCTTGTGAATTTTGTTTCCCAGGGAAAAAGCCTGTACAATGGTTCAGGGGCCTGAGCCCTTAAATTGCCGGGTGCCTCCTGGAATTCGGACTCTCGCAGGGTGCCTCCCAGACGCATAATGACACCATTTCCAATTTGTCTGGTTTGAGAGTGCCAAGTGGGTCCTGAAAACTGACACCCAGAACAGTGGCTTGTGAGTTTTCTTTCCCAGGGAAAAAGCCTGTAAAATGGTTTAGGTAATGCCGCCTTTAATAGCCGGGAGCCACCTGGAGATCCGCCTCTCGCAGGATGCCTCCCAGACGCAAGGTGGCACCAGTGCCAACTTGGTCTGGTTTGAGAGTGCCAAGTGGGTCCTGAAAACTGACACCCAGAACAGTGGCTTGTGAGTTTTGTTTCCCAGGGAAAAAGCCTGTACAATGGTTCAGGGTCCTGCGGACTTAAATTGCCGGGTGCCTCCTGGAATTCCGCCTCTCGCAGGATGCCTCCCAGACGCAAGGTGGCACCAGTGCCAACTTGGTCTGGTTTGAGAGTGCCAAGTGGGTCCTGAAAACTGACACCCAGAACAGTGGCTTGTGAGTTTTGTTTCCCAGGGAAAAAGCCTGTACAATGGTTCAGGGTCCTGCGGCCTTAAATTGCCGGGTGACTCCTGAAATTCCGCATCTCGCCAGATGTTTCCCAGACGCTAAGCAACACCAGTGCCAACTTGGTCTGGTTTAAGAGTGCCATGTGGGTCCGGGAAACTGGCACCCAGAACAGTGGCTTGTGAGTTTTGTTTCCCAGGGAAAAAGCCTGTAAAATGGTTCAGGGGCCTGCGGCCTTAAATTGCCGGGAGCCACCTGGAGATCCGCCTCTCGCAGGATGCCTCCCAGACGCAAGGTGGCACCAGTGCCAACTTGGTCTGGTTTGAGAGTGTCAAGTGGGTCCTGAAAACTGACACCCAGAACAGTGGCTTGTGAGTTTTGTTTCCCAGGGAAAAAGCCTGTACAATGGTTCAGGGGCCTGAGGCCTTAAATTGACGGGTGCCTCCTGGAATTCCGCCTCTCGCAGGATGCCTCCCAGATGCAAGGTGGCACCAGTGCCAACTTGGTCTGCTTTGAGAGTGCCAAGTGGGTCCTGCAAACTGACACCCAGAACAGTGGCTTGTGAGTTTTGTTTCCCAGGGAAAAAGCCTGTACAATGGTTCAGGGGCCTGAGGCCTTAAATTGCCGGGTGCCTCCTGGAATTCGGACTCTCGCAGGGAGCCTCCCAGACGCAAAATGACACCATATCCAACTTGGTCTGGTTTGAGAGTGCCAAGTGGGTCCTGAAAACTGACACCCAGAACAGTGGCTTGTGAGTTTTGTTTCCCAGGGAAAAAGCCTGTACAATGGTTCAGGGTCCTGCGGCCTTAAATTGCCGGGTGCCTCCTAGAATTCGGCGTCTCGCAGGATGCCTCCCAGACGCAAGGTGGCACCAGTACCAACTTGGTCTAGTTTAAGAGTGCCAAGAGGGTCCTGGAAACTGACACCCAGAACAGTGGCTTGTGAGTTTTCTTTCCCAGGGAAAAAGCCTGTAAAATAGTTTAGGTAATGCCGCCTTTAATAGCCGGGTGCCACCTGGAGATCTGCCTCTCGCAGGATGCCTCCCAGAAGCAAGGTGGCACCAGTGCCAACTTGGTCTGGTTTGAGAGTGCCAAGTGGGTCCTGAAAACTGACACCCAGAACAGTGGCTTGTGAGTTTTGTTTCCCAGGGAAAAAGCCTGTACAATGGTTCAGGGGCCTGCGGACTTAAATTGCCGGGTGCCTCCTGGAATTGCGCCTCTCGCAGGATGCCTCCCAGACGCAAGGTGGCACCAGTTCCAACTTGGTCTGGTTTAAGAGTGCCAAGTGGGTCCTGCAAACTGACACCCAGAACAGTGGCTTGTGAGTTTTGTTTCCCAGGGAAAAAGCCTGTACAATGGTTCAGGGTCCTGCGGCCCTAAATTGCCGGGTGCCTCCTGGAATTGCACCTCTCGCAGGATGCCTCCCAGACGCAATGTGGAACCAGTTCCAACTTGGTCTGGTTTGAGAGTGCCAGGTGGCTCCTGCAAACTGACACCCAGAACAGTGGCTTGTGAGTTTTCTTTCCCAGGGAAAAAGCCTGTAAAATGGTTTAGGTAATGCCGCCTTTAATAGCCGGGTACCACCTGGAGATCCGCCTCTCGCAGGATGCCTCCCAGACGCAAGGTGGCACCAGTGCCAACTTGGTCTGGTTTGAGAGTTCCAAGTGGGTTCTGAAAACTGACACCCAGAACAGTGGCTTGTGTATTTTGTTTCCCAGGGGAAAAGCCTGTAAAATGGTTCAGGGGCCTGAGGCCTTAAATTGCCGGGTGTCCCCTGGAATTCCGCCTCTCGCAGGATGCCTCCCAGACGCAAGGTGGCACCAGTGCCAACTTGGTCTGCTTTGAGAGTGCCAGGTGGCTCCTGCAAACTGACACCCAGAACAGTGGCTTGTGAGTTTTGTTTCCCAGGGAAAAAGCCTGTACAATGGTTCAGGGTCCTGCGACCTTAAATTGCCGGGTGACTCCTGGAATTCCGCATCTCACCAGATGTTTCCCAGACGCTAAGCAACACCAGTGCCAACTTGGTCTGGTTTAAGAGTGCCAAGTTGGTCCTGGAAACTGACACCCAGAACAGTGGCTTGTGAATTTTTTTTCCCAGGGAAAAAGCCTGTAGAATGGTTTTGGGTCCTGCCTCCTTAAATTGCCGGGTGCCTCCTGGAATTCTGCCTCTCGCAGGATGCCTCCCAGACGCAAGGTGGCATCAGTGCCAACTTGGTCTTGTTTGAGAGTGCCAAGTGGGTCCTGAAAACTGACACCCAGAACAGTGGCTTGTGAATTTTGTTTCCCAGGGAAAAAGCCTGTACAATGGTTCAGGGGCCTGAGCCCTTAAATTGCCGGGTGCCTCCTGGAATTCGGACTCTCGCAGGGTGCCTCCCAGACGCATAATGACACCATTTCCAACTTGGTCTGGTTTGAGAGTGCCAAGTGGGTCCTGAAAACTGACACCCAGAACAGTGGCTTGTGAGTTTTCTTTCCCAGGGAAAAAGCCTGTAAAATGGTTTAGGTAATGCCGCCTTTAATAGCCGGGAGCCAGCTGGAGATCCGCCTCTCGCAGGATGCCTCCCAGGCGCAAGGTGGCACCAGTGCCAACTTGGTCTGGTTTGAGAGTGCCAAGTGGGTCCTGAAAACTGACACCCAGAACAGTGGCTTGTGAGTTTTGTTTCCCAGGGAAAAAGCCTGTACAATGGTTCAGGGTCCTGCGGACTTAAATTGCCGGGTGCCTCCTGGAATTCCGCCTCTCGCAGGATGCCTCCCAGACGCAAGGTGGCACCAGTGCCAACTTGGTCTGGTTTGAGAGTGCCAAGTGGGTCCTGAAAACTGACACCCAGAACAGTGGCTTGTGAGTTTTGTTTCCCAGGGAAAAAGCCTGTACAATGGTTCAGGGTCCTGCGGCCTTAAATTGCCGGGTGACTCCTGGAATTGTGCATCTCGCCAGATGTTTCCCAGACGCTAAGCAACACCAGTGCCAACTTGGTCTGGTTTAAGAGTGCCATGTGGGTCCGGGAAACTGGCACCCAGAACAGTGGCTTGTGAGTTTTGTTTCCCAGGGAAAAAGCCTGTAAAATGGTTCAGGGGCCTGCGGCCTTAAATTGCCGGGAGCCACCTGGAGATCCGCCTCTCGCAGGATGCCTCCCAGACGCAAGGTGGCACCAGTGCCAACTTGGTCTGGTTTGAGAGTGTCAAGTGGGTCCTGAAAACTGACACCCAGAACAGTGGCTTGTGAGTTTTGTTTCCCAGGGAAAAAGCCTGTACAATGGTTCAGGGGCCTGAGGCCTTAAATTGACGGGTGCCTCCTGGAATTCCGCCTCTCGCAGGATGCCTCCCAGATGCAAGTTGGCACCAGTGCCAACATGGTCTGCTTTGAGAGTGCCAAGTGGGTCCTGCAAACTGACACCCAGAACAGTGGCTTGTGAGTTTTGTTTCCCAGGGAAAAAGCCTGTACAATGGTTCAGGGGCCTGAGGCCTTAAATTGCCGGGTGCCTCCTGGAATTCGGACTCTCGCAGGGAGCCTCCCAGACGCAAAATGACACCATATCCAACTTGGTCTGGTTTGAGAGTGCCAAGTGGGTCCTGAAAACTGACACCCAGAACAGTGGCTTGTGAGTTTTGTTTCCCAGGGAAAAAGCCTGTACAATGGTTCAGGGTCCTGCGGCCTTAAATTGCCGGGTGCCTCCTAGAATTCGGCGTCTCGCAGGATGCCTCCCAGACGCAAGGTGGCACCAGTACCAACTTGGTCTAGTTTAAGAGTGCCAAGAGGGTCCTGGAAACTGACACCCAGAACAGTGGCTTGTGAGTTTTCTTTCCCAGGGAAAAAGCCTGTAAAATGGTTTAGGTAATGCCGCCTTTAATAGCCGGGTTCCACCTGGAGATCCGCCTCTCGCAGGATGCCTCCCAGAAGCAAGGTGGCACCAGTGCCAACTTGGTCTGGTTTGAGAGTGCCAAGTGGGTCCTGAAAACTGACACCCAGAACAGTGGCTTGTGAGTTTTGTTTCCCAGGGTAAAAGCCTGTACAATGGTTCAGGGGCCTGCGGACTTAAATTGCCGGGTGCCTCCTGGAATTGCGCCTCTCGCAGGATGCCTCCCAGACGCAAGGTGGCACCAGTGCCAACTTGGTCTGGTTTGAGAGTGTCAAGTGGGTCCTGAAAACTGACACCCAGAACAGTGGCTTGTGAGTTTTGTTTCCCAGGGAAAAAGCCTGTACAATGGTTCAGGGGCCTGAGGCCTTAAATTGACGGGTGCCTCCTGGAATTCCGCCTCTCGCAGGATGCCTCCCAGATGCAAGGTGGCACCAGTGCCAACTTGGTCTGCTTTGAGAGTGCCAAGTGGGTCCTGCAAACTGACACCCAGAACAGTGGCTTGTGAGTTTTGTTTCCCAGGGAAAAAGCCTGTACAATGGTTCAGGGGCCTGAGGCCTTAAATTGCCGGGTGCCTCCTGGAATTCGGACTCTCGCAGGGAGCCTCCCAGACGCAAAATGACACCATATCCAACTTGGTCTGGTTTGAGAGTGCCAAGTGGGTCCTGAAAACTGACACCCAGAACAGTGGCTTGTGAGTTTTGTTTCCCAGGGAAAAAGCCTGTACAATGGTTCAGGGTCCTGCGGCCTTAAATTGACGGGTGCCTCCTAGAATTCGGCGTCTCGCAGGATGCCTCCCAGACGCAAGGTGGCACCAGTACCAACTTGGTCTAGTTTAAGAGTGCCAAGAGGGTCCTGGAAACTGACACCCAGAACAGTGGCTTGTGAGTTTTCTTTCCCAGGGAAAAAGCCTGTAAAATAGTTTAGGTAATGCCGCCTTTAATAGCCGGGTGCCACCTGGAGATCTGCCTCTCGCAGGATGCCTCCCAGAAGCAAGGTGGCACCAGTGCCAACTTGGTCTGGTTTGAGAGTGCCAAGTGGGTCCTGAAAACTGACACCCAGAACAGTGGCTTGTGAGTTTTGTTTCCCAGGGAAAAAGCCTGTACAATGGTTCAGGGGCCTGCGGACTTAAATTGCCGGGTGCCTCCTGGAATTGCGCCTCTCGCAGGATGCCTCCCAGACGCAAGGTGGCACCAGTTCCAACTTGGTCTGGTTTAAGAGTGCCAAGTGGGTCCTGCAAACTGACACCCAGAACAGTGGCTTGTGAGTTTTGTTTCCCAGGGAAAAAGCCTGTACAATGGTTCAGGGTCCTGCGGCCCTAAATTGCCGGGTGCCTCCTGGAATTGCACCTCTCGCAGGATGCCTCCCAGACGCAATGTGGTACCAGTTCCAACTTGGTCTGGTTTGAGAGTGCCAGGTGGCTCCTGCAAACTGACACCCAGAACAGTGGCTTGTGAGTTTTCTTTCCCAGGGAAAAAGCCTGTAAAATGGTTTAGGTAATGCCGCCTTTAATAGCCGGGTACCACCTGGAGATCCGCCTCTCGCAGGATGCCTCCCAGACGCAAGGTGGCACCAGTGCCAACTTGGTCTGGTTTGAGAGTTCCAAGTGGGTTCTGAAAACTGACACCCAGAACAGTGGCTTGTGTATTTTGTTTCCCAGGGGAAAAGCCTGTAAAATGGTTCAGGGGCCTGAGGCCTTAAATTGCCGGGTGTCCCCTGGAATTCCGCCTCTCGCAGGATGCCTCCCAGACGCAAGGTGGCACCAGTGCCAACTTGGTCTGCTTTGAGAGTGCCAGGTGGCTCCTGCAAACTGACACCCAGAACAGTGGCTTGTGAGTTTTGTTTCCCAGGGAAAAAGCCTGTACAATGGTTCAGGGTCCTGCGACCTTAAATTGCCGGGTGACTCCTGGAATTCCGCATCTCACCAGATGTTTCCCAGACGCTAAGCAACACCAGTGCCAACTTGGTCTGGTTTAAGAGTGCCAAGTTGGTCCTGGAAACTGACACCCAGAACAGTGGCTTGTGAATTTTTTTTCCCAGGGAAAAAGCCTGTAGAATGGTTTTGGGTCCTGCCTCCTTAAATTGCCGGGTGCCTCCTGGAATTCTGCCTCTCGCAGGATGCCTCCCAGACGCAAGGTGGCATCAGTGCCAACTTGGTCTTGTTTGAGAGTGCCAAGTGGGTCCTGAAAACTGACACCCAGAACAGTGGCTTGTGAATTTTGTTTCCCAGGGAAAAAGCCTGTACAATGGTTCAGGGGCCTGAGCCCTTAAATTGCCGGGTGCCTCCTGGAATTCGGACTCTCGCAGGGTGCCTCCCAGACGCATAATGACACCATTTCCAACTTGGTCTCGTTTGAGAGTGCCAAGTGGGTCCTGAAAACTGACACCCAGAACAGTGGCTTGTGAGTTTTCTTTCCCAGGGAAAAAGCCTGTAAAATGGTTTAGGTAATGCCGCCTTTAATAGCCGGGAGCCAGCTGGAGATCCGCCTCTCGCAGGATGCCTCCCAGGCGCAAGGTGGCACCAGTGCCAACTTGGTCTGGTTTGAGAGTGCCAAGTGGGTCCTGAAAACTGACACCCAGAACAGTGGCTTGTGAGTTTTGTTTCCCAGGGAAAAAGCCTGTACAATGGTTCAGGGTCCTGCGGACTTAAATTGCCGGGTGCCTCCTGGAATTCCGCCTCTCGCAGGATGCCTCCCAGACACAAGGTGGCACCAGTGCCAACTTGGTCTGGTTTGAGAGTGCCAAGTGGGTCCTGAAAACTGACACCCAGAACAGTGGCTTGTGAGTTTTGTTTCCCAGGGAAAAAGCCTGTACAATGGTTCAGGGTCCTGCGGCCTTAAATTGCCGGGTGACTCCTGGAATTCCGCATCTCGCCAGATGTTTCCCAGACGCTAAGCAACACCAGTGCCAACTTGGTCTGGTTTAAGAGTGCCATGTGGGTCCGGGAAACTGGAACCCAGAACAGTGGCTTGTGAGTTTTGTTTCCCAGGGAAAAAGCCTGTAAAATGGTTCAGGGGCCTGCGGCCTTAAATTGCCGGGAGCCACCTGGAGATCCGCCTCTCGCAGGATGCCTCCCAGACGCAAGGTGGCACCAGTGCCAACTTGGTCTGGTTTGAGAGTGTCAAGTGGGTCCTGAAAACTGACACCCAGAACAGTGGCTTGTGAGTTTTGTTTCCCAGGGAAAAAGCCTGTACAATGGTTCAGGGGCCTGAGGCCTTAAATTGACGGGTGCCTCCTGGAATTCCGCCTCTCGCAGGATGCCTCCCAGATGCAAGTTGGCACCAGTGCCAACATGGTCTGCTTTGAGAGTGCCAAGTGGGTCCTGCAAACTGACACCCAGAACAGTGGCTTGTGAGTTTTGTTTCCCAGGGAAAAAGCCTGTACAATGGTTCAGGGGCCTGAGGCCTTAAATTGCCGGGTGCCTCCTGGAATTCGGACTCTCGCAGGGAGCCTCCCAGACGCAAAATGACACCATATCCAACTTGGTCTGGTTTGAGAGTGCCAAGTGGGTCCTGAAAACTGACACCCAGAACAGTGGCTTGTGAGTTTTGTTTCCCAGGGAAAAAGCCTGTACAATGGTTCAGGGTCCTGCGGCCTTAAATTGCCGGGTGCCTCCTAGAATTCGGCGTCTCGCAGGATGCCTCCCAGACGCAAGGTGGCACCAGTACCAACTTGGTCTAGTTTAAGAGTGCCAAGAGGGTCCTGGAAACTGACACCCAGAACAGTGGCTTGTGAGTTTTCTTTCCCAGGGAAAAAGCCTGTAAAATGGTTTAGGTAATGCCGCCTTTAATAGCCGGGTTCCACCTGGAGATCCGCCTCTCGCAGGATGCCTCCCAGAAGCAAGGTGGCACCAGTGCCAACTTGGTCTGGTTTGAGAGTGCCAAGTGGGTCCTGAAAACTGACACCCAGAACAGTGGCTTGTGAGTTTTGTTTCCCAGGGTAAAAGCCTGTACAATGGTTCAGGGGCCTGCGGACTTAAATTGCCGGGTGCCTCCTGGAATTGCGCCTCTCGCAGGATGCCTCCCAGACGCAAGGTGGCACCAGTTCCAACTTGGTCTGGTTTAAGAGTGCCAAGTGGGTCCTGCAAACTGACACCCAGAACAGTGGCTTGTGAGTTTTGTTTCCTAGGGAAAAAGCCTGTACAATGGTTCAGGGTCCTGCGGCCTTAAATTGCCGGGTGCCTCCTGGAATTGCACCTCTCGAAGGATGCCTCCCAGACGCACTGTGGTACCAGTTCCAACTTGGTCTGGTTTGAGAGTGCCAGGTGGCTCCTGCAAACTGACACCCAGAACAGTGGCTTGTGAGTTTTCTTTCCCAGGGAAAAAGCCTGTACAATGGTTTAGGTAATGCCGCCTTTAATAGCCGGGTACCACCTGGAGATCCGCCTCTCGCAGGATGCCTCCCAGACGCAAGGTGGCACCAGTGCCAACTTGGTCTGCTTTGAGAGTGCCAGGTGGCTCCTGCAAACTGACACCCAGAACAGTGGCTTGTGAGTTTTGTTTCCCAGCGAAAAAGCCTGTAGAATGATTTTGGGTCCTGCCTCCTTAAATTGCCGGGTGCCTCCTGGAATTCCGCCTCTCGCAGGATGCCTCCCAGACGCAAGGTGGCACCAGTGCCACCTCGGTCTTGTTTGAGAGTGCCAAGTGGGTCCTGAAAACTGACACCCAGAACAGTGGCTTGTGAATTTTGTTTCCCAGGGAAAAAGCCTGTACAATGGTTCAGGGGCCTGAGCCCTTAAATTGCCGGGTGCCTCCTGGAATTCGGACTCTCGCAGGGTGCCTCCCAGACGCATAATGACACCATTTCCAACTTGGTCTGGTTTGAGAGTGCCAAGTGGGTCCTGAAAACTGACACCCAGAACAGTGGCTTGTGAGTTTTGTTTCCCAGGGAAAAAGCCTGTAAAATGGTTTAGGTAATGCCGCCTTTAATAGCCGGGAGCCACCTGGAGATCCGCCTCTCGCAGGATGCCTCCCAGACGCAAGGTGGCACCAGTGCCAACTTGGTCTGCTTTGAGAGTGCCAAGTGGGTCCTGAAAACTGACACCCAGAACAGTGGCTTGTGAGTTTTGTTTCCCAGGGAAAAAGCCTGTACAATGGTTCAGGGTCCTGCGGACTTAAATTGCCGGGTGCCTCCTGGAATTCCGCCTCTCGCAGGATGCCTCCCAGACGCAAGGTGGCACCAGTGCCAACTTGGTCTGGTTTGAGAGTGCCATGTGGGTCCGGGAAACTGGCACCCAGAACAGTGGCTTGTGAGTTTTGTTTCCCAGGGAAAAAGTCTGTAAAATGATTCAGGGGCCTGAGGCCTTAAATTGCCGGGTGCCTCCTGGAATTCGGACTCTCGCAGGGAGCCTCCCAGACGCAAAATGACACCAGTACCAACTTGGTCTGGTTTGAGAGTGCCAAGTGGGTCCTGCAAACTGACACCCAGAACAGTGGCTTGTGAGTTTTGTTTCCCAGGGAAAAAGCCTGTACAATGGTTGAGGGTCCTGCGGCCTTAAATTGCCGGGTGCCTCTTGGAATTGCGCCTCTCGCAGGATGACTCCCAGACGCAAGGTTGCACCAGTGCAAACTTGGTCTGGTTTGAGAGTGCCAAGTGGGTCCTGAAAACTGACACCCAGAACAGTGGCTTGTGAGTTTTCTTTCCCAGGGAAAAAGCCTGTAAAATGGTTCAGGGGCCTGAGGCCTTAAATTACCGGGTGCCTCCTGGAATTCGGCGTCTTGCAGGATGCCTCCCAGACGCAAGGTGGCACCAGTGCCAACTTGGTCTGCTTTGAGAGTGTCAAGTGGGTCCTGAAAACTGACTCCCAGAACAGTGGCTGGTGAGTTTTGTTTCCCAGGGAAAAAGCCTGTAAAATGGTTCAGGGTACTACGGACTTAAATTGCCGGCTGCCTCCTGGAGATCCGCCTCCCGCAGGATGCCTCCCAGACGCAAGGTGGCACCAGTGCCAACTTGGTCTGGTTTGAGAGTGCCAAGTGGGTCCTGAAAACTGACACCCAGAACAGTGGCTTGTGAGTTTTGTTTGCCTGGGAAAAAGCCTGTACAATGGTTCAGGGTCCTGCGGCCTTAAATTGCGGGGTGCCTCCTGGAAATTTGCATCAAGCCAGACGTTTCCAAGACGCTAAGAAACACCAGTTCCAACTTGGTCTGGTTTAAGAGTGCCAAGTGGGTCCTGAAAACTGACACCCAGAACAGTGGCTTGTGAGTTTTGCTTCCCAGGGAAAAAGCCTGTACAATGGTTCAGGGTCCTGCCGCCTTAAATTGCCGGGTGCCTCCTGGAATTGCGCCTCTCGCAGGATGCCTCCCAGACGCAAGGTGGCACCAGTGCCAACTTGGTCTGGTTTGAGAGTGCCAGGTGGCTCCTGCAAACTGACACCCAGAACAGTGGCTTGTGAGTTTTGTTTCCCAGGGAAAAAGCCTGTACAATGGTTCAGCATCCTGCGGCCTTAAATTGCCGGGTGCCTCATGGAGATCCGCCTCTCACAGGATGCCTTCAAGGCGCAACAAGACACCAGTGCCAACTTGGTCTGGTTTGAGTGTGCCATGTGGGTCCTGAAAACTGACACCCAGAACAGTGGCTTGTGAGTTTTGTTTCCCAGGGAAAAAGCCTGTACAATGGTTCAGGGGCCTGAAGCCTTAAATTGCCGGGTGCCTCCTGGAATTCGGCTACTCGCAGGATGCCTCCCAGACACAAGGTGGCACCAGTTCAAACTTGGTCTTGTTTAAGCGTGCCAAGTGGGTCCTGAAAACTGACACCCAGAACAGTGGCTTGTGAGTTTTGTTTCCCAGGGAAAAAGCCTGTACAGTGGTTCAGGGGCCTGAGGCCTTAAATTGCCGGGTGCCTCCTGGAGATCCGCCTCTCACAGGATGCCTCCCAGGCGCAACATGACACCAGTGCACACTTGGTCTGGTTTAAGAGTGCCAAGTGGGTCCTGAAAACTGACACCCAGAACAGTGGCTTGTGTGTTTTGTTTCCCAGGGAAAAAGCCTGTACAATGGTTCAGGGTCCTGCAGCCTTAAATTGCCGGGTGCCTCCTGGAATTCGGACTCTCGCAGGGAGCCTCCCAGACGCAAAATCACACCATATCCAACTTGGTCTGGTTTGAGAGTGCCAAGTGGGTCCTGAAAACTGACACCCAGAACAGTGGCTTGTGAGTTTTGTTTCCCAGGGAAAAAGCCTGTACAATGGTTCAGGGTCCTGCGGCCTTAAATTGCCGGGTGCCTCCTAGAATTCGGCCTCTCGCAGGATGCCTCCCAGACGCAAGGTGGCATCAGTTCCAACTTGGTCTGGTTTAGGAGTGCCAAGTGGGTCCTTAAAACTGACACCCAGAACAGTGGCTTGTGAGTTTTGTTTCCCAGGGAAAAAGCCTGTACAATGGTTCAGGGTCTTATGGACTTAAATTGCCGGCTGCCCCCTGGAGATCCGCCTCTCGCAGGATGCCTCCCAGACACAAGGTGGCACCAGTGCAAACTTGGTCTGGTTTAAGAGTGCCAAGTGGGTCCTGAAAACTGACACCCAGAACAGTGGCTTGTGAGTTTTGTTTGCCCGGGAAAAAGCCTGTACAATGGTTCAGGGTCCTGCGGACTTAAATTGCCGGGTGCCTCCTGGAATTGCGCCTCTCGCAGGATGCCTCCCAGACGCAAGGTGGCACCATTGCCAACTTGGTCTGCTTTGAGAGTGTCAAGTTGGTCCTGAAAACTGACACCCAGAACAGTGGCTTGTGAGTTTTCTTTCCCAGGGAAAAAGCCTGTACAATGGTTCAGGGTCCTGCAGCCTTAAATTGCCGGGTGCCTCCTGGAATTCCGCCTCTCGCAGGATGCCTCCCAGACGCAAGGTGGCACCAGTGCCAACTTGGTCTGGTTTGAGAGTGCCAGGTGGCTCCTGCAAACTGACACCCAGAACAGTGGCTTGTGAGTTTTCTTTCCCAGGGAAAAAGCCTGTACTGTGGTTCAGGGTCCTGCGGCCTTAAATTGCCGGGTGCCTCCTGGAATTTGGCCTCTCGCAGGATGCCTCCCAGACACAAGGTGGCACCAGTTCAAACTTGGTCTTGTTTAAGCGTGCCAAGTGGGTCCTGCAAACTGACACCCAGAACAGTGGCTTGTGAGTTTTGTTTCCCAGGGAAAAAGCCTGTACAGTGGTTCAGGGGCCTGAGGCCTTAAATTGCCGGGTGCCTCCTGGAGATCCGCCTCTCACAGGATGCCTCCCAGGCGCAACATGACACCAGTGCACACTTGGTCTGGTTTAAGAGTGCCAAGTGGGTCCTGAAAACTGACACCCAGAACAGTGGCTTGTGAGTTTTGTTTCCCAGGGAAAAAGCCTGTACAATGGTTCAGGGTCCTGCAGCCTTAAATTGCCGGGTGCCTCCTTTAATTGAGCCCCTCGCAGGATGCCTCCCAGACGCAAGGTGGCACCAGTGCCAACTTGGTCTGCTTTGAGAGTGCCAGGTGTCTCCTGCAAACTGACACCCAGAACAGTGGCTTGTGAGTTTTCTTTCCCAGGGAAAAAGCCTATAAAATGGTTTAGGTTAATGCCGCCTTTAATAGCCGGGTGCCTCCCGGAGATCCGCCTCTCGCAGGATGCCTCCCAGGCGCAAAATGACACCATATCCAACTTGGTCTGGTTTGAGAGTGCCAAGTGGGTCCTGAAAACTGACACCCAGAACAGTGGCTTGTGAGTTTTGTTTCCCAGGGAAAAAGCCTGTACAATGGTTCAGGGTCCTGCGGCCTTAAATTTCCGGGCGCCTCCTGGAGTTCCGCTACTCGCAGGATGCCTCCCAGATGAAAGGTAGCACCGGTGCCAACTTGGTCTTGTTTGAGAGTGCCAAGTGGGTCCTGAAAACTGACACCCAGAACAGTGGCTTGTGAGTTTTGTTTCCCAGGGAAAAAGCCTGTACAATGGTTCAGGGGCCTGAGGCCATAAATTGCCGGGTGCCTCCTTTAATTGAGCCTCTCGCAGGATGCCTCCCAGACGCAAGGTGGCACCAGTGCCAACTTGGTCTGGTTTGAGAGTGCCAGGTGTCTCCTGCGAACTTACACAAAGAACAGTGGCTTGTGAGTTTTGTTTCCCAGGGAAAAAGCCTGTACAATGGTTTAGGTTAATGCCGCCTTTAATAGCCGGGTGCCTCCCGGAGATCCGCCTCTCGCAGGATGCCTCCCAGGCGCAAAATGACACCATATCCAACTTGGTCTGGTTTGAGAGTGCCAAGTGGGTCCTGAAAACTGACACCCAGAACAGTGGCTTGTGAGTTTTGTTTCCCAGGGAAAAAGCCTGTACAATGGTTCAGGGTCCTGCGGCCTTAAATTTCCGGGTGCCTCCTGGAATTCGGCCTCTCGCAGGATGCCTCCCAGACGCAAGGTTGCACCAGTTCCAACTTGGTCTAGTTTAAGAGTGCCAAGTGTGTCCTGAAAACTGACACCCAGAACAGTGGCTTGTGAGTTTTCTTTCCCAGGGAAAAAGCCTGTAAAATGGTTCAGGGGCCTGAGGCCTTAAATTGCCGGGTGCCTCCTGGAATTGCGCCTCTCGCAGGATGCCTCCCAGACGCAAGGTGGCACCAGTGCCAACTTGGTCTGCTTTGAGAGTGTCAAGTGGGTCCTGAAAACTGACACCCAGAACAGTGGCTTGTGAGTTTTGTTTCCCAGGGAAAAAGCCTGTACAATGGTTCAGGGTCCTACAGACTTAAATTGCCGGCTGCCTCCTGGAGATCCGCCGCCCGCAGGATGCCTCCCAGACGCAAGGTGGCACCAGTGCCAACTTGGTCTGCTTTGAGAGTGTCAAGTGGGTCCTGAAAACTGACACCCAGAACAGTGGCTTGTGAGTTTTGTTTCCCAGGGAAAAAGCCTGTACAATGGTTCAGGGGCTTGAGGCCTTAAATTGCCGAGTGCCTCCAGGAGATCCGCCTCTCACAAAATGCCTCCCAGGCGCAACATGACACCAGTGCCAGCTTGGTCTGGTTTAAGAGTGCCAAGTGGGTCCGGGAAACTGACACCCAGAACAGAGCCTTGTGAGTTTTGTTTCCCAGGGAAAAAGCCTGTACAATGGTTCAGCGTCCTGCGGCCTTAAATTGCCGGGTGAATCCTGGAATTTTGCATCACGCCAGATGTTTCCAAGACGCTTAGAAACACCAGTTCCAACTTGGTCTGGTTTAAGAGTGCCAAGTGGGTCCTGAAAACTGACACCCAGAACAGTGGCTTGTGAGTTTTGTTTCCCAGGCAAAAAGCCTGTACAATGGTTCAGGGTCCTGCCGCCTTAAATTGCCGGGTGCCTCCTGGAATTGCGCCTCTCGCAGGATGCCTCCCAGACGCAAGGTGGCACCAGTGCCAACTTGGTCTGGTTTGAGAGTGTCAAGTGGGTCCTGAAAACTGACACCCAGAACAGTGGCTTGTGAGTTTTGTTTCCCAGGGAAAAAGCCTGTAGAATGGTTTTGGGTGCTGCGGCCTTAAATTGCCAGGTGCCTCCTGGAATTCCGCCTCTCGCAGGATGCCTCCCAGATGCAAGGTGGCACCAGTGCCAACTTGGTCTGGTTTGAGAGTGTAACGTGGGTCCTGAAAACTGACACCCAGAACAGTGGCTTGTGAGTTTTGTTTCCCAGGGAAAAAGCCTGTACAATAGTTGAGGGGACTGAGGCCTTAAATTGCCGGGTGCCTCCTGGAATTCCGCCTCTCGCAGGATGCCTCCCAGATGCAAGGTGGCACCAGTGCCAACTTGGTCTAGTTTGAGAGTGCCAAGTGGGTCCTGAAAACTGACACCCAGAACAGTGGCTTGTGAGTTTTGTTTCCCAGGGAAAAAGCCTGTACAATGGTTCAGGGTCCTGCAGCCTTAAATTGCCGGGTGCCTCCTAGAATTCGGCCTCTCGCAGGATGCCTCCCAGACGCAAGGTGGCACCAGTGCCAACTTGGTCTGGTTTAAGAGTGCCAAGTGGGTCCTGAAAACTGACACCCAGAACAGTGGCTTGTGAGTTTTGTTTCCCAGGGAAAAAGCCTGTAAAATGGTTCAGGGGCCTGAGGCCTTTAATTGCCGGGTGCCTCCCGGAGATCCGCCTCTCGCAGGATGCCTCCCAGGCGCAACATGACACCAGTGCCATTTTGGTCTGGTTTGAGAGTGCCAAGTGGGTCCTGAAAACTGACACCCAGAACAGTGGCTTGTGAGTTTTGTTTCCCAGGGAAAAAGCCTGTACAATGGTTCAGGGTCCTGCGGCCTTAAATTTCTGGGTGCCTCCTAGAATTCGGCCTCTCGCAGGATGCCTCCCAGACGCAAGGTGGCACCAGTTCCAACTTGGTCTGGTTTGAGAGTGCCAAGTGGGTCCTGAAAACTGACACCCAGAACAGTGGCTTGTGAGTTTTGTTTCCCAGGGAAAAAGCCTGTACAATGGTTCAGGGGCCTGAAGCCTTAAATTGCCGGGTGCCTCCTGGAATTCGGCTACTCGCAGGATGCCTCCCAGACACAAGGTGGCACCAGTTCCAACTTGGTCTGGTTTAAGAGTGCCAAGTGGGTCCTGCAAACTGACACCCAGAACAGTGGCTTGTGAGTTTTCTTTTTCAGGGAAAAAGCCTGTACTGTGGTTCAGGGTCCTGCGGCCTTAAATTGCCGGGTGCCTCCTGGAATTTGGCCTCTCGCAGGATGCCTCCCAGACGCAAGGTGGCACCAGTTCAAACTTGGTCTTGTTTAAGCGTGCCAAGTGGGTCCTGCAAACTGACACCCAGAACAGTGGCTTGTGAGTTTTGTTTCCCAGGGAAAAAGCCTGTACAGTGGTTCAGGGGCCTGAGGCCTTAAATTGCCGGGTGCCAACTGGAGATCCGCCTCTCACAAGATGCCTCCCAGGCGCAACATGACACCAGTGCACACTTGGTCTGGTTTAAGAGTGCCAAGTGGGTCCTGAAAACTGACACCCAGAACAGTGGCTTGTGAGTTTTGTTTCCCAGGGAAAAAGCCTGTACAATGGTTCAGGGTCCTGCAGCCTTAAATTGCCGGGTGTCTACTGAAATTACGCCTCTCGCAGGATGCCTCCCAGACGCAAGGTGGCACCAGTGCCAACTTGGTCTGCTTTGAGAGTGTCAAGTTGGTCCTGAAAACTGACACCCAGAACAGTGGCTTGTGAGTTTTGTTTCCCAGGGAAAATGCCTGTACAATGGTTCAGGGTCCTGCGGCCTTAAATTGCCGGGTGCCTCCTAGAATTTGGCCTCTCGCCGGATGCCTCCCAGACGCAAGGTGGCACCAGTTCCAACTTGGTCTAGTTTAAGAGTGCCAAGTGGGTCCTGAAAACTGACACCCAGAACAGTGGCTTGTGAGTTTTGTCTCCCAGGGAAAAAGCCTGTACAATGGTTCAGGGTCCTACGGACTTAAATTGCCGGCTGCCTCCTGGAGATCCGCCGCCCGCAGGATGCCTCCCAGACGCAAGGTGGCACCAGTGCCAACTTGGTCTTGTTTGAGAGTGTCAAGTGGGTCCTGAAAACTGACACCCAGAACAGTGGCTTGTGAGTTTTGTTTCCCAGGGAAAAAGCCTGTACAATGGTTCAGGGTCCTGCGGCCTTAAATTGCCGGGTGCCTCTTGGAATTGC
The DNA here is from genome assembly GCF_963513975.1 of Fringilla coelebs. Lineage (NCBI taxonomy): Eukaryota > Metazoa > Chordata > Aves > Passeriformes > Fringillidae > Fringilla > Fringilla coelebs. Next base: position 139,216 of record NW_028167380.1, on the reverse strand, counting down.
GCCGCTCGCAGGGAGCCTCCCAGATGCAAGGTGGCACCAGTGCCAACTTGGTCTGGTTTGAGAGTGCCAAGTGGGTCCTGAAAACTGACACCCAGAACAGTGGCTTGTGAGTTTTGTTTCCCAGGGAAAAAGCCTGTACAATGGTTCAGGGTCCTGCGGCCTTAAATTGCCGGGTGAATCCTGGAATTCCGCATCTCGCCAGATGTTTCCCAGACGCTAAGCAACACCTGTGCCAACTTGGTCTGGTTTAAGAGTGCCAAGTGGGTCCAGGAAACTGGCACCCAGAACAGTGGCTTGTGAGTTTTGTTTCCCAGGGAAAAAGCCTGTAAAATGGTTCAGGGGCCTGCGGCCTTAAATTGCCGGGAGCCACATGGACATCCGCCTCTCGCAGGATGCCTCCCAGACGCAAGGTGGCACCAGTGCCAACTTGGTCTGGTTTGAGAGTGTCAAGTGGGTCCTGAAAACTGACACCCAGAACAGTGGCTTGTGAGTTTTGTTTCCCAGGGAAAAAGCCTGTAGAATGGTTTTGGGTGCTGTGGCCTTAAATTGCTGGGTGCCTCCTGGAATTCCGCCTCTCGCAGGATGCCTCCCAGATGCAAGGTGGCACCAGTGCCAACTTGGTCTGGTTTGAGAGTGTAAGGTGGGTCCTGAAAACTGACACCCAGAACAGTGGCTTGTGAGTTTTGTTTCCCAGGGAAAAAGCCTGTACAATAGTTCAGGGGACTGAGGCCTTAAATTGCCGGGTGCCTCCTGGAGATCCGCCTCTCACAGGATGCCTCCCAGGCGCAACATGACACCAGTGCCAACTTGGTCTAGTTTGAGAGTGCCAAGTGGGTCCTGAAAACTGACACCCAGAACAGTGGCTTGTGAGTTTGTTTCCCAGGGAAAAAGCCTGTACAATAGTTCAGGGTCCTGCGGCCTTAAATTGCCGGGTGCCTCCTGGAATTCGGCCTCTCGCAGGATGCCTCCCAGACGCAAGGTGGCACCAGTGCCAACTTGGTCTGGTTTAAGAGTGCCAAGTGGGTCCTGAAAACTGACACCCAGAACAGTGGCTTTTGAGTTTTCTTTCCCAGGGAAAAAGCCTGTAAAATGGTTCAGGGGCCTGAGGCCTTAAATTGCCAAGTGCCTCCCGGAGATCCGCCTCTCGCACGTTGCCTCCCAGGCGCAACGTGACACCAGTGCCAACTTGGTCTGGTTTGAGAGTGCCAAGTGGGTCCTGAAAACTGACACCCAGAACAGTGGCTTGTGAGTTTTGTTTCCCAGGGAAAAAGCCTGTACAATGGTTCAGGGTCCTGCGGCCTTAAATTTCCGGGTGCCTCCTAGAATTCGGCCTCTCGCAGGATGCCTCCCAGACGAAAGGTGGCACCAGTTCCAACTTGGTCTGGTTTAAGAGTGCCAAGTGGGTCCTGAAAACTGACACCCAGAACAGTGGCTTGTGAGTTTTGTTTCCCAGGGAAAAAGCCTGTAAAATGGTTCAGGGGCCTGAGGCCTTAAATTGCCGGGTGCCTCCTGGAATTGCGCCTCTCGCAGGATGCCTCCCAGACGCAAGGTGGCACCAGTGCCAACTTGGTCTGGTTTGAGAGTGTCAAGTGGGTCCTGAAAACTGACAGCCAGAACAGTGGCTTTGTGAGTTTTGTTTACCAGGGAAAAAGCCTGTACAATGGTTCAGGGTCCTACGGACTTAAATTGCCGGCTGCCTCCTGGAGATCCGCCTCTCGCAGGATGCCTCCCAGGCGCAACATGACACCAGTGCAAACTTGGTCTGGTTTAAGAGTGCCAAGTGGGTCCTGAAAACTGACACCCAGAACAGTGGCTTGTGAGTTTTGTTTGCCAGGGAAAAAGCCTGTACAATGGTTCAGGGTCCTGCGGACTTAAATTGCCGGGTGCCTCCTGGAATTGCGCCTCTCGCAGGAAGCCTCCCAGACGCAAGGTGGCACCATTGCCAACTTGGTCTGCTTTGAGAGTGTCAAGTTGGTCCTGAAAACTGACACCCAGAACAGTGGCTTGTGAGTTTTGTTTCCCAGGGAAAAAGCCTGTACAATGGTTCAGGGTCCTGCGGCCTTAAATTGCCGGGTGCCTCCTGGAATTTGGCCTCTCACAGGATGCCTCCCAGACACAAGATGGCACCAGTTCAAACTTGGTCTTGTTTAAGCGTGCCAAGTGGGTCCTGCAAACTGACACCCAGAACAGTGGCTTGTGAGTTTTGTTTCCCAGGGAAAAAGACTGTACAGTGGTTCAGGGGCCTGAGGCCTTAAATTGCCGGGTGCCTCCTGGAGATCCGCCTCTCACAGGATGCCTCCCAGGCGCAACATGACACCAGTGCACACTTGGTCTGGTTTAAGAGTGCCAAGTGGGTCCTGAAAACTGACACCCAGAACAGTGGCTTGTGAGTTTTGTTTCCCAGGGAAAAAGCCTGTACAATGGTTCAGGGGCTTGAGGCCTTAAATTGCCGAGTGCCTCCTGGAAATCCGCCTCTCACAAAATGCCTCCCAGGCGCAACATGACACCAGTGCCAACTTGGTCTGGTTTAAGAGTGCCAAGTGGGTCCGGGAAACTGACACCCAGAACAGAGCCTTGTGAGTTTTGTTTCCCAGGGAAAAAGACTGTACAATGGTTCAGGGGCCTGCGGCCTTAAATTGCCGGGTGCTTCCTGGAATTCGGCGTCTTGCAGGATGCCTCCCAGACGCAAGGTGGCACCAGTGCCAACTTGGTCTGGTTTAAGAGTGCCAAGTGGGTCCTGCAAACTGACACCCAGAACAGTGGCTTGTGAGTTTTGTTTCCCAGGGAAAAAGCCTGTACAATGGTTCAGGGTCCTGCGGCCTTAAATTGCCGGGTGCCTCTTGGAATTGTGCCTCTCGCAGGATGACTCCCAGATGCAAGGTGGCACCAGTGCCAACTTGGTCTGGTTTGAGAGTGCCAAGTGGGTCCTGAAAACTGACAGCCAGAACAGTGGCTTGTGAGTTTTGTTTCCCAGGGAAAAAGCCTGTACAATGATTCAGGGTCCTGCGGCCTTAAATTGCCGGGTGAATCCTGGAATTCCGCATCTCGCCAGATGTTTCCGAGACGCTAAGCAACACCTGTGCCAACTTGGTCTGGTTTAAGAGTGCCAAGTGGGTCCGGGAAACTGGCACCCAGAACAGTGGCTTGTGAGTTTTGTTTCCCAGGGAAAAAGCCTCTAAAATGGTTCAGGGGCCTGCGGCCTTAAATTGCCGGGAGCCACATGGACATCCGCCTCTCGCAGGATGCCTCCCAGACGCAAGGTGGCACCAGTGCCAACTTGGTCTGGTTTGAGAGTGTCAAGTGGGTCCTGAAAACTGACACCCAGAACAGTGGCTTGTGAGTTTTGTTTCCCAGGGAAAAAGCCTGTACAATAGTTCAGGGGACTGAGGCCTTAAATTGCCGGGTGCCTCCTGGAGATCCGCCTCTCACAGGATGCCTCCCAGGCGCAACATGACACCAGTGCCAACTTGGTCTAGTTTGAGAGTGCCAAGTGGGTCCTGAAAACTGACACCCAGAACAGTGGCTTGTGAGTTTTGTTTCCCAGGGAAAAAGCCTGTACAATGGTTCAGGGTCCTGCGGCCTTAAATTGCCGGGTGCCTCCTAGAATTCGGCCTCTCGCAGGATGCCTCTCAGACGCAAGGTGGCACCAGTGCCAACTTGGTCTGGTTTAAGAGTGCCAAGTGGGTCCTGAAAACTGACACCCAGAACAGTGGCTTGTGAGTTTTCTTTTCTAGGGAAAAAGCCTGTACAATAGTTCAGGGGACTGAGGCCTTAAATTGCCGGGTGCCTACTGGAGATCCGCTTCTCACAGGATGCCTCCCAGGCGCAACATGACACCAGTGCCAACTTGGTCTAGTTTGAGAGTGCCAAGTGGGTCCTGAAAACTGACACCCAGAACAGTGGCTTGTGAGTTTTGTTTCCCAGGGAAAAAGCCTGTACAATGGTTCAGGGTCCTGCGGCCTTAAATTGCCGGGTGCCTCCTAGAATTCGGCCTCTCGCAAGATGCCTCTCAGACGCAAGGTGGCACCAGTGCCAACTTGGTCTGGTTTAAGAGTGCCAAGTGGGTCCTGAAAACTGACACCCAGAACAGTGGCTTGTGAGTTTTCTTTTCCAGGGAAAAAGCCTGTAAAATGGTTCAGGGGCCTGAGGCCTTAAATTGCCGGGTGCCTCCCGGAGATCCGCCTCTCGCAGGATGCCTCCCAGGCGCAACATGACACCAGTGCCATTTTGGTCTGGTTTGAGAGTGCCAAGTGGGTCCTGAAAACTGACACCCAGAACAGTGGCTTGTGAGTTTTGTTTCCCAGGGAAAAAGCCTGTACAATGGTTCAGGGTCCTGCGGCCTTAAATTTCCGGGTGCCTCCTAGAATTCGGCCTCTCGCAGGATGCCTCCCAGACGCAAGGTGGCACCAGTTCCAACTTGGTCTGGTTTAAGAGTGCCAAGTGGGTCCTGAAAACTGACACCCAGAACAGTGGCTTGTGAGTTTTGTTTCCCAGGGAAAAAGCCTGTACAATGGTTCAGGGGCCTGAGGCCTTAAATTGCCGGGTGCCTCCTGGAATTGCGCCTCTTGCAGGATGCCTCCCAGACGCAAGGTGGCACCAGTGCCAACTTGGTCTTGTTTGAGAGTGTCAAGTGGGTCCTGAAAACTGACAGCCAGAACAGTGGCTTGTGAGTTTTGTTTCCCAGGGAAAAAGCCTGTACAATGGTTCAGGGTCCTATGGACTTAAATTGCCGGCTCCCTCCTGGAGATCCGCCTCTCGCAGGATGCCTCCCAGACGCAAGGTGGCACCAGTGCAAACTTGGTCTGGTTTAAGAGTGCCAAGTGGGTCCTGAAAACTGACACCCAGAACAGTGGCTTGTGAGTTTTGTTTCCCAGGGAAAAAGCCTGTACAATGGTTCAGGGTCCTGCGGACTTAAATTGCCGGGTGCCTCCTGGAATTGCGCCTCTCGCAGGATGCCTCCCAGACGCAAGGTGGCACCATTGCCAACTTGGTCTGCTTTGAGAGTGTCAAGTTGGTCCTGAAAACTGACACCCAGAACAGTGGCTTGTGAGTTTTCTTTCCCAGGGAAAAAGCCTGTACAATGGTTCAGGGTCCTGCAGCCTTAAATTGCCGGGTGCCTCCTGGAATTGCGCCTCTCACAGGATGCCTCCCAGACGCAAGGTGGCACCAGTTCAAACTTGTTCTTGTTTAAGCGTGCCAAGTGGGTCCTGAAAACTGACACCCAGAACAGTGGCTTGTGAGTTTTGTTTCCCAGGGAAAAAGCCTGTACAATGGTTCAGGGTCCTGCGGCCTTAAATTGCCGGGTTAATCCTGGAATTCCGCATCTCGCCAGATGTTTCGCAGACGCTAAGCAACACCTGTGCCAACTTGGTCTGGTTTAAGAGTGCCAAGTGGGTCCGGGAAACTGGCACCCAGAACAGTGGCTTGTGAGTTTTGTTTCCCAGGGAAAAAGCCTGTAAAATGGTTCAGGGTCCTGCGGCCTTAAATTGCCGGGAGCCACATGGACATCCGCCTCTCGCAGGATGCCTCCCAGACGCAAGGTGGCACCAGTGCCAACTTGGTCTGCTTTGAGAGTGTCAAGTGGGTCCTGAAAACTGACACCCAGAACAGTGGCTTGTGAGTTTTGTTTCCCAGGGAAAAAGCCTGTAGAATGGTTTTGGGTGCTGCGGCCTTAAATTGCCAGGTGCCTCCTGGAATTCCGCCTCTCGCAGGATGCCTCCCAGATGCAAGGTGGCACCAGTGCCAACTTGGTCTGCTTTGAGAGTGTAAGGTGGGTCCTGAAAACTGACACCCAGAACAGTGGCTTGTGAGTTTTGTTTCCCAGGGAAAAAGCCTGTACAATAGTTCAGGGGACTGAGGCCTTAAATTGCCGGGTGCCTCCTGGAGATCCGCCTCTCACAGGATGCCTCCCAGGCGCAACATGACACCAGTGCCAACTTAGTCTAGTTTGAGAGTGCCAAGTGGGTCCTGAAAACTGACACCCAGAACAGTGGCTTGTGAGTTTTGTTTCCCAGGGAAAAAGCCTGTACAATGGTTCAGGGTCCTGCGGCCTTAAATTGCCGGGTGCCTCCTGGAATTCGGCCTCTCGCAGGATGCCTCCCAGACGCAAGGTGGCACCAGTGCCAACTTGGTCTGGTTTAAGAGTGCCAAGTGGGTCCTGAAAACTGACACCCAGAACAGTGGCTTGTGAGTTTTCTTTCCCAGGGAAAAAGCCTGTAAAATGGTTCAGGGGCCTGAGGCCTTAAATTGCCGGGTGCCTCCCGGAGATCCGCCTCTCGCACGATGCCTCCCAGGCGCAACATGACACCAGTGCCAACTTGGTCTGGTTTGAGAGTGCCAAGTGGGTCCTGAAAACTGACACCCAGAACAGTGGCTTGTGAGTTTTGTTTCCCAGGGAAAAAGCCTGTACAATGGTTCAGGGTCCTACGGACTTAAATTGCCGGCTGCCTCCTGGAGATCCGCCTCTCGCAGGATGCCTCCCAGACGCAAGGTGGCACCAGTGCAAACTTGGTCTGGTTTAAGAGTGCCAAGTGGGTCCTGAAAACTGACACCCAGAACAGTGGCTTGTGAGTTTTGTTTGCCAGGGAAAAAGCCTATACAATGGTTCAGGGTCCTGCGGCCTTAAATTGCCGGGTGCCTCCTGGAATTGCGCCTCTCGCAGGATGCCTCCCAGACGCAAGGTGGCACCATTGCCAACTTGGTCTGCTTTGAGAGTGTCAAGTTGGTCCTGAAAACTGACACCCAGAACAGTGGCTTGTGAGTTTTCTTTCCCAGGGAAAAAGCCTGTACAATGGTTCAGGGTCCTGCGGCCTTAAATTGCCGGGTGCCTCCTGGATTTTGGCCTCTCGCAGGATGCCTCCCAGACACAAGGTGGCACCAGTTCAAACTTGGTCTTGTTTAAGCGTGCCAAGTGGGTCCTGCAAACTGACACCCAGAACAGTGGCTTGTGAGTTTTGTTTCCCAGGGAAAAAGCCTGTACAGTGGTTCAGGGGCCTGAGGCCTTAAATTGCCGGGTGCCTCCTGGAGATCCGCCTCTCACAGGATGCCTCCCAGGCGCAACATGACACCAGTGCACACTTGGTCTGGTTTAAGAGTGCCAAGTGGGTCCTGAAAACTGACACCCAGAACAGTGGCTTGTGAGTTTTGTTTCCCAGGGAAAAAGCCTGTACAATGGTTCAGGGTCCTGCAGCCTTAAATTGCCGGGTGTCTACTGAAATTGCGCCTCTCGCAGGATGCCTCCCAGACGCAAGGTGGCACCAGTGCCAACTTGGTCTGCTTTGAGAGTGTCAAGTGGGTCCTGAAAACTGATACCCAGAACAGTGGCTTGTGAGTTTTGTTTCCCAGGGAAAAAGCCTGTACAATGGTTCAGGGTCCTGCGGCCTTAAATTGCCGGGTGAATCCTGGAATTCCGCATCTCGCCAGATGTTTCCGAGACGCTAAGCAACACCTGTGCCAACTTGGTCTGGTTTAAGAGTGCCAAGTGGGTCCGGGAAACTGGCACCCAGAACAGTGGCTTGTGAGTTTTGTTTCCCAGGGAAAAAGCCTGTAAAATGGTTCAGGGGCCTGCGGCCTTAAATTGCCGGGAGCCACATGGACATCCGCCTCTCGCAGGATGCCTCCCAGACGCAAGGTGGCACCAGTGCCAACTTGGTCTGGTTTGAGAGTGTCAAGTGGGTCCTGAAAACTGACACCCAGAACAGTGGCTTGTGAGTTTTGTTTCCAAGGGAAAAAGCCTGTACAATAGTTCAGGGGACTGAGGCCTTAAATTGCCGGGTGCCTCCTGGAGATCCGCCTCTCACAGGATGCCTCCCAGGCGCAACATGACACCAGTGCCAACTTGGTCGAGTTTGAGAGTGCCAAGTGGGTCCTGAAAACTGACACCCAGAACAGTGGCTTGTGAGTTTTGTTTCCCAGGGAAAAAGCCTGTACAATGGTTCAGGGTCCTGCGGCCTTAAATTGCCGGGTGCCTCCTAGAATTCGGCCTCTCGCAGGATGCCTCTCAGACGCAAGGTGGCACCAGTGCCAACTTGGTCTGGTTTAAGAGGGCCAAGTGGGTCCTGAAAACTGACACCCAGAACAGTGGCTTGTGAGTTTTCTTTTCCAGGGAAAAAGCCTGTACAATAGTTCAGGGCACTGAGGCCTTAAATTGCCGGGTGCCTGCTGGAGATCCGCCTCTCACAGGATGCCTCCCAGGCGCAACATGACACCAGTGCCAACTTGGTCTAGTTTGAGAGTGCCAAGTGGGTCCTGAAAACTGACACCCAGAACAGTGGCTTGTGAGTTTTCTTTTCCAGGGAAAAAGCCTGTAAAATGGTTCAGGGGCCTGAGGCCTTAAATTGCCGGGTGCCTCCCGGAGATCCGCCTCTCGCAGGATGCCTCCCAGGCGCAACATGACACCAGTGCCATTTTGGTCTGGTTTGAGAGTGCCAAGTGGGTCCTGAAAACTGACACCCAGAACAGTGGCTTGTGAGTTTTGTTTCCCAGGGAAAAAGCCTGTACAATGGTTCAGGGTCCTGCGGCCTTAAATTTCCGGGTGCCTCCTAGAATTCGGCCTCTCGCAGGATGCCTCCCAGACGCAAGGTGGCACCAGTTCCAACTTGGTCTGGTTTAAGAGTGCCAAGTGGGTCCTGAAAACTGACACCCAGAACAGTGGCTTGTGAGTTTTGTTTCCCAGGGAAAAAGCCTGTAAAATGGTTCAGGGTCCTGCGGCCTTAAATTGCCGGGTGCCTCCTGGAATTGCGCCTCTTGCAGGATGCCTCCCAGACGCAAGGTGGCACCAGTGCCAACTTGGTCTTGTTTGAGAGTGTCAAGTGGGTCCTGAAAACTGACAGCCAGAACAGTGGCTTGTGAGTTTTGTTTCCCAGGGAAAAAGCCTGTACAATGGTTCAGGGTCCTATGGACTTAAATTGCCGGCTCCCTCCTGGAGATCCGCCTCTCGCAGGATGCCTCCCAGACGCAAGGTGGCACCAGTGCAAACTTGGTCTGGTTTAAGAGTGCCAAGTGGGTCCTGAAAACTGACACCCAGAACAGTGGCTTGTGAGTTTTGTTTGCCAGGGAAAAAGCCTGTACAATGGTTCAGGGTCCTGCGGCCTTAAATTGCCGGGTGCCTCCTGGAATTGCGCCTCTCGCAGGATGCCTCCCAGACGCAAGGTGGCACCATTGCCAACTTGGTCTGCTTTGAGAGTGTCAAGTTGGTCCTGAAAACTGACACCCAGAACAGTGGCTTGTGAGTTTTCTTTCCCAGGGAAAAAGCCTGTACAATGGTTCAGGGTCCTGCGGCCTTAAATTGCCGGGTGCCTCCTGGAATTGCGCCTCTCACAGGATGCCTCCCAGGCGCAAGGTGGCACCAGTTCAAACTTGGTCTTGTTTAAGCGTGCCAAGTGGGTCCTGCAAACTGACACCCAGAACAGTGGCTTGTGAGTTTTGTTTGCCAGGGAAAAAGCCTGTACAATGGTTCAGGGTCCTGCGGCCTTAAATTGCCGGGTGAATCCTGGAATTCCGCATCTCACAGGATGCCTCCCAGGCGCAACAAGACACCAGTTCCAACTTGGTCTAGTTTAAGAGTGCCAAGTGGGTCCTGCAAACTGACACCCAGAACAGTGGCTTGTGAGTTTTGTTTCCCAGGGAAAAAGCCTGTACAGTGGTTCAGGGGCCTGAGGCCTTAAATTGCCGGGTGCCTCCTGGAGATCCGCCTCTCACAGGATGCCTCCCAGGCGCAACATGACACCAGTGCACACTTGGTCTGGTTTAAGAGTGCCAAGTGGGTCCTGAAAACTGACACCCAGAACAGTGGCTTGTGAGTTTTGTTTCCCAGGGAAAAAGCCTGTACAATGGTTCAGGGTCCTGCAGCCTTAAATTGCCGGGTGTCTACTGAAATTGCGCCTCTCGCAGGATGCCTCCCAGACGCAAGGTGGCACCAGTGCCAACTTGGTCTGCTTTGAGAGTGCCAAGTGGGTCCTGAAAACTGACACCCAGAACAGTGGCTTGTGAGTTTTGTTTCCCAGGGAAAAAGCCTGTACAATGGTTCAGGGTCCTGCGGCCTTAAATTGCCGGGTGCCTCTTGGAATTGCGCCGCTCGCAGGATGCCTCCCAGATGCAAGGTGGCACCAGTGCCAACTTGGTCTGCTTTGAGAGTGTAAGGTGGGTCCTGAAAACTGACACCCAGAACAGTGGCTTGTGAGTTTTGTTTCCCAGGGAAAAAGCCTGTACAATAGTTCAGGGGACGGAGGCCTTAAATTGCCGGGTGCCTCCTGGAGATCCGCCTCTCACAGGATGCCTCCCAGGCGCAACATGACACCAGTGCCAACTTAGTCTAGTTTGAGAGTGCCAAGTGGGTCCTGAAAACTGACACCCAGAACAGTGGCTTGTGAGTTTTGTTTCCCAGGGAAAAAGCCTGTACAATGGTTCAGGGTCCTGCGGCCTTAAATTGCCGGGTGCCTCCTGGAATTCGGCCTCTCGCAGGATGCCTCCCAGACGCAAGGTGGCACCACTGCCAACTTGGTCTGGTTTAAGAGTGCCAAGTGGGTCCTGAAAACTGACACCCAGAACAGTGGCTTGTGAGTTTTCTTTCCCAGGGAAAAAGCCTGTAAAATGGTTCAGGGGCCTGAGGCCTTAAATTGCCGGGTGCCTCCCGGAGATCCGCCTCTCGCACGATGCCTCCCAGGCGCAACATGACACCAGTGCCAACTTGGTCTGGTTTGAGAGTGCCAAGTGGGTCCTGAAAACTGACACCCAGAACAGTGGCTTGTGAGTTTTGTTTCCCAGGGAAAAAGCCTGTACAATGGTTCAGGGTCCTACGGACTTAAATTGCCGGCTGCCTCCTGGAGATCCGCCTCTCGCAGGATGCCTCCCAGACGCAAGGTGGCACCAGTGCAAACTTGGTCTGGTTTAAGAGTGCCAAGTGGGTCCTGAAAACTGACACCCAGAACAGTGGCTTGTGAGTTTTGTTTGCCAGGGAAAAAGCCTATACAATGGTTCAGGGTCCTGCGGCCTTAAATTGCCGGGTGCCTCCTGGAATTGCGCCTCTCGCAGGATGCCTCCCAGACGCAAGGTGGCACCATTGCCAACTTGGTCTGCTTTGAGAGTGTCAAGTTGGTCCTGAAAACTGACACCCAGAACAGTGGCTTGTGAGTTTTGTTTCCCAGGGAAAAAGCCTGTACAATGGTTCAGGGTCCTGCGGCCTTAAATTGCCGGGTGCCTCCTGGATTTTGGCCTCTCGCAGGATGCCTCCCAGACACAAGGTGGCACCAGTTCAAACTTGGTCTTGTTTAAGCGTGCCAAGTGGGTCCTGCAAACTGACACCCAGAACAGTGGCTTGTGAGTTTTGTTTCCCAGGGAAAAAGCCTGTACAGTGGTTCAGGGGCCTGAGGCCTTAAATTGCCGGGTGCCTCCTGGAGATCCGCCTCTCACAGGATGCCTCCCAGGCGCAACATGACACCAGTGCACACTTGGTCTGGTTTAAGAGTGCCAAGTGGGTCCTGAAAACTGACACCCAGAACAGTGGCTTGTGAGTTTTGTTTCCCAGGGAAAAAGCCTGTACAATGGTTCAGGGTCCTGCAGCCTTAAATTGCCGGGTGTCTACTGAAATTGCGCCTCTCGCAGGATGCCTCCCAGACGCAAGGTGGCACCAGTGCCAACTTGGTCTGCTTTGAGAGTGTCAAGTGGGTCCTGAAAACTGATACCCAGAACAGTGGCTTGTGAGTTTTGTTTCCCAGGGAAAAAGCCTGTACAATGGTTCAGGGTCCTGCGGCCTTAAATTGCCGGGTGAATCCTGGAATTCCGCATCTCGCCAGATGTTTCCGAGACGCTAAGCAACACCTGTGCCAACTTGGTCTGGTTTAAGAGTGCCAAGTGGGTCCGGGAAACTGGCACCCAGAACAGTGGCTTGTGAGTTTTGTTTCCCAGGGAAAAAGCCTGTAAAATGGTTCAGGGGCCTGCGGCCTTAAATTGCCGGGAGCCACATGGACATCCGCCTCTCGCAGGATGCCTCCCAGACGCAAGGTGGCACCAGTGCCAACTTGGTCTGGTTTGAGAGTGTCAAGTGGGTCCTGAAAACTGACACCCAGAACAGTGGCTTGTGAGTTTTGTTTCCAAGGGAAAAAGCCTGTACAATAGTTCAGGGGACTGAGGCCTTAAATTGCCGGGTGCCTCCTGGAGATCCGCCTCTCACAGGATGCCTCCCAGGCGCAACATGACACCAGTGCCAACTTGGTCTAGTTTGAGAGTGCCAAGTGGGTCCTGAAAACTGACACCCAGAACAGTGGCTTGTGAGTTTTGTTTCCCAGGGAAAAAGCCTGTACAATGGTTCAGGGTCCTGCGGCCTTAAATTGCCGGGTGCCTCCTAGAATTCGGCCTCTCGCAGGATGCCTCTCAGACGCAAGGTGGCACCAGTGCCAACTTGGTCTGGTTTAAGAGTGCCAAGTGGGTCCTGAAAACTGACACCCAGAACAGTGGCTTGTGAGTTTTCTTTTCCAGGGAAAAAGCCTGTACAATAGTTCAGGGCACTGAGGCCTTAAATTGCCGGGTGCCTCCTGGAGATCCGCCTCTCACAGGATGCCTCCCAGGCGCAACATGACACCAGTGCCAACTTGGTCTAGTTTGAGAGTGCCAAGTGGGTCCTGCAAACTGACACCCAGAACAGTGGCTTGTGAGTTTTGTTTCCCAGGGAAAAAGCCTGTACAATGGTTCAGGGTCCTGCGGCCTTAAATTGCCGGGTGCCTCCTAGAATTCGGCCTCTCGCAGGATGCCTCTCAGGCGCAAGGTGGCACCAGTGCCAACTTGGTCTGGTTTAAGAGTGCCAAGTGGGTCCTGAAAACTGACACCCAGAACAGTGGCTTGTGAGTTTTCTTTTCCAGGGAAAAAGCCTGTAAAATGGTTCAGGGGCCTGAGGCCTTAAATTGCCGGGTGCCTCCCGGAGATCCGCCTCTCGCAGGATGCCTCCCAGGCGCAACATGACACCAGTGCCATTTTGGTCTGGTTTGAGAGTGCCAAGTGGGTCCTGAAAACTGACACCCAGAACAGTGGCTTGTGAGTTTTGTTTCCCAGGGAAAAAGCCTGTACAATGGTTCAGGGTCCTGCGGCCTTAAATTTCCGGGTGCCTCCTAGAATTCGGCCTCTCGCAGGATGCCTCCCAGACGCAAGGTGGCACCAGTGCCAACTTGGTCTGGTTTAAGAGTGCCAAGTGGGTCCTGAAAACTGACACCCAGAACAGTGGCTTGTGAGTTTTGTTTCCCAGGGAAAAAGCCTGTAAAATGGTTCAGGGGCCTGAGGCCTTAAATTGCCGGGTGCCTCCTGGAATTGCGCCTCTCGCAGGATGCCTCCCAGACGCAAGGTGGCACCAGTGCCAACTTCGTCTTGTTTGAGAGTGTCAAGTGGGTCCTGAAAACTGACAGCCAGAACAGTGGCTTGTGAGTTTTGTTTCCCAGGGAAAAAGCCTGTACAATGGTTCAGGGTCCTATGGACTTAAATTGCCGGCTCCCTCCTGGAGATCCGCCTCTCGCAGGATGCCTCCCAGACGCAACAAGACACCAGTTGCAACTTGGTCTAGTTTAAGAGTGCCAAGTGGGTCCTGCAAACTGACACCCAGAACAGTGGCTTGTGAGTTTTGTTTCCCAGGGAAAAAGCCTGTACAGTGGTTCAGGGGCCTGAGGCCTTAAATTGCCGGGTGCCTCCTGGAGATCCGCCTCTCACAGGATGCCTCCCAGGCGCAACATGACACCAGTGCACACTTGGTCTGGTTTAAGAGTGCCAAGTGGGTCCTGAAAACTGACACCCAGAACAGTGGCTTGTGAGTTTTGTTTCCCAGGGAAAAAGCCTGTACAATGGTTCAGGGTCCTGCAGCCTTAAATTGCCGGGTGTCTACTGAAATTGCGCCTCTCGCAGGATGCCTCCCAGACGCAAGGTGGCACCAGTGCCAACTTGGTCTGCTTTGAGAGTGCCAAGTGGGTCCTGAAAACTGACACCCAGAACAGTGGCTTGTGAGTTTTGTTTCCCAGGGAAAAAGCCTGTACAATGGTTCAGGGTCCTGCGGCCTTAAATTGCCGGGTGCCTCCTAGAATTCCGCCTCTCGCCGGATGCCTCCCAGACGCAAGGTGGCACCAGTTCCAACTTGGTCTAGTTTAAGAGTGCCAAGTGGGTCCTGAAAACTGACACCCAGAACAGTGGCTTGTGAGTTTTGTCTCCCAGGGAAAAAGCCTGTACAATGGTTCAGGGTCCTACGGACTTAAATTGCCGGCTGCCTCCTGGAGATCCGCCGCCCGCAGGATGCCTCACAGACGCAAGGCGGCACCAGTGCCAACTTGGTCTTGTTTGAGAGTGTCAAGTGGGTCCTGAAAACTGACACCCAGAACAGTGGCTTGTGAGTTTTGTTTCCCAGGGAAAAAGCCTGTACAATGGTTCAGGGTCCTGCGGCCTTAAATTGCCGGGTGCCTCTTGGAATTGCGCCGCTCGCAGGATGACTCCCAGATGCAAGGTGGCACCAGTGCCAACTTGGTCTGGTTTGAGAGTGCCAAGTGGGTCCTGAAAACTGACACCCAGAACAGTGGCTTGTGAGTTTTGTTTCCCAGGGAAAAAGCCTGTACAATGGTTCAGGGTCCTGCGGCCTTAAATTGCCGGGTGAATCCTGGAATTCCGCATCTCGCCAGATGTTTCCCAGACGCTAAGCAACACCTGTGCCAACTTGGTCTTGTTTAAGAGTGCCAAGTGGGTCCGGGAAACTGGCACCCAGAACAGTGGCTTGTGAGTTTTGTTTCCCAGGGAAAAAGCCTGTAAAATGGTTCAGGGGCCTGCGGCCTTAAATTGCCGGGAGCCACATGGACATCCGCCTCTCGCAGGATGCCTCCCAGACGCAAGGTGGCACCAGTGCCAACTTGGTCTGGTTTGAGAGTGTCAAGTGAGTCCTGAAAACTGACACCCAGAACAGTGGCTTGTGAGTTTTGTTTCCCAGGGAAAAAGCCTGTAGAATGTTTTTGGGTGCTGCGGCCTTAAATTGCCAGGTGCCTCCTGGAATTCCGCCTCTCGCAGGATGCCTCCCAGATGCAAGGTGGCACCAGTGCCAACTTGGTCTGCTTTGAGAGTGTAAGGTGGGTCCTGCAAACTGACACCCAGAACAGTGGCTTGTGAGTTTTGTTTCCCAGGGAAAAAGCCTGTACAATAGTTCAGGGGACTGAGGCCTTAAATTGCCGGGTGCCTCCTGGAGATCCGCCTCTCACAGGATGCCTCCCAGGCGCAACATGACACCAGTGCCAACTTAGTCTAGTTTGAGAGTGCCAAGTGGGTCCTGCAAACTGACACCCAGAACAGTGGCTTGTGAGTTTTGTTTCCCAGGGAAAAAGCCTGTACAATGGTTCAGGGTCCTGCGGCCTTAAATTGCCGGGTGCCTCCTGGAATTCGGCCTCTCGCAGGATGCCTCCCAGACGCAAGGTGGCACCAGTGCCAACTTGGTCTGGTTTAAGAGTGCCAAGTGGGTCCTGAAAACTGACACCCAGAACAGTGGCTTGTGAGTTTTCTTTCCCAGGGAAAAAGCCTGTAAAATGGTTCAGGGGCCTGAGGCCTTAAATTGCCGGGTGCCTCCCGGAGATCCGCCTCTCGCACGATGCCTCCCAGACGCAAGGTGGCACCAGTGCCAACTTGGTCTGGTTTGAGAGTGCCAAGTGGGTCCTGAAAACTGACACCCAGAACAGTGGCTTGTGAGTTTTGTTTCCCAGGGAAAAAGCCTGTACAATGGTTCAGGGTCCTGCGGCCTTAAATTTCCGGGTGCCTCCTAGAATTCGGCCTCTCGCAGGATGCCTCCCAGACGAAAGGTGGCACCAGTTCCAACTTGGTCTGGTTTAAGAGTGCCAAGTGGGTCCTGAAAACTGACACCCAGAACAGTGGCTTGTGAGTTTTGTTTCCCAGGGAAAAAGCCTGTAAAATGGTTCAGGGGCCTGAGGCCTTAAATTGCCGGGTGCCTCCTGGAATTGCGCCTCTCGCAGGATGCCTCCCAGACGCAAGGTGGCACCAGTGCCAACTTGGTCTGGTTTGAGAGTGTCAAGTGGGTCCTGAAAACTGACAGCCAGAACAGTGGCTTTGTGAGTTTTGTTTCCCAGGGAAAAAGCCTGTACAATGGTTCAGGGTCCTACGGACTTAAATTGCCGGCTGCCTCCTGGAGATCCGCCTCTCACAGGATGCCTCCCAGACGCAAGGTGGCACCAGTGCAAACTTGGTCTGGTTTAAGAGTGCCAAGTGGCTCCTGCAAACTGACACCCAGAACAGTGGCTTGTGAGTTTTGTTTGCCAGGGAAAAAGCCTGTACAATGGTTCAGGGTCCTGCGGACTTAAATTGCCGGGTGCCTCCTGGAATTCAGCTTCTCGCAGGATGCCTCCCAGACGCAAGGTGGCACCAGTGCCAACTTGGTCTGCTTTGAGAGTGTCAAGTGGGTCCTGAAAACTGATACCCAGAACAGTGGCTTGTGAGTTTTGTTTCCCAGGGAAAAAGCCTGTACAATGGTTCAGGGGCTTGAGGCCTTAAATTGCCGAGTGCCTCCTGGAGATCCGCCTCTCACAAAATGCCTCCCAGGCGCAACATGACACCAGTGCCAACTTGGTCTGGTTTAAGAGTGCCAAGTGGGTCCGGGAAACTGACACCCAGAACAGAGCCTTGTGAGTTTTGTTTCCCAGGGAAAAAGACTGTACAATGGTTCAGGGGCCTGCGGCCTTAAATTGCCGGGTGCCTCCTGGAATTCGGCGTCTTGCAGGATGCCTCCCAGACGCAAGGTGGCACCAGTGCCAACTTGGTCTGGTTTGAGAGTGCCAAGTGGGTCCTGCAAACTGACACCCAGAACAGTGGCTTGTGAGTTTTGTTTCCCAGGGAAAAAGCCTGTACAATGGTTCAGGGTCCTGCGGCCTTAAATTGCCGGGTGCCTCTTGGAATTGTGCCTGTCGCAGGATGACTCCCAGATGCAAGGTGGCACCAGTGCCAACTTGGTCTGGTTTGAGAGTGCCAAGTGGGTCCTGAAAACTGACACCCAGAACAGTGGCTTGTGAGTTTTGTTTCCCAGGGAAAAAGCCTGTACAATGGTTCAGGGTCCTGCGGCCTTAAATTGCCGGGTGAATCCTGGAATTCCGCATCTCGCCAGATGTTTCCGAGACGCTAAGCAACACCTGTGCCAACTTGGTCTGGTTTAAGAGTGCCAAGTGGGTCCGGGAAACTGGCACCCAGAACAGTGGCTTGTGAGTTTTGTTTCCCAGGGAAAAAGCCTGTAAAATGGTTCAGGGGCCTGCGGCCTTAAATTGCCCGGAGCCACATGGACATCCGCCTCTCGCAGGATGCCTCCCAGACGCAAGGTGGCACCAGTGCCAACTTGGTCTGGTTTGAGAGTGTCAAGTGGGTCCTGAAAACTGACACCCAGAACAGTGGCTTGTGAGTTTTGTTTCCCAGGGAAAAAGCCTGTACAATGGTTCAGGGGCCTGAGGCCTTAAATTGCCGGGTGCCTCCTGGAATTGCGCCTCTCGCAGGATGCCTCCCAGACGCAAGGTGGCACCAGTGCCAACTTGGTCTGGTTTGAGAGTGTCAAGTGGGTCCTGAAAACTGACAGCCAGAACAGTGGCTTTGTGAGTTTTGTTTCCCAGGGAAAAAGCCTGTACAATGGTTCAGGGTCCTACGGACTTAAATTGCCGGCTGCCTCCTGGAGATCCGCCTCTCGCAGGATGCCTCCCAGACGCAAGGTGGCACCAGTGCAAACTTGGTCTGGTTTAAGAGTGCCAAGTGGGTCCTGAAAACTGACACCCAGAACAGTGGCTTGTGAGTTTTGTTTGCCAGGGAAAAAGCCTGTACAATGGTTCAGGGTCCTGCGGACTTAAAATGCCAGGTGCCTCCTGGAATTCGGCTACTCGCAGGATGCCTCCCAGACACAAGGTGGCACCAGTTCAAACTTGGTCTTGTTTAAGCGTGCCAAGTGGGTCCTGCAAACTGACACCCAGAACAGTGGCTTGTGAGTTTTGTTTCCCAGGGAAAAAGCCTGTACAGTGGTTCAGGGGCCTGAGGCCTTAAATTGCCGGGTGCCTCCTGGAGATCCGCCTCTCACAGGATGCCTCCCAGGCGCAACATGACACCAGTGCACACTTGGTCTGGTTTAAGAGTGCCAAGTGGGTCCTGAAAACTGACACCCAGAACAGTGGCTTGTGAGTTTTGTTTCCCAGGGAAAAAGCCTGTACAATGGTTCAGGGTCCTGCAGCCTTAAATTGCCGGGTGTCTACTGAAATTGCGCCTCTCGCAGGATGCCTCCCAGACGCAAGGTGGCACCAGTGCCAACTTGGTCTGCTTTGAGAGTGTCAAGTGGGTCCTGAAAACTGATACCCAGAACAGTGGCTTGTGAGTTTTGTTTCCCAGGGAAAAAGCCTGTACAATGGTTCAGGGGCTTGAGGCCTTAAATTGACGAGTGCCTCCTGGAGATCCGCCTCTCACAAAATGCCTCCCAGGCGCAACATGACACCAGTGCCAACTTGGTCTGGTTTAAGAGTGCCAAGTGGGTCCGGGAAACTGACACCCAGAACAGAGCCTTGTGAGTTTTGTTTCCCAGGGAAAAAGACTGTACAATGGTTCAGGGGCCTGCGGCCTTAAATTGCCGGGTGCCTCCTGGAATTCGGCGTCTTGCAGGATGCCTCCCAGACGCAAGGTGGCACCAGTGCCAACTTGGTCTGGTTTGAGAGTGCCAAGTGGGTCCTGCAAACTGACACCCAGAACAGTGGCTTGTGAGTTTTGTTTCCCAGGGAAAAAGCCTGTACAATGGTTCAGGGTCCTGCGGCCTTAAATTGCCGGGTGCCTCTTGGAATTGTGCCTCTCGCAGGATGACTCCCAGATGCAAGGTGGCACCAGTGCCAACTTGGTCTGGTTTGAGAGTGCCAAGTGGGTCCTGAAAACTGACACCCAGAACAGTGGCTTGTGAGTTTTGTTTCCCAGGGAAAAAGCCTGTACAATGGTTCAGGGTCCTGCAACCTTAAATTGCCGGGTGAATCCTGGAATTCCGCATCTCGCCAGATGTTTCCGAGACGCTAAGCAACACCTGTGCCAACTTGGTCTGGTTTAAGAGTGCCAAGTGGGTCCTGAAAACTGGCACCCAGAACAGTGGCTTGTGAGTTTTGTTTCCCAGGGAAAAAGCCTGTAAAATGGTTCAGGGGCCTGCGGCCTTAAATTGCCGGGAGCCACATGGACATCCGCCTCTCGCAGGATGCCTCCCAGACGCAAGGTGGCACCAGTGCCAACTTGGTCTGGTTTGAGAGTGTCAAGTGGGTCCTGAAAACTGACACCCAGAACAGTGGCTTGTGAGTTTTGTTTCCCAGGGAAAAAGCCTGTACAATAGTTCAGGGGACTGAGGCCTTAAATTGCCGGGTGCCTCCTGGAGATCCGCCTCTCACAGGATGCCTCCCAGACGCAAGGTGGCACCAGTTCAAACTTGGTCTTGTTTAAGCGTGCCAAGTGGGTCCTGCAAACTGACACCCAGAACAGTGGCTTGTGAGTTTTGTTTGCCAGGGAAAAAGCCTGTACAATGGTTCAGGGGCCTGCGGCCTTAAATTGCCGGGTGAATCCTGGAATTCCGCATCTCACAGGATGCCTCCCAGGCGCAACAAGACACCAGTGCACACTTGGTCTTGTTTAAGCGTGCCAAGTGGGTCCTGCAAACTGACACCCAGAACAGTGGCTTGTGAGTTTTGTTTCCCAGGGAAAAAGCCTGTACAGTGGTTCAGGGGCCTGAGGCCTTAAATTGCCGGGTGCCTCCTGGAGATCCGCCTCTCACAGGATGCCTCCCAGGCGCAACATGACACCAGTGCACACTTGGTCTGGTTTAAGAGTGCCAAGTGGGTCCTGAAAACTGACACCCAGAACAGTGGCTTGTGAGTTTTGTTTCCCAGGGAAAAAGCCTGTACAATGGTTCAGGGTCCTGCAGCCTTAAATTGCCGGGTGTCTACTGAAATTGCGCCTCTCGCAGGATGCCTCCCAGACGCAAGGTGGCACCAGTGCCAACTTGGTCTGCTTTGAGAGTGTCAAGTGGGTCCTGAAAACTGACACCCAGAACAGTGGCTTGTGAGTTTTGTTTCCCAGGGAAAAAGCCTGTACAATGGTTCAGGGTCCTGCGGCCTTAAATTGCCGGGTGCCTCTTGGAATTGCGCCGCTCGCAGGATGACTCCCAGATGCAAGGTGGCACCAGTGCCAACTTGGTCTGGTTTGAGAGTGCCAAGTGGGTCCTGAAAACTGACACCCAGAACAGTGGCTTGTGAGTTTTGTTTCCCAGGGAAAAAGCCTGTACAATGGTTCAGGGTCCTGCGGCCTTAAATTGCCGGGTGAATCCTGGAATTCCGCATCTCGCCAGATGTTTCCCAGACGCTAAGCAACACCTGTGCCAACTTGGTCTGGTTTAAGAGTGCCAAGTGGGTCCGGGAAACTGGCACCCAGAACAGTGGCTTGTGAGTTTTGTTTCCCAGGGAAAAAGCCTGTAAAATGGTTCAGGGGCCTGCGGCCTTAAATTGCTGGGAGCCACATGGACATCCGCCTCTCGCAGGATGCCTCCCAGACGCAAGGTGGCACCAGTGCCAACTTGGTCTGGTTTGAGAGTGTCAAGTGGGTCCTGAAAACTGACACCCAGAACAGTGGCTTGTGAGTTTTGTTTCCCAGGGAAAAAGCCTGTAGAATGGTTTTGGGTGCTGCGGCCTTAAATTGCCAGGTGCCTCCTGGAATTCCGCCTCTCGCAGGATGCCTCCCAGATGCAAGGTGGCACCAGTGCCAACTTGGTCTGCTTTGAGAGTGTAAGGTGGGTCCTGAAAACTGACACCCAGAACAGTGGCTTGTGAGTTTTGTTTCCCAGGGAAAAAGCCTGTACAATAGTTCAGGGGACTGAGGCCTTAAATTGCTGGGTGCCTCCTGGAGATCCGCCTCTCACAGGATGCCTCCCAGGCGCAACATGACACCAGTGCCAACTTAGTCTAGTTTGAGAGTGCCAAGTGGGTCCTGAAAACTGACACCCAGAACAGTGGCTTGTGAGTTTTGTTTCCCAGGGAAAAAGCCTGTACAATGGTTCAGGGTCCTGCGGCCTTAAATTGCCGGGTGCCTCCTGGAATTCGGCCTCTCGCAGGATGCCTCCCAGACGCAAGGTGGCACCAGTGCCAACTTGGTCTGGTTTAAGAGTGCCAAGTGGGTCCTGAAAACTGACACCCAGAACAGTGGCTTGTGAGTTTTCTTTCCCAGGGAAAAAGCCTGTAAAATGGTTCAGGGGCCTGAGGCCTTAAATTGCCGGGTGCCTCCCGGAGATCCGCCTCTCGCACGATGCCTCCCAGGCGCAACATGACACCAGTGCCAACTTGGTCTGGTTTGAGAGTGCCAAGTGGGTCCTGAAAACTGACACCCAGAACAGTGGCTTGTGAGTTTTGTTTCCCAGGGAAAAAGCCTGTACAATGGTTCAGGGTCCTGCGGCCTTAAATTTCCGGGTGCCTCCTAGAATTCGGCCTCTCGCAGGATGCCTCCCAGACGAAAGGTGGCACCAGTTCCAACTTGGTCTGGTTTAAGAGTGCCAAGTGGGTCCTGAAAACTGACACCCAGAACAGTGGCTTGTGAGTTTTGTTTCCCAGGGAAAAAGCCTGTAAAATGGTTCAGGGGCCTGAGGCCTTAAATTGCCAGGTGCCTCCTGGAATTGCGCCTCTCGCAGGATGCCTCCCAGACGCAAGGTGGCACCAGTGCCAACTTGGTCTGGTTTGAGAGTGTCAAGTGGGTCCTGAAAACTGACAGCCAGAACAGTGGCTTTGTGAGTTTTGTTTCCCAGGGAAAAAGCCTGTACAATGGTTCAGGGTCCTACGGACTTAAATTGCCGGCTGCCTCCTGGAGATCCGCCTCTCGCAGGATGCCTCCCAGACGCAAGGTGGCACCAGTGCAAACTTGGTCTGGTTTAAGAGTGTCAAGTTGGTCCTGAAAACTGACACCCAGAACAGTGGCTTGTGAGTTTTGTTTCCCAGGGAAAAAGCCTGTACAATGGTTCAGGGTCCTGCGGCCTTAAATTGCCGGGTGCCTCCTGGAATTCGGCTACTCGCAGGATGCCTCCCAGACACAAGGTGGCACCAGTTCAAACTTGGTCTTGTTTAAGCGTGCCAAGTGGGTCCTGCAAACTGACACCCAGAACAGTGGCTTGTGAGTTTTGTTTCCCAGGGAAAAAGCCTGTACAGTGGTTCAGGGGCCTGAGGCCTTAAATTGCCGGGTGCCTCCTGGAGATCCGCCTCTCACAGGATGCCTCCCAGGCGCAACATGACACCAGTGCACACTTGGTCTGGTTTAAGAGTGCCAAGTGGGTCCTGAAAACTGACACCCAGAACAGTGGCTTGTGAGTTTTGTTTCCCAGGGAAAAAGCCTGTACAATGGTTCAGGGTCCTGCAGCCTTAAATTGCCGGGTGTCTACTGAAATTGCGCCTCTCACAGGATGCCTCCCAGACGCAAGGTGGCACCAGTGCCAACTTGGTCTGCTTTGAGAGTGTCAAGTGGGTCCTGAAAACTGATACCCAGAACAGTGGCTTGTGAGTTTTGTTTCCCAGGGAAAAAGCCTGTACAATGGTTCAGGGGCTTGAGGCCTTAAATTGCCCAGTGCCTCCTGGAGATCCGCCTCTCACAAAATGCCTCCCAGGCGCAACATGACACCAGTGCCAACTTGGTCTGGTTTAAGAGTGCCAAGTGGGTCCGGGAAACTGACACCCAGAACAGAGCCTTGTGAGTTTTGTTTCCCAGGGAAAAAGACTGTACAATGGTTCAGGGGCCTGCGGCCTTAAATTGCCGGGTGCCTCCTGGAATTCGGCGTCTTGCAGGATGCCTCCCAGACGCAAGGTGGCACCAGTGCCAACTTGGTCTGGTTTGAGAGTGCCAAGTGGGTCCTGCAAACTGACACCCAGAACAGTGGCTTGTGAGTTTTGTTTCCCAGGGAAAAAGCCTGTACAATGGTTCAGGGTCCTGCGGCCTTAAATTGCCGGGTGAATCCTGGAATTCCGCATCTCGCCAGATGTTTCCGAGACGCTAAGCAACACCTGTGCCAACTTGGTCTGGTTTAAGAGTGCCAAGTGGGTCCGGGAAACTGGCACCCAGAACAGTGGCTTGTGAGTTTTGTTTCCCAGGGAAAAAGCCTGTAAAATGGTTCAGGGGCCTGCGGCCTTAAATTGCCCGGAGCCACATGGACATCCGCCTCTCGCAGGATGCCTCCCAGACGCAAGGTGGCACCAGTGCCAACTTGGTCTGGTTTGAGAGTGTCAAGTGGGTCCTGAAAACTGACACCCAGAACAGTGGCTTGTGAGTTTTGTTTCCCAGGGAAAAAGCCTGTACAATGGTTCAGGGGCCTGAGGCCTTAAATTGCCGGGTGCCTCCTGGAATTGCGCCTCTCGCAGGATGCCTCCCAGACGCAAGGTGGCACCAGTGCCAACTTGGTCTGGTTTGAGAGTGTCAAGTGGGTCCTGAAAACTGACAGCCAGAACAGTAGCTTTGTGAGTTTTGTTTCCCAGGGAAAAAGCCTGTACAATGGTTCAGGGTCCTACGGACTTAAATTGCCGGCTGCCTCCTGGAGATCCGCCTCTCGCAGGATGCCTCCCAGACACAAGGTGGCACCAGTGCAAACTTGGTCTGGTTTAAGAGTGCCAAGTGGGTCCTGAAAACTGACACCCAGAACAGTGGCTTGTGAGTTTTGTTTGCCAGGGAAAAAGCCTGTACAATGGTTCAGGGTCCTGCGGACTTAAAATGCCAGGTGCCTCCTGGAATTGCGCCTCTCGCAGGATGCCTCCCAGACGCAAGGTGGCACCATTGCCAACTTGGTCTGCTTTGAGAGTGTCAAGTTGGTCCTGCAAACTGACACCCAGAACAGTGGCTTGTGAGTTTTGTTTCCCAGGGAAAAAGCCTGTACAATGGTTCAGGGTCCTGCGGCCTTAAATTGCCGGGTGCCTCCTGGAATTCGGCTACTCGCAGGATGCCTCCCAGACGCAAGGTGGCACCAGTTCAAACTTGGTCTTGTTTAAGCGTGCCAAGTGGGTCCTGCAAACTGACACCCAGAACAGTGGCTTGTGAGTTTTGTTTCCCAGGGAAAAAGCCTGTACAGTGGTTCAGGGGCCTGAGGCCTTAAATTGCCGGGTGCCTCCTGGAGATCCGCCTCTCACAGGATGCCTCCCAGGCGCAAGATGACACCAGTGCACACTTGGTCTGGTTTAAGAGTGCCAAGTGGGTCCTGAAAACTGACACCCAGAACAGTGGCTTGTGAGTTTTGTTTCCCAGGGAAAAAGCCTGTACAATGGTTCAGGGTCCTGCAGCCTTAAATTGCCGGGTGTCTACTGAAATTGCGCCTCTCGCAGGATGCCTCCCAGACGCAAGGTGGCACCAGTGCCAACTTGGTCTGCTTTGAGAGTGTCAAGTGGGTCCTGAAAACTGATACCCAGAACAGTGGCTTGTGAGTTTTGTTTCCCAGGGAAAAAGCCTGTACAATGGTTCAGGGGCTTGAGGCCTTAAATTGACGAGTGCCTCCTGGAGATCCGCCTCTCACAAAATGCCTCCCAGGCGCAACATGACACCAGTGCCAACTTGGTCTGGTTTAAGAGTGCCAAGTGGGTCCGGGAAACTGACACCCAGAACAGAGCCTTGTGAGTTTTGTTTCCCAGGGAAAAAGACTGTACAATGGTTCAGGGTCCTGCGGCCTTAAATTGCCGGGTGCCTCCTGGAATTCGGCGTCTTGCAGGATGCCTCCCAGACGCAAGGTGGCACCAGTGCCAACTTGGTCTGGTTTGAGAGTGCCAAGTGGGTCCTGCAAACTGACACCCAGAACAGTGGCTTGTGAGTTTTGTTTCCCAGGGAAAAAGCCTGTACAATGGTTCAGGGTCCTGCGGCCTTAAATTGCCGGGTGCCTCTTGGAATTGTGCCTCTCGCAGGATGACTCCCAGATGCAAGGTGGCACCAGTGCCAACTTGGTCTGGTTTGAGAGTGCCAAGTGGGTCCTGAAAACTGACACCCAGAACAGTGGCTTGTGAGTTTTGTTTCCCAGGGAAAAAGCCTGTACAATGGTTCAGGGTCCTGCGGCCTTAAATTGCCGGGTGAATCCTGGAATTCCGCATCTCGCCAGATGTTTCCGAGACGCTAAGCAACACCTGTGCCAACTTGGTCTGGTTTAAGAGTGCCAAGTGGGTCCTGAAAACTGGCACCCAGAACAGTGGCTTGTGTGTTTTGTTTCCCAGGGAAAAAGCCTGTAAAATGGTTCAGGGGCCTGCGGCCTTAAATTGCCGGGAGCCACATGGACATCCGCCTCTCGCAGGATGCCTCCCAGACGCAAGGTGGCACCAGTGCCAACTTGGTCTGGTTTGAGAGTGTCAAGTGGGTCCTGAAAACTGACACCCAGAACAGTGGCTTGTGAGTTTTGTTTCCCAGGGAAAAAGCCTGTACAATAGTTCAGGGGACTGAGGCCTTAAATTGCCGGGTGCCTCCTGGAGATCCGCCTCTCACAGGATGCCTCCCAGGCGCAACATGACACCAGTGCCAACTTGGTCTGGTTTGAGAGTGTCAAGTGGGTCCTGAAAACTGACACCCAGAACAGTGGCTTGTGAGTTTTGTTTCCCAGGGAAAAAGCCTGTACAATGGTTCAGGGGCCTGAGGCCTTAAATTGCCGGGTGCCTCCTGGAATTGCGCCTCTCGCAGGATGCCTCCCAGACGCAAGGTGGCACCAGTGCCAACTTGGTCTGGTTTGAGAGTGTCAAGTGGGTCCTGAAAACTGACAGCCAGAACAGTGGCTTTGTGAGTTTTGTTTCCCAGGGAAAAAGCCTGTACAATGGTTCAGGGTCCTACGGACTTAAATTGCCGGCTGCCTCCTGGAGATCCGCCTCTCGCAGGATGCCTCCCAGACGCAAGGTGGCACCAGTGCAAACTTGGTCTGGTTTAAGAGTGCCAAGTGGGTCCTGAAAACTGACACCCAGAACAGTGGCTTGTGAGTTTTGTTTGCCAGGGAAAAAGCCTGTACAATGGTTCAGGGTCCTGCGGACTTAAAATGCCAGGTGCCTCCTGGAATTGCGCCTCTCGCAGGATGCCTCCCAGACGCAAGGTGGCACCATTGCCAACTTGGTCTGCTTTGAGAGTGTCAAGTTGGTCCTGCAAACTGACACCCAGAACAGTGGCTTGTGAGTTTTGTTTCCCAGGGAAAAAGCCTGTACAATGGTTCAGGGTCCTGCGGCCTTAAATTGCCGGGTGCCTCCTGGAATTCGGCTACTCGCAGGATGCCTCCCAGACACAAGGTGGCACCAGTTCAAACTTGGTCTTGTTTAAGCGTGCCAAGTGGGTCCTGCAAACTGACACCCAGAACAGTGGCTTGTGAGTTTTGTTTCCCAGGGAAAAAGCCTGTACAGTGGTTCAGGGGCCTGAGGCCTTAAATTGCCGGGTGCCTCCTGGAGATCCGCCTCTCACAGGATGCCTCCCAGGCGCAACATGACACCAGTGCACACTTGGTCTGGTTTAAGAGTGCCAAGTGGGTCCTGAAAACTGACACCCAGAACAGTGGCTTGTGAGTTTTGTTTCCCAGGGAAAAAGCCTGTACAATGGTTCAGGGTCCTGCAGCCTTAAATTGCCGGGTGTCTACTGAAATTGCGCCTCTCGCAGGATGCCTCCCAGACGCAAGGTGGCACCAGTGCCAACTTGGTCTGCTTTGAGAGTGTCAAGTGGGTCCTGAAAACTGATACCCAGAACAGTGGCTTGTGAGTTTTGTTTCCCAGGGAAAAAGCCTGTAAAATGGTTCAGGGGCTTGAGGCCTTAAATTGACGAGTGCCTCCTGGAGATCCGCCTCTCACAAAATGCCTCCCAGGCGCAACATGACACCAGTGCCAACTTGGTCTGGTTTAAGAGTGCCAAGTGGGTCCGGGAAACTGACACCCAGAACAGAGCCTTGTGAGTTTTGTTTCCCAGGGAAAAAGACTGTACAATGGTTCAGGGGCCTGCGGCCTTAAATTGCCGGGTGCCTCCTGGAATTCGGCGTCTTGCAGGATGCCTCCCAGACGCAAGGTGGCACCAGTTCCAACTTGGTCTGGTTTGAGAGTGCCAAGTGGGTCCTGCAAACTGACACCCAGAACAGTGGCTTGTGAGTTTTGTTTCCCAGGGAAAAAGCCTGTACAATGGTTCAGGGTCCTGCGGCCTTAAATTGCCGGGTGCCTCCCGGAGATCCGCCTCTCGCAGGATGCCTCCCAGGCGCAACATGACACCAGTGCCAACTTGGTCTGGTTTGAGAGTGCCAAGTGGGTCCTGAAAACTGACACCCAGAACAGTGGCTTGTGAGTTTTGTTTCCCAGGGAAAAAGCCTGTACAATGGTTCAGGGTCCTGCGGCCTTAAATTGCCGGGTGAATCCTGGAATTCCGCATCTCGCCAGATGTTTCCGAGACGCTAAGCAACACCTGTGCCAACTTGGTCTGGTTTAAGAGTGCCAAGTGGGTCCTGAAAACTGGCACCCAGAACAGTGGCTTGTGAGTTTTGTTTCCCAGGGAAAAAGCCTGTAAAATGGTTCAGGGGCCTGCGGCCTTAAATTGCCGGGAGCCACATGGACATCCGCCTCTCGCAGGATGCCTCCCAGACGCAAGGTGGCACCAGTGCCAACTTGGTCTGGTTTGAGAGTGTCAAGTGGGTCCTGAAAACTGACACCCAGAACAGTGGCTTGTGAGTTTTGTTTCCCAGGGAAAAAGCCTGTACAATAGTTCAGGGGACTGAGGCCTTAAATTGCCGGGTGCCTCCTGGAGATCCGCCTCTCACAGGATGCCTCCCAGGCGCAACATGACACCAGTGCCAACTTGGTCTAGTTTGAGAGTGCCAAGTGGGTCCTGAAAACTGACACCCAGAACAGTGGCTTGTGAGTTTTGTTTCCCAGGGAAAAAGCCTGTACAATGGTTCAGGGTCCTGCGGCCTTAAATTGCCTGGTGCCTCCTAGAATTCGGCCTCTCGCAGGATGCCTCTCAGACGCAAGGTGGCACCAGTGCCAACTTGGTCTGGTTTAAGAGTGCCAAGTGGGTCCTGAAAACTGACACCCAGAACAGTGGCTTGTGAGTTTTCTTTTCCAGGGAAAAAGCCTGTACAATAGTTCAGGAGACTGAGGCCTTAAATTGCCGGGTGCCTCCTGGAGATCCGCCTCTCACAGGATGCCTCCCAGGCGCAACATGACACCAGTGCCAACTTGGTCTAGTTTGAGAGTGCCAAGTGGGTCCTGAAAACTGACACCCAGAACAGTGGCTTGTGAGTTTTGTTTCCCAGGGAAAAAGCCTGTACAATGGTTCAGGGTCCTGCGGCCTTAAATTGCCGGGTGCCTCCTAGAATTCGGCCTCTCGCAGGATGCCTCTCAGACGCAAGGTGGCACCAGTGCCAACTTGGTCTGGTTTAAGAGTGCCAAGTGGGTCCTGAAAACTGACACCCAGAACAGTGGCTTGTGAGTTTTCTTTTCCAGGGAAAAAGCCTGTAAAATGGTTCAGGGGCCTGAGGCCTTAAATTGCCGGGTGCCTCCCGGAGATCCGCCTCTCGCAGGATGCCATCCCAGGCGCAACATGACACCAGTGCCATTTTGGTCTGGTTTAAGAGTGCCAAGTGGGTCCTGAAAACTGACACCCAGAACAGTGGCTTGTGAGTTTTGTTTCCCAGGGAAAAAGCCTGTAAAATGGTTCAGGGGCCTGAGGCCTTAAATTGCCGGGTGCCTCCTGGAATTGCGCCTCTCGCAGGATGCCTCCCAGACGCAAGGTGGCACAAGTGCCAACTTGGTCTTGTTTGAGATTGTCAAGTGAGTCCTGAAAACTGACACCCAGAACAGTGGCTTGTGAGTTTTGTTTCCCAGGGAAAAAGCCTGTACAATGGTTCAGGGTCCTATGGACTTAAATTGCCGGCTCCCTCCTAGAGATCCGCCTCTCGCAGGATGCCTCCCAGACGCTAGGTGGCACCAGTGCAAACTTGGTCTGGTTTAAGAGTGCCAAGTGGGTCCTGAAAACTGACACCCAGAACAGTGGCTTGTGAGTTTTGTTTGCCAGGGAAAAAGCCTGTAAAATGGTTCAGGGTCCTGCGGCATTAAATTGCCGGGTGCCTCCTGGAATTGCGCCTCTCACAGGATGCCTCTCAGACGCAAGGTGGCCCCAGTGCCAACTTGGTCTGGTTTGAGAGTGCCAGGTGGCTCCTGCAAACTGACACCCAGAACAGTGGCTTGTGAGTTTTCTTTCCCAGGGAAAAAGCCTGTAAAATGGTTCAGCGTCCTGCGGCCTTAAATTGCCGGGTGCCTCCTGGAGATCCGCCTCTCACAGGATGCCTCCAAGGCGCAACCAGACACCTGTGCCAACTTGGTCTGGTTTGAGAGTGCCAAGTGGGTCCTGAAAACTGACACCCAGAACAGTGGCTTGTGAGTTTTGTTTCCCAGGGAAAAAGCCTGTACAATGGTTCAGGGGCCTGAAGCCTTAAATTGCCGGGTGCCTCCTGGAATTCGGCTACTCGCAGGATGCCTCCCAGACACAAGGTGGCACCAGTTCCAACTTGGTCTTGTTTAAGAGTGCCAAGTGGGTCCTGCAAACTGACACCCAGAACAGTGGCTTGTGAGTTTTGTTTTCCAGGGAAAAAGCCTGTACTATGGTTCAGGGTCCTGCGGCCTTAAATTGCCGGGTGCCTCCTGGAATTTGGCCTCTCGCAGGATGCCTCCCAGACACAAGGTGGCACCAGTTCAAACTTGGTCTTGTTTAAGCGTGCCAAGTGGGTCCTGCAAACTGACACCCAGAACAGTGGCTTGTGAGTTTTGTTTCCCAGGGAAAAAGCCTGTACAATGGTTCAGGGTCCTGCGGCCTTAAATTGCCGGGTGAATCCTGGAATTCCGCATCTCACAGGATGCCTCCCAGGCGCAACATGACACCAGTGCACACTTGGTCTGGTTTAAGAGTGCCAAGTGGCTCCTGAAAACTGACACCCAGAACAGTGGCTTGTGAGTTTTGTTTCCCAGGGAAAAAGCCTGTACAATGGTTCAGGGTCCTGCAGCCTTAAATTGCCCGGTGTCTACTGAAATTGCGCCTCTCGCAGGATGCCTCCCAGACGCAAGGTGGCACCAGTGCCAACTTGGTCTGCTTTGAGAGTGTCAAGTGGGTCCTGAAAACTGACACCCAGAACAGTGGCTTGTGAGTTTTGTTTCCCAGGGAAAAAGCCTGTACAATGGTTCAGGGGCTTGAGGCCTTAAATTGCCGAGTGCATTCTGGAGATCCGCCTCTCACAAAATGCCTCCCAGGCGCAACATGACACCAGTGCCAACTTGGTCTGGTTTAAGAGTGCCAAGTGGGTCCGGGAAACTGACACCCAGAACAGAGCCTTGTGAGTTTTGTTTCCCAGGGAAAAAGACTGTACAATGGTTCAGGGGCCTGCGGCCTTAAATTGCCGGGTGCCTCCTGGAATTCGGCGTCTTGCAGGATGCCTCCCAGACGCAAGGTGGCACCAGTGCCAACTTGGTCTGGTTTGAGAGTGCCAAGTGGGTCCTGCAAACTGACACCCAGAACAGTGGCTTGTGAGTTTTGTTTCCCAGGGAAAAAGCCTGTACAATGGTTCAGGGTCCTGCGGCCTTAAATTGCCGGGTGCCTCTTGGAATTGTGCCTCTCGCAGGATGACTCCCAGATGCAAGGTGGCACCAGTGCCAACTTGGTCTGGTTTGAGAGTGCCAAGTGGGTCCTGAAAACTGACACCCAGAACAGTGGCTTGTGAGTTTTGTTTCCCAGGGAAAATACCTGTACAATGGTTCAGGGTCCTGCGGCCTTAAATTGCCGGGTGAATCCTGGAATTCCGCATCTCGCCAGATGTTTCCGAGACGCTAAGCAACACCTGTGCCAACTTGGTCTGGTTTAACAGTGCCAAGTGGGTCCGGGAAACTGGCACCCAGAACAGTGGCTTGTGAGTTTTGTTTCCCAGGGAAAAAGCCTGTAAAATGGTTCAGGGGCCTGCGGCCTTAAATTGCCGGGAGCCACATGGACATCCGCCTCTCGCAGGATGCCTCCCAGACGCAAGGTGGCACCAGTGCCAACTTGGTCTGGTTTGAGAGTGTCAAGTGGGTCCTGAAAACTGACACCCAGAACAGTGGCTTGTGAGTTTTGTTTCCCAGGGAAAAAGCCTGTACAATAGTTCAGGGGACTGAGGCCTTAAATTGCCGGGTGCCTCCTGGAGATCCGCCTCTCACAGGATGCCTCCCAGGCGCAACATGACACCAGTGCCAACTTGGTCTAGTTTGAGAGTGCCAAGTGGGTCCTGAAAACTGACACCCAGAACAGTGGCTTGTGAGTTTTGTTTCCCAGGGAAAAAGCCTGTACAATGGTTCAGGGTCCTGCGGCCTTAAATTGCCTGGTGCCTCCTAGAATTCGGCCTCTCGCAGGATGCCTCTCAGACGCAAGGGGGCACCAGTGCCAACTTGGTCTGGTTTAAGAGTGCCAAGTGGGTCCTGAAAACTGACACCCAGAACAGTGGCTTGTGAGTTTTCTTTTCCAGGGAAAAAGCCTGTACAATAGTTCAGGAGACTGAGGCCTTAAATTGCCGGGTGCCTCCTGGAGATCCGCCTCTCACAGGATGCCTCCCAGGCGCAACATGACACCAGTGCCAACTTGGTCTAGTTTGAGAGTGCCAAGTGGGTCCTGAAAACTGACACCCAGAACAGTGGCTTGTGAGTTTTGTTTCCCAGGGAAAAAGCCTGTACAATGGTTCAGGGTCCTGCGGCCTTAAATTGCCGGGTGCCTCCTAGAATTCGGCCTCTCGCAGGATGCCTCTCAGACGCAAGGTGGCACCAGTGCCAACTTGGTCTGGTTTGAGTGTGCCAAGTGGGTCCTGAAAACTGACATCCAGAACAGTGGCTTGTGAGTTTTCTTTTCCAGGGAAAAAGCCTGTAAAATGGTTCAGGGGCCTGAGGCCTTAAATTGCCGGGTGCCTCCCGGAGATCCGCCTCTCGCAGGATGCCTCCCAGGCGCAACATGACACCAGTGCCATTTTGGTCTGGTTTGAGAGTGCCAAGTGGGTCCTGAAAACTGACACCCAGAACAGTGGCTTGTGAGTTTTGTTTCCCAGGGAAAAAGCCTGTACAATGGTTCAGGGTCCTGCGGCCTTAAATTTCCGGGTGCCTCCTAGAATTCGGCCTCTCGCAGGATGCCTCCCAGACGCAAGGTGGCACCAGTTCCAACTTGGTCTGGTTTAAGAGTGCCAAGTGGGTCCTGAAAACTGACACCCAGAACAGTGGCTTGTGAGTTTTGTTTCCCAGGGAAAAAGCCTGTAAAATGGTTCAGGGGCCTGAGGCCTTAAATTGCCGGGTGCCTCCTGGAATTGCGCCTCTCGCAGGATGCCTCCCAGACGCAAGGTGGCACCAGTGCCAACTTGGTCTTGTTTGAGAGTGTCAAGTGGGTCCTGAAAACTGACACCCAGAACAGTGGCTTGTGAGTTTTGTTTCCCAGGGAAAAAGCCTGTACAACGGTTCAGGGTCCTATGGACTTAAATTGCCGGCTCCCTCCTGGAGATCCGCCTCTCGCAGGATGCCTCCCAGACGCAAGGTGGCACCAGTGCAAACTTGGTCTGGTTTAAGAGTGCCAAGTGGGTCCTGAAAACTGACACCCAGAACAGTGGCTTGTGAGTTTTGTTTGCCAGGGAAAAAGCCTGTACAATGGTTCAGGGTCCTGCGGCCTTAAATTGCCGGGTGCCTCCTGGAATTGCGCCTCTCACAGGATGCCTCCCAGACGCAAGGTGGCCCCAGTGCCAACTTGGTCTGGTTTGAGAGTGCCAGGTGGCTCCTGCAAACTGACACCCAGAACAGTGGCTTGTGAGTTTTCTTTCCCAGGGAAAAAGCCTGTAAAATGGTTCAGCGTCCTGCGGCCTTAAATTGCCGGGTGCCTCCTGGAGATCCGCCTCTCACAGGATGCCTCCCAGACGCAAGGTGGCACCAGTGCAAACTTGGTCTCGTTTAAGAGTGCCAAGTGGGTCCTGAAAACTGACACCCAGAACAGTGGCTTGTGAGTTTTCTTTCCCAGGGAAAAAGCCTGTAAAATGGTTCAGGGGCCTGAGGCCTTAAATTGCCGGGTGCCTCCTTGAATTGCGCCTCTCGCAGAATGCCTCCCAGACGCTAAGCAACACCAGTGCCAAGTTGGTCTGATTTAAGAGTGCCAAGTGGGTCCTGAAAACTGACATCCAGAACAGTGGCTTGTGAGTTTTGTTTCCCAGGGAAAAAGCCTGTACAATGGTTCAGGGTCCTGCGGCCTTAAATTTCCGGGTGCCTCCTAGAATTCGGCCTCTCGCAGGATGCCTCCCAGACGCAAGGTGGCACCAGTTCCAACTTGGTCTGGTTTAAGAGTGCCAAGTGGGTCCTGAAAACTGACACCCAGAACAGTGGCTTGTGAGTTTTGTTTCCCAGGGAAAAAGCCTGTAAAATGGTTCAGGGGCCTGAAGCCTTAAATTGCCGAGTGCCTCCTGGAATTCGGCTACTCGCAGGATGCCTCCCAGACACAAGGTGGCACCAGTTCCAACTTGGTCTTGTTTAAGAGTGCCAAGTGGGTCCTGCAAACTGACACCCAGAACAGTGGCTTGTGAGTTTTGTTTTCCAGGGAAAAAGCCTGTACAGTGGTTCAGGGGCCTGAGGCCTTAAATTGCCGGGTGCCTCCTGGAATTTGGCCTCTCGCAGGATGCCTCCCAGACACAAGGTGGCACCAGTTCAAACTTGGTCTTGTTTAAGCGTGCCAAGTGGGTCCTGCAAACTGACACCCAGAACAGTGGCTTGTGAGTTTTGTTTCCCAGGGAAAAAGCCTGTACAGTGGTTCAGGGGCCTGAGGCCTTAAATTGCCGGGTGCCTCCTGGCGATCCGCCTCTCACAGGATGCCTCCCAGGCGCAAGATGACACCAGTGCACACTTGGTCTGGTTTAAGAGTGCCAAGTGGGTCCTGAAAACTGACACCCAGAACAGTGGCTTGTGAGTTTTGTTTCCCAGGGAAAAAGCCTGTACAATGGTTCAGGGTCCTGCAGCCTTAAATTGCCGGGTGTCTACTGAAATTGCGCCTCTCGCAGGATGCCTCCCAGACGCAAGGTGGCACCAGTGCCAACTTGGTCTGCTTTGAGAGTGTCAAGTGGGTCCTAAAAACTGACACCCAGAACAGTGGCTTGTGAGTTTTCTTTCCCAGGGAAAAAGCCTGTACAATGGTTCAGGGGCTTGAGGCCTTAAATTGACGAGTGCCTTCTGGAGATCCGCCTCTCACAAAATGCCTCCCAGGCGCAACATGACACCAGTGCCAACTTGGTCTGGTTTAAGAGTGCCAAGTGGGTCCGGGAAACTGACACCCAGAACAGAGCCTTGTGAGTTTTGTTTCCCAGGGAAAAAGCCTGTACAATGGTTCAGGGGCCTGCAGCCTTAAATTGCCGGGTGCCTCCTGGAATTCGGCGTCTTGCAGGATGCCTCCCAGACGCAAGGTGGCACCAGTGCCAACTTGGTCTGGTTTGAGAGTGCCAAGTGGGTCCTGAAAACTGACACCCAGAACAGTGGCTTGTGAGTTTTGTTTCCCAGGGAAAAAGCCTGTACAATGGTTCAGGGTCCTGCGGCCGTAAATTGCCGGGTGAATCCTGGAATTCCGCATCTCGCCAGATGTTTCCCAGACGCTAAGCAACACCAGTGCCAACATGGTCTGGTTTAAGAGTGCCAACTGGGTCCGGGAAACTGGCACCCAGAACAGTGGCTTGTGAGTTTTGTTTCCCAGGGAAAAAGCCTGTACAATGGTTCAGGGTCCTACGGCCTTAAATTGCCGGGTGCCTCCTAGAATTCGGCCTCTCGCAGGATGCCTCCCAGACGCAAGGTGGCACCAGTGCCAACTTGGTCTGGTTTGAGAGTGTCAAGTGGGTCCTGAAAACTGACACCCAGAACAGTGGCTTGTGAGTTTTGTTTCCCAGGGAAAAAGCCTGTAGAATGGTTTTGGGTGCTGCGGTCTTAAATTGCCAGGTGCCTCCTGGAATTCCGCCTCTCGCAGGATGCCTCCCAGATGCAAGGTGGCACCAGTGCCAACTTGGTCTGGTTTGAGAGTGTAAGGTGGGTCCTGAAAACTGACACCCAGAACAGTGGCTTGTGAGTTTTGTTTCCCAGGGAAAAAGCCTGTACAATAGTTCAGGGGACTGAGGCCTTAAATTGCCGGGTGCCTCCCGGAGATCCGCCTCTCACAGGATGCCTCCCAGGCGCAACATGACACCAGTGCCAACTTGGTCTGGTTTGAGAGTGCCAAGTGGGTCCTGAAAACTGACACCCAGAACAGTGGCTTGTGAGTTTTGTTTCCCAGGGAAAAAGCCTGTACCATGGTTCAGGGTCCTGCGGCCTTAAATTGCCGGGTGCGTCCTAGAATTCGGCCTCTCGCAGGATGCCTCCCAGACACAAGGTGGCACCAGTGCCAACTTGGTCTGGTTTAAGAGTGCCAAGTGGGTCCTGAAAACTGACACCCAGAACAGAGGCTTGTGAGTTTTCTTTCCCAGGGAAAAAGCCTGTAAAATGGTTCAGGGGCCTTAGGCCTTAAATTGCCGGGTGCCTCCCGGAGATCCGCCTCTCGCAGGATGCCTCCCAGGCGCAACATGACACCAGTGCCAACTTGGTCTGGTTTGAGAGTGCCAAGTGGGTCCTGAAAACTGACACCCAGAACAGTGGCTTGTGAGTTTTGTTTCCCAGGGAAAAAGCCTGTACAATGGTTCAGGGTCCTGCGGCCTTAAATTTCCGGGTGCCTCCTAGAATTCGGCCTCTCGCAGGATGCCTCCCAGACGCAAGGTGGCACCAGTTCCAACTTGGTCTGGTTTAAGAGTGCCAAGTGGGTCCTGAAAACTGACACCCAGAACAGTGGCTTGTGAGTTTTGTTTCCCAGGGAAAAAGCCTGTAAAATGGTTCAGGGGCCTGAGGCCTTAAATTGCCGGGTGCCTCCTGGAATTGCGCCTCTCGCAGGATGCCTCCCAGACGCAAGGTGGCACCAGTGCCAACTTGGTCTTGTTTGAGAGTGTCAAGTGGGTCCTGAAAACTGACACCCAGAACAGTGGCTTGTGAGTTTTGTTTCCCAGGGAAAAAGCCTGTACAACGGTTCAGGGTCCTATGGACTTAAATTGCCGGCTCCCTCCTGGAGATCCGCCTCTCGCAGGATGCCTCCCAGACGCAAGGTGGCACCAGTGCAAACTTGGTCTGGTTTAAGAGTGCCAAGTGGGTCCTGAAAACTGACACCCAGAACAGTGGCTTGTGAGTTTTGTTTGCCAGGGAAAAAGCCTGTACAATGGTTCAGGGTCCTGCGGCCTTAAATTGCCGGGTGCCTCCTGGAATTGCGCCTCTCACAGGATGCCTCCCAGACGCAAGGTGGCCCCAGTGCCAACTTGGTCTGGTTTGAGAGTGCCAGGTGGCTCCTGCAAACTGACACCCAGAACAGTGGCTTGTGAGTTTTCTTTCCCAGGGAAAAAGCCTGTAAAATGGTTCAGCGTCCTGCGGCCTTAAATTGCCGGGTGCCTCCTGGAGATCCGCCTCTCACAGGATGCCTCCCAGACGCAAGGTGGCACCAGTGCAAACTTGGTCTCGTTTAAGAGTGCCAAGTGGGTCCTGAAAACTGACACCCAGAACAGTGGCTTGTGAGTTTTCTTTCCCAGGGAAAAAGCCTGTAAAATGGTTCAGGGGCCTGAGGCCTTAAATTGCCGGGTGCCTCCTTGAATTGCGCCTCTCGCAGAATGCCTCCCAGACGCTAAGCAACACCAGTGCCAAGTTGGTCTGATTTAAGAGTGCCAAGTGGGTCCTGAAAACTGACATCCAGAACAGTGGCTTGTGAGTTTTGTTTCCCAGGGAAAAAGCCTGTACAATGGTTCAGGGTCCTGCGGCCTTAAATTTCCGGGTGCCTCCTAGAATTCGGCCTCTCGCAGGATGCCTCCCAGACGCAAGGTGGCACCAGTTCCAACTTGGTCTGGTTTAAGAGTGCCAAGTGGGTCCTGAAAACTGACACCCAGAACAGTGGCTTGTGAGTTTTGTTTCCCAGGGAAAAAGCCTGTAAAATGGTTCAGGGGCCTGAAGCCTTAAATTGCCGAGTGCCTCCTGGAATTCGGCTACTCGCAGGATGCCTCCCAGACACAAGGTGGCACCAGTTCCAACTTGGTCTTGTTTAAGAGTGCCAAGTGGGTCCTGCAAACTGACACCCAGAACAGTGGCTTGTGAGTTTTGTTTTCCAGGGAAAAAGCCTGTACAGTGGTTCAGGGGCCTGAGGCCTTAAATTGCCGGGTGCCTCCTGGAATTTGGCCTCTCGCAGGATGCCTCCCAGACACAAGGTGGCACCAGTTCAAACTTGGTCTTGTTTAAGCGTGCCAAGTGGGTCCTGCAAACTGACACCCAGAACAGTGGCTTGTGAGTTTTGTTTCCCAGGGAAAAAGCCTGTACAGTGGTTCAGGGGCCTGAGGCCTTAAATTGCCGGGTGCCTCCTGGCGATCCGCCTCTCACAGGATGCCTCCCAGGCGCAAGATGACACCAGTGCACACTTGGTCTGGTTTAAGAGTGCCAAGTGGGTCCTGAAAACTGACACCCAGAACAGTGGCTTGTGAGTTTTGTTTCCCAGGGAAAAAGCCTGTACAATGGTTCAGGGTCCTGCAGCCTTAAATTGCCGGGTGTCTACTGAAATTGCGCCTCTCGCAGGATGCCTCCCAGACGCAAGGTGGCACCAGTGCCAACTTGGTCTGCTTTGAGAGTGTCAAGTGGGTCCTAAAAACTGACACCCAGAACAGTGGCTTGTGAGTTTTCTTTCCCAGGGAAAAAGCCTGTACAATGGTTCAGGGGCTTGAGGCCTTAAATTGACGAGTGCCTTCTGGAGATCCGCCTCTCACAAAATGCCTCCCAGGCGCAACATGACACCAGTGCCAACTTGGTCTGGTTTAAGAGTGCCAAGTGGGTCCGGGAAACTGACACCCAGAACAGAGCCTTGTGAGTTTTGTTTCCCAGGGAAAAAGCCTGTACAATGGTTCAGGGGCCTGCAGCCTTAAATTGCCGGGTGCCTCCTGGAATTCGGCGTCTTGCAGGATGCCTCCCAGACGCAAGGTGGCACCAGTGCCAACTTGGTCTGGTTTGAGAGTGCCAAGTGGGTCCTGAAAACTGACACCCAGAACAGTGGCTTGTGAGTTTTGTTTCCCAGGGAAAAAGCCTGTACAATGGTTCAGGGTCCTGCGGCCGTAAATTGCCGGGTGAATCCTGGAATTCCGCATCTCGCCAGATGTTTCCCAGACGCTAAGCAACACCAGTGCCAACATGGTCTGGTTTAAGAGTGCCAACTGGGTCCGGGAAACTGGCACCCAGAACAGTGGCTTGTGAGTTTTGTTTCCCAGGGAAAAAGCCTGTACAATGGTTCAGGGTCCTACGGCCTTAAATTGCCGGGTGCCTCCTAGAATTCGGCCTCTCGCAGGATGCCTCCCAGACGCAAGGTGGCACCAGTGCCAACTTGGTCTGGTTTGAGAGTGTCAAGTGGGTCCTGAAAACTGACACCCAGAACAGTGGCTTGTGAGTTTTGTTTCCCAGGGAAAAAGCCTGTAGAATGGTTTTGGGTGCTGCGGTCTTAAATTGCCAGGTGCCTCCTGGAATTCCGCCTCTCGCAGGATGCCTCCCAGATGCAAGGTGGCACCAGTGCCAACTTGGTCTGGTTTGAGAGTGTAAGGTGGGTCCTGAAAACTGACACCCAGAACAGTGGCTTGTGAGTTTTGTTTCCCAGGGAAAAAGCCTGTACAATAGTTCAGGGGACTGAGGCCTTAAATTGCCGGGTGCCTCCCGGAGATCCGCCTCTCACAGGATGCCTCCCAGGCGCAACATGACACCAGTGCCAACTTGGTCTGGTTTGAGAGTGCCAAGTGGGTCCTGAAAACTGACACCCAGAACAGTGGCTTGTGAGTTTTGTTTCCCAGGGAAAAAGCCTGTACCATGGTTCAGGGTCCTGCGGCCTTAAATTGCCGGGTGCGTCCTAGAATTCGGCCTCTCGCAGGATGCCTCCCAGACACAAGGTGGCACCAGTGCCAACTTGGTCTGGTTTAAGAGTGCCAAGTGGGTCCTGAAAACTGACACCCAGAACAGAGGCTTGTGAGTTTTCTTTCCCAGGGAAAAAGCCTGTAAAATGGTTCAGGGGCCTTAGGCCTTAAATTGCCGGGTGCCTCCCGGAGATCCGCCTCTCGCAGGATGCCTCCCAGGCGCAACATGACACCAGTGCCAACTTGGTCTGGTTTGAGAGTGCCAAGTGGGTCCTGAAAACTGACACCCAGAACAGTGGCTTGTGAGTTTTGTTTCCCAGGGAAAAAGCCTGTACAATGGTTCAGGGTCCTGCGGCCTTAAATTTCCGGGTGCCTCCTAGAATTCGGCCTCTCGCAGGATGCCTCCCAGACGCAAGGTGGCACCAGTTCCAACTTGGTCTGGTTTAAGAGTGCCAAGTGGGTCCTGAAAACTGACACCCAGAACAGTGGCTTGTGAGTTTTGTTTCCCAGGGAAAAAGCCTGTAAAATGGTTCAGGGGCCTGAGGCCTTAAATTGCCGGGTGCCTCCTGGAATTGCGCCTCTCGCAGGATGCCTCCCAGACGCAAGGTGGCACCAGTGCCAACTTGGTCTTGTTTGAGAGTGTCAAGTGGGTCCTGAAAACTGACACCCAGAACAGTGGCTTGTGAGTTTTGTTTCCCAGGGAAAAAGCCTGTACAACGGTTCAGGGTCCTATGGACTTAAATTGCCGGCTCCCTCCTGGAGATCCGCCTCTCGCAGGATGCCTCCCAGACGCAAGGTGGCACCAGTGCAAACTTGGTCTGGTTTAAGAGTGCCAAGTGGGTCCTGAAAACTGACACCCAGAACAGTGGCTTGTGAGTTTTGTTTGCCAGGGAAAAAGCCTGTACAATGGTTCAGGGTCCTGCGGCCTTAAATTGCCGGGTGCCTCCTGGAATTGCGCCTCTCACAGGATGCCTCCCAGACGCAAGGTGGCCCCAGTGCCAACTTGGTCTGGTTTGAGAGTGCCAGGTGGCTCCTGCAAACTGACACCCAGAACAGTGGCTTGTGAGTTTTCTTTCCCAGGGAAAAAGCCTGTAAAATGGTTCAGCGTCCTGCGGCCTTAAATTGCCGGGTGCCTCCTGGAGATCCGCCTCTCACAGGATGCCTCCCAGACGCAAGGTGGCACCAGTGCAAACTTGGTCTCGTTTAAGAGTGCCAAGTGGGTCCTGAAAACTGACACCCAGAACAGTGGCTTGTGAGTTTTCTTTCCCAGGGAAAAAGCCTGTAAAATGGTTCAGGGGCCTGAGGCCTTAAATTGCCGGGTGCCTCCTTGAATTGCGCCTCTCGCAGAATGCCTCCCAGACGCTAAGCAACACCAGTGCCAAGTTGGTCTGATTTAAGAGTGCCAAGTGGGTCCTGAAAACTGACATCCAGAACAGTGGCTTGTGAGTTTTGTTTCCCAGGGAAAAAGCCTGTACAATGGTTCAGGGTCCTGCGGCCTTAAATTTCCGGGTGCCTCCTAGAATTCGGCCTCTCGCAGGATGCCTCCCAGACGCAAGGTGGCACCAGTTCCAACTTGGTCTGGTTTAAGAGTGCCAAGTGGGTCCTGAAAACTGACACCCAGAACAGTGGCTTGTGAGTTTTGTTTCCCAGGGAAAAAGCCTGTAAAATGGTTCAGGGGCCTGAAGCCTTAAATTGCCGAGTGCCTCCTGGAATTCGGCTACTCGCAGGATGCCTCCCAGACACAAGGTGGCACCAGTTCCAACTTGGTCTTGTTTAAGAGTGCCAAGTGGGTCCTGCAAACTGACACCCAGAACAGTGGCTTGTGAGTTTTGTTTTCCAGGGAAAAAGCCTGTACAGTGGTTCAGGGGCCTGAGGCCTTAAATTGCCGGGTGCCTCCTGGAATTTGGCCTCTCGCAGGATGCCTCCCAGACACAAGATGGCACCAGTTCAAACTTGGTCTTGTTTAAGCGTGCCAAGTGGGTCCTGCAAACTGACACCCAGAACAGTGGCTTGTGAGTTTTGTTTCCCAGGGAAAAAGCCTGTACAGTGGTTCAGGGGCCTGAGGCCTTAAATTGCCGGGTGCCTCCTGGCGATCCGCCTCTCACAGGATGCCTCCCAGGCGCAACATGACACCAGTGCACACTTGGTCTGGTTTAAGAGTGCCAAGTGGGTCCTGAAAACTGACACCCAGAACAGTGGCTTGTGAGTTTTGTTTCCCAGGGAAAAAGCCTGTACAATGGTTCAGGGTCCTGCAGCCTTAAATTGCCGGGTGTCTACTGAAATTGCGCCTCTCGCAGGATGCCTCCCAGACGCAAGGTGGCACCAGTGCCAACTTGGTCTGCTTTGAGAGTGTCAAGTGGGTCCTAAAAACTGACACCCAGAACAGTGGCTTGTGAGTTTTCTTTCCCAGGGAAAAAGCCTGTACAATGGTTCAGGGGCTTGAGGCCTTAAATTGACGAGTGCCTTCTGGAGATCCGCCTCTCACAAAATGCCTCCCAGGCGCAACATGACACCAGTGCCAACTTGGTCTGGTTTAAGAGTGCCAAGTGGGTCCGGGAAACTGACACCCAGAACAGAGCCTTGTGAGTTTTGTTTCCCAGGGAAAAAGCCTGTACAATGGTTCAGGGGCCTGGAGCCTTAAATTGCCGGGTGCCTCCTGGAATTCGGCGTCTTGCAGGATGCCTCCCAGACGCAAGGTGGCACCAGTGCCAACTTGGTCTGGTTTGAGAGTGCCAAGTGGGTCCTGAAAACTGACACCCAGAACAGTGGCTTGTGAGTTTTGTTTCCCAGGGAAAAAGCCTGTACAATGGTTCAGGGTCCTGCGGCCGTAAATTGCCGGGTGAATCCTGGAATTCCGCATCTCGCCAGATGTTTCCCAGACGCTAAGCAACACCAGTGCCAACATGGTCTGGTTTAAGAGTGCCAACTGGGTCCGGGAAACTGGCACCCAGAACAGTGGCTTGTGAGTTTTGTTTCCCAGGGAAAAAGCCTGTACAATGGTTCAGGGTCCTACGGCCTTAAATTGCCGGGTGCCTCCTAGAATTCGGCCTCTCGCAGGATGCCTCCCAGACGCAAGGTGGCACCAGTGCCAACTTGGTCTGGTTTGAGAGTGTCAAGTGGGTCCTGAAAACTGACACCCAGAACAGTGGCTTGTGAGTTTTGTTTCCCAGGGAAAAAGCCTGTAGAATGGTTTTGGGTGCTGCGGTCTTAAATTGCCAGGTGCCTCCTGGAATTCCGCCTCTCGCAGGATGCCTCCCAGATGCAAGGTGGCACCAGTGCCAACTTGGTCTGGTTTGAGAGTGTAAGGTGGGTCCTGAAAACTGACACCCAGAACAGTGGCTTGTGAGTTTTGTTTCCCAGGGAAAAAGCCTGTACAATAGTTCAGGGGACTGAGGCCTTAAATTGCCGGGTGCCTCCCGGAGATCCGCCTCTCACAGGATGCCTCCCAGGCGCAACATGACACCAGTGCCAACTTGGTCTGGTTTGAGAGTGCCAAGTGGGTCCTGAAAACTGACACCCAGAACAGTGGCTTGTGAGTTTTGTTTCCCAGGGAAAAAGCCTGTACCATGGTTCAGGGTCCTGCGGCCTTAAATTGCCGGGTGCGTCCTAGAATTCGGCCTCTCGCAGGATGCCTCCCAGACGCAAGGTGGCACCAGTGCCAACTTGGTCTGGTTTAAGAGTGCCAAGTGGGTCCTGAAAACTGACACCCAGAACAGAGGCTTGTGAGTTTTCTTTCCCAGGGAAAAAGCCTGTAAAATGGTTCAGGGGCCTTAGGCCTTAAATTGCCGGGTGCCTCCCGGAGATCCGCCTCTCGCAGGATGCCTCCCAGGCGCAACATGACACCAGTGCCAACTTGGTCTGGTTTGAGAGTGCCAAGTGGGTCCTGAAAACTGACACCCAGAACAGTGGCTTGTGAGTTTTGTTTCCCAGGGAAAAAGCCTGTACAATGGTTCAGGGTCCTGCGGCCTTAAATTTCCGGGTGCCTCCTAGAATTCGGCCTCTCGCAGGATGCCTCCCAGACGCAAGGTGGCACCAGTTCCAACTTGGTCTGGTTTAAGAGTGCCAAGTGGGTCCTGAAAACTGACACCCAGAACAGTGGCTTGTGAGTTTTGTTTCCCAGGGAAAAAGCCTGTAAAATGGTTCAGGGGCCTGAGGCCTTAAATTGCCGGGTGCCTCCTGGAATTGCGCCTCTCGCAGGATGCCTCCCAGACGCAAGGTGGCACCAGTGCCAACTTGGTCTTGTTTGAGAGTGTCAAGTGGGTCCTGAAAACTGACACCCAGAACAGTGGCTTGTGAGTTTTGTTTCCCAGGGAAAAAGCCTGTACAATGGTTCAGGGTCCTATGGACTTAAATTGCCGGCTCCCTCCTGGAGATCCGCCTCTCGCAGGATGCCTCCCAGACGCAAGGTGGCACCAGTGCAAACTTGGTCTGGTTTAAGAGTGCCAAGTGGGTCCTGAAAACTGACACCCAGAACAGTGGCTTGTGAGTTTTGTTTGCCAGGGAAAAAGCCTGTACAATGGTTCAGGGTCCTGCGGCCTTAAATTGCCGGGTGCCTCCTGGAATTGCGCCTCTCACAGGATGCCTCCCAGACGCAAGGTGGCCCCAGTGCCAACTTGGTCTGGTTTGAGAGTGCCAGGTGGCTCCTGCAAACTGACACCCAGAACAGTGGCTTGTGAGTTTTCTTTCCCAGGGAAAAAGCCTGTAAAATGGTTCAGCGTCCTGCGGCCTTAAATTGCCGGGTGCCTCCTGGAGATCCGCCTCTCACAGGATGCCTCCCAGACGCAAGGTGGCACCAGTGCAAACTTGGTCTCGTTTAAGAGTGCCAAGTGGGTCCTGAAAACTGACACCCAGAACAGTGGCTTGTGAGTTTTCTTTCCCAGGGAAAAAGCCTGTAAAATGGTTCAGGGGCCTGAGGCCTTAAATTGCCGGGTGCCTCCTTGAATTGCGCCTCTCGCAGAATGCCTCCCAGACGCTAAGCAACACCAGTGCCAAGTTGGTCTGATTTAAGAGTGCCAAGTGGGTCCTGAAAACTGACATCCAGAACAGTGGCTTGTGAGTTTTGTTTCCCAGGGAAAAAGCCTGTACAATGGTTCAGGGTCCTGCGGCCTTAAATTTCCGGGTGCCTCCTAGAATTCGGCCTCTCGCAGGATGCCTCCCAGACGCAAGGTGGCACCAGTTCCAACTTGGTCTGGTTTAAGAGTGCCAAGTGGGTCCTGAAAACTGACACCCAGAACAGTGGCTTGTGAGTTTTGTTTCCCAGGGAAAAAGCCTGTAAAATGGTTCAGGGGCCTGAAGCCTTAAATTGCCGAGTGCCTCCTGGAATTCGGCTACTCGCAGGATGCCTCCCAGACACAAGGTGGCACCAGTTCCAACTTGGTCTTGTTTAAGAGTGCCAAGTGGGTCCTGCAAACTGACACCCAGAACAGTGGCTTGTGAGTTTTGTTTTCCAGGGAAAAAGCCTGTACAGTGGTTCAGGGGCCTGAGGCCTTAAATTGCCGGGTGCCTCCTGGAATTTGGCCTCTCGCAGGATGCCTCCCAGACACAAGGTGGCACCAGTTCAAACTTGGTCTTGTTTAAGCGTGCCAAGTGGGTCCTGCAAACTGACACCCAGAACAGTGGCTTGTGAGTTTTGTTTCCCAGGGAAAAAGCCTGTACAGTGGTTCAGGGGCCTGAGGCCTTAAATTGCCGGGTGCCTCCTGGAGATCCGCCTCTCACAGGA
The DNA here is from genome assembly GCF_963513975.1 of Fringilla coelebs. Taxonomy (NCBI): domain Eukaryota; kingdom Metazoa; phylum Chordata; class Aves; order Passeriformes; family Fringillidae; genus Fringilla; species Fringilla coelebs. The sequence goes on along the minus strand of NW_028167380.1, from coordinate 94,547 downwards.
TGCCTCCCAGGCGCAACATGACACCAGTGCACACTTGGTCTGGTTTAAGAGTGCCAAGTGGGTCCTGAAAACTGACACCCAGAACAGTGGCTTGTGAGTTTTGTTTCCCAGGGAAAAAGCCTGTACAATGGTTCAGGGTCCTGCAGCCTTAAATTGCCGGGTGTCTACTGAAATTGCGCCTCTCGCAGGATGCCTCCCAGACGCAAGGTGGCACCAGTGCCAACTTGGTCTGCTTTGAGAGTGTCAAGTGGGTCCTAAAAACTGACACCCAGAACAGTGGCTTGTGAGTTTTCTTTCCCAGGGAAAAAGCCTGTACAATGGTTCAGGGGCTTGAGGCCTTAAATTGACGAGTGCCTTCTGGAGATCCGCCTCTCACAAAATGCCTCCCAGGCGCAACATGACACCAGTGCCAACTTGGTCTGGTTTAAGAGTGCCAAGTGGGTCCGGGAAACTGACACCCAGAACAGAGCCTTGTGAGTTTTGTTTCCCAGGGAAAAAGCCTGTACAATGGTTCAGGGGCCTGCAGCCTTAAATTGCCGGGTGCCTCCTGGAATTCGGCGTCTTGCAGGATGCCTCCCAGACGCAAGGTGGCACCAGTGCCAACTTGGTCTGGTTTGAGAGTGCCAAGTGGGTCCTGAAAACTGACACCCAGAACAGTGGCTTGTGAGTTTTGTTTCCCAGGGAAAAAGCCTGTACAATGGTTCAGGGTCCTGCGGCCGTAAATTGCCGGGTGAATCCTGGAATTCCGCATCTCGCCAGATGTTTCCCAGACGCTAAGCAACACCAGTGCCAACATGGTCTGGTTTAAGAGTGCCAACTGGGTCCGGGAAACTGGCACCCAGAACAGTGGCTTGTGAGTTTTGTTTCCCAGGGAAAAAGCCTGTACAATGGTTCAGGGTCCTACGGCCTTAAATTGCCGGGTGCCTCCTAGAATTCGGCCTCTCGCAGGATGCCTCCCAGACGCAAGGTGGCACCAGTGCCAACTTGGTCTGGTTTGAGAGTGTCAAGTGGGTCCTGAAAACTGACACCCAGAACAGTGGCTTGTGAGTTTTGTTTCCCAGGGAAAAAGCCTGTAGAATGGTTTTGGGTGCTGCGGTCTTAAATTGCCAGGTGCCTCCTGGAATTCCGCCTCTCGCAGGATGCCTCCCAGATGCAAGGTGGCACCAGTGCCAACTTGGTCTGGTTTGAGAGTGTAAGGTGGGTCCTGAAAACTGACACCCAGAACAGTGGCTTGTGAGTTTTGTTTCCCAGGGAAAAAGCCTGTACAATAGTTCAGGGGACTGAGGCCTTAAATTGCCGGGTGCCTCCCGGAGATCCGCCTCTCGCACGATGCCTCCCAGGCGCAACATGACACCAGTGCCAACTTGGTCTGGTTTGAGAGTGCCAAGTGGGTCCTGAAAACTGACACCCAGAACAGTGGCTTGTGAGTTTTGTTTCCCAGGGAAAAAGCCTGTACCATGGTTCAGGGTCCTGCGGCCTTAAATTGCCGGGTGCGTCCTAGAATTCGGCCTCTCGCAGGATGCCTCCCAGACGCAAGGTGGCACCAGTGCCAACTTGGTCTGGTTTAAGAGTGCCAAGTGGGTCCTGAAAACTGACACCCAGAACAGAGGCTTGTGAGTTTTCTTTCCCAGGGAAAAAGCCTGTAAAATGGTTCAGGGGCCTTAGGCCTTAAATTGCCGGGTGCCTCCCGGAGATCCGCCTCTCGCAGGATGCCTCCCAGGCGCAACATGACACCAGTGCCAACTTGGTCTGGTTTGAGAGTGCCAAGTGGGTCCTGAAAACTGACACCCAGAACAGTGGCTTGTGAGTTTTGTTTCCCAGGGAAAAAGCCTGTACAATGGTTCAGGGTCCTGCGGCCTTAAATTTCCGGGTGCCTCCTAGAATTCGGCCTCTCGCAGGATGCCTCCCAGACGCAAGGTGGCACCAGTTCCAACTTGGTCTGGTTTGAGAGTGCCAAGTGGGTCCTGAAAACTGACACCCAGAACAGTGGCTTGTGAGTTTTGTTTCCCAGGGAAAAAGCCTGTAAAATGGTTCAGGGGCCTGAGGCCTTAAATTGCCGGGTGCCTCCTGGAATTGCGCCTCTCGCAGGATGCCTCCCAGACGCAAGGTGGCACCAGTGCCAACTTGGTCTGGTTTTAGAGTGTCAAGTGGGTCCTGAAAACTGACAGCCAGAACAGTGGCTTGTGAGTTTTGTTTCCCAGGGAAAAAGCCTGTACAATGCTTCAGGGTCCTACGGACTTAAATTGCCGGCTGCCTCCTGGAGATCCGCCTCTCGCAGGATGCCTCCCAGACGCAAGGTGGCACCAGTGCACACTTGGTCTGGTTTGAGAGTGCCAAGTGGGTCCTGAAAACTGACACCCAGAACAGTGGCTTGTGAGTTTTGTTTGCCAGGGAAAAAGCCTGTACAATGGTTCAGGGTCCTGCGGACTTAAATTGCGGGGTGCCTCCTGGAATTGCGCCTCTCGCAGGAAGCCTCCCAGACGCAAGGTGGCACCATTGCCAACTTGGTCTGCTTTGAGAGTGTCAAGTTGGTCCTGAAAACTGACACCCAGAACAGTGGCTTGTGAGTTTTGTTTCCCAGGGAAAAAGCCTGTACAATGGTTCAGGGTCCTGCGGCCTTAAATTGCCGGGTGCCTCCTGGAATTCGGCTACTCGCAGGATGCCTCCCAGACACAAGGTGGCACCAGTTCAAACTTGGTCTTGTTTAAGCGTGCCAAGTGGGTCCTGCAAACTGACACCCAGAACAGTGGCTTGTGAGTTTTGTTTCCCAGGGAAAAAGCCTGTACAATGGTTCAGGGTCCTGGGGGCTTAAATTGATGGGTGAATCCAGGAATTCCGCATCTCTCAGGATGCCTCCCAGGCGCAACATGACACCAGTGCACACTTGGTCTGGTTTAAGAGTGCCAAGTGGGTCCTGAAAACTGACACCCAGAACAGTGGCTTGTGAGTTTTGTTTCCCAGGGAAAAAGCCTGTACAATGGTTCAGGGTCCTGCAGCCTTAAATTGCCGGGTGTCTACTGAAATTGCGCCTCTCGCAGGATGCCTCCCAGACGCAAGGTGGCACCAGTGCCAACTTGGTCTGCTTTGAGAGTGTCAAGTGGGTCCTGAAAACTGACACCCAGAACAGTGGCTTGTGAGTTTTGTTTCCCAGGGAAAAAGCCTGTACAATGGTTCAGGGGCTTGAGGCCTTAAATTGCCGAGTGCCTTCTGGAGATCCGCCTCTCACAAAATGCTTCCCAGGTGCAACATGACACCAGTGCCAACTTGGTCTGGTTTAAGAGTGCCAAGTGGGTCCTGAAAACTGACACCCAGAACAGTGGCTTGTGAGTTTTGTTTGCCAGGGAAAAAGCCTGTACAATGGTTCAGGGTCCTGCGGCCTTAAATTGCCGGGTGCCTCCTGGAATTGCGCCTCTCACAGGATGCCTCCCAGACGCAAGGTGGCCCCAGTGCCAACTTGGTCTGGTTTGAGAGTGCCAGGTGGCTCCTGCAAACTGACACCCAGAACAGTGGCTTGTGAGTTTTCTTTCCCAGGGAAAAAGCCTGTAAAATGGTTCAGCGTCCTGCGGCCTTAAATTGCCGGGTGCCTCCTGGAGATCCGCCTCTCACAGGATGCCTCCCAGACGCAAGGTGGCACCAGTGCAAACTTGGTCTCGTTTAAGAGTGCCAAGTGGGTCCTGAAAACTGACACCCAGAACAGTGGCTTGTGAGTTTTCTTTCCCAGGGAAAAAGCCTGTAAAATGGTTCAGGGGCCTGAGGCCTTAAATTGCCGGGTGCCTCCTTGAATTGCGCCTCTCGCAGAATGCCTCCCAGACGCTAAGCAACACCAGTGCCAAGTTGGTCTGATTTAAGAGTGCCAAGTGGGTCCTGAAAACTGACATCCAGAACAGTGGCTTGTGAGTTTTGTTTCCCAGGGAAAAAGCCTGTACAATGGTTCAGGGTCCTGCGGCCTTAAATTTCCGGGTGCCTCCTAGAATTCGGCCTCTCGCAGGATGCCTCCCAGACGCAAGGTGGCACCAGTTCCAACTTGGTCTGGTTTAAGAGTGCCAAGTGGGTCCTGAAAACTGACACCCAGAACAGTGGCTTGTGAGTTTTGTTTCCCAGGGAAAAAGCCTGTAAAATGGTTCAGGGGCCTGAAGCCTTAAATTGCCGAGTGCCTCCTGGAATTCGGCTACTCGCAGGATGCCTCCCAGACACAAGGTGGCACCAGTTCCAACTTGGTCTTGTTTAAGAGTGCCAAGTGGGTCCTGCAAACTGACACCCAGAACAGTGGCTTGTGAGTTTTGTTTTCCAGGGAAAAAGCCTGTACAGTGGTTCAGGGGCCTGAGGCCTTAAATTGCCGGGTGCCTCCTGGAATTTGGCCTCTCGCAGGATGCCTCCCAGACACAAGGTGGCACCAGTTCAAACTTGGTCTTGTTTAAGCGTGCCAAGTGGGTCCTGCAAACTGACACCCAGAACAGTGGCTTGTGAGTTTTGTTTCCCAGGGAAAAAGCCTGTACAGTGGTTCAGGGGCCTGAGGCCTTAAATTGCCGGGTGCCTCCTGGCGATCCGCCTCTCACAGGATGCCTCCCAGGCGCAACATGACACCAGTGCACACTTGGTCTGGTTTAAGAGTGCCAAGTGGGTCCTGAAAACTGACACCCAGAACAGTGGCTTGTGAGTTTTGTTTCCCAGGGAAAAAGCCTGTACAATGGTTCAGGGTCCTGCAGCCTTAAATTGCCGGGTGTCTACTGAAATTGCGCCTCTCGCAGGATGCCTCCCAGACGCAAGGTGGCACCAGTGCCAACTTGGTCTGCTTTGAGAGTGTCAAGTGGGTCCTAAAAACTGACACCCAGAACAGTGGCTTGTGAGTTTTCTTTCCCAGGGAAAAAGCCTGTACAATGGTTCAGGGGCTTGAGGCCTTAAATTGACGAGTGCCTTCTGGAGATCCGCCTCTCACAAAATGCCTCCCAGGCGCAACATGACACCAGTGCCAACTTGGTCTGGTTTAAGAGTGCCAAGTGGGTCCGGGAAACTGACACCCAGAACAGAGCCTTGTGAGTTTTGTTTCCCAGGGAAAAAGCCTGTACAATGCTTCAGGGGCCTGCAGCCTTAAATTGCCGGGTGCCTCCTGGAATTCGGCGTCTTGCAGGATGCCTCCCAGACGCAAGGTGGCACCAGTGCCAACTTGGTCTGGTTTGAGAGTGCCAAGTGGGTCCTGAAAACTGACACCCAGAACAGTGGCTTGTGAGTTTTGTTTCCCAGGGAAAAAGCCTGTACAATGGTTCAGGGTCCTGCGGCCGTAAATTGCCGGGTGAATCCTGGAATTCCGCATCTCGCCAGATGTTTCCCAGACGCTAAGCAACACCAGTGCCAACATGGTCTGGTTTAAGAGTGCCATGTGGGTCCGGGAAACTGGCACCCAGAACAGTGGCTTGTGAGTTTTGTTTCCCAGGGAAAAAGCCTGTACAATGGTTCAGGGTCCTACGGCCTTAAATTGCCGGGTGCCTCCTAGAATTCGGCCTCTCGCAGGATGCCTCCCAGACGCAAGGTGGCACCAGTGCCAACTTGGTCTGGTTTGAGAGTGTCAAGTGGGTCCTGAAAACTGACACCCAGAACAGTGGCTTGTGAGTTTTGTTTCCCAGGGAAAAAGCCTGTAGAATGGTTTTGGGTGCTGCGGTCTTAAATTGCCAGGTGCCTCCTGGAATTCCGCCTCTCGCAGGATGCCTCCCAGATGCAAGGTGGCACCAGTGCCAACTTGGTCTGGTTTGAGAGTGTAAGGTGGGTCCTGAAAACTGACACCCAGAACAGTGGCTTGTGAGTTTTGTTTCCCAGGGAAAAAGCCTGTACAATAGTTCAGGGGACTGAGGCCTTAAATTGCCGGGTGCCTCCCGGAGATCCGCCTCTCACAGGATGCCTCCCAGGCGCAACATGACACCAGTGCCAACTTGGTCTGGTTTGAGAGTGCCAAGTGGGTCCTGAAAACTGACACCCAGAACAGTGGCTTGTGAGTTTTGTTTCCCAGGGAAAAAGCCTGTACCATGGTTCAGGGTCCTGCGGCCTTAAATTGCCGGGTGCGTCCTAGAATTCGGCCTCTCGCAGGATGCCTCCCAGACGCAAGGTGGCACCAGTGCCAACTTGGTCTGGTTTAAGAGAGCCAAGTGGGTCCTGAAAACTGACACCCAGAACAGAGGCTTGTGAGTTTTCTTTCCCAGGGAAAAAGCCTGTACCATGGTTCAGGGGCCTGCGGCCTTAAATTGCCGGGTGCCTCCCGGAGATCCGCCTCTCGCAGGATGCCTCCCAGGCGCAACATGACACCAGTGCCAACTTGGTCTGGTTTGAGAGTGCCAAGTGGGTCCTGAAAACTGACACCCAGAACAGTGGCTTGTGAGTTTTGTTTCCCAGGGAAAAAGCCTGTACAATGGTTCAGGGTCCTGCGGCCTTAAATTTCCGGGTGCCTCCTAGAATTCGGCCTCTCGCAGGATGCCTCCCAGACGCAAGGTGGCACCAGTTCCAACTTGGTCTGGTTTGAGAGTGCCAAGTGGGTCCTGAAAACTGACACCCAGAACAGTGGCTTGTGAGTTTTGTTTGCCAGGGAAAAAGCCTGTACAATGGTTCAGGGTCCTGCGGACTTAAATTGCGGGGTGCCTCCTGGAATTGCGCCTCTCGCAGGAAGCCTCCCAGACGCAAGGTGGCACCAGTGCCAACTTGGTCTGGTTTTAGAGTGTCAAGTGGGTCCTGAAAACTGACAGCCAGAACAGTGGCTTTGTGAGTTTTGTTTCCCAGGGAAAAAGCCTGTACAATGCTTCAGGGTCCTACGGACTTAAATTGCCGGCTGCCTCCTGGAGATCCGCCTCTCGCAGGATGCCTCCCAGACGCAAGGTGGCACCAGTGCACACTTGATCTGGTTTGAGAGTGCCAAGTGGGTCCTGAAAACTGACACCCAGAACAGTGGCTTGTGAGTTTTGTTTGCCAGGGAAAAAGCCTGTACAATGGTTCAGGGTCCTGCGGACTTAAATTGCGGGGTGCCTCCTGGAATTGCGCCTCTCGCAGGAAGCCTCCCAGACGCAAGGTGGCACCATTGCCAACTTGGTCTGCTTTGAGAGTGTCAAGTTGGTCCTGAAAACTGACACCCAGAACAGTGGCTTGTGAGTTTTGTTTCCCAGGGAAAAAGCCTGTACAATGGTTCAGGGTCCTGCGGCCTTAAATTGCCGGGTGCCTCCTGGAATTCGGCTACTCGCAGGATGCCTCCCAGACACAAGGTGGCACCAGTTCAAACTTGGTCTTGTTTAAGCGTGCCAAGTGGGTCCTGCAAACTGACACCCAGAACAGTGGCTTGTGAGTTTTGTTTCCCAGGGAAAAAGCCTGTACAATGGTTCAGGGTCCTGCGGCCTTAAATTGATGGGTGAATCCAGGAATTCCGCATCTCTCAGGATGCCTCCCAGGCGCAACATGACACCAGTGCACACTTGGTCTGGTTTAAGAGTGCCAAGTGGGTCCTGAAAACTGACACCCAGAACAGTGGCTTGTGAGTTTTGTTTCCCAGGGAAAAAGCCTGTACAATGGTTCAGGGTCCTGCAGCCTTAAATTGCCGGGTGTCTACTGAAATTGCGCCTCTCGCAGGATGCCTCCCAGACGCAAGGTGGCACCAGTGCCAACTTGGTCTGCTTTGAGAGTGTCAAGTGGGTCCTGAAAACTGACACCCAGAACAGTGGCTTGTGAGTTTTGTTTCCCAGGGAAAAAGCCTGTACAATGGTTCAGGGGCTTGAGGCCTTAAATTGCCGAGTGCCTTCTGGAGATCCGCCTCTCACAAAATGCTTCCCAGGTGCAACATGACACCAGTGCCAACTTGGTCTGGTTTAAGAGTGCCAAGTGGGTCCTGAAAACTGACACCCAGAACAGTGGCTTGTGAGTTTTGTTTGCCAGGGAAAAAGCCTGTACAATGGTTCAGGGTCCTGCGGCCTTAAATTGCCGGGTGCCTCCTGGAATTGCGCCTCTCACAGGATGCCTCCCAGACGCAAGGTGGCCCCAGTGCCAACTTGGTCTGGTTTGAGAGTGCCAGGTGGCTCCTGCAAACTCACACCCAGAACAGTGGCTTGTGAGTTTTCTTTCCCAGGGAAAAAGCCTGTAAAATGGTTCAGCGTCCTGCGGCCTTAAATTGCCGGGTGCCTCCTGGAGATCCGCCTCTCACAGGATGCCTCCCAGACGCAAGGTGGCACCAGTGCAAACTTGGTCTCGTTTAAGAGTGCCAACTGGGTCCTGAAAACTGACACCCAGAACAGTGGCTTGTGAGTTTTCTTTCCCAGGGAAAAAGCCTGTAAAATGGTTCAGGGGCCTGAGGCCTTAAATTGCCGGGTGCCTCCTTGAATTGCGCCTCTCGCAGAATGCCTCCCAGACGCTAAGCAACACCAGTGCCAAGTTGGTCTGATTTAAGAGTGCCAAGTGGGTCCTGAAAACTGACATCCAGAACAGTGGCTTGTGAGTTTTGTTTCCCAGGGAAAAAGCCTGTACAATGGTTCAGGGTCCTGCGGCCTTAAATTTCCGGGTGCCTCCTAGAATTCGGCCTCTCGCAGGATGCCTCCCAGACGCAAGGTGGCACCAGTTCCAACTTGGTCTGGTTTAAGAGTGCCAAGTGGGTCCTGAAAACTGACACCCAGAACAGTGGCTTGTGAGTTTTGTTTCCCAGGGAAAAAGCCTGTAAAATGGTTCAGGGGCCTGAAGCCTTAAATTGCCGAGTGCCTCCTGGAATTCGGCTACTCGCAGGATGCCTCCCAGACACAAGGTGGCACCAGTTCCAACTTGGTCTTGTTTAAGAGTGCCAAGTGGGTCCTGCAAACTGACACCCAGAACAGTGGCTTGTGAGTTTTGTTTTCCAGGGAAAAAGCCTGTACAGTGGTTCAGGGGCCTGAGGCCTTAAATTGCCGGGTGCCTCCTGGAATTTGGCCTCTCGCAGGATGCCTCCCAGACACAAGGTGGCACCAGTTCAAACTTGGTCTTGTTTAAGCGTGCCAAGTGGGTCCTGCAAACTGACACCCAGAACAGTGGCTTGTGAGTTTTGTTTCCCAGGGAAAAAGCCTGTACAGTGGTTCAGGGGCCTGAGGCCTTAAATTGCCGGGTGCCTCCTGGCGATCCGCCTCTCACAGGATGCCTCCCAGGCGCAACATGACACCAGTGCACACTTGGTCTGGTTTAAGAGTGCCAAGTGGGTCCTGAAAACTGACACCCAGAACAGTGGCTTGTGAGTTTTGTTTCCCAGGGAAAAAGCCTGTACAATGGTTCAGGGTCCTGCAGCCTTAAATTGCCGGGTGTCTACTGAAATTGCGCCTCTCGCAGGATGCCTCCCAGACGCAAGGTGGCACCAGTGCCAACTTGGTCTGCTTTGAGAGTGTCAAGTGGGTCCTAAAAACTGACACCCAGAACAGTGGCTTGTGAGTTTTCTTTCCCAGGGAAAAAGCCTGTACAATGGTTCAGGGGCTTGAGGCCTTAAATTGACGAGTGCCTTCTGGAGATCCGCCTCTCACAAAATGCCTCCCAGGCGCAACATGACACCAGTGCCAACTTGGTCTGGTTTAAGAGTGCCAAGTGGGTCCGGGAAACTGACACCCAGAACAGAGCCTTGTGAGTTTTGTTTCCCAGGGAAAAAGCCTGTACAATGCTTCAGGGGCCTGCAGCCTTAAATTGCCGGGTGCCTCCTGGAATTCGGCGTCTTGCAGGATGCCTCCCAGACGCAAGGTGGCACCAGTGCCAACTTGGTCTGGTTTGAGAGTGCCAAGTGGGTCCTGAAAACTGACACCCAGAACAGTGGCTTCTGAGTTTTGTTTCCCAGGGAAAAAGCCTGTACAATGGTTCAGGGTCCTGCGGCCGTAAATTGCCGGGTGAATCCTGGAATTCCGCATCTCGCCAGATGTTTCCCAGACGCTAAGCAACACCAGTGCCAACATGGTCTGGTTTAAGAGTGCCAACTGGGTCCGGGAAACTGGCACCCAGAACAGTGGCTTGTGAGTTTTGTTTCCCAGGGAAAAAGCCTGTACAATGGTTCAGGGTCCTACGGCCTTAAATTGCCGGGTGCCTCCTAGAATTCGGCCTCTCGCAGGATGCCTCCCAGACGCAAGGTGGCACCAGTGCCAACTTGGTCTGGTTTGAGAGTGTCAAGTGGGTCCTGAAAACTGACACCCAGAACAGTGGCTTGTGAGTTTTGTTTCCCAGGGAAAAAGCCTGTAGAATGGTTTTGGGTGCTGCGGTCTTAAATTGCCAGGTGCCTCCTGGAATTCCGCCTCTCGCAGGATGCCTCCCTGATGCAAGGTGGCACCAGTGCCAACTTGGTCTGGTTTGAGAGTGTAAGGTGGGTCCTGAAAACTGACACCCAGAACAGTGGCTTGTGAGTTTTGTTTCCCAGGGAAAAAGCCTGTACAATAGTTCAGGGGACTGAGGCCTTAAATTGCCGGGTGCCTCCTGGAGATCCGCCTCTCACAGGATGCCTCCCAGGCGCAACATGACACCAGTGCCAACTTGGTCTGGTTTGAGAGTGCCAAGTGGGTCCTGAAAACTGACACCCAGAACAGTGGCTTGTGAGTTTTGTTTCCCAGGGAAAAAGCCTGTACCATGGTTCAGGGTCCTGCGGCCTTAAATTGCCGGGTGCGTCCTAGAATTCGGCCTCTCGCAGGATGCCTCCCAGACGCAAGGTGGCACCAGTGCCAACTTGGTCTGGTTTAAGAGTGCCAAGTGGGTCCTGAAAACTGACACCAAGAACAGAGGCTTGTGAGTTTTCTTTCCCAGGGAAAAAGCCTGTAAAATGGTTCAGGGGCCTTAGGCCTTAAATTGCCGGGTGCCTCCCGGAGATCCGCCTCTCGCAGGATGCCTCCCAGGCGCAACATGACACCAGTGCCAACTTGGTCTGGTTTGAGAGTGCCAAGTGGGTCCTGAAAACTGACACCCAGAACAGTGGCTTGTGAGTTTTGTTTCCCAGGGAAAAAGCCTGTACAATGGTTCAGGGTCCTGCGGCCTTAAATTTCCGGGTGCCTCCTAGAATTCGGCCTCTCGCAGGATGCCTCCCAGACGCAAGGTGGCACCAGTTCCAACTTGGTCTGGTTTGAGAGTGCCAAGTGGGTCCTGAAAACTGACACCCAGAACAGTGGCTTGTGAGTTTTGTTTCCCAGGGAAAAAGCCTGTAAAATGGTTCAGGGGCCTGAGGCCTTAAATTGCCGGGTGCCTCCTGGAATTGCGCCTCTCGCAGGATGCCTCCCAGACGCAAGGTGGCACCAGTGCCAACTTGGTCTGGTTTTAGAGTGTCAAGTGGGTCCTGAAAACTGACAGCCAGAACAGTGGCTTTGTGAGTTTTGTTTCCCAGGGAAAAAGCCTGTACAATGCTTCAGGGTCCTACGGACTTAAATTGCCGGCTGCCTCCTGGAGATCCGCCTCTCGCAGGATGCCTCCCAGACGCAAGGTGGCACCAGTGCACACTTGGTCTGGTTTGAGAGTGCCAAGTGGGTCCTGAAAACTGACACCCAGAACAGTGGCTTGTGAGTTTTGTTTGCCAGGGAAAAAGCCTGTACAATGGTTCAGGGTCCTGCGGACTTAAATTGCCGGGTGCCTCCTGGAATTGCGCCTCTCGCAGGAAGCCTCCCAGACGCAAGGTGGCACCATTGCCAACTTGGTCTGCTTTGAGAGTGTCAAGTTGGTCCTGAAAACTGACACCCAGAACAGTGGCTTGTGAGTTTTGTTTCCCAGGGAAAAAGCCTGTACAATGGTTCAGGGTCCTGCGGCCTTAAATTGCCGGGTGCCTCCTGGAATTCGGCTACTCGCAGGATGCCTCCCAGACACAAGGTGGCACCAGTTCAAACTTGGTCTTGTTTAAGCGTGCCAAGTGGGTCCTGCAAACTGACACCCAGAACAGTGGCTTGTGAGTTTTGTTTCCCAGGGAAAAAGCCTGTACAATGGTTCAGGGTCCTGCGGCCTTAAATTGATGGGTGAATCCAGGAATTCCGCATCTCTCAGGATGCCTCCCAGGCGCAACATGACACCAGTGCACACTTGGTCTGGTTTAAGAGTGCCAAGTGGGTCCTGAAAACTGACACCCAGAACAGTGGCTTGTGAGTTTTGTTTCCCAGGGAAAAAGCCTGTACAATGGTTCAGGGTCCTGCAGCCTTAAATTGCCGGGTGTCTACTGAAATTGCGCCTCTCGCAGGATGCCTCCCAGACGCAAGGTGGCACCAGTGCCAACTTGGTCTGCTTTGAGAGTGTCAAGTGGGTCCTGAAAACTGACACCCAGAACAGTGGCTTGTGAGTTTTGTTTCCCAGGGAAAAAGCCTGTACAATGGTTCAGGGGCTTGAGGCCTTAAATTGCCGAGTGCCTTCTGGAGATCCGCCTCTCACAAAATGCTTCCCAGGTGCAACATGACACCAGTGCCAACTTGGTCTGGTTTAAGAGTGCCAAGTGGGTCCGGGAAACTGACACCCAGAACAGAGCCTTGTGAGTTTTGTTTCCCAGGGAAAAAGCCTGTACAATGGTTCAGGGGCCTGCGGCCTTAAATTGCCGGGTGCCTCCTGGAATTCGGCGTCTTGCAGGATGCCTCCCAGACGCAAGGTGGCACCAGTGCCAACTTGGTCTGGTTTGAGAGTGCCAAGTGGGTCCTGAAAACTGACACCCAGAACAGTGGCTTGTGAGTTTTGTTTCCCAGGGAAAAAGCCTGTAAAATGGTTCAGGGTCCTGCGGCCTTAAATTGCCGGGTGCGTCCTAGAATTCGGCCTCTCGCAGGATGCCTCCCAGGCGCAAGGTGGCACCAGTGCCAACTTGGTCTGGTTTAAGAGTGCCAAGTGGGTCCTGAAAACTGACACCCAGAACAGAGGCTTGTGAGTTTTGTTTCCCAGGGAAAAAGCCTGTAAAATGGTTCAGGGGCCTGAGGCCTTAAATTGCCGGGTGCCTCCCGGAGATCCGCCTCTCGCAGGATGCCTCCCAGGCGCAACATGACACCAGTGCCATTTTGGTCTGGTTTGAGAGTGCCAAGTGGGTCCTGAAAACTGACACCCAGAACAGTGGCTTGTGAGTTTTGTTTCCCAGGGAAAAAGCCTGTACAATGGTTCAGGGTCCTGCGGCCTTAAATTGCCGGGTGCCTCCTAGAATTCGGCCTCTCGCAGGATGCCTCCCAGACGCAAGGTGGCACCAGTTCCAACTTGGTCTGGTTTAAGAGTGCCAAGTGGGTCCTGAAAACTGACACCCAGAACAGTGGCTTGTGAGTTTTGTTTCCCAGGGAAAAAGCCTGTAAAATGGTTCAGGGGCCTGAGGCCTTAAATTGCCGGGTGCCTCCTGGAATTGCGCCTCTCGCAGGATGCCTCCCAGACGCAAGGTGGCACCAGTGCCAACTTGGTCTGGTTTGAGAGTGTCAAGTGGGTCCTGAAAACTGACAGCCAGAACAGTGGCTTTGTGAGTTTTGTTTCCCAGGGAAAAAGCCTGTACAATGGTTCAGGATCCTATGGACTTAAATTGCCGGCTGCCTCCTGGAGATCCGCCTCTCGCAGGATGCCTCCCAGACGCAAGGTGGCACCAGTGCACACATGGTCTGGTTTAAGAGTGCCAAGTGGGTCCTGAAAACTGACACCCAGAACAGTGGCTTGTGAGTTTTGTTTGCCAGGGAAAAAGCCTGTACAATGGTTCAGGGTCCTGCGGACTTAAATTGCCGGGTGCCTCCTGGAATTGCGCCTCTCGCAGGATGCCTCCCAGACGCAAGGTGGCACCATTGCCAACTTGGTCTGCTTTGAGAGTGTCAAGTTGGTCCTGAAAACTGACACCCAGAACAGTGGCTTGTGAGTTTTGTTTCCCAGGGAAAAAGCCTGTACAATGGTTCAGGGTCCTGCAGCCTTAAATTGCCGGGTGTCTACTGAAATTGCGCCTCTCGCAGGATGCCTCCCAGACGCAAGGTGGCACCAGTGCCAACTTGGTCTGCTTTGAGAGTGTCAAGTGGGTCCTGCAAACTGAGACCCTGAACAGTGGCTTGTGAGTTTTCTTTCCCAGGGAAAAAGCCTGTACAATGGTTCAGGGGCTTGAGGCCTTAAATTGACGAGTGCCTTCTGGAGATCCGCCTCTCACAAAATGCCTCCCAGGCGCAACATGACACCAGTGCCAACTTGGTCTGGTTTAAGAGTGCCAAGTGGGTCCGGGAAACTGACACCCAGAACAGAGCCTTGTGAGTTTTGTTTCCCAGGGAAAAAGCCTGTACAATGGTTCAGGGGCCTGCAGCCTTAAATTGCCGGGTGCCTCCTGGAATTCGGCGTCTTGCAGGATGCCTCCCAGACGCAAGGTGGCACCAGTGCCAACTTGGTCTGGTTTGAGAGTGCCAAGTGGGTCCTGAAAACTGACACCCAGAACAGTGGCTTGTGAGTTTTGTTTCCCAGGGAAAAAGCCTGTACAATGGTTCAGGGTCCTGCGGCCGTAAATTGCCGGGTGAATCCTGGAATTCCGCATCTCGCCAGATGTTTCCCAGACGCTAAGCAACACCAGTGCCAACTTGGTCTGGTTTAAGAGTGCCAAGTGGGTCCGGGAAACTGGCACCCAGAACAGTGGCTTGTGAGTTTTGTTTCCCAGGGAAAAAGCCTGTACAATGGTTCAGGGTCCTGCGGCCTTAAATTGCCGGGTGCCTCCTAGAATTCGACCTCTCGCAGGATGCCTCCCAGATGCAAGGTGGCACCAGTGCCAACTTGGTCTGGTTTGAGAGTGTAAGGTGGGTCCTGAAAACTGACACCCAGAACAGTGGCTTGTGAGTTTTGTTTCCCAGGGAAAAAGCCTGTAGAATGGTTTTGGGTGCTGCGGTCTTAAATTACCAGGTGCCTCCTGGAATTCCGCCTCTCGCAGGATGCCTCCCAGATGCAAGGTGGCACCAGTGCCAACTTGGTCTGGTTTGAGAGTGTAAGGTGGGTCCTGAAAACTGACACCCAGAACAGTGGCTTGTGAGTTTTGTTTCCCAGGGAAAAAGCCTGTACAATAGTTCAGGGGACTGAGGCCTTCAATTGCCGGGTGCCTCCTGGAGATCCGCCTCTCACAGGATGCCTCCCAGGCGCAACATGACACCAGTGCCAACTTGGTCTGGTTTGAGAGTGCCAAGTGGGTCCTGAAAACTGACACCCAGAACAGTGGCTTGTGAGTTTTGTTTCCCAGGGAAAAAGCCTGTACCATGGTTCAGGGTCCTGCGGCCTTAAATTGCCGGGTGCGTCCTAGAATTCGGCCTCTACCAGGATGCCTCCCAGACGCAAGGTGGCACCAGTGCCAACTTGGTCTGGTTTAAGAGTGCCAAGTGGGTCCTGAAAACTGACACCCAGAACAGAGGCTTGTGAGTTTTCTTTCCCAGGGAAAAAGCCTGTAAAATGGTTCAGGGGCCTTAGGCCTTAAATTGCCGGGTGCCTCCCGGAGATCCGCCTCTCGCAGGATGCCTCCCAGGCGCAACATGACACCAGTGCCAACTTGGTCTGGTTTGAGAGTGCCAAGTGGGTCCTGAAAACTGACACCCAGAACAGTGGCTTGTGAGTTTTGTTTCCCAGGGAAAAAGCCTGTACAATGGTTCAGGGTCCTGCGGCCTTAAATTTCCGGGTGCCTCCTAGAATTCGGCCTCTCGCAGGATGCCTCCCAGACGCAAGGTGGCACCAGTTCCAACTTGGTCTGGTTTAAGAGTGCCAAGTGGGTCCTGAAAACTGACACCCAGAACAGTGGCTTGTGAGTTTTGTTTCCCAGGGAAAAAGCCTGTAAAATGGTTCAGGGGCCTGAGGCCTTAAATTGCCGGGTGCCTCCTGGAATTGCGCCTCTCGCAGGATGCCTCCCAGGCGCAAGGTGGCACCAGTGCACTCTTGGTCTGGTTTTAGAGTGTCAAGTGGGTCCTGAAAACTGACAGCCAGAACAGTGGCTTTGTGAGTTTTGTTTCCCAGGGAAAAAGCCTGTACAATGGTTCAGGGTCCTACGGACTTAAATTGCCGGCTGCCTCCTGGAGATCCGCCTCTCGCAGGATGCCTCCCAGACGTGAGGTGGCACCAGTGCACACTTGGTCTGGTTTAAGAGTGCCAAGTGGGTCCTGAAAACTGACACCCAGAACAGTGGCTTGTGAGTTTTGTTTGCCAGGGAAAAAGCCTGTACAATGGTTCAGGGTCCTGCGGCCTTAAATTGCCGGGTGCCTCCTGGAATTGCGCCTCTCGCAGGATGCCTCCCAGACGCAAGGTGGCACCATTGCCAACTTGGTCTGCTTTGAGAGTGTCAAGTTGGTCCTGAAAACTGACACCCAGAACAGTGGCTTGTGAGTTTTGTTTCCCAGGGAAAAAGCCTGTACAATGGTTCAGGGTCCTGCGGCCTTAAATTGCCGGGTGCCTCCTGGAATTCCGCCTCTCGCAGGATGCCTCCCAGACGCAAGGTGGCACCAGTGCCAACTTGGTCTGGTTTGAGAGTGCCAGGTGGCTCCTGCAAACTGACACCCAGAACAGTGGCTTGTGAGTTTTCTTTCCCAGGGAAAAAGCCTGTACAATGGTTCAGCGTCCTGCGGCCTTAAATTGCAAGGTGCCTCCTGGAAATCCGCCTCTCACAGGATGCCTCCAAGGCGCAACCAGACACCAGTGCCAACTTGGTCTGGTTTGAGATTGCCAAGTGGGTCCTGCAAACTGACACCCAGAACAGTGGCTTGTGAGTTTTGTTTCCCAGGGAAAAAGCCTGAACAATGGTTCAGGGTCCTGCGGACTTAAATTGCCGGGTGCCTCCTGGAATTGCGCCTCTCGCAGGATGCCTCCCAGACGCAAGGTGGCACCATTGCCAACTTGGTCTGCTTTGAGAGTGTCAAGTTGGTCCTGAAAACTGACACCCAGAATAGTGGCTTGTGAGTTTTGTTTCCCAGGGAAAAAGCCTGTACAATGGTTCAGGGTCCTGAGGCCTTAAATTGCCGGGTGCCTCCTGGAGATCCGCCTCTCACAGGATGCCTCCCAGGCGCAACATGACACCAGTGCACACTTGGTCTGGTTTAAGAGGTCCAAGTGGGTCCTGAAAACTGACACCCAGAACAGTGGCTTGTGAGTTTTGTTTCCCAGGGAAAAAGCCTGTACCATGGTTCAGGGTCCTGCGGACTTAAATTGCCGGGTGTCTACTGAAATTGCGCCTCTCGCAGGATGCCTCCCAGACGCAAGGTGGCACCAGTTCAAACTTGGTCTGCTTTGAGAGTGTCAAGTGGGTCCTGAAAACTGACACTCAGAACAGTGGCTTGTGAGTTTTGTTTCCCAGGGAAAAAGCCTGTACAATGGTTCAGGGGCTTGAGGCCTTAAATTGCCGAGTGCCTCCTGGAGATCCGCCTCTCACAAAATGCCTCCCAGGCGCAACATGACACCAGTGCCAACTTGGTCTGGTTTAAGAGTGCCAAGTGGGTCCGGGAAACTGACACCCAGAACAGTGGCTTGTGAGTTTTGTTTCCCAGGGAAAAAGCCTGTACAATGGTTCAGGGGCCTGCAGCCTTAAATTGCCGGGTGCCTCCTGGAATTCGGCGTCTTGCAGGATGCCTCCCCGTCGCAAGGTGGCATCAGTGCCAACTTGGTCTGCTTTGAGAGTGCCAAGTGGGTCCTGAAAACTGACACCCAGAACAGTGGCTTGTGAGTTTTGTTTCCCAGGGAAAAAGCCTGTACAATGGTTCAGGGTCCTGCGGCCGTAAATTGCCGGGTGAATCCTGGAATTACGCATCTCGCCAGATGTTTCCCAGACGCTAAGCAACACCAGTGCCAACTTGGTCTGGTTTAAGAGTGCCAAGTGGGTCCGGGAAACTGGCACCCAGAACAGTGGCTTGTGAGTTTTGTTTCCCAGGGAAAAAGCCTGTACAATGGTTCAGGGTCCTGCGGCCTTAAATTGCCAGGTGCCTCCTAGAATTCGGCCTCTTGCAGGATGCCTCCCAGATGCAAGGTGGCACCAGTGCCAACTTGGTCTGGTTTGAGAGTGTCAAGTGGGTCCTGAAAACTGACACCCAGAACAGTGGCTTGTGAGTTTTGTTTCCCAGGGAAAAAGCCTGTAGAATGGTTTTGGGTGCTGCGGCCTTAAATTGCCAGGTGCCTCCTGGAATTCCGCCTCTCGCAGGATGCCTCCCAGATGCAAGGTGGCACCAGTGCCAACTTGGTCTGGTTTGAGAGTGTAAGGTGGGTCCTGAAAACTGACACCCAGAACAGTGGCTTGTGAGTTTTGTTTCCCAGGGAAAAAGCCTGTACAATAGTTCAGGGGACTGAGGCCTTAAATTGCCGGGTGCCTCCTGGAGATCCGCCTCTCACAGGATGCCTCCCAGGCGCAACATGACACCAGTGCCAACTTGGTCTGGTTTGAGAGTGCCAAGTGGGTCCTGAAAACTGACACCCAGAACAGTGGCTTGTGAGTTTTGTTTCCCAGGGAAAAAGCCTGTACAATGGTTCAGGGTCCTGCGGCCTTAAATTTCCGGGTGCCTCCTAGAATTCGGCCTCTCGCAGGATGCCTCCCAGACGCAAGGTGGCACCAGTTCCAACTTGGTCTGGTTTAAGAGTGCCAAGTGGGTCCTGAAAACTGACACCCAGAACAGTGGCTTGTGAGTTTTGTTTCCCAGGGAAAAAGCCTGTAAAATGGTTCAGGGGCCTGAGGCCTTAAATTGCCGGGTGCCTCCTGGAATTGCGCCTCTCGCAGGATGCCTCCCAGACGCAAGGTGGCACCAGTGCCAACTTGGTCTGGTTTGAGAGTGTCAAGTGGGTCCTGAAAACTGACAGCCAGAACAGTGGCTTTGTGAGTTTTGTTTCCCAGGGAAAAAGCCTGTACAATGGTTCAGGGTCCTACGGACTTAAATTGCCGGCTGCCTCCTGGAGATCCGCCTCTCGCAGGATGCCTCCCAGACGCAAGGTGGCACCAGTGCACACTTGGTCTGGTTTAAGAGTGCCAAGTGGGTCCTGAAAACTGACACCCAGAACAGTGGCTTGTGAGTTTTGTTTCCCAGGGAAAAAGCCTGTACAATGGTTCAGGGTCCTGCGGCCTTAAATTGCCGGGTGCCTCCTGGAATTGCGCCTCCCGCAGGATGCCTCCCAGACGCAAGGTGGCACCAGTTCCAACTTGGTCTGCTTTGAGAGTGTCAAGTGGGTCCTGAAAACTGACACCCAGAACAGTGGCTTGTGAGTTTTCTTTCCCAGGGAAAAAGCCTGTAAAATGGTTCAGGGGCCTGAGGCCTTAAATTGCCGGGTGCCTCCCGGAGATCCGCCTCTCGCAGGATGCCTCCCATGCGCAACATGACACCAGTGCCAACTTGGTCTGGTTTGAGAGTGCCAGGTGGCTCCTGCAAACTGACACCCAGAACAGTGGCTTGTGAGTTTTCTTTCCCAGGGAAAAAGCCTGTAAAATGGTTCAGCGTCCTGCGGCCTTAAATTGCAAGGTGCCTCCTGGAGATCCGCCTCTCACAGGATGCCTCCAAGGCGCAACCAGACACCAGTGCCAACTTGGTCTGGTTTGAGATTGCCAAGTGGGTCCTGAAAACTGACACCCAGAACAGTGGCTTGTGAGTTTTGTTTCCCAGGGAAAAAGCCTGTACAATGGTTCAGGGTCCTGCAGCCTTAAATTGCCGGGTGTCTACTGAAATTGCGCCTCTCCCAGGATGCCTCCCAGACGCAAGGTGGCACCAGTGCCAACTTGGTCTGCTTTGAGAGTGTCAAGTGGGTCCTGCAAACTGAGACCCTGAACAGTGGCTTGTGAGTTTTCTTTCCCATGGAAAAAGCCTGTACAATGGTTCAGGGGCTTGAGGCCTTAAATTGACGAGTGCCTTCTGGAGATCCGCCTCTCACAAAATGCCTCCCAGGCGCAACATGACACCAGTGCCAACTTGGTCTGGTTTAAGAGTGCCAAGTGGGTCCGGGAAACTGACACCCAGAACAGAGCCTTGTGAGTTTTGTTTCCCAGGGAAAAAGCCTGTACAATGGTTCAGGGGCCTGCAGCCTTAAATTGCCGGGTGCCTCCTGGAATTCGGCGTCTTGCAGGATGCCTCCCAGACGCAAGGTGGCACCAGTGCCAACTTGGTCTGGTTTGAGAGTGCCAAGTGGGTCCTGAAAACTGACACCCAGAACAGTGGCTTGTGAGTTTTGTTTCCCAGGGAAAAAGCCTGTACAATGGTTCAGGGTCCTGCGGCCGTAAATTGCCGGGTGAATCCTGGAATTCCGCATCTCGCCAGATGTTTCCCAGACGCTAAGCAACACCAGTGCCAACTTGGTCTGGTTTAAGAGTGCCAAGTGGGTCCGGGAAACTGGCACCCAGAACAGTGGCTTGTGAGTTTTGTTTCCCAGGGAAAAAGCCTGTACAATGGTTCAGGGTCCTGCGGCCTTAAATTGCCGGGTGCCTCCTAGAATTCGACCTCTCGCAGGATGCCTCCCAGATGCAAGGTGGCACCAGTGCCAACTTGGTCTGGTTTGAGAGTGTAAGGTGGGTCCTGAAAACTGACACCCAGAACAGTGGCTTGTGAGTTTTGTTTCCCAGGGAAAAAGCCTGTAGAATGGTTTTGGGTGCTGCGGTCTTAAATTACCAGGTGCCTCCTGGAATTCCGCCTCTCGCAGGATGCCTCCCAGATGCAAGGTGGCACCAGTGCCAACTTGGTCTGGTTTGAGAGTGTAAGGTGGGTCCTGAAAACTGACACCCAGAACAGTGGCTTGTGAGTTTTGTTTCCCAGGGAAAAAGCCTGTACAATAGTTCAGGGGACTGAGGCCTTCAATTGCCGGGTGCCTCCTGGAGATCCGCCTCTCACAGGATGCCTCCCAGGCGCAACATGACACCAGTGCCAACTTGGTCTGGTTTGAGAGTGCCAAGTGGGTCCTGAAAACTGACACCCAGAACAGTGGCTTGTGAGTTTTGTTTCCCAGGGAAAAAGCCTGTACCATGGTTCAGGGTCCTGCGGCCTTAAATTGCCGGGTGCGTCCTAGAATTCGGCCTCTACCAGGATGCCTCCCAGACGCAAGGTGGCACCAGTGCCAACTTGGTCTGGTTTAAGAGTGCCAAGTGGGTCCTGAAAACTGACACCCAGAACAGAGGCTTGTGAGTTTTCTTTCCCAGGGAAAAAGCCTGTAAAATGGTTCAGGGGCCTTAGGCCTTAAATTGCCGGGTGCCTCCCGGAGATCCGCCTCTCGCAGGATGCCTCCCAGGCGCAACATGACACCAGTGCCAACTTGGTCTGGTTTGAGAGTGCCAAGTGGGTCCTGAAAACTGACACCCAGAACAGTGGCTTGTGAGTTTTGTTTCCCAGGGAAAAAGCCTGTACAATGGTTCAGGGTCCTGCGGCCTTAAATTTCCGGGTGCCTCCTAGAATTCGGCCTCTCGCAGGATGCCTCCCAGACGCAAGGTGGCACCAGTTCCAACTTGGTCTGGTTTAAGAGTGCCAAGTGGGTCCTGAAAACTGACACCCAGAACAGTGGCTTGTGAGTTTTGTTTCCCAGGGAAAAAGCCTGTAAAATGGTTCAGGGGCCTGAGGCCTTAAATTGCCGGGTGCCTCCTGGAATTGCGCCTCTCGCAGGATGCCTCCCAGGCGCAAGGTGGCACCAGTGCCAACTTGGTCTGGTTTTAGAGTGTCAAGTGGGTCCTGAAAACTGACAGCCAGAACAGTGGCTTTGTGAGTTTTGTTTCCCAGGGAAAAAGCCTGTACAATGGTTCAGGGTCCTACGGACTTAAATTGCCGGCTGCCTCCTGGAGATCCGCCTCTCGCAGGATGCCTCCCAGACGCAAGGTGGCACCAGTGCACACTTGGTCTGGTTTAAGAGTGCCAAGTGGGTCCTGAAAACTGACACCCAGAACAGTGGCTTGTGAGTTTTGTTTGCCAGGGAAAAAGCCTGTACAATGGTTCAGGGTCCTGCGGCCTTAAATTGCCGGGTGCCTCCTGGAATTGCGCCTCTCGCAGGATGCCTCCCAGACGCAAGGTGGCACCATTGCCAACTTGGTCTGCTTTGAGAGTGTCAAGTTGGTCCTGAAAACTGACACCCAGAACAGTGGCTTGTGAGTTTTGTTTCCCAGGGAAAAAGCCTGTACAATGGTTCAGGGTCCTGCGGCCTTAAATTGCCGGGTGCCTCCTGGAATTCCGCCTCTCGCAGGATGCCTCCCAGACGCAAGGTGGCACCAGTGCCAACTTGGTCTGGTTTGAGAGTGCCAGGTGGCTCCTGCAAACTGACACCCAGAACAGTGGCTTGTGAGTTTTCTTTCCCAGGGAAAAAGCCTGTACAATGGTTCAGGGTCCTGCGGCCTTAAATTGCAAGGTGCCTCCTGGAAATCCGCCTCTCACAGGATGCCTCCAAGGCGCAACCAGACACCAGTGCCAACTTGGTCTGGTTTGAGATTGCCAAGTGGGTCCTGCAAACTGACACCCAGAACAGTGGCTTGTGAGTTTTGTTTCCCAGGGAAAAAGCCTGAACAATGGTTCAGGGTCCTGCGGACTTAAATTGCCGGGTGCCTCCTGGAATTGCGCCTCTCGCAGGATGCCTCCCAGACGCAAGGTGGCACCATTGCCAACTTGGTCTGCTTTGAGAGTGTCAAGTTGGTCCTGAAAACTGACACCCAGAATAGTGGCTTGTGAGTATTGTTTCCCAGGGAAAAAGCCTGTACAATGGTTCAGGGTCCTGAGGCCTTAAATTGCCGGGTGCCTCCTGGAGATCCGCCTCTCACAGGATGCCTCCCAGGCGCAACATGACACCAGTGCACACTTGGTCTGGTTTAAGAGGTCCAAGTGGGTCCTGAAAACTGACACCCAGAACAGTGGCTTGTGAGTTTTGTTTCCCAGGGAAAAAGCCTGTACCATGGTTCAGGGTCCTGCGGACTTAAATTGCCGGGTGTCTACTGAAATTGCGCCTCTCGCAGGATGCCTCCCAGACGCAAGGTGGCACCAGTTCAAACTTGGTCTGCTTTGAGAGTGTCAAGTGGGTCCTGAAAACTGATACTCAGAACAGTGGCTTGTGAGTTTTGTTTCCCAGGGAAAAAGCCTGTACAATGGTTCAGGGGCTTGAGGCCTTAAATTGCCGAGTGCCTCCTGGAGATCCGCCTCTCACAAAATGCCTCCCAGGCGCAACATGACACCAGTGCCAACTTGGTCTGGTTTAAGAGTGCCAAGTGGGTCCGGGAAACTGACACCCAGAACAGTGGCTTGTGAGTTTTGTTTCCCAGGGAAAAAGCCTGTACAATGGTTCAGGGTCCTGCGGCCTTAAATTGCCGGGTGCCTCCTGGAATTCGGCGTCTTGCAGGATGCCTCCCAGACGCAAGGTGGCACCAGTGCCAACTTGGTCTGGTTTGAGAGTGCCAAGTGGGTCCTGCAAACTGACACCCAGAACAGTGGCTTGTGAGTTTTGTTTCCCAGGGAAAAAGCCTGTACAATAGTTCAGGGGACTGAGGCCTTAAATTGCCGGGTGCCTCCTGGAGATCCGCCTCTCACAGGATGCCTCCAAGGCGCAACCAGACACCTGTGCCAACTTGGTCTAGTTTGAGAGTGCCAAGTGGGTCCTGAAAACTGACACCCAGAACAGTGGCTTGTGAGTTTTGTTTCCCAGGGAAAAAGCCTGTACAATGGTTCAGGGGCCTGCAGCCTTAAATTGCCGGGTGCCTCCTGGAATTCGGCGTCTTGCAGGATGCCTCCCCGTCGCAAGGTGGCATCAGTGCCAACTTGGTCTGCTTTGAGAGTGCCAAGTGGGTCCTGAAAACTGACACCCAGAACAGTGGCTTGTGAGTTTTGTTTCCCAGGGAAAAAGCCTGTACAATGGTTCAGGGTCCTGCGGCCGTAAATTGCCGGGTGAATCCTGGAATTACGCATCTCGCCAGATGTTTCCCAGACGCTAAGCAACACCAGTGCCAACTTGGTCTGGTTTAAGAGTGCCAAGTGGGTCCGGGAAACTGGCACCCAGAACAGTGGCTTGTGAGTTTTGTTTCCCAGGGAAAAAGCCTGTACAATGGTTCAGGGTCCTGCGGCCTTAAATTGCCAGGTGCCTCCTAGAATTCGGCCTCTTGCAGGATGCCTCCCAGATGCAAGGTGGCACCAGTGCCAACTTGGTCTGGTTTGAGAGTGTCAAGTGGGTCCTGAAAACTGACACCCAGAACAGTGGCTTGTGAGTTTTGTTTCCCAGGGAAAAAGCCTGTAGAATGGTTTTGGGTGCTGCGGCCTTAAATTGCCAGGTGCCTCCTGGAATTCCGCCTCTCGCAGGATGCCTCCCAGATGCAAGGTGGCACCAGTGCCAACTTGGTCTGGTTTGAGAGTGTAAGGTGGGTCCTGAAAACTGACACCCAGAACAGTGGCTTGTGAGTTTTGTTTCCCAGGGAAAAAGCCTGTACAATAGTTCAGGGGACTGAGGCCTTAAATTGCCGGGTGCCTCCTGGAGATCCGCCTCTCACAGGATGCCTCCCAGGCGCAACATGACACCAGTGCCAACTTGGTCTGGTTTGAGAGTGCCAAGTGGGTCCTGAAAACTGACACCCAGAACAGTGGCTTGTGAGTTTTGTTTCCCAGGGAAAAAGCCTGTACAATGGTTCAGGGTCCTGCGGCCTTAAATTTCCGGGTGCCTCCTAGAATTCGGCCTCTCGCAGGATGCCTCCCAGACCCAAGGTGGCACCAGTTCCAACTTGGTCTGATTTAAGAGTGCCAAGTGGGTCCTGAAAACTGACACCCAGAACAGTGGCTTGTGAGTTTTGTTTCCCAGGGAAAAAGCCTGTAAAATGGTTCAGGGGCCTGAGGCCTTAAATTGCCGGGTGCCTCCTGGAATTGCGCCTCTCGCAGGATGCCTCCCAGACGCAAGGTGGCACCAGTGCCAACTTGGTCTGGTTTGAGAGTGTCAAGTGGGTCCTGAAAACTGACAGCCAGAACAGTGGCTTTGTGAGTTTTGTTTCCCAGGGAAAAAGCCTGTACAATGGTTCAGGGTCCTACGGACTTAAATTGCCGGCTGCCTCCTGGAGATCCGCCTCTCGCAGGATGCCTCCCAGACGCAAGGTGGCACCAGTGCACACTTGGTCTGGTTTAAGAGTGCCAAGTGGGTCCTGAAAACTGACACCCAGAACAGTGGCTTGTGAGTTTTGTTTCCCAGGGAAAAAGCCTGTACAATGGTTCAGGGTCCTGCGGCCTTAAATTGCCGGGTGCCTCCTGGAATTGCGCCTCCCGCAGGATGCCTCCCAGACGCAAGGTGGCACCAGTTCCAACTTGGTCTGCTTTGAGAGTGTCAAGTGGGTCCTGAAAACTGACACCCAGAACAGTGGCTTGTGAGTTTTCTTTCCCAGGGAAAAAGCCTGTAAAATGGTTCAGGGGCCTGAGGCCTTAAATTGCCGGGTGCCTCCCGGAGATCCGCCTCTCGCAGGATGCCTCCCATGCGCAACATGACACCAGTGCCAACTTGGTCTGGTTTGAGAGTGCCAGGTGGCTCCTGCAAACTGACACCCAGAACAGTGGCTTGTGAGTTTTCTTTCCCAGGGAAAAAGCCTGTAAAATGGTTCAGCGTCCTGCGGCCTTAAATTGCAAGGTGCCTCCTGGAGATCCGCCTCTCACAGGATGCCTCCAAGGCGCAACCAGACACCAGTGCCAACTTGGTCTGGTTTGAGATTGCCAAGTGGGTCCTGAAAACTGACACCCAGAACAGTGGCTTGTGAGTTTTGTTTCCCAGGGAAAAAGCCTGTACAATGGTTCAGGGTCCTGCGGACTTAAATTGCCGGGTGTCTACTGAAATTGCGCCTCTCGCAGGATGCCTCCCAGACGCAAGGTGGCACCAGTGCCAACTTGGTCTGCTTTGAGAGTGTCAAGTGGGTCCTGAAAACTGACACCCAGAACAGTGGCTTGTGAGTTTTGTTTCCCAGGGAAAAAGCCTGTACAATGGTTCAGGGTCCTGCGGCCTTAAATTGCCGGGTGCCTCCTGGAATTCGGCTACTCGCAGGATGCCTCCCAGACACAAGGTGGCACCAGTTCCAACTTGGTCTTGTTTAAGAGTGCCAAGTGGGTCCTGCAAACTGACACCCAGAACAGTGGCTTGTGAGTTTTGTTTTCCAGGGAAAAAGCCTGTACAATGGTTCAGGGTCCTGCGGCCTTAAATTGCCGGGTGCCTCCTGGAATTTGGCCTCTCGCAGGATGCCTCCCAGACACAAGGTGGCACCAGTTCAAACTTGGTGTTGTTTAAGCGTGCCAAGTGGGTCCTGCAAACTGACACCCAGAACAGTCGCTTGTGAGTTTTGTTTCCCAGGGAAAAAGCCTGTACAATGGTTCAGGGTCCTGCGGCCTTAAATTGCCGGGTGAATCCTGGAATTCCGCATCTCACAGGATGCCTCCCAGGCGCAACATGACACCAGTGCCAACTTGGTCTAGTTTGAGAGTGCCAAGTGGGTCCTGAAAACTGACACCCAGAACAGTGGCTTGTGAGTTTTGTTTCCCAGGGAAAAAGCCTGTACAATGGTTCAGGGTCCTGCAGCCTTAAATTGCCGGGTGTCTACTGAAATTGCGCCTCTCGCAGGATGCCTCCCAGACGCAAGGTGGCACCAGTGCCAACTTGGTCTGCTTTGAGAGTGTCAAGTGGGTCCTGAAAACTGACACCCAGAACAGTGGCTTGTGAGTTTTGTTTCCCAGGGAAAAAGCCTGTACAATGGTTCAGGGGCTTGAGGCCTTAAATTGCCGAGTGCCTTCTGGAGATCCGCCTCTCACAAAATGCCTCCCAGGCGCAACATGACACCAGTGCCAACTTGGTCTGGTTTAAGAGTGCCAAGTGGGTCCTGAAAACTGACACCCAGAACAGAGCCTTGTGAGTTTTGTTTCCCAGGGAAAAAGCCTGTACAATGGTTCAGGGGCCTGCGGCCTTAAATTGCCGGGTGCCTCCTGGAATTCGGCGTCTTGCAGGATGCCTCCCAGACGCAAGGTGGCACCAGTGCCAACTTGGTCTGGTTTGAGAGTGCCAAGTGGGTCCTGCAAACTGACACCCAGAACAGTGGCTTGTGAGTTTTGTTTCCCAGGGAAAAAGCCTGTACAATGGTTCAGGGTCCTGCGGCCTTAAATTTCCGGGTGCCTCCTAGAATTCGGCCTCTCGCAGGATGCCTCCCAGACGCAAGGTGGCACCAGTTCCAACTTGGTCTGGTTTAAGAGTGCCAAGTGGGTCCTGAAAACTGACAGCCAGAACAGTGGCTTGTGAGTTTTGTTTCCCAGGGAAAAAGCCTGTAAAATGGTTCAGGGGCCTGAGGCCTTAAATTGCCGGCTGCCTCCTGGAATTGCGCCTCTCGCAGGATGCCTCCCAGACGCAAGGTGGCACCAGTGCCAACTTGGTCTGGTTTAAGAGTGCCAAGTGGGTCCTGAAAACTGACACCCAGAACAGTGGCTTGTGAGTTTTGTTTGCCAGGGAAAAAGCCTGTACAATGGTTCAGGGTCCTGCGGCCTTAAATTGCCGGGTGCCTCCTGGAATTGCGCCTCTCGCAGGATGCCTCCCAGACGCAAGGTGGCACCATTGCCAACTTGGTCTGCTTTGAGAGTTTCAAGTTGGTCCTGAAAATTGACACCCAGAATAGTGGCTTGTGAGTTTTGTTTCCCAGGGAAAAAGCCTGTACAATGGTTCAGGGTCCTGCGGCCTTAAATTGCCGGGTGCCTCCTGGAATTCCGCCTCTCACAGGATGCCTCCCAGACGCAAGGTGGCACCAGTGCCAACTTGGTCTGGTTTGAGAGTGCCAGGTGGCTCCTGCAAACTGACACCCAGAACAGTGGCTTGTGAGTTTTCTTTCCCAGGGAAAAAGCCTGTAAAATGGTTCAGCGTCCTGCGGCCTTAAATTGCAAGGTGCCTCCTGGAGATCCGCCTCTCACAGGATGCCTCCAAGGCGCAACCAGACACCAGTGCCAACTTGGTCTGGTTTAAGAGTGCCAAGTGGGTCCTGAAAACTGACACCCAGAACAGTGGCTTGTGAGTTTTGTTTCCCAGGGAAAAAGCCTGTACAATGGTTCAGGGTCCTGCGGACTTAAATTGCCGGGTGCCTCCTGGAATTGCGCCTCTCGCAGGATGCCTCCCAGACGCAAGGTGGCACCATTGCCAACTTGGTCTGCTTTGAGAGTGTCAAGTTGCTCCTGAAAACTGACACCCAGAACAGTGGCTTGTGAGTTTTGTTTCCCAGGGAAAAAGCCTGTACAATGGTTCAGGGTCCTGCGGCCTTAAATTGCCGGGTGCCTCCTGGAATTCGGCTACTCGCAGGATGCCTCCCAGACACAAGGTGGCACCAGTTCAAACTTGGTCTTGTTTAAGCGTGCCAAGTGGGTCCTGCAAACTGACACCCAGAACAGTGGCTTGTGAGTTTTGTTTCCCAGGGACAAAGCCTGTACAGTGGTTCAGGGGCCTGAGGCCATAAATTGCCGGGTGCCTCCTGGAGATCCGCCTCTCACAGGATGCCTCCCAGGCGCAACATGACACCAGTGCCAACTTGGTCTGGTTTAAGAGTGCCAAGTGGGTCCTGAAAACTGACACCCAGAACAGTGGCTTGTGAGTTTTGTTTGCCAGGGAAAAAGCCTGTACAATGGTTCAGGGTCCTGCGGCCTTAAATTGCCGGGTGCCTCCTGGAATTGCGCCTCTCGCAGGATGCCTCCCAGACGCAAGGTGGCACCAGTGCCAACTTGGTCTGCTTTGAGAGTTTCAAGTTGGTCCTGAAAATTGACACCCAGAATAGTGGCTTGTGAGTTTTGTTTCCCAGGGAAAAAGCCTGTACAATGGTTCAGGGTCCTGCGGCCTTAAATTGCCGGGTGCCTCCTGGAATTCCGCCTCTCACAGGATGCCTCCCAGACGCAAGGTGGCACCAGTTCCAACTTGGTCTGCTTTGAGAGTGCCAGGTGGCTCCTGCAAACTGACACCCAGAACAGTGGCTTGTGAGTTTTCTTTCCCAGGGAAAAAGCCTGTAAAATGGTTCAGCGTCCTGCGGCCTTAAATTGCAAGGTGCCTCCTGGAGATCCGCCTCTCACAGGATGCCTCCAAGGCGCAACCAGACACCAGTGCCAACTTGGTCTGGTTTAAGAGTGCCAAGTGGGTCCTGAAAACTGACACCCAGAACAGTGGCTTGTGAGTTTTGTTTCCCAGGGAAAAAGCCTGTACAATGGTTCAGGGTCCTGCGGACTTAAATTGCCGGGTGCCTCCTGGAATTGCGCCTCTCGCAGGATGCCTCCCAGACGCAAGGTGGCACCATTGCCAACTTGGTCTGCTTTGAGAGTGTCAAGTTGGTCCTGAAAACTGACACCCAGAACAGTGGCTTGTGAGTTTTGTTTCCCAGGGAAAAAGCCTGTACAATGGTTCAGGGTCCTGCGGCCTTAAATTGCCGGGTGCCTCCTGGAATTCGGCTACTCGCAGGATGCCTCCCAGACACAAGGTGGCACCAGTTCAAACTTGGTCTTGTTTAAGCGTGCCAAGTGGGTCCTGCAAACTGACACCCAGAACAGTGGCTTGTGAGTTTTGTTTCCCAGGGACAAAGCCTGTACAGTGGTTCAGGGGCCTGAGGCCATAAATTGCCGGGTGCCTCCTGGAGATCCGCCTCTCACAGGATGCCTCCCAGGCGCAACATGACACCAGTGCCAACTTGGTCTGGTTTAAGAGTGCCAAGTGGGTCCTGAAAACTGACACCCAGAACAGTGGCTTGTGAGTTTTGTTTCCCAGGGAAAAAGCCTGTACAATGGTTCAGGGTCCTGCGGACTTAAATTGCCGGGTGTCTACTGAAATTGCGCCTCTCGCAGGATGCCTCCCAGACGCAAGGTGGCACCAGTGCCAACTTGGTCTGCTTTGAGAGTGTCAAGTGGGTCCTGAAAACTGATACCCAGAACAGTGGCTTGTGAGTTTTGTTTCCCAGGGAAAAAGCCTGTACAATGGTTCAGGGGCTTGAGGCCTTAAATTGCCGAGTGCCTCCTGGAGATCCGCCTCTCACAAAATGCCTCCCAGGCGCAACATGACACCAGTGCCAACTTGGTCTGGTTTAAGAGTGCCAAGTGGGTCCGGGAAACTGACACCCAGAACAGAGCCTTGTGAGTTTTGTTTCCCAGGGAAAAAGCCTGTACAATGGTTCAGGGTCCTGCGGCCTTAAATTGCCGGGTGCCTCCTGGAATTCGGCGTCTTGCAGGATGCCTCCCAGACGCAAGGTGGCACCAGTGCCAACTTGGTCTGGTTTGAGAGTGCCAAGTGGGTCCTGCAAACTGACACCCAGAACAGTGGCTTGTGAGTTTTGTTTCCCAGGGAAAAAGCCTGTACAATGGTTCAGGGTCCTGCGGCCTTAAATTGCCGGGTGCCTCTTGGAATTGCGCCTCTCGCAGGATGACTCCCAGATGCAAGGTGGCACCAGTGCCAACTTGGTCTGGTTTGAGAGTGCCAAGTGGGTCCTGAAAACTGACACCCAGAACAGTGGCTTGTGAGTTTTCTTTCCCAGGGAAAAAGCCTGTACAATGGTTCAGGGTCCTGCGGCCTTAAATTGCCGGGTGAATCCTGGAATTCCGCATCTCGCCAGATGTTTCCGAGACGCTAAGCAACACCTGTGCCAACTTGGTCTGGTTTAAGAGTGCCAAGTGGGTCCGGGAAACTGACACCCAGAACAGTGGCTTGTGAGTTTTGTTTCCCAGGGAAAAAGCCTGTACAATGGTTCAGGGGCCTGAAGCCTTAAATTTCCGGGTGCCTCCTGGAATTCGGCTACTCGCAGGATGCCTCCCAGACACAAGGTGGCACCAGTTCCAACTTGGTCTTGTTTAAGAGTGCCAAGTGGGTCCTGCAAACTGACACCCAGAACAGTGGCTTGTGAGTTTTGTTTTCCAGGGAAAAAGCCTGTACTATGGTTCAGGGTCCTGCGGCCTTAAATTGCCGGGTGCCTCCTGGAATTTGGCCTCTCGCAGGATGCCTCCCAGACACAAGGTGGCACCAGTTCAAACTTGGTCTTGTTTAAGCGTGCCAAGTGGGTCCTGCAAACTGACACCCAGAACAGTGGCTTGTGAGTTTTGTTTCCCAGGGAAAAAGCCTGTAAAATGGTTCAGGGTCCTGCGGCCTTAAATTGCCGGGTGAATCCTGGAATTCCGCATCTCACAGGATGCCTCCCAGGCGCAACATGACACCAGTGCACACTTGGTC
This sequence comes from Fringilla coelebs, assembly GCF_963513975.1. Taxonomy (NCBI): domain Eukaryota; kingdom Metazoa; phylum Chordata; class Aves; order Passeriformes; family Fringillidae; genus Fringilla; species Fringilla coelebs. The sequence goes on along the minus strand of NW_028167380.1, from coordinate 63,530 downwards.
TGGTTTAAGAGTGCCAAGTGGGTCCTGAAAACTGACACCCAGAACAGTGGCTTGTGAGTTTTGTTTCCCAGGGAAAAAGCCTGTACAATGGTTCAGGGTCCTGCAGCCTTAAATTGCCGGGTGTCTACTGAAATTGCGCCTCTCGCAGGATGCCTCCCAGACGCAAGGTGGCACCAGTGCCAACTTGGTCTGGTTTGAGAGTGTACGGTGGGTCCTGAAAACTGACACCCAGAACAGTGGCTTGTGAGTTTTGTTTGCCAGGGAAAAAGCCTGTACCATGGTTCAGGGTCCTGCGGCCTTAAATTGCCGGGTGCCTTCTGGAGATCCGCCTCTCACAAAATGCCTCCCAGGCGCAACATGACACCAGTGCCAACTTGGTCTGGTTTAAGAGTGCCAAGTGGGTCCGGGAAACTGACACCCAGAACAGAGCCTTGTGAGTTTTGTTTCCCAGGGAAAAAGCCTGTACAATGGTTCAGGGGCCTGCGGCCTTAAATTGCCGGGTGCCTCCTGGAATTCGGCGTCTTGCAGGATGCCTCCCAGACGCAAGGTGGCACCAGTGCCAACTTGGTCTGGTTTGAGAGTGCCAAGTGGGTCCTGCAAACTGACACCCAGAACAGTGGCTTGTGAGTTTTGTTTCCCAGGGAAAAAGCCTGTACAATGGTTCAGGGTCCTGCGGCCTTAAATTGCCGGGTGCCTCCTGGAATTCGGCTACTCGCAGGATGCCTCCCAGACACAAGGTGGCACCAGTTCAAACTTGGTCTTGTTTAAGCGTGCCAAGTGGGTCCTGCAAACTGACACCCAGAACAGTGGCTTGTGAGTTTTGTTTCCCAGGGACAAAGCCTGTACAGTGGTTCAGGGGCCTGAGGCCATAAATTGCCGGGTGCCTCCTGGAGATCCGCCTCTCACAGGATGCCTCCCAGGCGCAACATGACACCAGTGCCAACTTGGTCTGGTTTAAGAGTGCCAAGTGGGTCCTGAAAACTGACACCCAGAACAGTGGCTTGTGAGTTTTGTTTGCCAGGGAAAAAGCCTGTACAATGGTTCAGGGTCCTGCGGCCTTAAATTGCCGGGTGCCTCCTGGAATTGCGCCTCTCGCAGGATGCCTCCCAGACGCAAGGTGGCACCATTGCCAACTTGGTCTGCTTTGAGAGTTTCAAGTTGGTCCTGAAAATTGACACCCAGAATAGTGGCTTGTGAGTTTTGTTTCCCAGGGAAAAAGCCTGTACAATGGTTCAGGGTCCTGCGGCCTTAAATTGCCGGGTGCCTCCTGGAATTCCGCCTCTCACAGGATGCCTCCCAGACGCAAGGTGGCACCAGTGCCAACTTGGTCTGGTTTGAGAGTGCCAGGTGGCTCCTGCAAACTGACACCCAGAACAGTGGCTTGTGAGTTTTCTTTCCCAGGGAAAAAGCCTGTAAAATGGTTCAGCGTCCTGCGGCCTTAAATTGCAAGGTGCCTCCTGGAGATCCGCCTCTCACAGGATGCCTCCAAGGCGCAACCAGACACCAGTGCCAACTTGGTCTGGTTTAAGAGTGCCAAGTGGGTCCTGAAAACTGACACCCAGAACAGTGGCTTGTGAGTTTTGTTTCCCAGGGAAAAAGCCTGTACAATGGTTCAGGGTCCTGCGGACTTAAATTGCCGGGTGCCTCCTGGAATTGCGCCTCTCGCAGGATGCCTCCCAGACGCAAGGTGGCACCATTGCCAACTTGGTCTGCTTTGAGAGTGTCAAGTTGGTCCTGAAAACTGACACCCAGAACAGTGGCTTGTGAGTTTTGTTTCCCAGGGAAAAAGCCTGTACAATGGTTCAGGGTCCTGCGGCCTTAAATTGCCGGGTGCCTCCTGGAATTCGGCTACTCGCAGGATGCCTCCCAGACACAAGGTGGCACCAGTTCAAACTTGGTCTTGTTTAAGCGTGCCAAGTGGGTCCTGCAAACTGACACCCAGAACAGTGGCTTGTGAGTTTTGTTTCCCAGGGACAAAGCCTGTACAGTGGTTCAGGGGCCTGAGGCCATAAATTGCCGGGTGCCTCCTGGAGATCCGCCTCTCACAGGATGCCTCCCAGGCGCAACATGACACCAGTGCCAACTTGGTCTGGTTTAAGAGTGCCAAGTGGGTCCGGGAAACTGACACCCAGAACAGTGGCTTGTGAGTTTTGTTTCCCAGGGAAAAAGCCTGTACAATGGTTCAGGGTCCTGCGGACTTAAATTGCCGGGTGTCTACTGAAATTGCGCCTCTCGCAGGATGCCTCCCAGACGCAAGGTGGCACCAGTGCCAACTTGGTCTGCTTTGAGAGTGTCAAGTGGGTCCTGAAAACTGATACCCAGAACAGTGGCTTGTGAGTTTTGTTTCCCAGGGAAAAAGCCTGTACAATGGTTCAGGGGCTTGAGGCCTTAAATTGCCGAGTGCCTCCTGGAGATCCGCCTCTCACAAAATGCCTCCCAGGCGCAACATGACACCAGTGCCAACTTGGTCTGGTTTAAGAGTGCCAAGTGGGTCCGGGAAACTGACACCCAGAACAGAGCCTTGTGAGTTTTGTTTCCCAGGGAAAAAGCCTGTACAATGGTTCAGGGTCCTGCGGCCTTAAATTGCCGGGTGCCTCCTGGAATTCGGCGTCTTGCAGGATGCCTCCCAGACGCAAGGTGGCACCAGTGCCAACTTGGTCTGGTTTGAGAGTGCCAAGTGGGTCCTGCAAACTGACACCCAGAACAGTGGCTTGTGAGTTTTGTTTCCCAGGGAAAAAGCCTGTACAATGGTTCAGGGTCCTGCGGCCTTAAATTGCCGGGTGCCTCTTGGAATTGCGCCTCTCGCAGGATGACTCCCAGATGCAAGGTGGCACCAGTGCCAACTTGGTCTGGTTTGAGAGTGCCAAGTGGGTCCTGAAAACTGACACCCAGAACAGTGGCTTGTGAGTTTTCTTTCCCAGGGAAAAAGCCTGTACAATGGTTCAGGGTCCTGCGGCCTTAAATTGCCGGGTGAATCCTGGAATTCCGCATCTCGCCAGATGTTTCCGAGACGCTAAGCAACACCTGTGCCAACTTGGTCTGGTTTAAGAGTGCCAAGTGGGTCCGGGAAACTGACACCCAGAACAGTGGCTTGTGAGTTTTGTTTCCCAGGGAAAAAGCCTGTACAATGGTTCAGGGGCCTGAAGCCTTAAATTTCCGGGTCCCTCCTGGAATTCGGCTACTCGCAGGATGCCTCCCAGACACAAGGTGGCACCAGTTCCAACTTGGTCTTGTTTAAGAGTGCCAAGTGGGTCCTGCAAACTGACACCCAGAACAGTGGCTTGTGAGTTTTGTTTTCCAGGGAAAAAGCCTGTACTATGGTTCAGGGTCCTGCGGCCTTAAATTGCCGGGTGCCTCCTGGAATTTGGCCTCTCGCAGGATGCCTCCCAGACACAAGGTGGCACCAGTTCAAACTTGGTCTTGTTTAAGCGTGCCAAGTGGGTCCTGCAAACTGACACCCAGAACAGTGGCTTGTGAGTTTTGTTTCCCAGGGAAAAAGCCTGTAAAATGGTTCAGGGTCCTGCAGCCTTAAATTGCCGGGTGTCTACTGAAATTGCGCCTCTCGCAGGATGCCTCCCAGACGCAAGGTGGCACCAGTGCCAACTTGGTCTGGTTTGAGAGTGTAAGGTGGGTCCTGAAAACTGACACCCAGAACAGTGGCTTGTGAGTTTTGTTTCCCAGGGAAAAAGCCTGTACCATGGTTCAGGGTCCTGCGGCCTTAAATTGCCGGGTGCCTTCTGGAGATCCGCCTCTCACAAAATGCCTCCCAGGCGCAACATGACACCAGTGCCAACTTGGTCTGGTTTAAGAGTGCCAAGTGGGTCCGGGAAACTGACACCCAGAACAGAGCCTTGTGAGTTTTGTTTCCCAGGGAAAAAGCCTGTACAATGGTTCAGGGGCCTGCGGCCTTAAATTGCCGGGTGCCTCCTGGAATTCGGCGTCTTGCAGGATGCCTCCCAGACGCAAGGTGGCACCAGTGCCAACTTGGTCTGGTTTGAGAGTGCCAAGTGGGTCCTGCAAACTGACACCCAGAACAGTGGCTTGTGAGTTTTGTTTCCCAGGGAAAAAGCCTGTACAATGGTTCAGGGTCCTGCGGCCTTAAATTTCCGGGTGCCTCCTAGAATTCGGCCTCTCGCAGGATGCCTCCCAGACGCAAGGTGGCACCAGTTCCAACTTGGTCTGGTTTGAGAGTGCCAAGTGGGTCCTGAAAACTGACACCCAGAACAGTGGCTTGTGAGTTTTGTTTCCCAGGGAAAAAGCCTGTAAAATGGTTCAGGGGCCTGAGGCCTTAAATTGCCGGCTGCCTCCTGGAATTGCGCCTCTCGCAGGATGCCTCCCAGACGCAAGGTGGCACCAGTGCCAACTTGGTCTGGTTTGAGAGTGTCAAGTGGGTCCTGAAAACTGACACCCAGAACAGTGGCTTGTGAGTTTTGTTTCCCAGGGAAAAAGCCTGTACAATGGTTCAGGGTCCTGCGGCCTTAAATTGCCGGGTGCCTCCTGGAATTGCGCCTCTCGCAGGATGCCTCCCAGACGCAAGGGGGCACCATTGCCAACTTGGTCTGCTTTGAGAGTTTCAAGTTGGTCCTGAAAATTGACACCCAGAATAGTGGCTTGTGAGTTTTGTTTCCCAGGGAAAAAGCCTGTACAATGGTTCAGGGTCCTGCGGCCTTAAATTGCCGGGTGCCTCCTGGAATTCCGCCTCTCACAGGATGCCTCCCAGACGCAAGGTGGCACCAGTGCCAACTTGGTCTGGTTTGAGAGTGCCAGGTGGCTCCTGCAAACTGACACCCAGAACAGTGGCTTGTGAGTTTTGTTTCCCAGGGAAAAAGCCTGTAAAATGGTTCAGCGTCCTGCGGCCTTAAATTGCAAGGTGCCTCCTGGAGATCCGCCTCTCACAGGATGCCTCCAAGGCGCAACCAGACACCAGTGCCAACTTGGTCTGGTTTAAGAGTGCCAAGTGGGTCCTGAAAACTGACACCCAGAACAGTGGCTTGTGAGTTTTGTTTCCCAGGGAAAAAGCCTGTACAATGGTTCAGGGTCCTGCGGACTTAAATTGCCGGGTGCCTCCTGGAATTGCGCCTCTCGCAGGATGCCTCCCAGACGCAAGGTGGCACCAGTGCCAACTTGGTCTGCTTTGAGAGTGTCAAGTTGGTCCTGAAAACTGACACCCAGAACAGTGGCTTGTGAGTTTTGTTTCCCAGGGAAAAAGCCTGTACAATGGTTCAGGGTCCTGCGGCCTTAAATTGCCGGGTGCCTCCTGGAATTCGGCTACTCGCAGGATGCCTCCCAGACACAAGGTGGCACCAGTTCAAACTTGGTCTTGTTTAAGCGTGCCAAGTGGGTCCTGCAAACTGACACCCAGAACAGTGGCTTGTGAGTTTTGTTTCCCAGGGACAAAGCCTGTACAGTGGTTCAGGGGCCTGAGGCCATAAATTGCCGGGTGCCTCCTGGAGATCCGCCTCTCACAGGATGCCTCCCAGGCGCAACATGACACCAGTGCCAACTTGGTCTGGTTTAAGAGTGCCAAGTGGGTCCTGAAAACTGACACCCAGAACAGTGGCTTGTGAGTTTTGTTTCCCAGGGAAAAAGCCTGTACAATGGTTCAGGGTCCTGCGGACTTAAATTGCCGGGTGTCTACTGAAATTGCGCCTCTCGCAGGATGCCTCCCAGACGCAAGGTGGCACCAGTGCCAACTTGGTCTGCTTTGAGAGTGTCAAGTGGGTCCTGAAAACTGATACCCAGAACAGTGGCTTGTGAGTTTTGTTTCCCAGGGAAAAAGCCTGTACAATGGTTCAGGGGCTTGAGGCCTTAAATTGCCGAGTGCCTCCTGGAGATCCGCCTCTCACAAAATGCCTCCCAGGCGCAACATGACACCAGTGCCAACTTGGTCTGGTTTAAGAGTGCCAAGTGGGTCCGGGAAACTGACACCCAGAACAGAGCCTTGTGAGTTTTGTTTCCCAGGGAAAAAGCCTGTACAATGGTTCAGGGTCCTGCGGCCTTAAATTGCCGGGTGCCTCCTGGAATTCGGCGTCTTGCAGGATGCCTCCCAGACGCAAGGTGGCACCAGTGCCAACTTGGTCTGGTTTGAGAGTGCCAAGTGGGTCCTGCAAACTGACACCCAGAACAGTGGCTTGTGAGTTTTGTTTCCCAGGGAAAAAGCCTGTACAATGGTTCAGGGTCCTGCGGCCTTAAATTGCCGGGTGCCTCTTGGAATTGCGCCTCTCGCAGGATGACTCCCAGATGCAAGGTGGCACCAGTGCCAACTTGGTCTGGTTTGAGAGTGCCAAGTGGGTCCTGAAAACTGACACCCAGAACAGTGGCTTGTGAGTTTTCTTTCCCAGGGAAAAAGCCTGTACAATGGTTCAGGGTCCTGCGGCCTTAAATTGCCGGGTGAATCCTGGAATTCCGCATCTCGCCAGATGTTTCCGAGACGCTAAGCAACACCTGTGCCAACTTGGTCTGGTTTAAGAGTGCCAAGTGGGTCCGGGAAACTGACACCCAGAACAGTGGCTTGTGAGTTTTGTTTCCCAGGGAAAAAGCCTGTACAATGGTTCAGGGGCCTGAAGCCTTAAATTTCCGGGTGCCTCCTGGAATTCGGCTACTCGCAGGATGCCTCCCAGACACAAGGTGGCACCAGTTCCAACTTGGTCTTGTTTAAGAGTGCCAAGTGGGTCCTGCAAACTGACACCCAGAACAGTGGCTTGTGAGTTTTGTTTTCCAGGGAAAAAGCCTGTACTATGGTTCAGGGTCCTGCGGCCTTAAATTGCCGGGTGCCTCCTGGAATTTGGCCTCTCGCAGGATGCCTCCCAGACACAAGGTGGCACCAGTTCAAACTTGGTCTTGTTTAAGCGTGCCAAGTGGGTCCTGCAAACTGACACCCAGAACAGTGGCTTGTGAGTTTTGTTTCCCAGGGAAAAAGCCTGTACAATGGTTCAGGGTCCTGCGGCCTTAAATTGCCGGGTGAATCCTGGAATTCCGCATCTCACAGGATGCCTCCCAGGCGCAACATGACACCAGTGCACACTTGGTCTGGTTTAAGAGTGCCAAGTGGGTCCTGAAAACTGACACCCAGAACAGTGGCTTGTGAGTTTTGTTTCCCAGGGAAAAAGCCTGTACAATGGTTCAGGGTCCTGCAGCCTTAAATTGCCGGGTGTCTACTGAAATTGCGCCTCTCGCAGGATGCCTCCCAGACGCAAGGTGGCACCAGTGCCAACTTGGTCTGCTTTGAGAGTGTCAAGTGGGTCCTGAAAACTGACACCCAGAACAGTGGCTTGTGAGTTTTGTTTGCCAGGGAAAAAGCCTGTACCATGGTTCAGGGTCCTGCGGCCTTAAATTGCCGGGTGCCTTCTGGAGATCCGCCTCTCACAAAATGCCTCCCAGGCGCAACATGACACCAGTGCCAACTTGGTCTGGTTTAAGAGTGCCAAGTGGGTCCGGGAAACTGACACCCAGAACAGAGCCTTGTGAGTTTTGTTTCCCAGGGAAAAAGCCTGTACAATGGTTCAGGGGCCTGCGGCCTTAAATTGCCGGGTGCCTCCTGGAATTCGGCCTCTTGCAGGATGCCTCCCAGACGCAAGGTGGCACCAGTGCCAACTTGGTCTGGTTTAAGAGTGCCAAGTGGGTCCTGAAAACTGACACCCAGAACAGAGGCTTGTGAGTTTTCTTTCCCAGGGAAAAAGCCTGTAAAATGGTTCAGGGGCCTGAGGCCTTAAATTGCCGGCTGCCTCCCGGAGATCCGCCTCTCGCAGGATGCCTCCCAGGCGCAACATGACACCAGTGCCAACTTGGTCTGGTTTGAGAGTGCCAAGTGGGTCCTGAAAACTGACACCCAGAACAGTGGCTTGTGAGTTTTGTTTCCCAGGGAAAAAGCCTGTACAATGGTTCAGGGTCCTGCGGCCTTAAATTTCCGGGTGCCTCCTAGAATTCGGCCTCTCGCAGGATGCCTCCCAGACGCAAGGTGGCACCAGTGCCAACTTGGTCTGGTTTAAGAGTGCCAAGTGGGTCCTGAAAACTGACACCCAGAACAGTGGCTTGTGAGTTTTGTTTCCCAGGGAAAAAGCCTGTAAAATGGTTCAGGGGCCTGAGGCCTTAAATTGCCGGGTGCCTCCTGGAATTGCGCCTCTCGCAGGATGCCTCCCAGACGCAAGGTGGCACCAGTGCCAACTTGGTCTGGTTTGAGAGTGTCAAGTGGGTCCTGAAAACTGACACCCAGAACAGTGGCTTGTGAGTTTTGTTTGCCAGGGAAAAAGCCTGTACAATGGTTCAGGGTCCTGCGGCCTTAAATTGCCGGGTGCCTCCTGGAATTCCGCCTCTCGCAGGATGCCTCCCAGACGCAAGGTGGCACCAGTGCCAACTTGGTCTGGTTTGAGAGTGCCAGGTGGCTCCTGCAAACTGACACCCAGAACAGTGGCTTGTGAGTTTTCTTTCCCAGGGAAAAAGCCTGTAAAATGGTTCAGCGTCCTGCGGCCTTAAATTGCAAGGTGCCTCCTGGAGATCCGCCTCTCACAGGATGCCGCCAAGGCGCAACCAGACACCAGTGCCAACTTGGTCTGGTTTGAGATTGCCAAGTGGGTCCTGAAAACTGACACCCAGAACAGTGGCTTGTGAGTTTTGTTTCCCAGGGAAAAAGCCTGTACAATGGTTCAGGGTCCTGCGGACTTAAATTGCCGGGTGCCTCCTGGAATTGCGCCTCTCGCAGGATGCCTCCCAGACGCAAGGTGGCACCATTGCCAACTTGGTCTGCTTTGAGAGTGTCAAGTTGGTCCTGAAAACTGACACCCAGAACAGTGGCTTGTGAGTTTTGTTTCCCAGGGAAAAAGCCTGTACAATGGTTCAGGGTCCTGCGGCCTTAAATTGCCGGGTGCCTCCTGGAATTCGGCTACTCGCAGGATGCCTCCCAGACACAAGGTGGCACCAGTTCAAACTTGGTCTTGTTTAAGCGTGCCAAGTGGGTCCTGCAAACTGACACCCAGAACAGTGGCTTGTGAGTTTTGTTTCCCAGGGAAAAAGCCTGTACAATGGTTCAGGGGCCTGAGGCCTTAAATTGCCGGGTGCCTCCTGGAGATCCGCCTCTCACAGGATGCCTCCCAGGCGCAACATGACACCAGTGCCAACTTGGTCTGGTTTAAGAGTGCCAAGTGGGTCCTGAAAACTGACACCCAGAACAGTGGCTTGTGAGTTTTGTTTCCCAGGGAAAAAGCCTGTACAATGGTTCAGGGTCCTGCGGACTTAAATTGCCGGGTGTCTACTGAAATTGCGCCTCTCGCAGGATGCCTCCCAGACGCAAGGTGGCACCAGTGCCAACTTGGTCTGCTTTGAGAGTGTCAAGTGGGTCCTGAAAACTGACACCCAGAACAGTGGCTTGTGAGTTTTGTTTCCCAGGGAAAAAGCCTGTACAATGGTTCAGGGGCTTGAGGCCTTAAATTTCCGGGTGCCTCCTAGAATTCGGCCTCTCGCAGGATGCCTCCCAGACGCAAGGTGGCACCAGTGCCAACTTGGTCTGGTTTAAGAGTGCCAAGTGGGTCCGGGAAACTGACACCCAGAACAGTGGCTTGTGAGTTTTGTTTCCCAGGGAAAAAGCCTGTACAATGGTTCAGGGTCCTGCGGCCTTAAATTGCCGGGTGAATCCTGGAATTCCGCATCTCGCCAGATGTTTCCGAGACGCTAAGCAACACCTGTGCCAACTTGGTCTGGTTTCAGAGTGCCAAGTGTGTCCGGGAAACTGGCACCCAGAACAGTGGCTTGTGAGTTTTGTTTCCCAGGGAAAAAGCCTGTAAAATGGTTCAGGGGCCTGCGGCCTTAAATTGCCGGGAGCCACATGGACATCCGCCTCTCGCAGGATGCCTCCCAGACGCAAGGTGGCACCAGTGCCAACTTGGTCTGGTTTGAGAGTGTCAAGTTGGTCCTGAAAACTGACACCCAGAACAGTGGCTTGTGAGTTTTGTTTCCCAGGGAAAAAGCCTGTAGAATGGTTTTGGGTTCTGCGGCCTTAAATTGCCAGGTGCCTCCTGGAATTCCGCCTCTCGCAGGATGCCTCCCAGATGCAAGGTGGCACCAGTGCCAACTTGGTCTGGTTTGAGAGTGTAAGGTGGGTCCTGCAAACTGACACCCAGAACAGTGGCTTGTGAGTTTTGTTTCCCAGGGAAAAAGCCTGTACAATGGTTCAGGGTCCTGCGGCCTTAAATTGCCGGGTGCCTCCTAGAATTCGGCCTCTCGCAGGATGCCTCTCAGACACAAGGTGGCACCAGTGCCAACTTGGTCTGGTTTGAGATTGCCAAGTGGGTCCTGAAAACTGACACCCAGAACAGTGGCTTGTGAGTTTTCTTTTCCAGGGAAAAAGCCTGTAAAATGGTTCAGGGGCCTGAGGCCTTAAATTGCCGGGTGCCTCCCGGAGATCCGCCTCTCGCAGGATGCCTCCCAGGCGCCACATGACACCAGTGCCATTTTGGTCTGGTTTGAGAGTGCCAAGTGGGTCCTGAAAACTGACACCCAGAACAGTGGCTTGTGAGTTTTGTTTCCCAGGGAAAAAGCCTGTACAATGGTTCAGGGTCCTGCGGACTTAAATTGCCGGGTGCCTCCTGGAATTGCGCCTCTCACAGGATGCCTCCCAGACGCAAGGTGGCACCATTGCCAACTTGGTCTGCTTTGAGAGTGTCAAGTTGGTCCTGAAAACTGACACCCAGAACAGTGGCTTGTGAGTTTTGTTTCCCAGGGAAAAAGCCTGTACAATGGTTCAGGGTCCTGCGGCCTTAAATTGCCGGGTGCCTCCTGGAATTCGGCTACTCGCAGGATGCCTCCCAGGCGCAACATGACACCAGTTCAAACTTGGTCTTGTTTAAGCGTGCCAAGTGGGTCCTGAAAACTGACACCCAGAACAGTGGCTTGTGAGTTTTGTTTCCCAGGGAAAAAGCCTGTACAATGGTTCAGGGTCCTGCGGACTTAAATTGCCGGGTGTCTACTGAAATTGCGCCTCTCGCAGGATGCCTCCCAGACGCAAGGTGGCACCAGTGCCAACTTGGTCTGCTTTGAGAGTGTCAAGTGGGTCCTGAAAACTGATACCCAGAACAGTGGCTTGTGAGTTTTGTTTTCCAGGGAAAAAGCCTGTACAATGGTTCAGGGGCTTGAGGCCTTAAATTGCCGAGTGCCTCCTGGAGATCCGCCTCTCACAAAATGCCTCCCAGGCGCAACATGACACCAGTGCCAACTAGGTCTGGTTTAAGAGTGCCAAGTGGGTCCGGGAAACTGACACCCAGAACAGAGCCTTGTGAGTTTTGTTTCCCAGGGAAAAAGCCTGTACAATGGTTCAGGGTCCTGCGGCCTTAAATTGCCGGGTGCCTCCTGGAATTCGGCGTCTTGCAGGATGCCTCCCAGACGCAAGGTGGCACCAGTGCCAACTTGGTCTGGTTTGAGAGTGCCAAGTGGGTCCTGCAAACTGACACCCAGAACAGTGGCTTGTGAGTTTTGTTTCCCAGGGAAAAAGCCTGTACAATGGTTCAGGGTCCTGCGGCCTTAAATTGCAAGGTGCCTCTTGGAATTGCGCCTCTCACAGGATGACTCCCAGATGCAAGGTGGCACCAGTGCCAACTTGGTCTGGTTTGAGAGTGCCAAGTGGGTCCTGAAAACTGACACCCAGAACAGTGGCTTGTGAGTTTTGTTTCCCAGGGAAAAAGCCTGTACAATGGTTCAGGGTCCTGCGGCCTTAAATTGCCAGGTGAATCCTGGAATTCCGCATCTCGCCAGATGTTTCCGAGACGCTAAGCAACACCTGTGCCAACTTGGTCTGGTTTAAGAGTGCCAAGTGGGTCCGGGAAACTGACACCCAGAACAGTGGCTTGTGAGTTTTGTTTCCCAGGGAAAAAGCCTGTACAATGGTTCAGGGGCCTGAAGCCTTAAATTGCCGGGTGCCTCCTGGAATTCGGCTACTCGCAGGATGCCTCCCAGACACAAGGTGGCACCAGTTCCAACTTGGTCTTGTTTAAGAGTGCCAAGTGGGTCCTGCAAACTGACACCCAGAACAGTGGCTTGTGAGTTTTGTTTTCCAGGGAAAAAGCCTGTACTATGGTTCAGGGTCCTGCGGCCTTAAATTGCCGGGTGCCTCCTGGAATTTGGCCTCTCGCAGGATGCCTCCCAGACACAAGGTGGCACCAGTTCAAACTTGGTCTTGTTTAAGCGTGCCAAGTGGGTCCTGCAAACTGACACCCAGAACAGTGGCTTGTGAGTTTTGTTTCCCAGGGAAAAAGCCTGTACAATGGTTCAGGGTCCTGCGGCCTTAAATTGCCGGGTGAATCCTGGAATTCCGCATCTCACAGGATGCCTCCCAGGCGCAACATGACACCAGTGCACACTTGGTCTGGTTTAAGAGTGCCAAGTGGGTCCTGAAAACTGACACCCAGAACAGTGGCTTGTGAGTTTTGTTTCCCAGGGAAAAAGCCTGTACAATGGTTCAGGGTCCTGCAGCCTTAAATTGCCGGGTGTCTACTGAAATTGCGCCTCTCGCAGGATGCCTCCCAGACGCAAGGTGGCACCAGTGCCAACTTGGTCTGCTTTGAGAGTGTCAAGTGGGTCCTGAAAACTGACACCCAGAACAGTGGCTTGTGAGTTTTGTTTCCCAGGGAAAAAGCCTGTACCATGGTTCAGGGTCCTGCGGCCTTAAATTGCCGGGTGCCTTCTGGAGATCCGCCTCTCACAAAATGCCTCCCAGGCGCAACATGACACCAGTGCCAACTTGGTCTGGTTTAAGAGTGCCAAGTGGGTCCGGGAAACTGACACCCAGAACAGTGGCTTGTGAGTTTTGTTTCCCAGGGAAAAAGCCTGTACAATGGTTCAGGGGCCTGCGGCCTTAAATTGCCGGGTGCCTCCTGGAATTCGGCGTCTTGCAGGATGCCTCCCAGACGCAAGGTGGCACCAGTACCAACTTGGTCTGGTTTGAGAGTGCCAAGTGGGTCCTGAAAACTGACACCCAGAACAGTGGCTTGTGAGTTTTGTTTCCCAGGGAAAAAGCCTGTACCATGGTTCAGGGTCCTGCGGCCTTAAATTGCCGGGTGCGTCCTAGAATTCGGCCTCTCGCAGGATGCCTCCCAGACGCAAGGTGGCACCAGTGCCAACTTGGTCTGGTTTAAGAGTGCCAAGTGGGTCCTGAAAACTGACACCCAGAACAGAGGCTTGTGAGTTTTCTTTCCCAGGGAAAAAGCCTGTAAAATGGTTCAGGGGCCTGAGGCCTTAAATTGCCGGCTGCCTCCCGGAGATCCGCCTCTCGCAGGATGCCTCCCAGGCGCAACATGACACCAGTGCCAACTTGGTCTGGTTTGAGAGTGCCAAGTGGGTCCTGAAAACTGACACCCAGAACAGTGGCTTGTGAGTTTTGTTTCCCAGGGAAAAAGCCTGTACAATGGTTCAGGGTCCTGCGGCCTTAAATTTCCGGGTGCCTCCTAGAATTCGGCCTCTCGCAGGATGCCTCCCAGACGCAAGGTGGCACCAGTGCCAACTTGGTCTGGTTTAAGAGTGCCAAGTGGGTCCTGAAAACTGACACCCAGAACAGAGCCTTGTGAGTTTTGTTTCCCAGGGAAAAAGCCTGTAGAATGGTTCAGGGGCCTGAGGCCTTAAATTGCCGGGTGCCTCCTGGAATTGCGCCTCTCGCAGGATGCCTCCCAGACGCAAGGTGGCACCAGTGCCAACTTGGTCTGGTTTGAGAGTGTCAAGTGGGTCCTGAAAACTGACACCCAGAACAGTGGCTTGTGAGTTTTGTTTCCCAGGGAAAAAGCCTGTACAATGGTTCAGGGTCCTGCGGACTTAAATTGCCGGGTGCCTCCTGGAATTGCGCCTCTCGCAGGATGCCTCCCAGACGCAAGGTGGCACCAGTGCCAACTTGGTCTGCTTTGAGAGTGTCAAGTTGGTCCTGAAAACTGACACCCAGAACAGTGGCTTGTGAGTTTTGTTTCCCAGGGAAAAAGCCTGTACAATGGTTCAGGGTCCTGCGGCCTTAAATTGCCGGGTGCCTCCTGGAATTCCGCCTCTCGCAGGATGCCTCCCAGACGCAAGGTGGCACCAGTGCCAACTTGGTCTGCTTTGAGAGTGCCAGGTGGCTCCTGCAAACTGACACCCAGAACAGTGGCTTGTGAGTTTTCTTTCCCAGGGAAAAAGCCTGTAAAATGGTTCAGCGTCCTGCGGCCTTAAATTGCAAGGTGCCTCCTGGAGATCCGCCTCTCACAGGATGCCGCCAAGGCGCAACCAGACACCAGTGCCAACTTGGTCTGGTTTGAGATTGCCAAGTGGGTCCTGAAAACTGACACCCAGAACAGTGGCTTGTGAGTTTTGTTTCCCAGGGAAAAAGCCTGTACAATGGTTCAGGGTCCTGTGGACTTAAATTGCCGGGTGCCTCCTGGAATTGCGCCTCTCGCAGGATGCCTCCCAGACGCAAGGTGGCACCATTGCCAACTTGGTCTGCTTTGAGAGTGTCAAGTTGGTCCTGAAAACTGACACCCAGAACAGTGGCTTGTGAGTTTTGTTTCCCAGGGAAAAAGCCTGTACAATGGTTCAGGGTCCTGCGGCCTTAAATTGCCGGGTGCCTCCTGGAATTCGACTACTCGCAGGATGCCTCCCAGACACAAGGTGGCACCAGTTCAAACTTGGTCTTGTTTAAGCGTGCCAAGTGGGTCCTGCAAACTGACACCCAGAACAGTGGCTTGTGAGTTTTGTTTCCCAGGGAAAAAGCCTGTACAGTGGTTCAGGGGCCTGAGGCCTTAAATTGCCGGGTGCCTCCTGGAGATCCGCCTCTCACAGGATGCCTCCCAGGCGCAACATGACACCAGTGCCAACTTGGTCTGGTTTAAGAGTGCCAAGTGGGTCCTGAAAACTGACACCCAGAACAGTGGCTTGTGAGTTTTGTTTCCCAGGGAAAAAGCCTGTACAATGGTTCAGGGTCCTGCGGACTTAAATTGCCGGGTGTCTACTGAAATTGCGCCTCTCGCAGGATGCCTCCCAGACGCAAGGTGGCACCAGTGCCAACTTGGTCTGCTTTGAGAGTGTCAAGTGGGTCCTGAAAACTGATACCCAGAACAGTGGCTTGTGAGTTTTGTTTCCCAGGGAAAAAGCCTGTACAATGGTTCAGGGGCTTGAGGCCTTAAATTGCCGAGTGCCTCCTTGAGATCCGCCTCTCACAAAATGCCTCCCAGGCGCAACATGACACCAGTGCCAACTTGGTCTGGTTTAAGAGTGCCAAGTGGGTCCGGGAAACTGACACCCAGAACAGTGGCTTGTGAGTTTTGTTTCCCAGGGAAAAAGCCTGTACAATGGTTCAGGGTCCTGCGGCCTTAAATTGCCGGGTGCCTCCTGGAATTCGGCGTCTTGCAGGATGCCTCCCAGACGCAAGGTGGCACCAGTGCCAACTTGGTCTGGTTTGAGAGTGCCAAGTGGGTCCTGCAAACTGACACCCAGAACAGTGGCTTGTGAGTTTTGTTTCCCAGGGAAAAAGCCTGTACAATGGTTCAGGGTCCTGCGGCCTTAAATTGCCAGGTGAATCCTGGAATTCCGCATCTCGCCAGATGTTTCCGAGACGCTAAGCAACACCTGTGCCAACTTGGTCTGGTTTAAGAGTGCCAAGTGGGTCCTGAAAACTGGCACCCAGAACAGTGGCTTGTGAGTTTTGTTTCCCAGGGAAAAAGCCTGTAAAATGGTTCAGGGGCCTGCGGCCTTAAATTACCGGGAGCCACATGGACATCCGCCTCTCGCAGGATGCCTCCCAGACGCAAGGTGGCACCAGTGCCAACTTGGTCTGGTTTAAGAGTGTCAAGTGGGTCCTGAAAACTGACACCCAGAACAGTGGCTTGTGAGTTTTCTTTTCCAGGGAAAAAGCCTGTAAAATGGTTCAGGGGCCTGAGGCCTTAAATTGCCGGGTGCCTCCCGGAGATCCGCCTCTCGCAGGATGCCTCCCAGGCGCAACATGACACCAGTGCCATTTTGGTCTGGTTTGAGAGTGCCAAGTGGGTCCTGAAAACTGACACCCAGAACAGTGGCTTGTGAGTTTTGTTTCCCAGGGAAAAAGCCTGTACAATGGTTCAGGGTCCTGCGGCCTTAAATTTCCGGGTGCCTCCTAGAATTCGGCCTCTCGCAGGATGCCTCCCAGACGCAAGGTGGCACCAGTTCCAACTTGGTCTGGTTTAAGAGTGCCAAGTGGGTCCTGAAAACTGACACCCAGAACAGTGGCTTGTGAGTTTTGTTTCCCAGGGAAAAAGCCTGTAAAATGGTTCAGGGGCCTGAGGCCTTAAATTGCCGGGTGCCTCCTGGAATTGCGCCTCTCGCAGGATGCCTCCCAGACGCAAGGTGGCACCAGTGCCAACTTGGTCTTGTTTGAGAGTGTCAAGTGGGTCCTGAAAACTGACAGCCAGAACAGTGGCTTGTGAGTTTTGTTTCCCAGGGAAAAAGCCTGTACAATGGTTCAGGGTCCTATGGACTTAAATTGCCGGCTGCCTCCTGGAGATCCGCCTCTCGCAGGATGCCTCCCAGACGCAAGGTGGCACCAGTGCAAACTTGGTCTGGTTTAAGAGTGCCAAGTGGGTCCTGAAAACTGACACCCAGAACAGTGGCTTGTGAGTTTTGTTTGCCAGGGAAAAAGCCTGTACAATGGTTCAGGGTCCTGCGGCCTTAAATTGCCGGGTGCCTCCTGGAATTGCGCCTCTCGCGGGATGCCTCCCAGACGCAAGGTGGCACCATTGCCAACTTGGTCTGCTTTGAGAGTGTCAAGTTGGTCCTGAAAACTGACGCCCAGAACAGTGGCTTGTGAGTTTTGTTTCCCAGGGAAAAAGCCTGTACAATGGTTCAGGGTCCTGCGGCCTTAAATTGCCGGGTGCCTCCTGGAATTCGACTACTCGCAGGATGCCTCCCAGACACAAGGTGGCACCAGTTCAAACTTGGTCTTGTTTAAGCGTGCCAAGTGGGTCCTGCAAACTGACACCCAGAACAGTGGCTTGTGAGTTTTGTTTCCCAGGGAAAAAGCCTGTACAGTGGTTCAGGGGCCTGAGGCCTTAAATTGCCGGGTGCCTCCTGGAGATCCGCCTCTCACAGGATGCCTCCCAGGCGCAACATGACACCAGTGCCAACTTGGTCTGGTTTAAGAGTGCCAAGTGGGTCCTGAAAACTGACACCCAGAACAGTGGCTTGTGAGTTTTGTTTCCCAGGGAAAAAGCCTGTACAATGGTTCAGGGTCCTGCGGACTTAAATTGCCGGGTGTCTACTGAAATTGCGCCTCTCGCAGGATGCCTCCCAGACGCAAGGTGGCACCAGTGCCAACTTGGTCTGGTTTGAGAGTGTCAAGTGGGTCCTGAAAACTGATACCCAGAACAGTGGCTTGTGAGTTTTGTTTCCCAGGGAAAAAGCCTGTACAATGGTTCAGGGGCTTGAGGCCTTAAATTGCCGAGTGCCTCCTTGAGATCCGCCTCTCACAAAATGCCTCCCAGGCGCAACATGACACCAGTGCCAACTTGGTCTGGTTTAAGAGTGCCAAGTGGGTCCGGGAAACTGACACCCAGAACAGTGGCTTGTGAGTTTTGTTTCCCAGGGAAAAAGCCTGTACAATGGTTCAGGGTCCTGCGGCCTTAAATTGCCGGGTGCCTCCTGGAATTCGGCGTCTTGCAGGATGCCTCCCAGACGCAAGGTGGCACCAGTGCCAACTTGGTCTGGTTTGAGAGTGCCAAGTGGGTCCTGAAAACTGACACCCAGAACAGTGGCTTGTGAGTTTTGTTTCCCAGGGAAAAAGCCTGTACAATGGTTCAGGGTCCTGCGGCCTTAAATTGCCAGGTGAATCCTGGAATTCCGCATCTCGCCAGATGTTTCCGAGACGCTAAGCAACACCTGTGCCAACTTGGTCTGGTTTAAGAGTGCCAAGTGGGTCCTGAAAACTGGCACCCAGAACAGTGGCTTGTGAGTTTTGTTTCCCAGGGAAAAAGCCTGTAAAATGGTTCAGGGGCCTGCGGCCTTAAATTACCGGGAGCCACATGGACATCCGCCTCTCGCAGGATGCCTCCCAGACGCAAGGTGGCACCAGTGCCAACTTGGTCTGGTTTAAGAGTGTCAAGTGGGTCCTGAAAACTGACACCCAGAACAGTGGCTTGTGAGTTTTCTTTTCCAGGGAAAAAGCCTGTAAAATGGTTCAGGGGCCTGAGGCCTTAAATTGCCGGGTGCCTCCCGGAGATCCGCCTCTCGCAGGATGCCTCCCAGGCGCAACATGACACCAGTGCCATTTTGGTCTGGTTTGAGAGTGCCAAGTGGGTCCTGAAAACTGACACCCAGAACAGTGGCTTGTGAGTTTTGTTTCCCAGGGAAAAAGCCTGTACAATGGTTCAGGGTCCTGCGGCCTTAAATTTCCGGGTGCCTCCTAGAATTCGGCCTCTCGCAGGATGCCTCCCAGACGCAAGGTGGCACCAGTTCCAACTTGGTCTGGTTTAAGAGTGCCAAGTGGGTCCTGAAAACTGACACCCAGAACAGTGGCTTGTGAGTTTTGTTTCCCAGGGAAAAAGCCTGTAAAATGGTTCAGGGGCCTGAGGCCTTAAATTGCCGGGTGCCTCCTGGAATTGCGCCTCTCGCAGGATGCCTCCCAGACGCAAGGTGGCACCAGTGCCAACTTGGTCTTGTTTGAGAGTGTCAAGTGGGTCCTGAAAACTGACAGCCAGAACAGTGGCTTGTGAGTTTTGTTTCCCAGGGAAAAAGCCTGTACAATGGTTCAGGGTCCTATGGACTTAAATTGCCGGCTGCCTCCTGGAGATCCGCCTCTCGCAGGATGCCTCCCAGACGCAAGGTGGCACAAGTGCAAACTTGGTCTGGTTTAAGAGTGCCAAGTGGGTCCTGAAAACTGACACCCAGAACAGTGGCTTGTGAGTTTTGTTTGCCAGGGAAAAAGCCTGTACAATGGTTCAGGGTCCTGCGGCCTTAAATTGCCGGGTGCCTCCTGGAATTGCGCCTCTCGCGGGATGCCTCCCAGACGCAAGGTGGCACCATTGCCAACTTGGTCTGCTTTGAGAGTGTCAAGTTGGTCCTGAAAACTGACGCCCAGAACAGTGGCTTGTGTGTTTTCTTTCCCAGGGAAAAAGCCTGTACAATGGTTCAGGGTCCTGCGGCCTTAAATTGCCGGGTGTCTACTGAAATTGCGCCTCTCACAGGATGCCTCCCAGACGCAAGGTGGCACCAGTGCCAACTTGCTCTGCTTTGAGAGTGCCAGGTGGCTCCTGCAAACTGACACCCAGAACAGTGGCTTGTGAGTTTTCTTTCCCAGGGAAAAAGCCTGTAAAATGGTTCAGCGTCCTGCGGCCTTAAATTGCCGGGTGCCTCCTGGAGATCCGCCTCTCACAGGATGCCTCCCAGGCGCAACATGACACCAGTGCCAACTTGGTCTGGTTTAAGAGTGCCAAGTGGGTCCGGGAAACTGACACCCAGAACAGAGCCTTGTGAGTTTTGTTTCCCAGGGAAAAAGCCTGTACAATGGTTCAGGGGCCTGCGGCCTTAAATTGCCGGGTGCCTCCTGGAATTGCGCCTCTCACAGGATGCCTCCCAGACGCAAGGTGGCACCAGTGCCAACTTGGTCTGGTTTGAGAGTGCCAAGTGGGTCCTGAAAACTGACACCCAGAACAGTGGCTTGTGAGTTTTGTTTCCCAGGGAAAAAGCCTGTACAATGGTTCAGGGTCCTGCGGCCTTAAATTGCCGGGTGAATCCTGGAATTCCGCATCTCGCCAGATGTTTCCCAGACGCTAAGCAACACCAGTGCCAACTTGGTCTGGTTTAAGAGTGCCAAGTGGGTCCGGGAAACTGGCACCCAGAACAGTGGCTTGTGAGTTTTGTTTCCCAGGGAAAAAGCCTGTACAATGGTTCAGGGTCCTGCGGCCCTAAATTGCCGGGTGCCTCCTAGATTTCGGCCTCTCGCAGGATGCCTCCCAGACGCAAGGTGGCACCAGTGCAAACTTGGTCTGGTTTGAGAGTGCCAGGTGGCTCCTGCAAACTGACACCCAGAACAGTGGCTTGTGAGTTTTCTTTCCCAGGGAAAAAGCCTGTAAAATGGTTCAGCGTCCTGCGGCCTTAAATTGCAAGGTGCCTCCTGGAGATCCGCCTCTCACAGGATGCCGCCAAGGCGCAACCAGACACCAGTGCCAACTTGGTCTGGTTTGAGATTGCCAAGTGGGTCCTGAAAACTGACACCCAGAACAGTGGCTTGTGAGTTTTGTTTCCCAGGGAAAAAGCCTGTACAATGGTTCAGGGTCCTGCAGACTTAAATTGCCGGGTGCCTCCTGGAATTGCGCCTCTCGCAGGATGCCTCCCAGACGCAAGGTGGCACCAGTGCCAACTTGGTCTGCTTTGAGAGTGTCAAGTGGGTCCTGAAAACTGACACCCAGAACAGTGGCTTGTGAGTTTTCTTTCCCAGGGAAAAAGCCTGTACAATGGTTCAGGGTCCTGCGGCCTTAAATTGCCGGGTGCCTCCTGGAATTCGGCTACTCGCAGGATGCCTCCCAGACACAAGGTGGCACCAGTTCCAACTTGGTCTTGTTTAAGCGTGCCAAGTGGGTCCTGCAAACTGATACCCAGAACAGTGGCTTGTGAGTTTTGTTTCCCAGGGAAAAAGCCCGTAAAGTGGTTCAGGGGCCTGAGGCCTTAAATTGCCGGGTGCCTCCTGGAGATCCGCCTCTCACAGGATGCCTCCCAGGCGCAACATGACACCAGTGCACACTTGGTCTGGTTTAAGAGTGCCAAGTGGGTCCTGAAAACTGACACCCAGAACAGTGGCTTGTGAGTTTTGTTTCCCAGGGAAAAAGCCTGTACAATGGTTCAGGGTCCTGCGGCCTTAAATTGCCAGGTGAATCCTGGAATTCCGCATCTCGCCAGATGTTTCCGAGACGCTAAGCAACACCTGTGCCAACTTGGTCTGGTTTAAGAGTGCCAAGTGGGTCCTGAAAACTGGCACCCAGAACAGTGGCTTGTGAGTTTTGTTTCCCAGGGAAAAAGCCTGTACAATGGTTCAGGGGCCTGCGGCCTTAAATTGCCGGGAGCCACATGGACATCCGCCTCTCGCAGGATGCCTCCCAGACGCAAGGTGGCACCAGTGCCAACTTGGTCTGGTTTAAGAGTGTCAAGTGGGTCCTGAAAACTGACACCCAGAACAGTGGCTTGTGAGTTTTGTTTCCCAGGGAAAAAGCCTGTAGAATGGTTTTGGGTTCTGCGGCCTTAAATTGCCAGGTGCCTCCTGGAATTCCGCCTCTCGCAGGATGCCTCCCAGATGCAAGGTGGCACCAGTGCCAACTTGGTCTGGTTTGAGAGTGTAAGGTGGGTCCTGCAAACTGACACCCAGAACAGTGGCTTGTGAGTTTTGTTTCCCAGGGAAAAAGCCTGTACAATGGTTCAGGGTCCTGCGGCCTTAAATTGCCGGGTGCCTCCTAGAATTCGGCCTCTCGCAGGATGCCTCTCAGACGCAAGGTGGCACCAGTGCCAACTTGGTCTGGTTTAAGAGTGCCAAGTGGGTCCTGAAAACTGACACCCAGAACAGTGGCTTGTGAGTTTTGTTTCCCAGGGAAAAAGCCTGTACAATGGTTCAGGGTCCTGCAGCCTTAAATTGCCGGGTGCCTCCTGGAATTCGGCTACTCGCAGGATGCCTCCCAGACACAAGGTGGCACCAGTTCCAACTTGGTCTTGTTTAAGAGTGCCAAGTGGGTCCTGCAAACTGACACCCAGAACAGTGGCTTGTGAGTTTTGTTTTCCAGGGAAAAAGCCTGTACTATGGTTCAGGGTCCTGCGGCCTTAAATTGCCGGGTGCCTCCTGGAATTTGGCCTCTCACAGGATGCCTCCCAGACACAAGGTGGCACCAGTTCAAACTTGGTCTTGTTTAAGCGTGCCAAGTGGGTCCTGCAAACTGACACCCAGAACAGTGGCTTGTGAGTTTTGTTTCCCAGGGAAAAAGCCTGTACAATGGTTCAGGGTCCTGCGGCCTTAAATTGCCGGGTGAATCCTGGAATTCCGCATCTCACAGGATGCCTCCCAGGCGCAACATGACACCAGTGCACACTTGGTCTGGTTTAAGAGTGCCAAGTGGGTCCTGAAAACTGACACCCAGAACAGTGGCTTGTGAGTTTTGTTTCCCAGGGAAAAAGCCTGTACAATGGTTCAGGGTCCTGCAGCCTTAAATTGCCGGGTGTCTACTGAAATTGCGCCTCTCGCAGGATGCCTCCCAGACGCAAGGTGGCACCAGTGCCAACTTGGTCTGCTTTGAGAGTGTCAAGTGGGTCCTGAAAACTGACACCCAGAACAGTGGCTTGTGAGTTTTGTTTCCCAGGGAAAAAGCCTGTACCATGGTTCAGGGTCCTGCGGCCTTAAATTGCCTGGTGCCTCCTGGAGATCCGCCTCTCACAAAATGCCTCCCAGGCGCAACATGACACCAGTGCCAACTTGGTCTGGTTTAAGAGTGCCAAGTGGGTCCGGGAAACTGACACCCAGAACAGAGCCTTGTGAGTTTTGTTTCCCAGGGAAAAAGCCTGTAAAATGGTTCAGGGGCCTGCGGCCTTAAATTGCCGGGTGCCTCCTGGAATTCGGCGTCTTGCAGGATGCCTCCCAGACGCAAGGTGGCACCAGTGCCAACTTGGTCTGGTTTGAGAGTGCCAAGTGGGTCCTGAAAACTGACACCCAGAACAGTGGCTTGTGAGTTTTGTTTCCCAGGGAAAAAGCCTGTACCATGGTTCAGGGTCCTGCGGCCTTAAATTGCCGGGTGCGTCCTAGAATTCGGCCTCTCGCAGGATGCCTCCCAGACGCAAGGTGGCACCAGTGCCAACTTGGTCTGGTTTAAGAGTGCCAAGTGGGTCCTGAAAACTGACACCCAGAACAGAGGCTTGTGAGTTTTCTTTCCCAGGGAAAAAGCCTGTAAAATGGTTCAGGGGCCTGAGGCCTTAAATTGCCGGGTGCCTCCTGGAATTGCGCCTCTCGCAGGATGCCTCCCAGACGCAAGGTGGCACCAGTGCCAACTTGGTCTGGTTTGAGAGTGTCAAGTGGGTCCTGCAAACTGACACCCAGAACAGTGGCTTGTGAGTTTTGTTTGCCAGGGAAAAAGCCTGTACAATGGTTCAGGGTCCTGCGGACTTAAATTGCCGGGTGCCTCCTGGAATTGCGCCTCTCGCAGGATGCCTCCCAGACGCAAGGTGGCACCATTGCCAACTTGGTCTGCTTTGAGAGTGTCAAGTTGGTCCTGAAAACTGACACCCAGAACAGTGGCTTGTGAGTTTTGTTTCCCAGGGAAAAAGCCTGTACAATGGTTCAGGGTCCTGCGGCCTTAAATTGCCGGGTGCCTCCTGGAATTCCGCCTCTCGCAGGATGCCTCCCAGACGCAAGGTGGCACCAGTGCCAACTTGGTCTGGTTTGAGAGTGCCAGGTGGCTCCTGCAAACTGACACCCAGAACAGTGGCTTGTGAGTTTTGTTTCCCAGGGAAAAAGCCTGTAAAATGGTTCAGCGTCCTGCGGCCTTAAATTGCTAGGTGCCTCCTGGAGATCCGCCTCTCACAGGATGCCGCCAAGGCGCAACCAGACACCAGTGCCAACTTGGTCTGGTTTGAGATTGCCAAGTGGGTCCTGAAAACTGACACCCAGAACAGTGGCTTGTGAGTTTTGTTTCCCAGGGAAAAAGCCTGTACAATGGTTCAGGGTCCTGCGGACTTAAATTGCCGGGTGCCTCCTGGAATTGCGCCTCTCGCAGGATGCCTCCCAGACGCAAGGTGGCACTATTGCCAACTTGGTCTGCTTTGAGAGTGTCAAGTTGGTCCTGAAAACTGACACCCAGAACAGTGGCTTGTGAGTTTTCTTTCCCAGGGAAAAAGCCTGTACAATGGTTCAGGGTCCTGCGGCCTTAAATTGCCGGGTGCCTCCTGGAATTCGACTACTCGCAGGATGCCTCCCAGACACAAGGTGGCACCAGTTCAAACTTGGTCTTGTTTAAGCGTGCCAAGTGGGTCCTGCAAACTGATACCCAGAACAGTGGCTTGTGAGTTTTGTTTCCCAGGGAAAAAGCCTGTACAGTGGTTCAGGGGCCTGAGGCCTTAAATTGCCGGGTGCCTCCTGGAGATCCGCCTCTCACAGGATGCCTCCCAGGCGCAACATGACACCAGTGCACACTTGGTCTGGTTTAAGAGTGCCAAGTGGGTCCTGAAAACTGACACCCAGAACAGTGGCTTGTGAGTTTTGTTTCCCAGGGAAAAAGCCTGTACAATGGTTCAGGGTCCTGCGGCCTTAAATTGCCAGGTGAATCCTGGAATTCCGCATCTCGCCAGATGTTTCCGAGACGCTAAGCAACACCTGTGCCAACTTGGTCTGGTTTAAGAGTGCCAAGTGGGTCCTGAAAACTGGCACCCAGAACAGTGGCTTGTGAGTTTTGTTTCCCAGGGAAAAAGCCTGTAAAATGGTTCAGGGGCCTGCGGCCTTAAATTGCCGGAAGCCACATGGACATCCGCCTCTCGCAGGATGCCTCCCAGACGCAAGGTGGCACCAGTGCCAACTTGGTCTGGTTTAAGAGTGTCAAGTGGGTCCTGAAAACTGACACCCAGAACAGTGGCTTGTGAGTTTTGTTTCCCAGGGAAAAAGCCTGTAGAATGGTTTTGGGTTCTGCGGCCTTAAATTGCCAGGTGCCTCCTGGAATTCCGCCTCTCGCAGGATGCCTCCCAGATGCAAGGTGGCACCAGTGCCAACTTGGTCTGGTTTGAGAGTGTAAGGTGGGTCCTGAAAACTGACACCAGGAACAGTGGCTTGTGAGTTTTGTTTCCCAGGGAAAAAGCCTGTACAATAGTTCAGGGGACTGAGGCCTTAAATTGCCGGGTGCCTCCTGGAGATCCGCCTCTCACAGGATGCCTCTCAGGCGCAACATGACACCAGTGCCAACTTGGTCTAGTTTGAGAGTGCCAAGTGGGTCCTGAAAACTGACACCCAGAACAGTGGCTTGTGAGTTTTGTTTCCCAGGGAAAAAGCCTGTACAATGGTTCAGGGTCCTGCGGCCTTAAATTGCCGGGTGCCTCCTAGAATTCGGCCTCTCACAGGATGCCTCTCAGACGCAAGGTGGCACCAGTGCCAACTTGGTCTGGTTTAAGAGTGCCAAGTGGGTCCTGAAAACTGACACCCAGAACAGTGGCTTGTGAGTTTTCTTTCCCAGGGAAAAAGCCTGTAAAATGGTTCAGGGGCCTGAGGCCTTAAATTGCCGGGTGCCTCCCGGAGATCCGCCTCTCGCAGGATGCCTCCCAGGCGCAACATGACACCAGTGCCATTTTGGTCTGGTTTGAGAGTGCCAAGTGGGTCCTGAAAACTGACACCCAGAACAGTGGCTTGTGAGTTTTGTTTCCCAGGGAAAAAGCCTGTACAATGGTTCAGGGTCCTGCGGCCTTAAATTGCCGGGTGCCTCCTAGAATTCGGCCTCTCGCAGGATGCCTCCCAGACGCAAGGTGGCACCAGTTCCAACTTGGTCTGGTTTAAGAGTGCCAAGTGGGTCCTGAAAACTGACACCCAGAACAGTGGCTTGTGAGTTTTGTTTCCCAGGGAAAAAGCCTGTAAAATGGTTCAGGGGCCTGAGGCCTTAAATTGCCGGGTGCCTCCTGGAATTGCGCCTCTCGCAGGATGCCTCCCAGACGCAAGGTGGCACCAGTGCCAACTTGGTCTTGTTTGAGAGTGTCAAGTGGGTCCTGAAAACTGACAGCCAGAACAGTGGCTTGTGAGTTTTGTTTCCCAGGGAAAAAGCCTGTACAATGGTTCAGGGTCCTATGGACTTAAATTGCCGGGTGCCTCCTGGAGATCCGCCTCTCGCAGGATGCCTCCCAGACGCAAGGTGGCACCAGTGCAAACTTGGTCTGGTTTAAGAGTGCCAAGTGGGTCCGGGAAACTGACACCCAGAACAGTGGCTTGTGAGTTTTGTTTCCCAGGGAAAAAGCCTGTACAATGGTTCAGGGGCCTGAAGCCTTAAATTTCCGGGTGCCTCCTGGAATTCGGCTACTCGCAGGATGCCTCCCAGACACAAGGTGGCACCAGTTCCAACTTGGTCTTGTTTAAGAGTGCCAAGTGGGTCCTGCAAACTGACACCCAGAACAGTGGCTTGTGAGTTTTGTTTTCCAGGGAAAAAGCCTGTACAATGGTTCAGGGTCCTGCGGCCTTAAATTGCCGGGTGCCTCCTGGAATTTGGCCTCTCGCAGGATGCCTCCCAGACACAAGGTGGCACCAGTTCAAACTTGGTCTTGTTTAAGCGTGCCAAGTGGGTCCTGCAAACTGACACCCAGAACAGTGGCTTGTGAGTTTTGTTTCCCAGGGAAAAAGCCTGTACAATGGTTCAGGGTCCTGCGGCCTTAAATTGCCGGGTGAATCCTGGAATTCCGCATCTCACAGGATGCCTCCCAGGCGCAACATGACACCAGTGCACACTTGGTCTGGTTTAAGAGTGCCAAGTGGGTCCTGAAAACTGACACCCAGAACAGTGGCTTGTGAGTTTTGTTTCCCAGGGAAAAAGCCTGTACAATGGTTCAGGGTCCTGCAGCCTTAAATTGCCGGGTGTCTACTGAAATTGCGCCTCTCGCAGGATGCCTCCCAGACGCAAGGTGGCACCAGTGCCAACTTGGTCTGCTTTGAGAGTGTCAAGTGGGTCCTGAAAACTGACACCCAGAACAGTGGCTTGTGAGTTTTGTTTCCCAGGGAAAAAGCCTGTACCATGGTTCAGGGTCCTGCGGCCTTAAATTGCCGGGTGCCTTCTGGAGATCCGCCTCTCACAAAATGCCTCCCAGGCGCAACATGACACCAGTGCCAACTTGGTCTGGTTTAAGAGTGCCAAGTGGGTCCGGGAAACTGACACCCAGAACAGAGCCTTGTGAGTTTTGTTTCCCAGGGAAAAAGCCTGTACAATGGTTCAGGGGCCTGCGGCCTTAAATTGCCGGGTGCCTCCTGGAATTCGGCGTCTTGCAGGATGCCTCCCAGACGCAAGGTGGCACCAGTGCCAACTTGGTCTGGTTTGAGAGTGCCAAGTGGGTCCTGAAAACTGACACCCAGAACAGTGGCTTGTGAGTTTTGTTTCCCAGGGAAAAAGCCTGTACCATGGTTCAGGGTCCTGCGGCCTTAAATTGCCGGGTGCGTCCTAGAATTCGGCCTCTCGCAGGATGCCTCCCAGACGCAAGGTGGCACCAGTGCCAACTTGGTCTGGTTTAAGAGTGCCAAGTGGGTCCTGAAAACTGACACCCAGAACAGAGGCTTGTGAGTTTTCTTTCCCAGGGAAAAAGCCTGTAAAATGGTTCAGGGGCCTGAGGCCTTAAATTGCCGGCTGCCTCCCGGAGATCCGCCTCTCGCAGGATGCCTCCCAGGCGCAACATGACACCAGTGCCAACTTGGTCTGGTTTGAGAGTGCCAAGTGGGTCCTGAAAACTGACACCCAGAACAGTGGCTTGTGAGTTTTGTTTCCCAGGGAAAAAGCCTGTACAATGGTTCAGGGTCCTGCGGCCTTAAATTTCCGGGTGCCTCCTAGAATTCGGCCTCTCGCAGGATGCCTCCCAGACGCAAGGTGGCACCAGTGCCAACTTGGTCTGGTTTAAGAGTGCCAAGTGGGTCCTGAAAACTGACACCCAGAACAGTGGCTTGTGAGTTTTGTTTCCCAGGGAAAAAGCCTGTAAAATGGTTCAGGGGCCTGAGGCCTTAAATTGCCGGGTGCCTCCTGGAATTGCGCCTCTCGCAGGATGCCTCCCAGACGCAAGGTGGCACCAGTGCCAACTTGGTCTGGTTTGAGAGTGTCAAGTGGGTCCTGAAAACTGACACCCAGAACAGTGGCTTGTGAGTTTTGTTTGCCAGGGAAAAAGCCTGTACAATGGTTCAGGGTCCTGCGGACTTAAATTGCCGGGTGCCTCCTGGAATTGCGCCTCTCGCAGGATGCCTCCCAGACGCAAGGTGGCACCATTGCCAACTTGGTCTGCTTTGAGAGTGTCAAGTTGGTCCTGAAAACTGACACCCAGAACAGTGGCTTGTGAGTTTTGTTTCCCAGGGAAAAAGCCTGTACAATGGTTCAGGGTCCTGCGGCCTTAAATTGCCGGGTGCCTCCTGGAATTCCGCCTCTCGCAGGATGCCTCCCAGACGCAAGGTGGCACCAGTGCCAACTTGGTCTGGTTTGAGAGTGCCAGGTGGCTCCTGCAAACTGACACCCAGAACAGTGGCTTGTGAGTTTTCTTTCCCAGGGAAAAAGCCTGTAAAATGGTTCAGCGTCCTGCGGCCTTAAATTGCAAGGTGCCTCCTGGAGATCCGCCTCTCACAGGATGCCGCCAAGGCGCAACCAGACACCAGTGCCAACTTGGTCTGGTTTGAGATTGCCAAGTGGGTCCTGAAAACTGACACCCAGAACAGTGGCTTGTGAGTTTTGTTTCCCAGGGAAAAAGCCTGTACAATGGTTCAGGGTCCTGCGGACTTAAATTGCCGGGTGCCTCCTGGAATTGCGCCTCTCGCAGGATGCCTCCCAGACGCAAGGTGGCACCATTGCCAACTTGGTCTGCTTTGAGAGTGTCAAGTTGGTCCTGAAAACTGACACCCAGAACAGTGGCTTGTGAGTTTTGTTTCCCAGGGAAAAAGCCTGTACAATGGTTCAGGGTCCTGCGGCCTTAAATTGCCGGGTGCCTCCTGGAATTCGACTACTCGCAGGATGCCTCCCAGACACAAGGTGGCACCAGTTCAAACTTGGTCTTGTTTAAGCGTGCCAAGTGGGTCCTGCAAACTGATACCCAGAACAGTGGCTTGTGAGTTTTCTTTCCCAGGGAAAAAGCCTGTACAGTGGTTCAGGGGCCTGAGGCCTTAAATTGCCGGGTGCCTCCTGGAGATCCGCCTCTCACAGGATGCCTCCCAGGCGCAACATGACACCAGTGCACACTTGGTCTGGTTTAAGAGTGCCAAGTGGGTCCTGAAAACTGACACCCAGAACAGTGGCTTGTGAGTTTTGTTTCCCAGGGAAAAAGCCTGTACAATGGTTCAGGGTCCTGCGGCCTTAAATTGCCAGGTGAATCCTGGAATTCCGCATCTCGCCAGATGTTTCCGAGACGCTAAGCAACACCTGTGCCAACTTGGTCTGGTTTAAGAGTGCCAAGTGGGTCCTGAAAACTGGCACCCAGAACAGTGGCTTGTGAGTTTTGTTTCCCAGGGAAAAAGCCTGTAAAATGGTTCAGGGGCCTGCGGCCTTAAATTGCCGGGATCCACATGGACATCCGCCTCTCGCAGGATGCCTCCCAGACGCAAGGTGGCACCAGTGCCAACTTGGTCTGGTTTAAGAGTGTCAAGTGGGTCCTGAAAACTGACACCCAGAACAGTGGCTTGTGAGTTTTGTTTCCCAGGGAAAAAGCCTGTAGAATGGTTTTGGGTTCTGCGGCCTTAAATTGCCAGGTGCCTCCTGGAATTCCGCCTCTCGCAGGATGCCTCCCAGATGCAAGGTGGCACCAGTGCCAACTTGGTCTGGTTTGAGAGTGTAAGGTGGGTCCTGAAAACTGACACCCAGAACAGTGGCTTGTGAGTTTTGTTTCCCAGGGAAAAAGCCTGTACAATAGTTCAGGGGACTGAGGCCTTAAATTGCCGGGTGCCTCCTGGAGATCCGCCTCTCACAGGATGCCTCTCAGGCGCAACATGACACCAGTGCCAACTTGGTCTAGTTTGAGAGTGCCAAGTGGGTCCTGAAAACTGACACCCAGAACAGTGGCTTGTGAGTTTTGTTTCCCAGGGAAAAAGCCTGTACAATGGTTCAGGGTCCTGCGGCCTTAAATTGCCGGGTGCCTCCTAGAATTCGGCCTTTCACAGGATGCCTCTCAGACGCAAGGTGGCACCAGTGCCAACTTGGTCTGGTTTAAGAGTGCCAAGTGGGTCCTGAAAACTGACACCCAGAACAGTGGCTTGTGAGTTTTCTTTCCCAGGGAAAAAGCCTGTAAAATGGTTCAGGGGCCTGAGGCCTTAAATTGCCGGGTGCGTCCTAGAATTCGGCCTCTCGCAGGATGCCTCCCAGGCGCAACATGACACCAGTGCCATTTTGGTCTGGTTTGAGAGTGCCAAGTGGGTCCTGAAAACTGACACCCAGAACAGTGGCTTGTGAGTTTTGTTTCCCAGGGAAAAAGCCTGTACAATGGTTCAGGGTCCTGCGGCCTTAAATTTCCGGGTGCCTCCTAGAATTCGGCCTCTCGCAGGATGCCTCCCAGACACAAGGTGGCACCAGTTCCAACTTGGTCTGGTTTAAGAGTGCCAAGTGGGTCCTGAAAACTGACACCCAGAACAGTGGCTTGTGAGTTTTGTTTCCCAGGGAAAAAGCCTGTAAAATGGTTCAGGGGCCTGAGGCCTTAAATTGCCGGGTGCCTCCTGGAATTGCGCCTCTCGCAGGATGCCTCCCAGACGCAAGGTGGCACCAGTGCCAACTTGGTCTTGTTTGAGAGTGTCAAGTGGGTCCTGAAAACTGACAGCCAGAACAGTGGCTTGTGAGTTTTGTTTCCCAGGGAAAAAGCCTGTACAATGGTTCAGGGTCCTATGGACTTAAATTGCCGGGTGCCTCCTGGAGATCCGCCTCTCGCAGGATGCCTCCCAGACGCAAGGTGGCACCAGTGCAAACTTGGTCTGGTTTAAGAGTGCCAAGTGGGTCCTGAAAACTGACACCCAGAACAGTGGCTTGTGAGTTTTGTTTCCCAGGGAAAAAGCCTGTACAATGGTTCAGGGTCCTGCGGACTTAAATTGCCGGGTGCCTCCTGGAATTGCGCCTCTCGCAGGATGCCTCCCAGACGCAAGGTGGCACCATTGCCAACTTGGTCTGCTTTGAGAGTGTCAAGTTGGTCCTGAAAACTGACACCCAGAACAGTGGCTTGTGAGTTTTGTTTCCCAGGGAAAAAGCCTGTACAATGGTTCAGGGTCCTGCGGCCTTAAATTGCCGGGTGCCTCCTGGAATTGCGCCTCTCGCAGGATGCCTCCCAGAC
Source organism: Fringilla coelebs (assembly GCF_963513975.1). NCBI lineage: Eukaryota > Metazoa > Chordata > Aves > Passeriformes > Fringillidae > Fringilla > Fringilla coelebs. The sequence goes on along the minus strand of NW_028167380.1, from coordinate 32,588 downwards.
GCAAGGTGGCACCAGTGCCAACTTGGTCTGGTTTGAGAGTGCCAGGTGGCTCCTGCAAACTGACACCCAGAACAGTGGCTTGTGAGTTTTCTTTCCCAGGGAAAAAGCCTGTAAAATGGTTCAGCGTCCTGCGGCCTTAAATTGCCGGGTGCCTCCTGGAGATCCGCCTCTCACAGGATGCCTCCAAGGCGCAACCAGACACCTGTGCCAACTTGGTCTGGTTTGAGAGTGCCAAGTGGGTCCTGAAAACTGACACCCAGAACAGTGGCTTGTGAGTTTTGTTTCCCAGGGAAAAAGCCTGTACTGTGGTTCAGGGTCCTGCGGCCTTAAATTGCCGGGTGCCTCCTGGAATTTGGCCTCTCGCAGGATGCCTCCCAGACACAAGGTGGCACCAGTTCAAACTTGGTCTTGTTTAAGCGTGCCAAGTGGGTCCTGCAAACTGACACCCAGAACAGTGGCTTGTGAGTTTTGTTTCCCAGGGAAAAAGCCTGTACTGTGGTTCAGGGTCCTGCGGCCTTAAATTGCCGGGTGCCTCCTGGAATTTGGCCTCTCGCAGGATGCCTCCCAGACACAAGGTGGCACCAGTTCAAACTTGGTCTTGTTTAAGCGTGCCAAGTGGGTCCTGCAAACTGACACCCAGAACAGTGGCTTGTGAGTTTTGTTTCCCAGGGAAAAAGCCTGTACAATGGTTCAGGGTCCTGCGGCCCTAAATTGCCGGGTGAATCCTGGAATTCCGCATCTCACAGGATGCCTCCCAGGCGCAACATGACACCAGTGCCAACTTGGTCTAGTTTGAGAGTGCCAAGTGGGTCCTGAAAACTGACACCCAGAACAGTGGCTTGTGAGTTTTGTTTCCCAGGGAAAAAGCCTGTACAATGGTTCAGGGTCCTGCAGCCTTAAATTGCCGGGTGTCTACTGAAATTGCGCCTCTCGCAGGATGCCTCCCAGACGCAAGGTGGCACCAGTGCCAACTTGGTCTGCTTTGAGAGTGTCAAGTGGGTCCTGAAAACTGACACCCAGAACAGTGGCTTGTGAGTTTTGTTTGCCAGGGAAAAAGCCTGTACAATGGTTCAGGGGCTTGAGGCCTTAAATTGCCGAGTGCCTTCTGGAGATCCGCCTCTCACAAAATGCCTCCCAGGCGCAACATGACACCAGTGCCAACTTGGTCTGGTTTAAGAGTGCCAAGTGGGTCCTGAAAACTGACACCCAGAACAGAGCCTTGTGAGTTTTGTTTCCCAGGGAAAAAGCCTGTACAATGGTTCAGGGGCCTGCGGCCTTAAATTGCCGGGTGCCTCCTGGAATTCGGCGTCTTGCAGGATGCCTCCCAGACGCAAGGTGGCACCAGTGCCAACTTGGTCTGGTTTGAGAGTGCCAAGTGGGTCCTGAAAACTGACACCCAGAACAGTGGCTTGTGAGTTTTGTTTCCCAGGGAAAAAGCCTGTACAATGGTTCAGGGTCCTGCGGCCTTAAATTTCCGGGTGCCTCCTAGAATTCGGCCTCTCGCAGGATGCCTCGCAGACGCAAGGTGGCACCAGTTCCAACTTGGTCTGGTTTAAGAGTGCCAAGTGGGTCCTGAAAACTGACACCCAGAACAGTGGCTTGTGAGTTTTGTTTCCCAGGGAAAAAGCCTGTAAAATGGTTCAGGGGCCTGAGGCCTTAAATTGCCGGCTGCCTCCTGGAATTGCGCCTCTCGCAGGATGCCTCCCAGACGCAAGGTGGCACCAGTGCCAACTTGGTCTGGTTTGAGAGTGTCAAGTGGGTCCTGAAAACTGACACCCAGAACAGTGGCTTGTGAGTTTTGTTTGCCAGGGAAAAAGCCTGTACAATGGTTCAGGGTCCTGCGGCCTTAAATTGCCGGGTGCCTCCTGGAATTGCGCCTCTCGCAGGATGCCTCCCAGACGCAAGGTGGCACCATTGCCAACTTGGTCTACTTTGAGAGTTTCAAGTTGGTCCTGAAAATTGACACCCAGAATAGTGGCTTGTGAGTTTTGTTTCCCAGGGAAAAAGCCTGTACAATGGTTCAGGGTCCTGCGGCCTTAAATTGCCGGGTGCCTCCTGGAATTCCGCCTCTCACAGGATGCCTCCCAGACGCAAGGTGGCACCAGTGCCAACTTGGTCTGGTTTGAGAGTGCCAGGTGGCTCCTGCAAACTGACACCCAGAACAGTGGCTTGTGAGTTTTCTTTCCCAGGGAAAAAGCCTGTAAAATGGTTCAGCGTACTGCGGCCTTAAATTGCAAGGTGCCTCCTGGAGATCCGCCTCTCACAGGATGCCTCCAAGGCGCAACCAGACACCAGTGCCAACTTGGTCTGGTTTAAGAGTGCCAAGTGGGTCCTGAAATTGACACCCAGAACAGTGGCTTGTGAGTTTTGTTTCCCAGGGAAAAAGCCTGTACAATGGTTCAGGGTCCTGCGGATCTCAATTGCCGGGTGCCTCCTGGAATTGTGCCTCTCGCAGGATGCCTCCCAGACGCAAGGTGGCACTATTGCCAACTTGGTCTGCTTTGAGAGTGTCAAGTTGGTCCTGAAAACTGACACCCAGAACAGTGGCTTGTGAGTTTTGTTTCCCAGGGAAAAAGCCTGTACAATGGTTCAGGGTCCTGCGGCCTTAAATTGCCGGGTGCCTCCTGGAATTCGGCTACTCGCAGGATGCCTCCCAGACACAAGGTGGCACCAGTTCAAACTTGGTCTTGTTTAAGCGTGCCAAGTGGGTCCTGCAAACTGACACCCAGAACAGTGGCTTGTGAGTTTTGTTTCCCAGGGACAAAGCCTGTACAGTGGTTCAGGGGCCTGAGGCCATAAATTGCCGGGTGCCTCCTGGAGATCCGCCTCTCACAGGATGCCTCCCAGGCGCAACATGACACCAGTGCCAACTTGGTCTGGTTTAAGAGTGCCAAGTGGGTCCTGAAAACTGACACCCAGAACAGTGGCTTGTGAGTTTTGTTTCCCAGGGAAAAAGCCTGTACAATGGTTCAGGGTCCTGCGGACTTAAATTGCCGGGTGTCTACTGAAATTGCGCCTCTCGCAGGATGCCTCCCAGACGCAAGGTGGCACCAGTGCCAACTTGGTCTGCTTTGAGAGTGTCAAGTGGGTCCTGAAAACTGATACCCAGAACAGTGGCTTGTGAGTTTTGTTTCCCAGGGAAAAAGCCTGTACAATGGTTCAGGGGCTTGAGGCCTTAAATTGCCGAGTGCCTCCTGGAGATCCGCCTCTCACAAAATGCCTCCCAGGCGCAACATGACACCAGTGCCAACTTGGTCTGGTTTAAGAGTGCCAAGTGGGTCCGGGAAACTTGCACCCAGAACAGAGCCTTGTGAGTTTTGTTTCCCAGGGAAAAAGCCTGTACAATGGTTCAGGGTCATGCGGCCTTAAATTGCCGGGTGCCTCCTGGAATTCGGCGTCTTGCAGGATGCCTCCCAGACGCAAGGTGGCACCAGTGCCAACTTGGTCTGGTTTGAGAGTGCCAAGTGGGTCCTGCAAACTGACACCCAGAACAGTGGCTTGTGAGTTTTGTTTCCCAGGGAAAAAGCCTGTACAATGGTTCAGGGTCCTGCGGCCTTAAATTGCCGGGTGCCTCTTGGAATTGCGCCTCTCGCAGGATGACTCCCAGATGCAAGGTGGCACCAGTGCCAACTTGGTCTGGTTTGAGAGTGCCAAGTGGGTCCTGAAAACTGACACCCAGAACAGTGGCTTGTGAGTTTTCTTTCCCAGGGAAAAAGCCTGTACAATGGTTCAGGGTCCTGCGGCCTTAAATTGCCGGGTGAATCCTGGAATTCCGCATCTCGCCAGATGTTTCCGAGACGCTAAGCAACACCTGTGCCAACTTGGTCTGGTTTAAGAGTGCCAAGTGGGTCCGGGAAACTGACACCCAGAACAGTGGCTTCTGAGTTTTGTTTCCCAGGGAAAAAGCCTGTACAATGGTTCAGGGGCCTGAAGCCTTAAATTGCCGGGTGCCTCCTGGAATTCGGCTACTCGCAGGATGCCTCCCAGACACAAGGTGGCACCAGTTCCAACTTGGTCTTGTTTAAGAGTGCCAAGTGGGTCCTGCAAACTGACACCCAGAACAGTGGCTTGTGAGTTTTGTTTTCCAGGGAAAAAGCCTGTACTATGGTTCAGGGTCCTGCGGCCTTAAATTGCCGGGTGCCTCCTGGAATTTGGCCTCTCGCAGGATGCCTCCCAGACACAAGGTGGCACCAGTTCAAACTTGGTCTTGTTTAAGCGTGCCAAGTGGGTCCTGCAAACTGACACCCAGAACAGTGGCTTGTGAGTTTTGTTTCCCAGGGAAAAAGCCTGTACAATGGTTCAGGGTCCTGCGGCCTTAAATTGCCGGGTGAATCCTGGAATTCCGCATCTCACAGGATGCCTCCCAGGCGCAACATGACACCAGTGCACACTTGGTCTGGTTTAAGAGTGCCAAGTGGGTCCTGAAAACTGACACCCAGAACAGTGGCTTGTGAGTTTTGTTTCCCAGGGAAAAAGCCTGTACAATGGTTCAGGGTCCTGCAGCCTTAAATTGCCGGGTGTCTACTGAAATTGCGCCTCTCGCAGGATGCCTCCCAGACGCAAGGTGGCACCAGTGCCAACTTGGTCTGCTTTGAGAGTGTCAAGTGGGTCCTGAAAACTGACACCCAGAACAGTGGCTTGTGAGTTTTGTTTGCCAGGGAAAAAGCCTGTACCTTGGTTCAGGGTCCTGCGGCCTTAAATTGCCGGGTGCCTTCTGGAGATCCGCCTCTCACAAAATGCCTCCCAGGCGCAACATGACACCAGTGCCAACTTGGTCTGGTTTAAGAGTGCCAAGTGGGTCCGGGAAACTGACACCCAGAACAGAGCCTTGTGAGTTTTGTTTCCCAGGGAAAAAGCCTGTACAATGGTTCAGGGTCCTGCGGCCTTAAATTGCCGGGTGCCTCCTGGAATTCGGCGTCTTGCAGGATGCCTCCCAGACGCAAGGTGGCACCAGTGCCAACTTGGTCTGGTTTGAGAGTGCCAAGTGGGTCCTGAAAACTGACACCCAGAACAGTGGCTTGTGAGTTTTGTTTCCCAGGGAAAAAGCCTGTACCATGGTTCAGGGTCCTGCGGCCTTAAATTGCCGGGTGCGTCCTAGAATTCGGCCTCTCGCAGGATGCCTCCCAGACGCAAGGTGGCACCATTGCCAACTTGGTCTGGTTTAAGAGTTCCAAGTGGGTCCTGAAAACTGACACCCAGAACAGAGGCTTGTGAGTTTTCTTTCCCAGGGAAAAAGCCTGTAAAATGGTTCAGGGGCCTGAGGCCTTAAATTGCCGGCTGCCTCCCGGAGATCCGCCTCTCGCAGGATGCCTCCCAGGCGCAACATGACACCAGTGCCAACTTGGTCTGGTTTGAGAGTGCCAAGTGGGTCCTGAAAACTGACACCCAGAACAGTGGCTTGTGAGTTTTGTTTCCCAGGGAAAAAGCCTGTACAATGGTTCAGGGTCCTGCGGCCTTAAATTTCCGGGTGCCTCCTAGAATTCGGCCTCTCGCAGGATGCCTCCCAGACGCAAGGTGGCACCAGTGCCAACTTGGTCTGGTTTAAGAGTGCCAAGTGGGTCCTGAAAACTGACACCCAGAACAGTGGCTTGTGAGTTTTGTTTCCCAGGGAAAAAGCCTGTAAAATGGTTCAGGGGCCTGAGGCCTTAAATTGCCGGGTGCCTCCTGGAATTGCGCCTCTCCCAGGATGCCTCCCAGACGCAAGGTGGCACCAGTGCCAACTTGGTCTGGTTTGAGAGTGTCAAGTGGGTCCTGAAAACTGACACCCAGAACAGTAGCTTGTGAGTTTTGTTTGCCAGGGATAAAGCCTGTACAATGGTTCAGGGTCCTGCGGACTTAAATTGCCGGGTGCCTCCTGGAATTGCGCCTCTCGCAGGATGCCTCCCAGACGCAAGGTGGCACCATTGCCAACTTGGTCTGCTTTGAGAGTGTCAAGTTGGTCCTGAAAACTGACACCCAGAACAGTGGCTTGTGAGTTTTGTTTCCCAGGGAAAAAGCCTGTACTGTGGTTCAGGGGCCTGAGGCCTTAAATTGCCGGGTGCCTCCTGGAGATCCGCCTCTCACAGGATGCCGCCAAGGCGCAACATGACAGCAGTGCCAACTTGGTCTGGTTTAAGAGTGCCAAGTGGGTCCTGAAAACTGACACCCAGAACAGTGGCTTGTGAGTTTTGTTTCCCAGGGAAAAAGCCTGTACAATGGTTCAGGGTCCTGCGGACTTAAATTGCCGGGTGTCTACTGAAATTGCGCCTCTCGCAGGATGCCTCCCAGACGCAAGGTGGCACCAGTGCCAACTTGGTCTGCTTTGAGAGTGTCAAGTGGGTCCTGAAAACTGATACCCAGAACAGTGGCTTGTGAGTTTTGTTTCCCAGGGAAAAAGCCTGTACAATGGTTCAGGGGCTTGAGGCCTTAAATTGCCGAGTGCCTCCTGGAGATCCGCCTCTCACAAAATGCCTCCCAGGCGCAACATGACACCAGTGCCAACTTGGTCTGGTTTAAGAGTGCCAAGTGGGTCCGGGAAACTGACACCCAGAACAGTGGCTTGTGAGTTTTGTTTCCCAGGGAAAAAGCCTGTACAATGGTTCAGGGTCCTGCGGCCTTAAATTGCCGGGTGAATCCTGGAATTCCGCATCTCGCCAGATGTTTCCGAGACGCTAAGCAACACCTGTGCCAACTTGGTCTGGTTTCAGAGTGCCAAGTGTGTCCGGGAAACTGGCACCCAGAACAGTGGCTTGTGAGTTTTGTTTCCCAGGGAAAAAGCCTGTAAAATGGTTCAGGGGCCTGAGGCCTTAAATTGCCGGGAGCCACATGGACATCCGCCTCTCGCAGGATGCCTCCCAGACGCAAGGTGGCACCAGTGCCAACTTGGTCTGGTTTAAGAGTGTCAAGTTGGTCCTGAAAACTGACACCCAGAACAGTGGCTTGTGAGTTTTGTTTCCCAGGGAAAAAGCCTGTAGAATGGTTTTGGGTTCTGCGGCCTTAAATTGCCAGGTGCCTCCTGGAATTCCGCCTCTCGCAGGATGCCTCCCAGATGCAAGGTGGCACCAGTGCCAACTTGGTCTGGTTTGAGAGTGTAAGGTGGGTCCTGCAAACTGACACCCAGAACAGTGGCTTGTGAGTTTTGTTTCCCAGGGAAAAAGCCTGTACAATGGTTCAGGGTCCTGCGGCCTTAAATTGCCGGGTGCCTCCTAGAATTCGGCCTCTCGCAGGATGCCTCTCAGACGCAAGGTGGCACCAGTGCCAACTTGGTCTGGTTTAAGAGTGCCAAGTGGGTCCTGAAAACTGACACCCAGAACAGTGGCTTGTGAGTTTTCTTTCCCAGGGAAAAAGCCTGTAAAATGGTTCAGGGGCCTGAGGCCTTAAATTGCCGGGTGCCTCCCGGAGATCCGCCTCTCGCAGGATGCCTCCCAGGCGCCACATGACACCAGTGCCATTTTGGTCTGGTTTGAGAGTGCCAAGTGGGTCCTGAAAACTGACACCCAGAACAGTGGCTTGTGAGTTTTGTTTCCCAGGGAAAAAGCCTGTACAATGGTTCAGGGTCCTGCGGACTTAAATTGCCGGGTGCCTCCTGGAATTGCGCCTCTCACAGGATGCCTCCCAGACGCAAGGTGGCACCATTGCCAACTTGGTCTGCTTTGAGAGTGTCAAGTTGGTCCTGAAAACTGACACCCAGAACAGTGGCTTGTGAGTTTTGTTTCCCAGGGAAAAAGCCTGTACAATGGTTCAGGGTCCTGCGGCCTTAAATTGCCGGGTGCCTCCTGGAATTCCGCCTCTCGCAGGATGCCTCCCAGACGCAAGGTGGCACCAGTGCCAACTTGGTCTGGTTTGAGAGTGCCAGGTGGCTCCTGCAAACTGACACCCAGAACAGGGGCTTGTGAGTTTTCTTTCCCAGGGAAAAAGCCTGTAAAATGGTTCAGCGTCCTGCGGCCTTAAATTGCAAGGTGCCTCATGGAGATCCGCCTCTCACAGGATGCCTCCAAGGCGCAACCAGACACCAGTGCCAACTTGGTCTGGTTTAAGAGTGCCAAGTGGGTCCTGAAAACTGACACCCAGAACAGTGGCTTGTGAGTTTTGTTTCCCAGGGAAAAAGCCTGTACAATGGTTCAGGGTCCTGCGGACTTAAATTGCCGGGTGCCTCCTGGAATTGCGCCTCTCGCAGGATGCCTCCCAGACGCAAGGTGGCACCATTGCCAACTTGGTCTGCTTTGAGAGTGTCAAGTTGGTCCTGAAAACTGACACCCAGAACAGTGGCTTGTGAGTTTTGTTTCCCAGGGAAAAAGCCTGTAAAATGGTTCAGGGTCCTGCGGCCTTAAATTGCCGGGTGAATCCTGGAATTCCGCATCTCACAGGATGCCTCCCAGGCGCAACATGACACCAGTTCAAACTTGGTCTTGTTTAAGCGTGCCAAGTGGGTCCTGAAAACTGACACCCAGAACAGTGGCTTGTGAGTTTTGTTTCCCAGGGAAAAAGCCTGTACAATGGTTCAGGGTCCTGCGGACTTAAATTGCCGGGTGTCTACTGAAATTGCGCCTCTCGCAGGATGCCTCCCAGACGCAAGGTGGCACCAGTGCCAACTTGGTCTGCTTTGAGAGTGTCAAGTGGGTCCTGAAAACTGATACCCAGAACAGTGGCTTGTGAGTTTTGTTTTCCAGGGAAAAAGCCTGTACAATGGTTCAGGGGCTTGAGGCCTTAAATTGCCGAGTGCCTCCTGGAGATCCGCCTCTCTCAAAATGCCTCCCAGGCGCAACATGACACCAGTGCCAACTTGGTCTTGTTTAAGAGTGCCAAGTGGGTCCGGGAAACTGACACCCAGAACAGAGCCTTGTGAGTTTTGTTTCCCAGGGAAAAAGCCTGTACAATGGTTCAGGGTCCTGCGGCCTTAAATTGCCGGGTGCCTCCTGGAATTCGGCGTCTTGCAGGATGCCTCCCAGGCGCAACATGACACCAGTGCCAACTTGGTCTGGTTTGAGAGTGCCAAGTGGGTCCTGCAAACTGACACCCAGAACAGTGGCTTGTGAGTTTTGTTTCCCAGGGAAAAAGCCTGTACAATGGTTCAGGGTCCTGCGGCCTTAAATTGCCGGGTGCCTCTTGGAATTGCGCCTCTCACAGGATGACTCCCAGATGCAAGGTGGCACCAGTGCCAACTTGGTCTGGTTTGAGAGTGCCAAGTGGGTCCTGAAAACTGACACCCAGAACAGTGGCTTGTGAGTTTTGTTTCCCAGGGAAAAAGCCTGTACAATGGTTCAGGGTCCTGCGGCCTTAAATTGCCGGGTGAATCCTGGAATTCCGCATCTCGCCAGATGTTTCCGAGACGCTAAGCAACACCTGTGCCAACTTGGTCTGGTTTAAGAGTGCCAAGTGGGTCCGGGAAACTGACACCCAGAACAGTGGCTTCTGAGTTTTGTTTCCCAGGGAAAAAGCCTGTACAATGGTTCAGGGGCCTGAAGCCTTAAATTGCCGGGTGCCTCCTGGAATTCGGCTACTCGCAGGATGCCTCCCAGACACAAGGTGGCACCAGTTCCAACTTGGTCTTGTTTAAGAGTGCCAAGTGGGTCCTGCAAACTGACACCCAGAACAGTGGCTTGTGAGTTTTGTTTTCCAGGGAAAAAGCCTGTACTATGGTTCAGGGTCCTGCGGCCTTAAATTGCCGGGTGCCTCCTGGAATTTGGCCTCTCGCAGGATGCCTCCCAGACACAAGGTGGCACCAGTTCAAACTTGGTCTTGTTTAAGCGTGCCAAGTGGGTCCTGCAAACTGACACCCAGAACAGTGGCTTGTGAGTTTTGTTTCCCAGGGAAAAAGCCTGTACAATGGTTCAGGGTCCTGCGGCCTTAAATTGCCGGGTGAATCCTGGAATTCCGCATCTCACAGGATGCCTCCCAGGCGCAACATGACACCAGTGCACACTTGGTCTGGTTTAAGAGTGCCAAGTGGGTCCTGAAAACTGACACCCAGAACAGTGGCTTGTGAGTTTTGTTTCCCAGGGAAAAAGCCTGTACAATGGTTCAGGGTCCTGCAGCCTTAAATTGCCGGGTGTCTACTGAAATTGCGCCTCTCGCAGGATGCCTCCCAGACGCAAGGTGGCACCAGTGCCAACTTGGTCTGCTTTGAGAGTGTCAAGTGGGTCCTGAAAACTGACACCCAGAACAGTGGCTTGTGAGTTTTGTTTCCCAGGGAAAAAGCCTGTACCATGGTTCAGGGTCCTGCGGCCTTAAATTGCCGGGTGCCTTCTGGAGATCCGCCTCTCACAAAATGCCTCCCAGGCGCAACATGACACCAGTGCCAACTTGGTCTGGTTTAAGAGTGCCAAGTGGGTCCGGGAAACTGACACCCAGAACAGTGGCTTGTGAGTTTTGTTTCCCAGGGAAAAAGCCTGTACAATGGTTCAGGGGCCTGCGGCCTTAAATTGCCGGGTGCCTCCTGGAATTCGGCGTCTTGCAGGATGCCCCCCAGACGCAAGGTGGCACCAGTGCCAACTTGGTCTGGTTTGAGAGTGCCAAGTGGGTCCTGAAAACTGACACCCAGAACAGTGGCTTGTGAGTTTTGTTTCCCAGGGAAAAAGCCTGTACCATGGTTCAGGGTCCTGCGGCCTTAAATTGCCGGGTGCGTCCTAGAATTCGGCCTCTCGCAGGATGCCTCCCAGACGCAAGGTGGCACCAGTGCCAACTTGGTCTGGTTTAAGAGTGCCAAGTGGGTCCTGAAAACTGACACCCAGAACAGAGGCTTGTGAGTTTTCTTTCCCAGGGAAAAAGCCTGTAAAATGGTTCAGGGGCCTGAGGCCTTAAATTGCCGGCTGCCTCCCGGAGATCCGCCTCTCGCAGGATGCCTCCCAGGCGCAACATGACACCAGTGCCAACTTGGTCTGGTTTGAGAGTGCCAAGTGGGTCCTGAAAACTGACACCCAGAACAGTGGCTTGTGAGTTTTGTTTCCCAGGGAAAAAGCCTGTACAATGGTTCAGGGTCCTGCGGCCTTAAATTTCCGGGTGCCTCCTAGAATTCGGCCTCTCGCAGGATGCCTCCCAGACGCAAGGTGGCACCAGTGCCAACTTGGTCTGGTTTAAGAGTGCCAAGTGGGTCCTGAAAACTGACACCCAGAACAGTGGCTTGTGAGTTTTGTTTCCCAGGGAAAAAGCCTGTAAAATGGTTCAGGGGCCTGAGGCCTTAAATTGCCGGGTGCCTCCTGGAATTGCGCCTCTCGCAGGATGCCTCCCAGACGCAAGGTGGCACCAGTGCCAACTTGGTCTGGTTTGAGAGTGTCAAGTGGGTCCTGAAAACTGACACCCAGAACAGTGGCTTGTGAGTTTTGTTTGCCAGGGAAAAAGCCTGTACAATGGTTCAGGGTCCTGCGGACTTAAATTGCCGGGTGCCTCCTGGAATTCCGCCTCTCGCAGGATGCCTCCCAGACGCAAGGTGGCACCATTGCCAACTTGGTCTGCTTTGAGAGTGTCAAGTTGGTCCTGAAAACTGACACCCAGAACAGTGGCTTGTGAGTTTTGTTTCCCAGGGAAAAAGCCTGTACAATGGTTCAGGGTCCTGCGGCCTTAAATTGCCGGGTGCCTCCTGGAATTCCGCCTCTCGCAGGATGCCTCCCAGACGCAAGGTGGCACCAGTGCCAACTTGGTCTGGTTTGAGAGTGCCAGGTGGCTCCTGCAAACTGACACCCAGAACAGTGGCTTGTGAGTTTTCTTTCCCAGGGAAAAAGCCTGTAAAATGGTTCAGCGTCCTGCGGCCTTAAATTGCAAGGTGCCTCCTGGAGATCCGCCTCTCACAGGATGCCGCCAAGGCGCAACATGACACCAGTGCCAACTTGGTCTGGTTTGAGATTGCCAAGTGGGTCCTGAAAACTGACACCCAGAACAGTGGCTTGTGAGTTTTGTTTCCCAGGGAAAAAGCCTGTACAATGGTTCAGGGTCCTGTGGACTTAAATTGCCGGGTGCCTCCTGGAATTGCGCCTCTCGCAGGATGCCTCCCAGACGCAAGGTGGCACCATTGCCAACTTGGTCTGCTTTGAGAGTGTCAAGTTGGTCCTGAAAACTGACACCCAGAACAGTGGCTTGTGAGTTTTGTTTCCCAGGGAAAAAGCCTGTACAATGGTTCAGGGTCCTGCGGCCTTAAATTGCCGGGTGCCTCCTGGAATTCGACTACTCGCAGGATGCCTCCCAGACACAAGGTGGCACCAGTTCAAACTTGGTCTTGTTTAAGCGTGCCAAGTGGGTCCTGAAAACTGACACCCAGAACAGTGGCTTGTGAGTTTTGTTTCCCAGGGAAAAAGCCTGTACAATGGTTCAGGGTCCTGCAAACTTAAATTGCCGGGTGTCTACTGAAATTGCGCCTCTCGCAGGATGCCTCCCAGACGCAAGGTGGCACCAGTGCCAACTTGGTCTGCTTTGAGAGTGTCAAGTGGGTCCTGAAAACTGATACCCAGAACAGTGGCTTGTGAGTTTTGTTTTCCAGGGAAAAAGCCTGTACAATGGTTCAGGGGCTTGAGGCCTTAAATTGCCGAGTGCCTCCTGGAGATCCGCCTCTCACAAAATGCCTCCCAGGCGCAACATGACACCAGTGCCAACTTGGTCTGGTTTAAGAGTGCCAAGTGGGTCCGGGAAACTGACACCCAGAACAGTGGCTTGTGAGTTTTGTTTCCCAGGGAAAAAGCCTGTACAATGGTTCAGGGTCCTGCGGCCTTAAATTGCCGGGTGCCTCCTGGAATTCGGCGTCTTGCAGGATGCCTCCCAGACGCAAGGTGGCACCAGTGCCAACTTGGTCTGGTTTGAGAGTGCCAAGTGGGTCCTGAAAACTGACACCCAGAACAGTGGCTTGTGAGTTTTGTTTCCCAGGGAAAAAGCCTGTACAATGGTTCAGGGTCCTGCGGCCTTAAATTGCCGGGTGCCTCTTGGAATTGCGCCTCTCGCAGGATGACTCCCAGATGCAAGGTGGCACCAGTGCCAACTTGGTCTGGTTTGAGAGTGCCAAGTGGGTCCTGAAAACTGACACCCAGAACAGTGGCTTGTGAGTTTTCTTTCCCAGGGAAAAAGCCTGTACAATGGTTCAGGGTCCTGCGGCCTTAAATTGCCAGGTGAATCCTGGAATTCCGCATCTCGCCAGATGTTTCCGAGACGCTAAGCAACACCTGTGCCAACTTGGTCTGGTTTAAGAGTGCCAAGTGGGTCCTGAAAACTGGCACCCAGAACAGTGGCTTGTGAGTTTTGTTTCCCAGGGAAAAAGCCTGTAAAATGGTTCAGGGGCTTGCGGCCTTAAATTACCGGGAGCCACATGGACATCCGCCTCTCGAAGGATGCCTCCCAGACGCAAGGTGGCACCAGTGCCAACTTGGTCTGGTTTAAGAGTGTCAAGTGGGTCCTGAAAACTGACACCCAGAACAGTGGCTTGTGAGTTTTCTTTTCCAGGGAAAAAGCCTGTAAAATGGTTCAGGGGCCTGAGGCCTTAAATTGCCGGGTGCCTCCCGGAGATCCGCCTCTCGCAGGATGCCTCCCAGGCGCAACATGACACCAGTGCCATTTTGGTCTGGTTTGAGAGTGCCAAGTGGGTCCTGAAAACTGACACCCAGAACAGTGGCTTGTGAGTTTTGTTTCCCAGGGAAAAAGCCTGTACAATGGTTCAGGGGCCTGCGGCCTTAAATTTCCGGGTGCCTCCTAGAATTCGGCCTCTCGCAGGATGCCTCCCAGACGCAAGGTGGCACCAGTTCCAACTTGGTCTGGTTTAAGAGTGCCAAGTGGGTCCGGGAAACTGACACCCAGAACAGAGCCTTGTGAGTTTTGTTTCCCAGGGAAAAAGCCTGTACAATGGTTCAGGGTCCTGCGGCCTTAAATTGCCGGGTGCCTCCTGGAATTCGGCGTCTTGCAGGATGCCTCCCAGACGCAAGGTTGCACCAGTGCCAACTTGGTCTGGTTTGAGAGTGCCAAGTGGGTCCTGCAAACTGACACCCAGAACAGTGGCTTGTGAGTTTTGTTTCCCAGGGAAAAAGCCTGTACAATGGTTCAGGGTCCTGCGGCCTTAAATTGCCGGGTGCCTCTTCGAATTGCGCCTCTCACAGGATGACTCCCAGATGCAAGGTGGCACCAGTGCCAACTTGGTCTGGTTTGAGAGTGCCAAGTGGGTCCTGAAAACTGACACCCAGAACAGTGGCTTGTGAGTTTTGTTTCCCAGGGAAAAAGCCTGTACAATGGTTCAGGGTCCTGCGGCCTTAAATTGCCGGGTGAATCCTGGAATTCCGCATCTCGCCAGATGTTTCCGAGACGCTAAGCAACACCTGTGCCAACTTGGTCTGGTTTAAGAGTGCCAAGTGGGTCCGGGAAACTGACACCCAGAACAGTGGCTTCTGAGTTTTGTTTCCCAGGGAAAAAGCCTGTACAATGGTTCAGGGGCCTGAAGCCTTAAATTGCCGGGTGCCTCCTGGAATTCGGCTACTCGCAGGATGCCTCCCAGACACAAGGTGGCACCAGTTCCAACTTGGTCTTGTTTAAGAGTGCCAAGTGGGTCCTGCAAACTGACACCCAGAACAGTGGCTTGTGAGTTTTGTTTTCCAGGGAAAAAGCCTGTACTATGGTTCAGGGTCCTGCGGCCTTAAATTGCCGGGTGCCTCCTGGAATTTGGCCTCTCGCAGGATGCCTCCCAGACACAAGGTGGCACCAGTTCAAACTTGGTCTTGTTTAAGCGTGCCAAGTGGGTCCTGCAAACTGACACCCAGAACAGTGGCTTGTGAGTTTTGTTTCCCAGGGAAAAAGCCTGTACAATGGTTCAGGGTCCTGCGGCCTTAAATTGCCGGGTGAATCCTGGAATTCCGCATCTCACAGGATGCCTCCCAGGCGCAACATGACACCAGTGCACACTTGGTCTGGTTTAAGAGTTCCAAGTGGGTCCTGAAAACTGACACCCAGAACAGTGGCTTGTGAGTTTTGTTTCCCAGGGAAAAAGCCTGTACAATGGTTCAGGGTCCTGCAGCCTTAAATTGCCGGGTGTCTACTGAAATTGCGCCTCTCGCAGGATGCCTCCCAGACGCAAGGTGGCACCAGTGCCAACTTGGTCTGCTTTGAGAGTGTCAAGTGGGTCCTGAAAACTGACACCCAGAACAGTGGCTTGTGAGTTTTCTTTCCCA
This sequence comes from Fringilla coelebs, assembly GCF_963513975.1. Classification (NCBI taxonomy): domain Eukaryota; kingdom Metazoa; phylum Chordata; class Aves; order Passeriformes; family Fringillidae; genus Fringilla; species Fringilla coelebs. Next base: position 17,481 of record NW_028167380.1, on the reverse strand, counting down.
GGGAAAAAGCCTGTAAAATGGTTCAGCGTCCTGCGGCCTTAAATTGCAAGGTGCCTCCTGGAGATCCGCCTCTCAGAGGATGCCGCCAAGGCGCAACCAGACACCAGTGCCAACTTGGTCTGGTTTGAGATTGCCAAGTGGGTCCTGAAAACTGACACCCAGAACAGTGGCTTGTGAGTTTTGTTTCCCAGGGAAAAAGCCTGTACAATGGTTCAGGGTCCTGTGGACTTAAATTGCCGGGTGCCTCCTGGAATTGCGCCTCTCGCAGGATGCCTCCCAGACGCAAGGTGGCACCATTGCCAACTTGGTCTGCTTTGAGAGTGTCAAGTTGGTCCTGAAAACTGACACCCAGAACAGTGGCTTGTGAGTTTTGTTTCCCAGGGAAAAAGCCTGTACAATGGTTCAGGGTCCTGCGGCCTTAAATTGCCGGGTGCCTCCTGGAATTCGACTACTCGCAGGATGCCTCCCAGACACAAGGTGGCACCAGTTCAAACTTGGTCTTGTTTAAGCGTGCCAAGTGGGTCCTGCAAACTGACACCCAGAACAGTGGCTTGTGAGTTTTGTTTCCCAGGGAAAAAGCCTGTACAGTGGTTCAGGGGCCTGAGGCCTTAAATTGCCGGGTGCCTCCTGGAATTCGACTACTCGCAGGATGCCTCCCAGACACAAGGTGGCACCAGTTCAAACTTGGTCTTGTTTAAGCGTGCCAAGTGGGTCCTGCAAACTGACACCCAGAACAGTGGCTTGTGAGTTTTGTTTCCCAGGGAAAAAGCCTGTACAGTGGTTCAGGGGCCTGAGGCCTTAAATTGCCGGGTGCCTCCTGGAGATCCGCCTCTCACAGGATGCCTCCCAGGCGCAACATGACACCAGTGCACACTTGGTCTGGTTTAAGAGTGCCAAGTGGGTCCTGAAAACTGACACCCAGAACAGTGGCTTGTGAGTTTTGTTTCCCAGGGAAAAAGCCTGTACAATGGTTCAGGGTCCTGCGGACTTAAATTGCCGGGTGCCTCCTGGAATTGCGCCTCTCACAGGATGCCTCCCAGACGCAAGGTGGCACCATTGCCAACTTGGTCTGCTTTGAGAGTGTCAAGTTGGTCCTGAAAACTGACACCCAGAACAGTGGCTTGTGAGTTTTGTTTCCCAGGGAAAAAGCCTGTACAATGGTTCAGGGTCCTGCGGCCTTAAATTGCCGGGTGCCTCCTGGAATTCCGCCTCTCGCAGGATGCCTCCCAGACGCAAGGTGGCACCAGTGCCAACTTGGTCTGGTTTGAGAGTGCCAGGTGGCTCCTGCAAACTGACACCCAGAACAGTGGCTTGTGAGTTTTCTTTCCCAGGGAAAAAGCCTGTAAAATGGTTCAGCGTCCTGCGGCCTTAAATTGCAAGGTGCCTCATGGAGATCCGCCTCTCACAGGATGCCTCCAAGGCGCAACCAGACACCAGTGCCAACTTGGTCTGGTTTAAGAGTGCCAAGTGGGTCCTGAAAACTGACACCCAGAACAGTGGCTTGTGAGTTTTGTTTTCCAGGGAAAAAGCCTGTACAATGGTTCAGGGGCTTGAGGCCTTAAATTGCCGAGTGCCTCCTGGAGATCCGCCTCTCTCAAAATGCCTCCCAGGCGCAACATGACACCAGTGCCAACTTGGTCTGGTTTAAGAGTGCCAAGTGGGTCCGGGAAACTGACACCCAGAACAGAGCCCTGTGAGTTTTGTTTCCCAGGGAAAAAGCCTGTACAATGGTTCAGGGTCCTGCGGCCTTAAATTGCCGGGTGCCTCCTGGAATTCGGCATCTTGCAGGATGCCTCCCAGGCGCAACATGACACCAGTGCCAACTTGGTCTGGTTTGAGAGTGCCAAGTGGGTCCTGCAAACTGACACCCAGAACAGTGGCTTGTGAGTTTTGTTTCCCAGGGAAAAAGCCTGTACAATGGTTCAGGGTCCTGCGGCCTTAAATTGCCGGGTGCCTCCTGGAATTGCGCCTCTCACAGGATGACTCCCAGATGCAAGGTGGCACCAGTGCCAACTTGGTCTGGTTTGAGAGTGCCAAGTGGGTCCTGAAAACTGACACCCAGAACAGTGGCTTGTGAGTTTTGTTTCCCAGGGAAAAAGCCTGTACAATGGTTCAGGGTCCTGCGGCCTTAAATTGCCGGGTGAATCCTGGAATTCCGCATCTCGCCAGATGTTTCCGAGACGCTAAGCAACACCTGTGCCAACTTGGTCTGGTTTAAGAGTGCCAAGTGGGTCCGGGAAACTGACACCCAGAACAGTGGCTTCTGAGTTTTGTTTCCCAGGGAAAAAGCCTGTACAATGGTTCAGGGGCCTGAAGCCTTAAATTGCCGGGTGCCTCCTGGAATTCGGCTACTCGCAGGATGCCTCCCAGACACAAGGTGGCACCAGTTCCAACTTGGTCTTGTTTAAGAGTGCCAAGTGGGTCCTGCAAACTGACACCCAGAACAGTGGCTTGTGAGTTTTGTTTTCCAGGGAAAAAGCCTGTACTATGGTTCAGGGTCCTGCGGCCTTAAATTGCCGGGTGCCTCCTGGAATTTGGCCTCTCGCAGGATGCCTCCCAGACACAAGGTGGCACCAGTTCAAACTTGGTCTTGTTTAAGCGTGCCAAGTGGGTCCTGCAAACTGACACCCAGAACAGTGGCTTGTGAGTTTTGTTTCCCAGGGAAAAAGCCTGTACTATGGTTCAGAGTCCTGCGGCCTTAAATTGCCGGGTGCCTCCTGGAATTTGGCCTCTCGCAGGATGCCTCCCAGACACAAGGTGGCACCAGTTCAAACTTGGTCTTGTTTAAGCGTGCCAAGTGGGTCCTGCAAACTGACACCCAGAACAGTGGCTTGTGAGTTTTGTTTCCCAGGGAAAAAGCCTGTACAATGGTTCAGGGTCCTGCGGCCTTAAATTGCCGGGTGAATCCTGGAATTCCGCATCTCACAGGATGCCTCCCAGGCGCAACATGACACCAGTGCACACTTGGTCTGGTTTAAGAGTGCCAAGTGGGTCCTGAAAACTGACACCCAGAACAGTGGCTTGTGAGTTTTGTTTCCCAGGGAAAAAGCCTGTACAATGGTTCAGGGTCCTGCAGCCTTAAATTGCCGGGTGTCTACTGAAATTGCGCCTCTCGCAGGATGCCTCCCAGACGCAAGGTGGCACCAGTGCCAACTTGGTCTGCTTTGAGAGTGTCAAGTGGGTCCTGAAAACTGACACCCAGAACAGTGGCTTGTGAGTTTTGTTTCCCAGGGAAAAAGCCTGTACCATGGTTCAGGGTCCTGCGGCCTTAAATTGCCGGGTGCCTTCTGGAGATCCGCCTCTCACAAAATGCCTCCCAGGCGCAACATGACACCAGTGCCAACTTGGTCTGGTTTAAGAGTGCCAAGTGGGTCCGGGAAACTGACACCCAGAACAGTGGCTTGTGAGTTTTGTTTCCCAGGGAAAAAGCCTGTACAATGGTTCAGGGGCCTGCGGCCTGAAATTGCCGGGTGCCTCCTGGAATTCGGCGTCTTGCAGGATGCCTCCCAGACGCAAGGTGGCACCAGTGCCAACTTGGTCTGGTTTGAGAGTGCCAAGTGGGTCCTGAAAACTGACACCCAGAACAGTGGCTTGTGAGTTTTGTTTCCCAGGGAAAAAGCCTGTACCATGGTTCAGGGTCCTGCGGCCTTAAATTGCCGGGTGCGTCCTAGAATTCGGCCTCTCGCAGGATGCCTCCCAGACGCAAGGTGGCACCAGTGCCAACTTGGTCTGGTTTAAGAGTGCCAAGTGGGTCCTGAAAACTGACACCCAGAACAGAGGCTTGTGAGTTTTCTTTCCCAGGGAAAAAGCCTGTAAAATGGTTCAGGGGCCTGAGGCCTTAAATTGCCGGCTGCCTCCCGGAGATCCGCCTCTCGCAGGATGCCTCCCAGGCGCAACATGACACCAGTGCCAACTTGGTCTGGTTTGAGAGTGCCAAGTGGGTCCTGAAAACTGACACCCAGAACAGTGGCTTGTGAGTTTTGTTTCCCAGGGAAAAAGCCTGTACAATGGTTCAGGGTCCTGCGGCCTTAAATTTCCGGGTGCCTCCTAGAATTCGGCCTCTCGCAGGATGCCTCCCAGACGCAAGGTGGCACCAGTGCCAACTTGGTCTGGTTTAAGAGTGCCAAGTGGGTCCTGAAAACTGACACCCAGAACAGTGGCTTGTGAGTTTTGTTTCCCAGGGAAAAAGCCTGTAAAATGGTTCAGGGGCCTGAGGCCTTAAATTGCCGGGTGCCTCCTGGAATTGCGCCTCTCGCAGGATGCCTCCAAGACGCAAGGTGGCACCAGTGCCAACTTGGTCTGGTTTGAGAGTGTCAAGTGGGTCCTGAAAACTGACACCCAGAACAGTGGCTTGTGAGTTTTGTTTGCCAGGGAAAAAGCCTGTACAATGGTTCAGGGTCCTGCGGACTTAAATTGCCGGGTGCCTCCTGGAATTCCGCCTCTCGCAGGATGCCTCCCAGACGCAAGGTGGCACCATTGCCAACTTGGTCTGCTTTGAGAGTGTCAAGTTGGTCCTGAAAACTGACACCCAGAACAGTGGCTTGTGAGTTTTGTTTCCCAGGGAAAAAGCCTGTACAATGGTTCAGGGTCCTGCGGACTTAAATTGCCGGGTGCCTCCTGGAATTCCGCCTCTCGCAGGATGCCTCCCAGACGCAAGGTGGCACCAGTGCCAACTTGGTCTGGTTTGAGAGTGCCAGGTGGCTCCTGCAAACTGACACCCAGAACAGTGGCTTGTGAGTTTTCTTTCCCAGGGAAAAAGCCTGTAAAATGGTTCAGCGTCCTGCGGCCTTAAATTGCAAGGTGCCTCCTGGAGATCCGCCTCTCACAGGATGCCGCCAAGGCGCAACCAGACACCAGTGCCAACTTGGTCTGGTTTGAGATTGCCAAGTGGGTCCTGAAAACTGACACCCAGAACAGTGGCTTGTGAGTTTTGTTTCCCAGGGAAAAAGCCTGTACAATGGTTCAGGGTCCTGTGGACTTAAATTGCCGGGTGCCTCCTGGAATTGCGCCTCTCGCAGGATGCCTCCCAGACGCAAGGTGGCACCATTGCCAACTTGGTCTGCTTTGAGAGTGTCAAGTTGGTCCTGAAAACTGACACCCAGAACAGTGGCTTGTGAGTTTTGTTTCCCAGGGAAAAAGCCTGTACAATGGTTCAGGGTCCTGCGGCCTTAAATTGCCGGGTGCCTCCTGGAATTCGACTACTCGCAGGATGCCTCCCAGACACAAGGTGGCACCAGTTCAAACTTGGTCTTGTTTAAGCGTGCCAAGTGGGTCCTGCAAACTGACACCCAGAACAGTGGCTTGTGAGTTTTGTTTCCCAGGGAAAAAGCCTGTACAGTCGTTCAGGGGCCTGAGGCCTTAAATTGCCGGGTGCCTCCTGGAGATCCGCCTCTCACAGGATGCCTCCCAGGCGCAACATGACACCAGTGCCAACTTGGTCTGGTTTAAGAGTGCCAAGTGGGTCCTGAAAACTGACACCCAGAACAGTGGCTTGTGAGTTTTGTTTCCCAGGGAAAAAGCCTGTACAATGGTTCAGGGTCCTGCAAACTTAAATTGCCGGGTGTCTACTGAAATTGCGCCTCTCGCAGGATGCCTCCCAGACGCAAGGTGGCACCAGTGCCAACTTGGTCTGCTTTGAGAGTGTCAAGTGGGTCCTGAAAACTGATACCCAGAACAGTGGCTTGTGAGTTTTGTTTTCCAGGGAAAAAGCCTGTACAATGGTTCAGGGGCTTGAGGCCTTAAATTGCCGAGTGCCTCCTGGAGATCCGCCTCTCACAAAATGCCTCCCAGGCGCAACATGACACCAGTGCCAACTTGGTCTGGTTTAAGAGTGCCAAGTGGGTCCGGGAAACTGACACCCAGAACAGTGGCTTGTGAGTTTTGTTTCCCAGGGAAAAAGCCTGTACAATGGTTCAGGGTCCTGCGGCCTTAAATTGCCGGGTGCCTCCTGGAATTCGGCGTCTTGCAGGATGCCTCCCAGACGCAAGGTGGCACCAGTGCCAACTTGGTCTGGTTTGAGAGTGCCAAGTGGGTCCTGAAAACTGACACCCAGAACAGTGGCTTGTGAGTTTTGTTTCCCAGGGAAAAAGCCTGTACAATGGTTCAGGGTCCTGCGGCCTTAAATTGCCGGGTGCCTCTTGGAATTGCGCCTCTCGCAGGATGACTCCCAGATGCAAGGTGGCACCAGTGCCAACTTGGTCTGGTTTGAGAGTGCCAAGTGGGTCCTGAAAACTGACACCCAGAACAGTGGCTTGTGAGTTTTCTTTCCCAGGGAAAAAGCCTGTACAATGGTTCAGGGTCCTGCGGCCTTAAATTGCCAGGTGAATCCTGGAATTCCGCATCTCGCCAGATGTTTCCGAGACGCTAAGCAACACCTGTGCCAACTTGGTCTGGTTTAAGAGTGCCAAGTGGGTCCTGAAAACTGGCACCCAGAACAGTGGCTTGTGAGTTTTGTTTCCCAGGGAAAAAGCCTGTAAAATGGTTCAGGGGCTTGCGGCCTTAAATTACCGGGAGCCACATGGACATCCGCCTCTCGAAGGATGCCTCCCAGACGCAAGGTGGCACCAGTGCCAACTTGGTCTGGTTTAAGAGTGTCAAGTGGGTCCTGAAAACTGACACCCAGAACAGTGGCTTGTGAGTTTTCTTTTCCAGGGAAAAAGCCTGTAAAATGGTTCAGGGGCCTGAGGCCTTAAATTGCCGGGTGCCTCCCGGAGATCCGCCTCTCGCAGGATGCCTCCCAGGCGCAACATGACACCAGTGCCATTTTGGTCTGGTTTGAGAGTGCCAAGTGGGTCCTGAAAACTGACACCCAGAACAGTGGCTTGTGAGTTTTGTTTCCCAGGGAAAAAGCCTGTACAATGGTTCAGGGTCCTGCGGCCTTAAATTTCCGGGTGCCTCCTAGAATTCGGCCTCTCGCAGGATGCCTCCCAGACGCAAGGTGGCACCAGTTCCAACTTGGTCTGGTTTAAGAGTGCCAAGTGGGTCCGGGAAACTGACACCCAGAACAGAGCCTTGTGAGTTTTGTTTCCCAGGGAAAAAGCCTGTACAATGGTTCAGGGTCCTGCGGCCTTAAATTGCCGGGTGCCTCCTGGAATTCGGCGTCTTGCAGGATGCCTCCCAGACGCAAGGTGGCACCAGTGCCAACTTGGTCTGGTTTGAGAGTGCCAAGTGGGTCCTGCAAACTGACACCCAGAACAGTGGCTTGTGAGTTTTGTTTCCCAGGGAAAAAGCCTGTACAATGGTTCAGGGTCCTGCGGCCTTAAATTGCCGGGTGCCTCTTGGAATTGCGCCTCTCACAGGATGACTCCCAGATGCAAGGTGGCACCAGTGCCAACTTGGTCTGGTTTGAGAGTGCCAAGTGGGTCCTGAAAACTGACACCCAGAACAGTGGCTTGTGAGTTTTGTTTCCCAGGGAAAAAGCCTGTACAATGGTTCAGGGTCCTGCGGCCTTAAATTGCCGGGTGAATCCTGGAATTCCGCATCTCGCCAGATGTTTCCGAGACGCTAAGCAACACCTGTGCCAACTTGGTCTGGTTTAAGAGTGCCAAGTGGGTCCGGGAAACTGACACCCAGAACAGTGGCTTCTGAGTTTTGTTTCCCAGGGAAAAAGCCTGTACAATGGTTCAGGGGCCTGAAGCCTTAAATTGCCGGGTGCCTCCTGGAATTCGGCTACTCGCAGGATGCCTCCCAGACACAAGGTGGCACCAGTTCCAACTTGGTCTTGTTTAAGAGTGCCAAGTGGGTCCTGCAAACTGACACCCAGAACAGTGGCTTGTGAGTTTTGTTTTCCAGGGAAAAAGCCTGTACTATGGTTCAGGGTCCTGCGGCCTTAAATTGCCGGGTGCCTCCTGGAATTTGGCCTCTCGCAGGATGCCTCCCAGACACAAGGTGGCACCAGTTCAAACTTGGTCTTGTTTAAGCGTGCCAAGTGGGTCCTGCAAACTGACACCCAGAACAGTGGCTTGTGAGTTTTGTTTCCCAGGGAAAAAGCCTGTACAATGGTTCAGGGTCCTGCGGCCTTAAATTGCCGGGTGAATCCTGGAATTCCGCATCTCACAGGATGCCTCCCAGGCGCAACATGACACCAGTGCACACTTGGTCTGGTTTAAGAGTTCCAAGTGGGTCCTGAAAACTGACACCCAGAACAGTGGCTTGTGAGTTTTGTTTCCCAGGGAAAAAGCCTGTACAATGGTTCAGGGTCCTGCAGCCTTAAATTGCCGGGTGTCTACTGAAATTGCGCCTCTCGCAGGATGCCTCCCAGACGCAAGGTGGCACCAGTGCCAACTTGGTCTGCTTTGAGAGTGTCAAGTGGGTCCTGAAAACTGACACCCAGAACAGTGGCTTGTGAGTTTTCTTTCCCAGGGAAAAAGCCTGTAAAATGGTTCAGCGTCCTGCGGCCTTAAATTGCAAGGTGCCTCCTGGAGATCCGCCTCTCACAGGATGCCGCCAAGGCGCAACCAGACACCAGTGCCAACTTGGTCTGGTTTGAGATTGCCAAGTGGGTCCTGAAAACTGACACCCAGAACAGTGGCTTGTGAGTTTTGTTTCCCAGGGAAAAAGCCTGTACAATGGTTCAGGGTCCTGTGGACTTAAATTGCCGGGTGCCTCCTGGAATTGCGCCTCTCGCAGGATGCCTCCCAGACGCAAGGTGGCACCATTGCCAACTTGGTCTGCTTTGAGAGTGTCAAGTTGGTCCTGAAAACTGACACCCAGAACAGTGGCTTGTGAGTTTTGTTTCCCAGGGAAAAAGCCTGTACAATGGTTCAGGGTCCTGCGGCCTTAAATTGCCGGGTGCCTCCTGGAATTCGACTACTCGCAGGATGCCTCCCAGACACAAGGTGGCACCAGTTCAAACTTGGTCTTGTTTAAGCGTGCCAAGTGGGTCCTGCAAACTGACACCCAGAACAGTGGCTTGTGAGTTTTGTTTCCCAGGGAAAAAGCCTGTACAGTGGTTCAGGGGCCTGAGGCCTTAAATTGCCGGGTGCCTCCTGGAGATCCGCCTCTCACAGGATGCCTCCCAGGCGCAACATGACACCAGTGCCAACTTGGTCTGGTTTAAGAGTGCCAAGTGGGTCCTGAAAACTGACACCCAGAACAGTGGCTTGTGAGTTTTGTTTCCCAGGGAAAAAGCCTGTACAATGGTTCAGGGTCCTGCGGACTTAAATTGCCGGGTGTCTACTGAAATTGCGCCTCTCGCAGGATGCCTCCCAGACGCAAGGTGGCACCAGTGCCAACTTGGTCTGCTTTGAGAGTGTCAAGTGGGTCCTGAAAACTGATACCCAGAACAGTGGCTTGTGAGTTTTGTTTTCCAGGGAAAAAGCCTGTACAATGGTTCAGGGGCTTGAGGCCTTAAATTGCCGAGTGCCTCCTGGAGATCCGCCTCTCACAAAATGCCTCCCAGGCGCAACATGACACCAGTGCCAACTTGGTCTGGTTTAAGAGTGCCAAGTGGGTCCGGGAAACTGACACCCAGAACAGTGGCTTGTGAGTTTTGTTTCCCAGGGAAAAAGCCTGTACAATGGTTCAGGGTCCTGCGGCCTTAAATTGCCGGGTGCCTCCTGGAATTCGGCGTCTTGCAGGATGCCTCCCAGACGCAAGGTGGCACCAGTGCCAACTTGGTCTGGTTTAAGAGTGCCAAGTGGGTCCTGCAAACTGACACCCAGAACAGTGGCTTGTGAGTTTTGTTTCCCAGGGAAAAAGCCTGTACAATGGTTCAGGGTCCTGCGGCCTTAAATTGCCGGGTGCCTCTTGGAATTGCGCCTCTCGCAGGATGACTCCCAGATGCAAGGTGGCACCAGTGCCAACTTGGTCTGCTTTGAGAGTGCCAAGTGGGTCCTGAAAACTGACACCTAGAACAGTGGCTTGTGAGTTTTCTTTCCCAGGGAAAAAGCCTGTACAATGGTTCAGGGTCCTGCGGCCTTAAATTGCCAGGTGAATCCTGGAATTCCGCATCTCGCCAGATGTTTCCGAGACGCTAAGCAACACCTGTGCCAACTTGGTCTGGTTTAAGAGTGCCAAGTGGGTCCTGAAAACTGGCACCCAGAACAGTGGCTTGTGAGTTTTGTTTCCCAGGGAAAAAGCCTGTAAAATGGTTCAGGGGCCTGCGGGCTTAAATTACCGGGAGCCACATGGACATCCGCCTCTCGAAGGATGCCTCCCAGACGCAAGGTGGCACCAGTGCCAACTTGGTCTGGTTTAAGAGTGTCAAGTGGGTCCTGAAAACTGACACCCAGAACAGTGGCTTGTGAGTTTTCTTTTCCAGGGAAAAAGCCTGTAAAATGGTTCAGGGGCCTGAGGCCTTAAATTGCCGGGTGCCTCCCGGAGATCCGCCTCTCGCAGGATGCCTCCCAGGCGCAACATGACACCAGTGCCATTTTGGTCTGGTTTGAGAGTGCCAAGTGGGTCCTGAAAACTGACACCCAGAACAGTGGCTTGTGAGTTTTGTTTCCCAGGGAAAAAGCCTGTACAATGGTTCAGGGTCCTGCGGCCTTAAATTTCCGGGTGGTTCCTAGAATTCGGCCTCTCGCAGGATGCCTCCCAGACGCAAGGTGGCACCAGTTCCAACTTGGTCTGGTTTAAGAGTGCCAAGTGGGTCCTGAAAACTGACACCCAGAACAGTGGCTTGTGAGTTTTGTTTCCCAGGGAAAAAGCCTGTACAATGGTTCAGGGGCCTGAGCCCTTAAATTGCCGGGTGCCTCCTGGAATTGCGCCTCTCGCAGGATGCCTCCCAGACGCAAGGTGGCACCAGTGCCAACTTGGTCTTGTTTGAGAGTGTCAAGTGGGTCCTGAAAACTGACAGCCAGAACAGTGGCTTGTGAGTTTTGTTTCCCAGGGAAAAAGCCTGTACAATGGTTCAGGGTCCTATGGACTTAAATTGCCGGCTGCCTCCTGGAGATCCGCCTCTCGCAGGATGCCTCCCAGACGCAAGGTGGCACCAGTGCCAACTTGGTCTGGTTTAAGAGTGCCAAGTGGGTCCTGAAAACTGACACCCAGAACAGTGGCTTGTGAGTTTTGTTTGCCAGGGAAAAAGCCTGTACAATGGTTCAGGGTCCTGCGGCCTTAAATTGCCGGGTGCCTCCTGGAATTGCGCCTCTCGCAGGATGCCTCCCAGACGCAAGGTGGCACCATTGCCAACTTGGTCTGCTTTGAGAGTGTCAAGTTGGTCCTGAAAACTGACACCCAGAACAGTGGCTTGTGTGTTTTCTTTCCCAGGGAAAAAGCCTGTACAATGGTTCAGGGTCCTGCGGCCTTAAATTGCCGGGTGTCTACTGAAATTGCGCCTCTCACAGGATGCCTCCCAGACGCAAGGTGGCACCAGTGCCAACTTGCTCTGCTTTGAGAGTGCCAGGTGGCTCCTGCAAACTGACACCCAGAACAGTGGCTTGTGAGTTTTCTTTCCCAGGGAAAAAGCCTGTAAAATGGTTCAGCGTCCTGCGGCCTTAAATTGCCGGGTGCCTCCTGGAGATCCGCCTCTCACAGGATGCCTCCCAGGCGCAACATGACACCAGTGCCAACTTGGTCTGGTTTAAGAGTGCCAAGTGGGTCCGGGAAACTGACACCCAGAACAGAGCCTTGTGAGTTTTCTTTCCCAGGGAAAAAGCCTGTACAATGGTTCAGGGGCCTGCGGCCTTAAATTGCCGGGTGCCTCCTGGAATTCGGCGTCTTGCAGGATGCCTCCCAGACGCAAGGTGGCACCAGTGCCAACTTGGTCTGGTTTGAGAGTGCCAAGTGGGTCCTGAAAACTGACACCCAGAACAGTGGCTTGTGAGTTTTGTTTCCCAGGGAAAAAGCCTGTACAATGGTTCAGGATCCTGCGGCCTTAAATTGCCGGGTGAATCCTGGAATTCCGCATCTCGCCAGATGTTTCCCGGACGCTAAGCAACACCAGTGCCAACTTGGTCTGGTTTAAGAGTGCCAAGTGGGTCCGGGAAACTGGCACCCAGAACAGTGGCTTGTGAGTTTTGTTTCCCAGGGAAAAAGCCTGTACAATGGTTCAGGGTGCTGCGGCCCTAAATTGCCGGGTGCCTCCTAGAATTCGGCCTCTCGCAGGATGCCTCCCAGACGCAAGGTGGCACCAGTGCAAACTTGGTCTCGTTTAAGAGTGCCAAGTGGGTCCTGAAAACTGACACCCAGAACAGTGGCTTGTGAGTTTTCTTTCCCAGGGAAAAAGCCTGTAAAATGGTTCAGGGGCCTGAGGCCTTAAATTGCCGGGTGCCTCCCGGAGATCCGCCTCTCGCAGGATGCCTCCCAGACGCAAGGTGGCACCAGTGCCAACTTGGTCTGGTTTGAGAGTGTCAAGTGGGTCCTGAAAACTGACAGCCAGAACAGTGGCTTTGTGAGTTTTGTTTCCCAGGGAAAAAGCCTGTACAATGGTTCAGGGTCCTACGGACTTAAATTGCCAGCTGCCTCCTGGACATCCGCCTCTCGCAGGATGCCTCCCAGACGCAAGGTGGCACCAGTGCAAACTAGGTCTGGTTTAAGAGTGCCAAGTGGGTCCTGAAAACTGACACCCAGAACAGTGGCTTGTGAGTTTTGTTTCCCAGGGAAAAAGCCTGTACAATGGTTCAGGGTCCTGCGGACTTAAATATCCGGGTGCCTCCTGGAATTGCGCGTCTCGCAGGATGCCTCCCAGACGCAAGGTGGCACCATTGCCAACTTGGTCTGCTTTGAGAGTGTCAAGTTGGTCCTGAAAACTGACACCCAGAACAGTGGCTTGTGAGTTTTCTTTCCCAGGGAAAAAGCCTGTACAATGGTTCAGGGGCCTGATGCCTTAAATTGCCGGGTGCCTCCTGGAATTCGGCTACTCGCAGGATGCCTCCCAGACACAAGGTGGCACCAGTTCCAACTTGGTCTTGTTTAAGAGTGCCAAGTGGGTCCTGCAAACTGACACCCAGAACAGTGGCTTGTGAGTTTTGTTTTCCAGGGAAAAAGCCTGTACTATGGTTCAGGGTCCTGCGGCCTTAAATTGCCGGGTGCCTCCTGGAATTTGGCCTCTCGCAGGATGCCTCCCAGACACAAGGTGGCACCAGTTCAAACTTGGTCTTGTTTAAGCGTGCCAAGTGGGTCCTGCAAACTGACACCCAGAACAGTGGCTTGTGAGTTTTGTTTCCCAGGGAAAAAGCCTGTACAATGGTTCAGGGTCCTGCGGCCTTAAATTGCCGGGTGAATCCTGGAATTCCGCATCTCACAGGATGCCTCCCAGGCGCAACATGACACCAGTGCACACTTGGTCTGGTTTAAGAGTGCCAAGTGGGTCCTGAAAACTGACACCCAGAACAGTGGCTTGTGAGTTTTGTTTCCCAGGGAAAAAGCCTGTACAATGGTTCAGGGTCCTGCAGCCTTAAATTGCCGGGTGTCTACTGAAATTGCGCCTCTCGCAGGATGCCTCCCAGACGCAAGGTGGCACCAGTGCCAACTTGGTCTGCTTTGAGAGTGTCAAGTGGGTCCTGAAAACTGACACCCAGAACAGTGGCTTGTGAGTTTTGTTTCCCAGGGAAAAAGCCTGTACCATGGTTCAGAGTCCTGCGGCCTTAAATTGCCGGGTGCCTTCTGGAGATCCGCCTCTCACAAAATGCCTCCCAGGCGCAACATGACACCAGTGCCAACTTGGTCTGGTTTAAGAGTGCCAAGTGGGTCCGGGAAACTGACACCCAGAACAGAGCCTTGTGAGTTTTGTTTCCCAGGGAAAAAGCCTGTACAATGGTTCAGGGGCCTGCGGCCTTAAATTGCCGGGTGCCTCCTGGAATTCGGCGTCTTGCAGGATGCCTCCCAGACGCAAGGTGGCACCAGTGCCAACTTGGTCTGGTTTGAGAGTGCCAAGTGGGTCCTGAAAACTGACACCCAGAACAGTGGCTTGTGAGTTTTGTTTCCCAGGGAAAAAGCCTGTACCATGGTTCAGGGTCCTGCGGCCTTAAATTGCCGGGTGCGTCCTAGAATTCGGCCTCTCGCAGGATGCCTCCCAGACGCAAGGTGGCACCAGTGCCAACTTGGTCTGGTTTAAGAGTGCCAAGTGGGTCCTGAAAACTGACACCCAGAACAGAGGCTTGTGAGTTTTCTTTCCCAGGGAAAAAGCCTGTAAAATGGTTCAGGGGCCTGAGGCCTTAAATTGCCGGCTGCCTCCCGGAGATCCGCCTCTCGCAGGATGCCTCCCAGGCGCAACATGACACCAGTGCCAACTTGGTCTGGTTTGAGAGTGCCAAGTGGGTCCTGAAAACTGACACCCAGAACAGTGGCTTGTGAGTTTTGTTTCCCAGGGAAAAAGCCTGTACAATGGTTCAGGGTCCTGCGGCCTTAAATTTCCGGGTGCCTCCTAGAATTCGGCCTCTCGCAGGATGCCTCCCAGACGCAAGGTGGCACCAGTGCCAACTTGGTCTGGTTTAAGAGTGCCAAGTGGGTCCTGAAAACTGACACCCAGAACAGTGGCTTGTGAGTTTTGTTTCCCAGGGAAAAAGCCTGTAAAATGGTTCAGGGGCCTGAGGCCTTAAATTGCCGGGTGCCTCCTGGAATTGCGCCTCTCGCAGGATGCCTCCCAGACGCAAGGTGGCACCAGTGCCAACTTGGTCTGGTTTGAGAGTGTCAAGTGGGTCCTGAAAACTGACACCCAGAACAGTGGCTTGTGAGTTCTGTTTGCCAGGGAAAAAGCCTGTACAATGGTTCAGGGTCCTGCGGACTTAAATTGCCGGGTGCCTCCTGGAATTGCGCCTCTCGCAGGATGCCTCCCAGACGCAAGGTGGCACCATTGCCAACTTGGTCTGCTTTGAGAGTGTCAAGTTGGTCCTGAAAACTGACACCCAGAACAGTGGCTTGTGAGTTTTGTTTCCCAGGGAAAAAGCCTGTACAATGGTTCAGGGTCCTGCGGCCTTAAATTGCCGGGTGCGTCCTGGAATTCCGCCTCTCGCAGGATGCCTCCCAGACGCAAGGTGGCACCAGTGCCAACTTGGTCTGGTTTGAGAGTGCCAGGTGGCTCCTGCAAACTGACACCCAGAACAGTGGCTTGTGAGTTTTCTTTCCCAGGGAAAAAGCCTGTAAAATGGTTCAGCGTCCTGCGGCCTTAAATTGCAAGGTGCCTCCTGGAGATCCGCCTCTCACAGGATGCCGCCAAGGCGCAACCAGACACCAGTGCCAACTTGGTCTGGTTTGAGATTGCCAAGTGGGTCCTGAAAACTGACACCCAGAACAGTGGCTTGTGAGTTTTGTTTCCCAGGGAAAAAGCCTGTACAATGGTTCAGGGTCCTGCGGACTTAAATTGCCGGGTGCCTCCTGGAATTGCGCCTCTCGCAGGATGCCTCCCAGACGCAAGGTGGCACCATTGCCAACTTGGTCTGCTTTGAGAGTGTCAAGTTGGTCCTGAAAACTGACACCCAGAACAGTGGCTTGTGAGTTTTCTTTCCCAGGGAAAAAGCCTGTACAATGGTTCAGGGTCCTGCGGCCTTAAATTGCCGGGTGCCTCCTGGAATTCGGCTACTCGCAGGATGCCTCACAGACACAAGGTGGCACCAGTTCAAACTTGGTCTTGTTTAAGCGTGCCAAGTGGGTCCTGCAAACTGATACCCAGAACAGTGGCTTGTGAGTTTTGTTTCCCAGGGAAAAAGCCTGTACAGTGGTTCAGGGGCCTGAGGCCTTAAATTGCCGGGTGCCTCCTGGAGATCCGCCTCTCACAGGATGCCTCCCAGGCGCAACATGACACCAGTGCACACTTGGTCTGGTTTAAGAGTGCCAAGTGGGTCCTGAAAACTGACACCCAGAACAGTGGCTTGTGAGTTTTGTTTCCCAGGGAAAAAGCCTGTACAATGGTTCAGGGTCCTGCGGCCTTAAATTGCCAGGTGAATCCTGGAATTCCGCATCTCGCCAGATGTTTCCGAGACGCTAAGCAACACCTGTGCCAACTTGGTCTGGTTTAAGAGTGCCAAGTGGGTCCTGAAAACTGGCACCCAGAACAGTGGCTTGTGAGTTTTGTTTCCCAGGGAAAAAGCCTGTAAAATGGTTCAGGGGCCTGCGGCCTTAAATTGCCGGGAGCCACATGGACATCCGCCTCTCGCAGGATGCCTCCCAGACGCAAGGTGGCACCAGTGCCAACTTGGTCTGGTTTAAGAGTGTCAAGTGGGTCCTGAAAACTGACACCCAGAACAGTGGCTTGTGAGTTTTGTTTCCCAGGGAAAAAGCCTGTAGAATGGTTTTGGGTTCTGCGGCCTTAAATTGCCAGGTGCCTCCTGGAATTCCGCCTCTCGCAGGATGCCTCCCAGATGCAAGGTGGCACCAGTGCCAACTTGGTCTGGTTTGAGAGTGTAAGGTGGGTCCTGCAAACTGACACCCAGAACAGTGGCTTGTGAGTTTTGTTTCCCAGGGAAAAAGCCTGTACAATGGTTCAGGGTCCTGCGGCCTTAAATTGCCGGGTGCCTCCTAGAATTCGGCCTCTCGCAGGATGCCTCTCAGACGCAAGGTGGCACCAGTGCCAACTTGGTCTGGTTTAAGAGTGCCAAGTGGGTCCTGAAAACTGACACCCAGAACAGTGGCTTGTGAGTTTTCTTTCCCAGGGAAAAAGCCTGTACAATGGTTCAGGGGCCTGAAGCCTTAAATTGCCGGGTGCCTCCTGGAATTCGGCTACTCGCAGGATGCCTCCCAGACACAAGGTGGCACCAGTTCCAACTTGGTCTTGTTTAAGAGTGCCAAGTGGGTCCTGCAAACTGACACCCAGAACAGTGGCTTGTGAGTTTTGTTTTCCAGGGAAAAAGCCTGTACTATGGTTCAGGGTCCTGCGGCCTTAAATTGCCGGGTGCCTCCTGGAATTTGGCCTCTCGCAGGATGCCTCCCAGACACAAGGTGGCACCAGTTCAAACTTGGTCTTGTTTAAGCGTGCCAAGTGGGTCCTGCAAACTGACACCCAGAACAGTGGCTTGTGAGTTTTGTTTCCCAGGGAAAAAGCCTGTACAATGGTTCAGGGTCCTGCGGCCTTAAATTGCCGGGTGAATCCTGGAATTCCGCATCTCACAGGATGCCTCCCAGGCGCAACATGACACCAGTGCACACTTGGTCTGGTTTAAGAGTGCCAAGTGGGTCCTGAAAACTGACACCCAGAACAGTGGCTTGTGAGTTTTGTTTCCCAGGGAAAAAGCCTGTACAATGGTTCAGGGTCCTGCAGCCTTAAATTGCCGGGTGTCTACTGAAATTGCGCCTCTCGCAGGATGCCTCCCAGACGCAAGGTGGCACCAGTGCCAACTTGGTCTGCTTTGAGAGTGTCAAGTGGGTCCTGAAAACTGACACCCAGAACAGTGGCTTGTGAGTTTTGTTTCCCAGGGAAAAAGCCTGTACCATGGTTCAGGGTCCTGCGGCCTTAAATTGCCGGGTGCCTTCTGGAGATCCGCCTCTCACAAAATGCCTCCCAGGCGCAACATGACACCAGTGCCAACTTGGTCTGGTTTAAGAGTGCCAAGTGGGTCCGGGAAACTGACACCCAGAACAGAGCCTTGAGTGTTTTGTTTCCCA